>NW_026542594.1:195286562-195973500 GCF_028750875.1 Macrosteles quadrilineatus
ATGGATAAGCTGCACCTTAAGAATCTTAAATACAGGTTATGTCTAAAGCATGTTCTTGATGCATATAGGCCTACTGCACACGAAAATTATTTTACAAACAATTGATTTAATGGGGCATATATTTATTCGACAAACCTATCTAGGTTTTTGCAACACACCCTATCTTCTGTCTTTAATCACATAGATTTTGGTCAAACTTAAATAAAAAGTAAAAAAAAATTAAAATAGCACTCCTCTTCATTACACTAATGAGGTAAAGACTTAGTCATATGGATTTTTGTGAAGAGACAGACCCTTTGCATGGACAGCCAGATTCTCTGATCTTATGCCTATCTTATTACTTGTTTGGACATTCCTTAATGTTGAAGTGTATACTACAGATGTATACAGTGAAGAGGACTTGAGAAAGCTCTATAATTGACAGTAGTTGTACAAAAGTTGAGAGGAACCCTTTCCTATAAGATTACAGTTGAAGCAATAAAGAAAAGCTAAAGAACACGCAAAGTCAGATAGTTTTAACCACATATTTAAAACTCTTAAGGTGCAGCTTTTCCATGTTTCTGTTTGTATTCAATAAAAAAAAAAATATAACCTTGTATTTCAAAATTATTCTGTAAAATAACATAAATTTTTAAAATAATGTTAATTATTTATTATCTTAATTATCTTAATTATCTTAACTTACTTGTGCATTTATAAAATTCTCTATATTAACCTGGTATAAAATAATTCAAAGCCCTTTGATTATGTACTATTGTATTCAATATGTACTAAAATATTAGATTTTATAAGTTTACTTGGGGTAAACTTTATTATACAGATACCATTTGCACATAACTTTCAATAAATGCGTTCTTGTATTAATGATTGCAGTTAATGAAAAAAATTATTAATTTTATGTTTAAAGCAATATTTTTCCCCTTAGGCTGACATTACATGTCACATATTGCATATCATTTTAAAGCTTAAAATGTGGAGATTTTTTTATAATATTTGACAGTTTTTAACACGACTTGGTAAAAAAAATTCTTAAGTGAGTTGTAGCGCCCTTTTTATTGATTTTTCAAAATTTGTTATTTAAGGCAATTTTAAGAACTTTTAAATGGGTTTAGCTGTACCATATTATAGGTGTTTTGATAAAAAATTTAATGATGATTCAAAAAATGCTATTGAAAATATCATTATGTAGATTAAAAGTTGAGAAATATGAGATTTTATTAGGCAATGTCAAGAAATTTAGAAAACTCTAAAAATGGCTGTTGCCGGAAGTAGGAGTGAGATATAACTACCCAAATTGCGTATTTTTATAGCAATTTGTGTGCATAATAATGCCTTAAAATATTTGACACTGACTACCAAACACCTTGTATATCGAATTTTGGTATACATATTAGGACTTAAATGATGACAATTATGTTGATAACAATTTTTTTTATAGAATTTAATGCATTGCCTTCGTTGAATAAGATACATTTCAAGTCCTTAGGCCTTAAATTATTTTTTCACTTTACATAATCAATTATTTAAAAAAATAATTGTCATTAAGTACATTTTAGATTTTATGTAGTTGAGGTAATCAGTTTTAAGTGTAGTTTTGTATTGTCAAAAAAGATCAGTGAAATATTTGAATTTCAAATATATAAATACATTATTGAAAACTAAGTACCCTTTTGACATTTCATTACACAACGTTGAGTTTTAAATATTAGGTGAATAAACATATATTTGAATAAAAAATATTATTTGAAAAAATATAGTGTTTTAGCTCACTAAAGTTGTTTAACTGCGCGCCATACTTTAGTCAGATAGTTTATGCCAATTACCGTCAATATTTCACTATCATAATTTGACAGCTAAACTACACATCCAGAGATCCAAATGCATGTGCGCGAGTAGTTTGGCCTGTACTATGAAACTACTATTTACTGTGGTTTTTGGAGCATTGCTGGTAAGATTTTATTGGCATCTCCTCATATAATGCATAATTACTTTGTTCGTAATTTAAATGATTTCTTGTATACTTTCATAAAGATTCAGTTTACCATGAGTTTTTTATTGTTTATACGTTAGCAGGGGCTACGTGTGTGTATTAAGTTTGTAATCTAATTTAAAGAGTGAAGATCTTAACCTTTAATCGATATTCAATATTCATATTCCGTTCAAGGAATATTTTATGAGAAAATTATATGATTTTTCTAAATCCTATTCTTTAATCCGAACTATGTTACTTCTTAAACAACAACGCATACGCATCTTTGCTTAAGCCACGGAGTTATCTTAAATATGTTGTTTTTTAGAAGCTTAAAACCCTTCAACTGGCAAAGCGGCTGTAATATTTGAATTTTGTCAGGTTTTATCAGGAAGCAATTTACAAATTTATTTCCACAGTCTTTCGTCTCTAGTTTACTGTATGAATGTGGTTGAACATTCAGCTGAAGATTCAGCTATCCTTGAATTCAAATAGATGTTTAAAACCGCTGTAAGAAAGATGTTCAGCATCGATTGATTTTTCGAGGTAAACTCTAGAAGCGGATCAAACGCTATAGGGTGCTATGCCCTAAAAGAAATTGCCTTATTAATTACCAATCGTCCCTGTACTAGTTAAGCACTGACTGACGTCCTCAATCGTAATAATAGATTAAGGAGGATATAGGAAAAGGGATGTTACCAAAAAATCTAAAGAAATAATTGTAAGGATAATTTTTTTTCAACTTTGTTTAGGACTCCACCCATGTTAATTTTGGCAATAGACTACTTTCAACAGTGAAGTTAATTGGAAAACGCACAAAAAATTAAGTTAAATTTAATTAGTTGTATGTAACCAAACGTTTCTTAAGCTAGGAGCTTTTTTTCGCTCATGTGGTTGTTGTATGCCAGCATGACCTCATGTAATACATTAGAGGATGCTATGATGCCAGCCTTCTACCTTTTACAATGCAATCCTTATACCTTTTTGACTAATACAACTAGAAAATCCATCCCCATGTTGAAGTTATTTTTTGAATCAAAACGTCGTGGTTGATGTGGTCCGCCGACAGATTGTGCTGATCTAAACTACTAATTTCTGTTGAACCTAACGTGTTTTTACCAAGTTAAACCAATGAAACGACTTATTGAAAGCTATAGCAACTGTTATGACCATCAACTTGGTCGGCAACAAAAATTAGGTAGAAATTTGAAGTTTTGACACTAGCACATTGTGGGACTGGCTCACACAACTATGTTCTTTTTTAAATTTCAAGACAGCTGGTCCATATGGGGCGTCTACTTTCGTATCCAAATAGGCAATGCTTCTACGTTAAATTTATGTGATCCAAATGTTAACATGCACTATTTTCATAAAAGCTCAGCAATAAAAAATATTTTTTAATCTAAATGGGCTTATACTGTTGCAGATCCACCAGAGTTTAGCTGCTTTGGGTTCCTGGCTTTTTGGGGGGGACAAAACCAAAGGCCATGGTAATCCCGATATTCATTTAATAAATATTCCTTAATTAATAGCTGTTCAAAGGCAACATTTGTAAATAAACAGTTCACGTTAACAATATACACACAACAACATGTACAACAACATTAAGAAACGAACTTGATAACTAACGAATCAACGAAACGAATAACGAATCGTTTAATAAACGAACTTGGTTGTGTACAACAACATGCGTTAACAATATGCACAATAGTGCATGTTAACAATTTGGTTGTGATTGTAAGTATAACCTGTATATGTTAGTGTGAGCACAAGCTAGTTTGTTTCTTTCTTTAAGTGTAATCCTGCTTCAACCTAAAACGTTCCAGAAACTTTAAATAAATATTCGAATCAATCTACCGATGACGTCAGCATTGTTGTGTTGTATGTAAGAGTTGCTCTAGTATAAGAGTTTTTCTTTTTGCGAGGGAGCTGGTCTAGTAGTAGAGAACGGTGTTTCGGTGCTCGAGGTCCCGGGTTCAAATCCCACCAATCACCAATGGATTTGATCTATGTGATAATGCCACAACCCTCTAGACTAGGATGAAGTAATGTGCAAAAGAGTTCCGGGCTAGGACTAGCGTCCTAGGATAAGAAGGTGGGATATAAAGTTTTAGGAGCTTTCGTCGGTAATGGTAATTTCTTCTTACTCTGTCAGTAACTTGTTTATTTAATTATGAAATTCCACAACAACAAAAAACAAGTTTTATATGGATCTACATTATGTGATCTCAACTTTAAAAGTATATTTGAAAAGAAATAAAGACTCTACGCTAGGTTTAAAAACTCAAAGATCAAGTTTTTTTTACTGGATGAAAGAGGAATTTCATGATTTGCTGTAAAAATTAGACTAGCACAGTAAGTAAATGATATATTTTCTTTATAGATCCGAACATTTATCTTTCAGTTTTGGCCTTTACTCCAATGCAAAACGAAGAGTCTTATGGTGGGTTTGTACCCTTGCCGAAGCACATAGATCCAGAGAATAATCTGCACCGTGAAAATACTGAAAAGAAATTTAAATTCACTTCAGGCAAAGACATGCTTGTTAAATGCGTAGAAGACGACAAAGAAGCTAAAGCATTCGTATTCGGCCCAGAAGGATACTTCATAGATAGATTGACGCTACAAAAAACGAAAAAGGAAAACAATGTTTGCAAACAGTTGTTGGATAACATTGAAATGGGTCCAATTCATGCTTATACCTCTACAATCAGAAGTTATAAGTTTACATTCAGCCTAGTGTACACGTTTCATTTGAAGAATAAACCTCAGTGTCTCAGCAGAACATACACTGTTGAAATTTATCTTCACTACCCCACATTGGAGAGGGGATCCGAAGAAATGACGAATTGCAAGGAGACTGTGATTGTAAGTATAAAATAATACGTCATGTGACAAAATTTCTATAACCGAAAACACCCTTTTTCGGAACTAAATGGTGGAAAGCTTGATTTTGTATATGTGATAGAACCACATGAAAGTTGTATTTTCCAAAAAGTCCCCAATTCTAGCCATTGAGCTTTCCCCCACCCCCAATCCAAACCTAGATATTGCAGAGTTTCACTTAATTGATCATAAACTATGCATACTATCGTGTTGCAATTTGTTTTGTTTTGTTTTCGATTAGTTTTCCTACAACCTTTTTATTTAAGATTATTTTCTAAAACCTGGATTTAGGGAGATACATAACTTAAACTTCATTAAAAGCTTTGTTTCAGAGTACAACATTTTGTTTTTCTCTATGTATACTTTTAAATATAAATAATACCAAAATATGGTTCATACATTACGTTTTTCAAGGTTTACAAATATATTATTGGTTAGTCATCTAGGTGACCGGGTGAAGAGCTGGGCGTCGGTAAAGAGAGCGCGTGCGGGCTATAATAATCTATATTCTATCTAAAGTCAATATTCTAGTTACAATTTTGTTAAGAATCATTATAAATTGATGTATCCACTACATTGTGTAACAAACAATTACATTTACTACTGGCAAAATGTATGGCATATACCACATGAGTTTCCTTTATATTGCTTTAACAATCAAAATAAACTATACCGAGCCGTGGATCGGTCCCCCGGTAGTAGTTCAATCAACCATTTGTTAACTGTTTATTCTCGCGTTTTTATTCAGTAAGCGAACTACTATAGCCAGCGCATTGTAGCCATGTATATCCAGCGCTCTGCAGCCATGTATAACCCGCCACCTTTTATACGAAGGCTCAGTCTCCAAATACGCAAAGCAGTTCACTACTCCAGCTGTTGAGTGTCGAATTTAATTGCTGTAAAATAGAAAAAATCTTAACTGAACCGTCTAGTTGTAAATGACGGTTGTAAATGTCGCTGCGAACAGCCCCCATCAAAGCGGATGGGTCAAAGGATCTACTGTCAATACTTATCTTTGGGTAATTCCCTATAATAGATCATGTTTAGACATGTTTTGACAAAAGTATAATATATTACAGCAGCATACCTCTTACTGAAAATTGTCATTCAATTTTTTTTTCAGGATACTTCAGATTCGAAAAAAAGGTAAGTCTTTACGATTACTTATATCACCCTTTAGTCAAACAAAATTTAGTTTCGAATCCTGTTGTTAGGATAAACATGATAATTGTGTGCTATTTTAGTTTCATACATGCTTCTAATACATTTACTGTGTTTTATAAAATTTTATTACAATAGGGAACGTTTTAAATAAAAGTAAATTATTTATTTATTTTATTACTCCTTCTAATACATTTACTGTGTTTTATAGAATACTTATTACCACGGGAAAAGTACGAAATCATGGAATTCAGCCGAAGTGGTGTTCCTGTGGAAAAACCTGTATTTACCACTCTTAAAACTGAAGTAAACCTCAAGATTAAGTGTCAAAAATACGCCAAGAGTTCAATGGTTGGAGGCACCACCTTAGCAATAGGATATATAATGTATGATGATAATATAATCTTGGAAAAGTTACCTCTAGACACTTGTACAGACGAAGGAATATACATCAACACTGTAGGTAAGTATGCCGCTGGAGACAGAGAATTTACGCTCGTGTTTAAAAAAACAAGATGGAAACTGTTTCAAAATGGTTATTTTGTTTGTTTTCGATGATATTCCCAAGGAGAAAGTTATTATTAGTCGACACGCCCCTGAAAGAGTCCATTGTCCAAATGATTGGACTAGCGACGCTGCCTTGGCAGTGGGACCGGTAGCAACTTGGTACAAAATACTTGAAAGTTATTTTCAAACAGACTCACTTGATGAAGAATATTAATAAAATAAAAACACGTTGACATATTATTAGCTTATTTACAACCCTAACATAATCAGGTTCAGTTCCACATAGACCCTAGGATTTTTATCCGATAAAATATTATTTTAATGTTATATCGAATATTTGGTGATCGATTTCGATTGGACACTCCAATTATCATCAGACCCAATAGGCGAATGGAATGTCCATTCGTAATCGATCACCACGTAACATCTTTTTTGTATAGTTGCCGTCTTGTGAGTAACAGTATAGGCGTGAATATATGTTTTAAGTGTTATAAGATTTTTCTTTTGTTTACGTTTCAATATCCATAATGTTGGGCAAAAATTAGACATTTGTGACGTAATGTGTCATTTTATAATGGCATTCAATTTAAAACATTACACTTAATATGAGTTAATATGGAGTTTAATGATTATCTAAGGGGATTTTCTAAAGACTTTTCTGAGTAATACAATTTAGAACCACTACAAAAGGTGACAGCCTGACTTCAAGAAATGGTTTCATGGGTCGAAATAAAAAGAAAATCCAGGTTAAAATGTTTCCCAAATACACTTCATTCACGACTTCCACAACTTTGTATATTTTTGTATAAACATTTTTATCATTGTATTTTTTATACTGGCCTCTATGAAACTAGATATTTATGTCGCTATAAAAGATACCTATACAATATTATCTAAATAAATCAATCATTAAAATGTTTATAATTAAAATTATTAAAAACTGCAGGTTTGCAAAATTTGAATACACTTCTAGATAGCATAACATTGCCATTCAAAGAACCCTTATGTTCAAGAAGATTGAAAAAATAGTAGGTGAAACAACTTTTATTGTGAAATGAGGGAAAATAAGGCTTAGCTTCAGGGTGCAACTAATTTTGCCTTCGAACAGGAGACTCAAGGACAATGGGCAGGTAAGACTCTTCAAGCAGGTCAACACATGGTTGATCCATGGTGTCTATCCATGGTTGAAGCTATGGTAAGTTGGTCTAAGCAGGTCTACCTATGGGTGAAGCTATGTTATGATGGGCTAAGCAGGTCTATCCATGGTTGAAGCTATGGTATGATGGTCTAAGCAGGTCTCGCTATGGGTGAAGCTATGTAATGGTGGTCTAAGCAGGTCTACCCATGGGTGAAGCTATGTTATGATGGTCTAAGCAGGTCTACCTATGGGTGAAGCTATGGTATGATGGTCTAAGCAGGTCTACCAATGGGTGAAGCTATGGTATGGTAGTCTACCAGGCAGTTCTTGTCAGTTTACGTCCAATTTAAGTCGTGAATGCATTTTATGTGCAAGTCATGTTCACCCAACTACATTTACTCCCCCTAGAGCTACCGACGTGACGACGCGGAACAAACTTCTTCCGCTGGTCACGTTGAAACTTGCGAACACCACTCAAAATTCTAAGTTGTGGTTGAATCAGTTTGCAAGACCACGATGGGAGAGTTAGAACCGGGGATGCTTTGCTGAGCAAAACAATTGAGTGATAGTTTGCTAAACTACATTCACAAACTTGTAACTTGGTTATTGGTGCAAGTTTCAATGAAGTGAAAATTATTCAGAAAGTTTAAACTTAAACTAGTTCTACGAGAAAATCGCATTAGATGAAGTTTAGACCACTAGCTATGGCCAGAAACTGTGTTTTGTGTTTGGTTATTTTATGCAGCTAATCACCAAAAAACATGTGATAAGACTCATAAAATGTACTAAAATAGTTTTATAGACGTTTACGATCACGTAGTAAAGGCTAATTACGAGAGTTGCGTAAACTAGTTCACCAACGAACGTTTCTTAATTACTAAAAATCACTACTCATAACTCCCAAGAGGTTATGTTTTTGTGTATAGCCTCTCATAGCCACTGATTGTGATACAACGAAACATTGTACCAACCACTAACTTATTGTTTAATCAATTAATTTGGTCTTAACATTTAATCAGTTGGCGTTAGAAATATTACAATTATACTTATTTTCTCTCAACTCTTAAACCTTATTGGCCCAAACTTGTGTTGTAAAGTAACAAAACAATAGTGTAAAGTAAGTAAACAATACTCTGAAATGAATCTTTTTAATTCTAAGAACTGAATTGAAAAGCCTAGTTTACAAGATGGTCGTAGGTAAAATTATCCACAAAATGATCTAATACATCGTAGCTGCTAACAACCTGTTTTGTAGAAAACAGTAACTTTCGATTTAAATTTAATCTTAAATGAGTAAATAATTGCCTTAAAATAAGTTCAACTATTATATCATCGTTATTAAATAACGCCACATACGCAAAAAGTACTATGAATCATTAGCACTGCACATATAAAAAGAGAAACAACAATGTTTAACAACTTGCGTGAATTAATTTTTCATAATAATCCTAACAATGAATGTTCTTGTCTTTTTATGTAGTGACATATCAACACGAGTGCAATCTCCTTTGTAATTGAAGTAACAAGAATTACAGCGCTGTCTATTGTAACTGTCAACTTGCTGTCTTGTAGTGACTAATGAAAACCACCAAGTGTCATGTAGCTTAAGTGATTACATGCTTTGGCTGTTACTTAATTTTAATTAATTATTTTGGATTTTAAATTGTATTTCATAAATACCGTACTGTGTTGAGCTAAGGAGAGTAGCTGACATTTTTGATAGACCGTAGGGACTCTACGACATGGGTTCAAATACCAACGAACACTAATTACTTTTAGCTACGACATATCATAAATTTTGTTTTTGATCCTACCTAAGGCTGGTAATATTTGGGCCATGAGTGAATATTGCTCTAGATTTAGTTAAATAATAATTTTAATTTTTGTGTATATTAGTTGTACCCAACATTTTTGTTTATGTATTTATGAAAAACCATGGCTTATGGCTTAAATAATTTTAGTATTGAATACTTTTAAAATTATACCGCCATTATTGTGCTGTTGTGTAATACTGGGTACATTACAAAGTTTTTTATCTTAGCTATTAGTATTACAGTAGATAAAAACATGAAGTCTCAACTCGGTTTAAGGTCATATCGTGACAGGGAATGAAATATAGAGATAATTAGTGTTTGGAATCAATTCAGACTACCCTTATAATTTGACACATGTCGTGAGAATTGTATAAATTTCTTTTCTTTTTATATTTCTTTTGAAATAGTTATATACCAATTATGTTAAAAAAAGCATATTCCTGCGTCACTTGTATTAATCTGTTAAATTAACGTGAAGATAAAAACTGTGTTTATATGTTAAGACTATACCGAACGGTTTAATAGAACATAAATTCCAGCGAGCTCCATAGATTAAACAGGGAGGAAATTCCTAATATTACAAACAAATATTTGTTACCTTGCATTTTGTAAGTAAAACATGGGGGGGGGAGAATTAAGTTACTATAACTAGACTGACCGATGAAATTCCAGTTTTTAAGGTTAAACTGTTCAAAAATATTGTTATTAAGTTTTGATAATATTGAAAATCTATTTTTAAAATTGCATTCAAGCTTTAGAACACGTACACTCATATTCATAAAACATATACCTCATAATGGTTAGGAACTATTTTTTCCATCGCACTTATCTAATCAAAAACACAACTTTTATCTTGAACATCTGACGTCAGTTATTTATTGCAGCCATAAAAGTTAAATTTAAAGATAATTTTGAAAGAACTTTAATAAATACCTCAATTCAGTTCTGACAAAAGAACTCCATTGAAGTGTTATTAGCCACGTGGCACACTCTTTTTTCATAGTCTCCTTTATTGGAAAGACTTTTTAGCTGAACTTGTGCTTTTTCCTCGTTTTGTTATTGTGTGTTTGAGTAGTATTAGGATTAAGTAGACTTCAGCACCTATTTCACCATTGTATATTATTATCTTAATTATATAACAAAGATATGAAGCTTTAACTTGTAGTTCCTCTCTAATGGTGAATAAAGTTTAAAACTCAAAGTTTTCTTACAGAACATCTATCAGCTGTTTTATTTTGAATACATCTTAAATTAATTTAATAATCTAAAGAGGTTTGACGGCAATTAGTAATTTTACTAATACAACTGTTTGTTATAGAATAAGATATAGGTAGTACAAATTATATTTACTGAAAAATATTCGTGGTTGAACCAAGTGCGTACCTTCAACATCGTTAAATTCGTAGTACGAACAACCAAATGAAACTCCGATTAAATATAGCTTGACTACAGTCTATGTTTATCAAACTACAGTAGTTGTTTTGTATTACACTGTATGTAGCTTACTGTAGCTTAAAATGGTGTACTAAATTGATTTTAACTTACACAATGCTTCCTTTAAAAATTCTTATACTATGTCAAGTGTTCACATACTTATGGTTATAGCAAACATTTTACGGATCTGATTTTTAGGTAAAATTGTATTTTTATATTTAGTTAGTGACAAAAGTTACAATGTCCACAATGCGGTCTGTATGATTCAATTAACTCGTATACGTGACCAGATTACTGTTGTAGCACTCGTGGTTTGTCTACGTGTTAGGATATTTATATCATATATCAATATATACTTTATAGTCATATCATATATGTATATTCATATATTGTACGATATTAATTATATTATATATTGTGTCTGGATACAATGAAAGTACAGATTAAACATACTCACTTTTAGGTTAAGAAGATAAGTTGGGTTAGGTTAGGTTATATTATGTTATATTAGGTTAGGGGAAATGACTAATCCAGTACCATTACAGAAGGGTTACCGCAATTAGAAAAATATGTGGTAAAACAAACAAAATTTTTTGCTTCCTCCTTCAAAAATTAATCTTCGAGTTAATAGTAACAGTTAAATTTCCCTATTCGTTTCAAGGGTACAATGTCCAAAGATCTTATAATAATGTATATTGTAAGAAAAATAACAATATATTATAATAACATGTTATAAGAAAAACAATCTCTCTAATATTTCAAATGTTTAGGTGTTTCCTTTTAAAGTTCTTTATTTGCTTCGCATTGTCAAATATTCGACGTAAGAAATAAAAAATTGAACTGAAAACCCACTTAATTTTACTAATTGGTTTTAGTTATAAAATTTGAGACCCATGTTTCAGACTTTACTTATAACAATGTTTCTTGAAGGTGATATTAAAAAAACAACTATTTTTATTGACTAAATGAATTATCCGAGAACAAAATTAAGGTAATCTGATTATAAACTATGTGTTATCTATTTATTTTGTTCTTAGGTTTCGTTAAATTAAATTAAATTGGAATTGGGGTTCTTCTGGCACAATACCAACATAGTTAACTTGAACCAAATAAAAAAAAAATGGTGAATGGTTATAGAAAAATACAAATAAATGAAAACTAATATATTGATTATCTTTATTTTAATCTTAAAAATTGAGGAAATTAACTATGTTTTTCTCTTTCTAAATTAAGTCAGTTTGTATATTCTAGAATCAAGTCCCTTTAGCTATAAAAATTACAAAATGTTTCAAAACTATAACAACAAATTAAAAATGGAATATTATGAAAAATATTGTTATTTGTAAGAACTGAGGAAATGTAACTGCAATATTATAAAACAATCATCGTCGTCTGGATGAATTTTGCTTATCACTGGAGGGCAGAGCGTTTCGTTTTTGTTTGTTGTTTTTCATTATGGTACTTTCTTGTTTCAGCAACTTCATGCTCTGGTTCCAATTTATTTTTCCAACATTGGTATTTGATTTCTCAATGTATATAGACAGTCTCTAAAGCAACAACTTCATGCAGTGTTAAGTGTATACTTGTAGTTATTGCTGTACACAAGTTATCAAATTATTAAGGCTGTTTAACAAATACGGAAAGTAGAGATTGTAGGCTATATTTTATATTTTGGAGTACAACATATGAGAGTGAAATATATTTTTTTTTTGGGAGTGATTAACAACACGTAAAGGTGTATAATTTTCAAATCGCCTTTAAACATTACTATTTTTTTTAGATCAGTTAAGCTATGCTAGTGTCAGCTCAAAATAATTTCTGTACTATGACGCCATGCTCGTATCGTATATAGCTAAATTATTGTTGACTGTTGGGATTTGAACCCATATCTCCATGTCTGAAGGACCGTAAAGTCTTCTGGAAGGTGTGGACGAAATACGAAGTAAAATCTAAGTACTACAACAGTTATATTTTACAAACAGTTTTTCAATTAGTGTAGACATAAGATAGAGATATAACACTGTCTAATCACTTAGGCAACATGAAGCTTCTTGGTTAGCATTAGTTATTGTAGACAAGCTGGTTGACAGGTAATGACATACAGTGATGTAAGCCTTATCACTTTAATGACAAAGCGAGTTAATGTATCGTTGTGTGTTAAAATATGTAAGCTTTATTGTATTTTGAAATAGAGGTTCTTTTATTTTATTTAAAGGTTAGTCATAACAAGTTAAATAATACAAAATAAAACCTCAAACCGTTAATAATAGATGTTTAGGATTGTATTACATATAGTGTATTCCTACATAGGGTTGTTACAAGTATAAGCATATCACACCTTATGCCCTTGTATCTGGTGTATACGAATGAAAAACGTACGACTTAATTCAATAAAAAAAATGGTAATAAAAAGTACTGTTAGTATGAAAAAATCGAATATTAGATTGTTACTACTATTTTCGTCGACTTAATCTTTTATTAGGATGTTATTTGAGTAACATACTGCTGGCCAATAAAATGTAATAATCTACTTTATGTCGTAAAATCTAGTTTTATGGCAGTAAACAACCAGGAATATTTTAGGTCAACTTAGGAATATCAAACGAACAACATTTTTTATTTCTAGACATATAATTACAGATATGAAGCAAAAAACAGTTTCAAAACCTACACGTAAAAACAAATACTTTGACAAGTTATATAAGACGGTGTCATGTAATTATCACCATCGAAAGAATATTTAGTCCTTAAAAAAAAAAAATTCCAAAGGCCCAATTTAGTAATTCGTACGTTGAAATACAAATACCAGCACGCCAAGATAACGTATGTAAAACCGTCTAAGGCATGTCCATTGTATTAGAAGAAAAGAGAGAGTTCTTGGGAATTGGTTTCTGAATATTTTTAAAATTATGAAAATGATAATTTTTTGTACGATTTTTAAAACGATTCTTGTCTTTAAGAACAAGGAGGAACACAATTGCTCCTTTAGGAACAAATAATAATGTTTATTGAAACTGCTATTAATTTAACTTCTTTACTAGCTTTCTGCTTCTAATAACACTTTTATGAAATAATAAATTTATTCTTTGAATCAACCTATCTACCTATTTTTTTTTTCTTTCTATCTTTTTAATCTTAAAGCCTTTTTAAGATTTCATATTAAACTATATTGGTTTCATAAATAGGAAAACTCAAACCTCTTTGCTAACTCAATTATTACAATCAAGAGATGTATAATTTAAGTTTAGTTCCTCACCCTATTACTATGATACAAAATTGTATTATAAATTATTCTTAACAGTGTTTTCATGCTAAAATATTTAAAACAGTATTAATATTCATGCACTTTAGTTTTTTTACTGTGCCAATTTCTTTGTGATCTTGATGAAATTTAATTTCCAAGTATCTACCATTTGTCCCCTAAAAGATGCAAGTAACTTAAAGCTAGCAAATGTTTCAGTACAATTTTAATATAAGAATCTGAATCTTAAAGTAGACATGAAATAATAAGCCTTATTAATCTCTAGCTTCCCTAGAAGTTAAAATAAATTATTTATCATCAGCTAAAAATTGTTTTGGGGTGTCTCACACCTATGACAAAACTCATTGAAATAATAAATTAAATTTTAATTTTACACACGTAGAAAAATATAATGCAATTCATTCAACTAACCGTATATAAGATAATAAGAGTTAGTATTTCAAATGAGTGTTATAATATTTTCTTTCGTGTGTTTGAAAAATAAATTAAAACCTAGTACGTGAAAAAAATACTAAACCATTTTAGAACCAATGGGAAATGATGGGATGATGGCATCGATTGACCTAATTCTAAACAGTAGCTTTCCCACAGACAATGGTGGAAACCACAAAGGAGGGCAGCAATGGTTCATCTCAATTTGCGGTTAAGCTGTCCAACATGTATTCAAACCAAACTATTAAAAGTTCTCATTGACAAACATTGTATCTATATCGGAAAAATGTATTTTCCAAATTAGACCCAATTATTGAAAGTATTGTTACTATGAACGGTGATACTACACTGACAAATTTAAACAATGGTACATGTGTTAATCTTATGATAAATCAGAAATACTAATAATGTAGGTTAGTAGATACCTACAACAACACACAACAATTAAAAACAAAACAAAACAAACAACAACAACAAAAACAACAAACAAAAACAACAAGTAAACAAGTAAAAATATAATGCTACGAACAATTATATTTAGACATTTATCTCTTTGTTTTATTTGCCATATAGAACGCACACAAGTAAAATGGCGAAGGGTTTTACAAAGTTATATCAATGAAATGTCTTTGTAAGTTCCATCCAAAGCCTGTAGTTCTGAGCTCATGTAGTTCAGCCAAATTCATGTAGTTCGTAATAACTTCTCAACTTCACGCTCTATAGCTATTGTACCAAGTGTAGCTTGTGAATAGTGTACACCTTGGTACATCTATATTTTTATCTTTACAGGGAAAGTAATACTGTTTAGTAGATATTCTAGAGGTGAATAACTGTTATGTCTAAAAATACCACACCAGGTCAAATACGTAAAAAAAAATATATTGAGTTGTAGGGACTATAAAGAGATACTATATTCAATCATTTAATGTTATGAGTCAAAATAGTCAACCAATTTTATTTTGAAAACGTATTTCATTGAATATTATTGAAGTACAAAAAAATTATAAAATTAAATGTTGTAGCAAAAACATTATTTAAAAATAAAGTAAACACATAATTCAAAAAGGAAATTACAATAATTCATTTTAACATTTTATGTTCTTTATTAATTTTTAAGTATGCTTCGTTTCTTTTCTGTAATGAAATGTATTTCATAATGTTGATCCAGCTAGTCATGTATAGACTTTGATTTTTACTCAAACAATTGTGGAAAGTTAATGTTTATTTGAATGTGTTTATTTGAACTTATAATATTGTAATTATCGTAAATATTTAAAATGTATCTATATAGCGGAGAATAAGAATGGTATTTGAAACCCATATATTGGTATTTATGTGTATTTCTCAACAGTATTGTAAATGTTTGCAATATCAACAACGTGTTCTGAATAATTCAATTAACACACAATTACGTGACAAAGTTACTATTGCACAACATATGGAACATTGTAATTAATTCCAGGTGCATGACATAGTGTTAAGGTAAGCTCCTGTTGGAGAATAATATTACAATTGTTCAATATACAACACATTTCAATAATTGTATTATACTTTTTAAAACTTAGTATTCTGTAAGTACTATTTATAGTTTTTTAGCGAATTTCCCTATAGGGAAGTAGCTATTACCGTAGGTCTCATGGTAAGACTTAGGCCCGGGACCGATTTACTTTTTCATTTTAATGTCCCCAGAGGCCAAAAACACCATTCGTTCAAATTTTTAGATTTATATATATATATATATATATTAAGAAAACTGTAGTGATTAGGGCTACTATTTTGATATATAAAAGCATTATTAAAAACTAAGTACCCTTTTTATGACTATGGCATAATCGTCGAAACTAGTCGTTGTTAAATAAAATGAATTAAAAAAGGGTACTTAGTTTTTAATAATGCTTTTATATATATATATATATATATATATATATGTGTGTGTGTGTCCGTGAACACGATAACTTGAGTAATTTTATCCGATTTTGATAAAATTTGGTTTGAAGGTGTAAGGCGGGATAAAATTGAATGAGTTCACGATTCAGCATGATCGGACCATGGGAACAGGGTTTTATGGGGTAAAAATTGGTTTTTCTCACTTCTTACCCTCAAAACACAAAATTTCCCAATTTTTCTCTAAACCTTCTTAAAGAGCTTAAAAAAAACACAATTCAGTATATCAAAGTGTTTTTGTACGGTTATTGGTTACGGAGAAAACTAAAAAAATGGTAAATTTAAAATTCCCATGTTATTCTTATGGAGAATATTGTAAAATGTTGTAATTTGCTTGTTTATGGATATATTTTGATCAAACTTGGCAAATTTATTTATTTTATAGTAAGCTATCAATATTTTACTGAAAACACACTACTTTATTAGTTTCCTTGTAGCAGCAAACCTAGGTACTCGTTAAACCTAATGTTATTTAAATAGATCAATTATAAATCAATTCGGCCAAATGGAAATTCGCTTAGACGGCAGGTTTGCTGCGGCAGGCGTATTTTCTCTACACGCACTATATCCCAAAACGTGTTTGTAGCTTATATAAAGATTAAATTAGTAACTATTAAAAAAATTAATACATTTTGGTTATTTAGTGACTAAATTATTATCAAGCTTGTTCAACTTCAACCGTATTTTTCACCCAGCTTGAATTAGGAAGAAAAGATTCAGCAAATAGTCATAAGTTTTTAAATACAAGGATTCATAGATTCAAAAACATTACTAAATCTTTAAAAACCCTTTTAGGTATTGATAATAATAAACCATTTTACAATATAAAGCAAAAATTTTGATAATTTAATGCATAAAATAAAACAGCAACAATATGGATTTGAAACATTTTGATTCGGTGTTTGATTTAAAACTACAGTAGTAGTATTCAAAGAAAGTTTAATAAATAGTTACTAAGCCTTGAAATAATAATCGCAAAGGCTTTATAAAGAACATACATAAATAATGCCTAATATTGTCAATATATTTGAGTGCTTTTTTATTCACAAGTTAGTGTTTTACTTTTCTAATCTGCAGCAAACTATTTAGCATTTTTTTCAGGAAGTACAAAGTTATAGAAGTCCCCACAAAGTTGTTGACGGAGATTTTTAAAGCGTATACTTGACACATTTAATATAATTTATTCTTGTCACTACCCACATCACGTTAGCTTGTAACCCATTTTCGAAGTTCACTAAAAATTACAGGGTTGAAAATCATGCCTTGATTTTTTTTCTCTCGTTCCTTCCTTAATATAAATAAATAAAAATAGTTGAAAAAGAATATTAGATTCATCCATTCCTATTATAAAGACAAACTGAACCTGAACTTCCATAAAAAAAACGTTTTGAACAAAATTAGCTCAAGTTTTCTAGACTTTTCATCTTCAGACTCTAATAAGATATTCCCGGTTCAAAGCCCAAACAGATATTTTCAATAGGAATATTAAATATCTTATGTGGTGCTTATAAGATAAAATATTAATTAACTTTGAGGTTATCCTAATAAAACTCTCAATTTTCTACTTTTTATGCTTAAAATTGAATTAATAAATTAATATAATTTAGTCATGCAGCTTATTTGTATTAATATAAGCATTTACATATAAATTAATGACACAGTTGAAACTGTTTTACTGTATTTAAACTATGATATTTTAAATAACCAATGTCAACCTACATGGTTCCGTTAATCATAATTTACAATAATTGCCCAATTATAAATGGTATCCATGCCTAAAAACGTCTTCGTTTAGAATCGGACCTGTAACCTCCAGATTTGATGCAGACAATATAACCACTCAGCTATCCGGTCAATACATTACTTTAGGTATTAGCAATAGCTACAAATTTTTGTATCTGATTAATTAAACAATAATTGTATGATAATTCAATGAATGTATAAGATGATTAGAAGTATACGAGAAGAAATGCAGTTAATTAACTCAATAAATATTTAAAAATAAATTTGGTTTGTTCAAATGTCACTATCATCAATATGTGAATCTAAGTTGAATGGTCAA
Organism: Macrosteles quadrilineatus; assembly: GCF_028750875.1. NCBI lineage: Eukaryota > Metazoa > Arthropoda > Insecta > Hemiptera > Cicadellidae > Macrosteles > Macrosteles quadrilineatus. The sequence continues at coordinate 195,305,172 of NW_026542594.1, forward strand.
TTTACTTAGGACGGTTTCATTGTTCTACCCTTAACATACAATCTAGGTCAGAGAGTGTTTGAGTTACTTAATTTAATCAGGTATTACTTGATCAATATTTAAGTGATTTCTCCAATTTGGAGAAGTTTCTTTTCACCTGTGTACTCCAATATGTATATTTTCTAACTTTTGAACCCAAAACCTCAAGAACTATTAATCGACTAAATGTAATTAATGATTGTAAGTTTTTGAATCTCAAAGGAAGTCCCTATGAAAATCCCTATTGAACCAGCTTCTTTCGTTTTGCTAATAAGCAAACTTTAAGTAAATTTAATTGAAGTAGACTTCATTAACAGTAATAATAACTAGTTTTGAAAACCATTGAACGTAATTAAACTTCTTTTTAGTTGTCAAACATGTTACAATATGAGTTTTAAGTGGAACATCTATATAACAGTACTATTTTCGCCTAATACGATTGTCTTTAGTAAAAATAATTAAAGACTCACAACCATAACCTTAACTGTAATCTTAGAAAATTTAAAATTTGTATCACAACCACAGTAAAAATATTACACTTTTAAAGTTTGAGGGAATCCTCATATTTTTCAAGACTGTATTTATAAATCGATTCACTATTCTGTAATCGAGCTTATAGTTAATTAATTATCCTGAAAACTAATTTTACTACAAGCGGCATCGTTAAAAAATAAATACAGGGTAAAAATTATACCCACTTCGTAACTATTTATCACTCTTTTTTGTTTAATTACATCCAATCCCCCCATATAAATAGATAATACATTGCCGATTAATTATAAATAGCCTACGAGTAGATGTAAATTAATCCATCGAAATACTATGAAAAACTACATGTCAACTATTTTATGGCAAAGATTTGCAAATCAATCTAAAATGTGGTTTTGACTTGCTACTTGCTGATTTAGAGTAGCAATTCAAATAGTTTCTGAACACTGGCTAACCGTAACAAAGTTTAGATTATGTCATTTTCAAACTAGTTACCTGTATAGGTAAACTTAGAGAATTACCACCACTTTATTTTGAAGTATCCAAGCCATTGGAAGAAAATATTTATGCATAAAAAACCGTAGGCAATGACGTACATGAAATAGTATTATGTTCACACCAGGTGCACATAATTTCAATAATTCTTCGTAGAGGAGAGAAAGAATATTTTTGAAATCAACCTTTGTGCTCATACCTTAAAAGCCGGTTTTCTTCAAAAACCACGAATAAAATCCCCAATTATTTAGCACGCTGTGTATTTATGTTTTCAAATGCATTTTTATATTTAAAATTTTCCAGAAAAGAGTTTCAAATCCTTTATAATGAAACTAAATATCATTGCACACTTATAAGTTTTTTTTTTATCCGGGCAGACAATTGATCTTACTAAAGAACACTTTAACGTTATTTAAATTTTTTTCTTGGACTCAACATGCCATTCAATATATATCTGAATAACTTAGATAAAAAACTGTTCTTGCATTTTTTTTATTAAAGATTTAAAAAAATTTTGAATTGGACCAAAGATAATTACATAGAATAGATTGAACAAACTATAAACTTTTGTTTAGAGCAGAGTTTATTTAAGGAAATGCTATGATATTGGTAAAACCTATTATTGCTAGTTATTAAACCTAAATTTAAAACTCCAATACAAGGTTTTCATTAATCATTAAATTAAACATTTAAACGCTAAGTAATGAGTCATCAATATTACAATTCCCATCAGCATAAATTGTTATAATCTGTTTTGGATCACAAAATGGCTGTAGTATTTAGATTTAAATGTATATTGCTCAACAGGAAGACATGTTCGAGAGGTAAATTAGCTTAAATGTGATTATTTGAATGTCAGGAGCTCCCAAATGCTCTTACATCTCACAGAGACTCACAGTTAATGGGTTCAATCTTAGCAAAGACCCAGATTACTTTGTATTGTGTCTGACAATGTATTTCTGTTGTCTATTCAACGTAGGCTATTTACCATGTTACTATTGGTATTTGTTTTAAAATCAGGTATATTTTAACGTTTATATACGACCGTTTCTTAAAGTACCCGTTTAAGTTCAGATCTTAGCATTGAAAAGTTTCACATTATAGCATTGTTTACTTTCATAACAGCATGGTTTTACTAAACAACATGGGTACTGGACAAGGCCCCACTAGAAAAAGTTTTTATAGTGGGGCCTTGGTACTACTGGACCAACCAGGTTCAAGGATCGAGAGAGAAAAAGTAAAATTATAATGATTCGAACTTTAACTAATCAGCTGTACCAATTTAATTGTTGAGTGGTGCTGTTAGTGTTTGGTACAATGTTTCGTTGGTTCACTGTCAGTGGCAATGGAAGGTTATAAACGAAAACATAAACTCTCATAGAAGTTATGAGTAGTGATTTTTAGTAATTTAACACTGCCGTAGGTAAAGTAGTGTACACAACTCGCGACGTATCGTTAACACTATCTTTACGCAATCGTTGCGTAAACTACTATAAACTAATAATTATTGTTGTACTACTGTGAGATGGAGTTTTACAATACAGGATCGTGTAAATGATTGATATGATCATTGAACTTGAAATTTAAACAAACAAATATTGTATTTAGCTTTTTTCCTGTTTTCTTTGCATATTCCTCAGCCACTCAATCATATCTTTTCTCTATAATTTAATAGTTTTTCTTTGGTTTTCTCTTTGGATTGTTCTTGTAAATGTTTGGGGTCTTGCTTTGCTGCATTTCCATATTAAAGGGCGATATATTAGAAAAAAAATACATCCATGAAATCGGCTGAAAGTATGTAAAAAGTTTTAACAGAGACCTTAAGGAATTCTACAAAGGTACATTGTGTAATTTATAGCTAATAATATTTTGATAAGCGCTATAAAAATACTCTACGTTTGATAAATTGAGTATAACAGTATTAGATCAACTAATACTGTCGTGTTATTATAAATTACTCATATGTTTTATGCACAAACTGAAAAAATTGTAGGCTATATGGGTATTTAATTATTATTTTAATGTTTCTAATATTACGAAAGATTTTTAAATTTGCGTTTGAACTTAAGTGTAAAAGGGAAAAACTTATTTCCCTACCAGTGCAAGATTCAATTCTCAGTTTAAATCACTCAGCTAAATAGAATAACATTTACATCTTAACTAGGTGTTAACAATTGCCAGAGAAGATCAACTTTCCGCTTTGCGTTTTGAAACTTTTATCCAGATAGTTGTTTACATGACGCCAGTGTTATAAGAGGAAATCCAACACTTTTTAATCATGGCTTTTGAAAAAAAATTATAATTGAGGGGAAATATTTAATTAATCTTGACACGTTAGTTACTCAGTTCATAGATCTTAAACTTGTTATCAAACTTGTTATATTCTTAGATTCTCAAAATTTAAATTGTTTATACTACACTTTTTTATGAGAAAGGATTACAGTACATGATTGATTTCATTACCATGGTAATATTACTTACAATATCAAAACAGATAGCATTATTATAACAAGTATTTTTAACGATGGAAAACTAAACATAAAAACTAGTTGATAAAATAATTGTTTGTTGTTGTTTTTTTTACATGATTAGCAGTAGATATTTTCTGATTATGAGATGATTTTGTGCATTCAATACTCGTTAGTACAAACGTGCGATCTAATTGAATATTCAATACGTGTTAATTCCGAGTGTTACCACAGTCAACATGACCGTATACATATTGGAAATATCTTACTAATATACTAATGTTCTTTCACACAATCAGTGAAAGTATACAGTGATGTGAATCAAAGGCGATCAAAGGTTCATTATGCGATTGCTTATTGTTGTGGAAACGTTTAAAGAATCCAAGGATGTAGAAATTATTCTTGTGTTAAAATATGAATAAGCCTCTACGTTTCTGATCTTTTTATTGCTCTAAAGTATAAATAATATTTATGCTTAGTTATTAGGATTTTTTAACTCTATTGTTTAAAATCATAAGATGGATTGGCCTTGGCTTTCAGAACGGACAGAGTTTCAATTGAATGTTACTTTTACAAGGGTCGATTGTTAATACAGCTGCTTTCAAGTGGCCAAAACATAAATTCTTCCTAAATATACAAGCTGATGCATTTAAATGTGTAACACGTGTTTTTAAGAATGTATTAGTAGACTACAAAATTAAAACATTTTTACAGTATATTATTTTGACTACTGACCCCCCAAGCTGACCCCCCAAGGATTCACACCCCCCCCCCCAAATAAATTCCAAGCCTCCCCCAAGCCCCTTAACACCTTATAAACCTTAAAGGGGTGGGGGGTGTTGCCCTTCAAGCTATTTTTCTGTTGTAAATTCACCAACCCAAATACTAGTTTTAAGTGGTTTTACGTTATAAGTTTACCTCGCATTTGAATTGTAGAGGCGTTTTACCTATATTGACTCATAAAAATGCTCATACTATAAACAATTCTGTAACTTTATAAACGATAAACATGCTTGAGACCTATTTAGACCTATTAAACATCATTAAAAGAACGGAATTTAGATTTATTACCTTCATTATTTTAATACTTTACTGTTTTCTGGGACACAATTTGCTCTCTTTGTGAGATACAATAATATATAAATTTCCTTAAATAAATCCAGTTTAAACTCACAGAGACATATTAAGTGCTCCAGCAAACTCCTGTGTTTAATTTGCTTACTGTCCATGTTTTCATAACCCTGCATTGTTTCAAGAGTTTAACAAAGCAATTGTATACCGTACCTTACCCATAAGCTAAAACTTAGTATAAATAAATACTGTCATAGTAAAATTTATAATTAATGAATAAACTAAAGAATTTTTATTAACACTACCTGAATGGAGTTAATGTAGTATTATGTAAATTTGATGAACTTTAATGTAGTGTAGGATAGGTCTTGTCATTAGTATAGTTCAAATAGTTCACGAGAATAGAAATTACAATTATATACAAAATACTTATACTATTTGACTTATAACATATTTTGTTATTACAATAAGAAGGATCTATAATGACACTACTACTTAATAAAAGTATATTTTGTACAAGTACATTCTTATGACAACAATAAATAAATGTTTTATTTATTAAATTATGCTTGGTTAAAAACTGTGTTTTTCATGTAAATTAGTTACACAAAGTATGTTAAGTTAATAGTTTATTTCAAATTATATGAAATATTTCATTACCAAAGTTAGCATTAAATGTCTAATGTTTCAGATAACATTACATCGTCTCATTTTACTGAGGCATTATTAATATTAAATATTCACCTGTAAAAAAACCCATGATAATCAAATGTTACAAGTATAGGTTATAAATTCCTAATACAATAATGTAAGAATATTTATTGAAGACCACTTTGATTACCAAAAATAATTTTTTTTATTAGTCCAGTTTTTCATAGTGTAAGTTACAAGTTTGTTATTTAAATTCTACGTTAAATTATGTAGCTTAAACTACCAGTAGAATTAGTTATGTATTTTTTTTATCTCCTATTAGTTTGATTAATTATCTCTCCAAATAAATTGATAATTCTCTCAACATAGATTCCTAAAGATATCCCATTCATTAGTATGACTTTATGTAACCTAAAGTAAAATGAATGTGACAATAAAGTTAAGCACGACAATGGAAGTACAATTACTGATCTAAATAGTTGTGTTGGGACCTTGGCACAAGAAGGAACAATTAGATTTATTTAGTTTGTAATAGCCACTTAAAACTCGTTTGGAACGAAAGATATCTCTAAATCTTTTTCTCGTTAATTTTGTTTCTATTTTTACATTTTCTCTAATATAGTGGATTATAAATATATTATAAGAACATTAGATTTATTTAACTTCATTAACTTTAGGCTTTAACTTGAATAAACTTCAATAGCTGTAATTCATGACACGCTATATACATAAATATGATTATAGATAAATAATAATATAAATAGATAAATAATTATAAATATGACCGTTATAAGCCAAGTGGAGACGACATGTGCTAAGATTATAATTGGAGTAAATTGGAGGATTTAAATTGAACGTAACTAAACTAATTGCCTATCAAGATGCATCAATAGTTGAGCACTAGGAACAGGTCTTGGACAATACATAGTGTCAATTAGTCTTCCATGTAGTTAAATGGGCCGTTATGTTATTTTACCAAACATATTAAGGACTTTGGTGGACTTTGTTAAGAATTCGTATTGTTTAAAATATTTTGAAACCGTTTTAAATTTGGATAAATATGTTTATGATCTTATCTTAAAAAATTGAACCATAAATGTTTCTATTTAATATGTTTAAAGTAGCATTTTATTGTATGAATGTATGTTTAAGATGTTTTCCACAAGTGGGCCTGATAAAGTATACAATTATTTTACGTAGCATTTTTCGAAATTGGTTGACAATTCTCAATGGGGTTTAAAAAAATTATACATTTCGATTCTTTGATACAAAAATAATATGGTTTTAATAAGGTGATCTTCTTTAAAAGTCTTTTTAATAATCTAAATTACTTAGCAATGTAACGATTTAGTAAGGGCAAATATTTACACTCCATGTTGTTAAACGTCGGGCAATTGGCATTCTTTATATTAAGTATAATTGGATCACACTTAATTTATTTAGATTGTTAACTAGGTATTCCAAGCAGTGCATAAAAATTTGAAATTTGTATTTAACAATTACAAAAAATAGTTTGCTTTGTAATTAAATAATACAGTATTTAGTTAAACATATTTATTTATACTGGTAAAACATTCTTCTATGCATACATTTATAGAGGTTTGTTATTACTGTGTCAAATACTAACACAGGAGTACATGTGATAACTAAGTAAACAGTTGACAGATTTTTGTTTGTAAATCGCTCAGCTGTGAAATAAACCTGCGCTGCTTCTGATTAAAATCCGTGTTGGACCTACTGAATGCCTCGTAAAATGTTATACATTTATACTTATATTCTTGGCTATTTACATGATATTATTGTTCTCTGTTCATATTTGTATTATAAATAGTATACCACCTCATTATTATAAGAGAGCATACTAAGACTTTCATCACTATACTACCGTTATTTTTATTTTTGACCCAATATGATGAATTATGATGATAACGATAAAGGTTATTTCCGTATGTTCCATATAATTAGGTACAAAATATTTGGGCCTTTTCTGTTTAGTATTCACTACCACTAGTGAAATATGGTTAGGTTTTTATAACACTCTCAGAGGTGGTGGTGAATTAAACTTTGGTTAGGTTAGGTTAGTGTGGAGTTAGAAAAACCTAACCTAACCTGACACAACCAAAGTTTGATTCACAACCACTTCTAATTGCTTAAATAATTTATACTCTAAAGACTTGAGGTAGTGAATTAACAGAAAATGACCAAATATATTTTCAAATAAATTATTTTTATAAGCACAATTACAATTGCGAATACAGTGTACGAATGCAATTACAATTTTTTTCCAAAATATATTCATTTACAATTTGAATTGTGTATAAAAGAGGCAAAAATATTAACAAACTAAAAGATTTTATGAGTGTAATAACGATTTATATTTAAATTATAATGTAAACAAATTAAAAAATAGGTGATGATTTAAGTCTGTGATTTTAATTTACATTATAAGCACAAATTTAATCACGGAAAGAGTAAGTAGTATTATGACTTTAATTTAGGAAAGCTTTCCGCTCCCGAGGGCCTCTTTAATCTAGTTATCGTTCTTTTCTGAATCCGTCAAGCATTTTGTTAGGTTATTTATATCCTAAGTTTCTCTCTTATAGAACTGTTACTGATATTCTGACGTCTTAAAGAACCGTCCTTTATCCATGTATTTATAAAATGATGTTCCTTAAACTTATATGGTTCTCCTTTTAAAGTATTTAGACTGTATTTAGTGTACATCAAGAAATAAAATTGTGATATCAGAAACTTATTAAAATCTCTAAATGCCATTATTTTGTTCAATAAATTTTCTTTAAGGTGTTTAGCCGTATCTTTTAGCCTTTAAATTCACCACACTCATAGGCTTAAAGGCATATGCTTAAAACGAATCAATTTTAAACACCGAACTTAAAGTGTGAATCTGAGAAGAAACCCTACAGCATCGATACCTTCTTAGTTTCATATTCCGTACGTTACCGAATTGACAAGAATTTAATAGACAACCCGAAGTTTTTCACTTTAAAGTAAATTTTAGTTTTGATCTATTTAACGTTTCCGAATATTTCCTTGTTTGGATAATCGCTTAATTCAGTGAGGCATTAAAAGACATTGTTTTGTCTCAAGATCCATAAACAATCCTTACAATTTCAGAAGGCTATAAATTTATATACATAACATAACCCTACTATTTACAAGGTTATTTTTATAATGTAGATTCATATTTAAATATTTATATTTCTTATCCAAAGGTTTTTATAAACTTGTATATATTGTACATTTTACGCACTAATTATTTTCTATATAATTTATTTATCCGTACTAACCAATTTTTTTCGTTTACTTGATTTCACTCTACATTTTAATACTTCGTATAGTTAAATACATATAGAATCCTTAAATCTCAAAAGTAATCTTCCAAAAATAGTTCCCAAAGCATGTCCTACTAAGCTAGGATTACCACCAGTTGATGAGTTTTCTGAATATAGAAGAAAAAAAGTTGATGCAGAAATAACAAAATTGGATTTAAATTCCATCTTTTTATGCAAATATAATAAAAAGGTTAGTTATTATTTTCTTCAATTACCATACAAAGACTTTTTTTCAATAATTTTGGTTTCAGTAAATAGACTTAAGCAATAAAAAAAAATATTTTAATTTTTTATTATATTGGAATTAAATAATTCTATCAATTTCGAAACCTAAAAATTACTCTGATTAATTTCATTCCATGAGTAATTCTTGAGATAAAATCCCCTCTGTATGAAATTTGAAATGTTAATAACATCACTATATTGAGTTAGTAATATTAATTTTAATTATTGATAATTTTGTTATTGTAAGTTCAAATTTATTACCATTTAAATTAGTCGTAAATTTATTTAAAATTTATTATGGTTATTGATATCTTGACCATTTTTAAAATTATTCTTTCACACATATATACGAAACACTTTCATAACATTTCTTAATGGTTTATAATGTAAATGCTTAAAAATCTAAAGTGTGCTATCACTCAAAACTTTTTTTTTTATATTAATTATAAACCAATAAGGTAAAACTTAATATATCCCTTGAATAATTTGGCTTGGTTATGAAAGAACCAATTTTTCTAAAGTTATTCCCAAGTATATAAGATGTGGTTTTAATTTTCAAAGTAAAAATAGTATTTAAATTTGTTATATCCAAATTACAGAATCAAACACAGAATTTACAGAAATACTAAAGTATTTCATTATTTGTTCATGTTATGACTGTTATTTACTGTTTGAAAATGTTGTTTCGACTAGTTGAGTAATGAATGTATAGTAATGAATATATTTTCATACGACCTTATAGTTTTCTTTCATTATTATAAATAATTACAGAATGACTAATCACTGGATGAAGGTAACACTTTTTTTAATTTCATTTACTTTAGCCTATAAGCCTAAAATAACAATCCTGGCTATAGGAAAATAATTATACGCGATGAACACTAAGTTTTTTTAGATGTAACAATCATCAAAATATAAAATTAGACAACTTTTTTGCAACAAATTACTACGAATCACTGAAAAAAGACTTTTGGCGATGTTTGGACGTTTTAATTGGAATCCAACACCAGAGGCTAAAATCAATCAGACCAATTTGGGACATGACTACGTCATATTGCATCTGATTGTTTATATTTCACGGAAATGTTAATAATTGTAGCTAAATGAAATCCATCTACATAGAAAATTTAATTAAAAATCCATGGCTGGTCTGAATAACTATGTATTTTTTCACTTCTCCAAATCATTTTATTAGCCTAGAAATATTTCCATTAAATATTTCAATAAAAATCCAACTAAATAAATGGATATTAGTCGACAGTTTTTCTGTAGTGGGGTATTTTTTTCAACAGAAGTGTTAAATAATTGCCAATTAAAATTTAAGAAAACTAACTACTTTATAATATTATAGTTTACAAGACACAATGTATGCAATGATGTCGGGTTCCTTATTATAACATTAAATGCCTATGAGCCTATTATTTTCTACACCGTTTTTAATATATAATTTCTCAATCGAAAATATTTTTTTTTCGTCAAAATGCTTGTATTATAAACATCAGAATTTAATAGAACTATTTGTACCTGTGAAGAGTTTAAACTATCAATGTATAGTTAAAATTCACAAACTTGTTTGTAACAAACTCGATTGCTTTTCGTGCTCCTTAATTAAGATGGATCAAAGTTTCTCTAGAACTAGTTTAGTAACTAAATCAGCATTAGACTAACTTTGAAACTACTAGTCCATCACCCATGGTCATTTTCAAGATATTTAACCTGCATTTAAAAAAAAAACTTGTCAAGACTACAGTGGTTAAATTGAGTCATATATTATGATGATATACCTATACAACATTCGTGGTATTTTCTTTCCGACATTGGTATTTTAAAAGAAAGACAGCTTATTTTGCCCAACTAAGAATATAAAAAAAATTAATTATAAATATTTATAAAGAATTAAATTTACAACTACAATTACGAAACAGTTCATTAGTTGAATGATACTCTGTACAAGAGAAAAGTTGTCAATTAAAAAAAAATGTCTAAATAAATTTACAGCAAGATAAAACTACAAAGATTTTAAGGGTGGGTTATAGGTCCTCCTATTTAAAAATATAAATGGGTTACGCCTCTCTTGCAAGGGGTACACATTTTTATATGGTAGTTCACTAAAAGTCAATGTAATTCATCTTTTACCTACAATTTGGTTTTTGAATGGTTATCCTGCTGATTATTTAACCAAATAAAACCATACACAACTTTAGAAATCTATTAGAAAATGCATTTCAATACTATACATCGAAACGTTAAGACATAATATCATTGCGATGGTTAGAAAGCCATATTACTCCATTCAGTTTCAATTCAAACTACATTACGTTTAAGAATTTTTTTTAATTTCCATCAAGATAATATTAAAAAAACTATACATATATATCCTTTAATGTGTTAGTAAATGCAATAACCTTTGAAATTTCAATTAAAAAGTTAATTAACCATTCATTTATTTAAATCCAATTCTACTGTGATGTGCATTTGAAAATAGTTCTTGGAGTTAAAATGTGTCTGATGAATAAATAAGACTTTATGAGACAGCACACGTCTCAAGAAAGCAAGGATTTTCCATTTTTCCTCGTCATAAATCAACAGTTCACCTTAAGTAAGCTTTCGGAATCACTCTCATGACGACAATAACATACAAAAGGTGTCAGAAGTGATATAGGTTTATGCAAGGTATTTCTTGAAAAATATTAAATCAATAATTGAAATAAGTTGTAGTTAGAACAATTTAACTAGGATGTAAAACCATGCAGTCCATATTAGATAAAAAGATTATCATTATTTATATAGTTTTATTTGTATGAATTTAAATCAATAAACAGTAAAATAGAGTATTAACCTCTTCAAACACGTTTATATTAATATAGAAACAAGCTGGAAATACGTATAAAATATTTAATTATAAACATGAAACATTAAGGTGATAATCAGATATTATAATTTAAAGGAAGAAAACTAATGAATAAAAACATTGCAAAGAAAGAGTGCGAAGGTTTTATAAATGACTTAAGAAATTGGATAAGTTTTATCAAAGATGAAAAGTTAACTTATTATAAGAGTTTTAATTAATTACTGTTTTTATTCAGGATAATCTTGTCTCACTTCTCGGCTCTTATTACTTTCAAATTAGAAACTGGAGCTGAAAGACAATGTTTATATATTTTTTAATGTATATTTACAAATTTCAATCGTACTTACTATAATAAAAACAAATTATCTGCCATATCTCGATTCTTGAAATAAGTCCTGCCAAACATTTTTTTAATACGTTAGTGCATACTTGTTATTTTAGCTGACATACGCGCATTAAAATAAATTTAACAAATACACGGAATATAACTTTAAACAAAAACGAGACAAATATGAACACATATACATAATTTTGTTAAATTGATTAAAGCGTCATTTTGTTTTTGTGTTTTTTTTTAAGAGGTTGGTGGCCTCTTTTAACCTTACATTTGCCCGTCCACATAGACTACAGATCTATGCATGGAACGTATCCAGCAAAGCGAGGGGTGAGCCGGTACAGTACAAAGGTGAACTGTACTGATAAAAGCTTGTGGCAGTGACCAGGATCCGAACCCACGAGACTGCTGCCTTACTTATCAATATCCTTTAATAAATTCATAAAATCGTTATTACTTTAATGTCGATTTTCACTATAATTAGGCCCAAAGTCCGTGACGCTACCAACTGAGCCACCGACTCACCCGAACGAATTTAGACTGAATTTAGTTAATTGGTTATTGTATGATTTTTATTTCTATTAAATTTTACTTAAATTTTTTCTTCTATACAATCTTTGATAAGTTAGGCATGGATGAATCAATATTACAAATATTTAAACTCCACAGTAAAATCAAGTAGTTACTAACTACTACACGGCACGGAGTATTTCTTAGAACTGTAGTTTATTCAAGTCCGTAAGCTTTCCGCTCTGTTGAGCTTCTTTAAGCTGATTAACCCTACTCGTCGCGATTTCGTAAGTTTATCTTAAATATACACTCTTACTGCCTCAATAGAGAATACTAATAAGTTGTAAAGATATTAGGTGTCGAGAAATAATCCAGGAGTTCTACATGTTTACAAATCTTGTGTAAAAGGGAATAACAAATTTAATTTACGGTATGAAATTATTTATCTAGACAATCGTCTATTCATTATTATCAAAGCGTTAGTTTTTTTCACGTATATCTATTTACTAACAAAAATATTTTTTAGTATTTCTAACGTTAGTATTGGCTGTGATTGAGTTGGAGAGTTGAACACTTGTCATTATTGTCAGTTCCATGGAGGATCCCACGGATGCAGCTAAAAGCAATATATTTTGTGCACCAACACTTACTTTGCCATTATTTATACAAACTCACAGCGTCTAAAACTTCCCCAAATATTCCTAATTGTAAGTTCTTTTCATGTTTGAAAGTTGAAAACATTTCAATTATGTAAGTTTTATATAGACTCCAGCAGACGTACCAACTTGGCAAGTTGACTGCTTTATTAACATACTGTTATAGTTTTATTTCTTAAAACGAAATGCAATACGTTTATTTTAATTGCATTACAGAAATATAAATCAAACAGACAGCAAGATTAACTAGTACAACTATTGTCAGATGTGTCACATAAATGAGGTTGTGATAATGTCGGTGACGACAACCAAAAGAAGACCAGCCAGTTCAATCAAAAGAAGACATTTAAAGGGTGTTCTATTTAAAATGGATGACTCATTTCTTAGAGAACCATAGTATTAATATGGTGGTTTTGAAATGGAAATACAATCTGAAAACATTTAAAATCTCTAAATTTTACTATAATAATACTGCGAACTACATAAACCCCCATGATACATAAATTACGATAATTTATTAAACAAACATATAAATTACACTCTCATTTGTATACTTTCTAAATTCTAATACAGCTATAAGGCTTAAACGTTTACAAAACTGACACGTAATTTAAGCTGGTGAAAGAACTCACACAACTATTTTTAACAACATTAGATGTTTTCATAAAGACTTAAAAATGGGTATTTACATGGACATCTGAAAATATTTCATAGTGGGTGAGCCTCTGGATCATGAAAATATTTGAAAAATTAAACGAATACCACTTTCAGAAAGTGTATAACGAACAGTCAATTTACATGCTGAATTTTGACTATAAAAGTTGTAAAATCAGTTAAATGAAAGTGAAATTTTGAATTCTAGAACAATCAAAGAAGTCCCACTATTTAATTGAGATCTATTTTATTATACTCGTACTATATGCAAACGTATGCTCAGCAGGGTTGGATAAAAATCCATTTATAACCAAACATTTATATATATAGGTATATATATTTTAACATAACGTATATTTCACTTCAATCATGGGTAATACCAGATTTACAAAATACTAGGATTTCTTTTAATTAAAAATAAGGTTGTAAAGTCACTCTTCAATCTTCTGATGCAATGTTTGAATACATTCTACGAAACTAAACAGACTAAATCATAATGAGGAATACTATAAGGTTTATTTTAAGTTGTATTTTTCATAACACTATTATCCCTAGTCCTGGTGGCCTATATTACCTTATTCAATCATGTCCACCATGTGTAATGTGTTTATAAAAACATTTTTGCTGCTATTTTCCCCTTTTCCCCATACATAATTATTTTATTCCGATGAATTCCCTTGACCTAGTTTACCAACTGGATTAACCAAACCAGATCAGGGCTGTGGATTTAGAAGAGGTCGCTTTGCCTTTGATGTCCGCTGGCTTTTAATTCCGCCCCTCAGCCTTCCACTTGTGATCACACATACACTTTTTGAAAAGGTTGTTAAATAAATAAAGTACAAATTAATAAATAAAAATTAAATAATTAAATTAATAAATAGCACTTATCTCTCACAATAAATTACATAGGTACCCACTTACAACTTAAAACTGATTGATTCCATAAAAAAAATAACGTAATAATAAAATAGCGTTGCTAAATATAATGTACCTAAATAATTGACTCAACTGATGGATTTAATTTACATTAAAATATAGTTTTATTCGCACTGCAACCTTTGGGCCGTGATATCCAAATATTAAAGGTATTATTAAATTGTGTTTGCAATAAAGCATTTCATATTATTTTATATATTTTCTCAATTTTAAATGCAAAATTAAATTTGTTTTATTACAGATAAGTGTTAAAATTTGTTTCAAATTAAAATTAAAATCCTACTAGTGTAACATAACTTACAAAAAGATAATTAGCATTTTTATTTTGTAAATTTTCAAATGTGTATCTACTACTATCTAAAAAGTAGGAATTTATTGGCTACATATTTTATATTTATGATGCAAGAGTTCAGATCCAAATTTAATAATTCTCCTTTGAAGCATTAGCAGAATTGTAGAGGTAGTTACCCCAAGGCAAAACAATAGAGTTGGTAATTATACATTCCACTTAACACAGAGTGGATTGTAACCTAATCTAGGTTTTGGGTCCATCCATTTTAGTTCCTTTTAACATACTTTTAATACTTTTTGTTGAAATGGCGAGCATACAAAGTAGGTATTTTAAGCCAAGTATGAATGGAGATGAGTGTAGGATGAGTGTCGCGATCTTGTAGTATTGTTTGTGACTAAGGCTGTCATGTTTCATACACACAGCTGTTAATTAGCCCATACAGCTAATGGCAACTAAGGGACATACAGTTTATAGTGGAATCCGAACATACATGAACTATACATAATATAGGCCTACCGGTCATCTCCTTGAATCGACTGACAAACATATAACTTAAGGTATATTCAAAAAAGGCGTTTGTAACATCATTCTTTTTTGGTCAACTAAATTTTAATTTTAATAAAATACAACAAACAATTTTTGAGTTGTTGATTTAATTACGCTATGGTATTAAAAATGTTAGACACATTTGTGAAATCCACTTAAAAATAATATAATAACGTAAACCGCCAAGCAGGATACGTTAACTTTGTATAAAGTTTAATTATCTTTATTTTAATAGGTCCAGTTCAATGAGGTCCTTTAAGTATTGGTGATTGTGACATCAAAAAACCTCCATGTTTGTATTGACTTTTATGCTGAATTTACAATCCAGTATTGAAGACAAATTAAAATCCTGCCTGCTGTGTGGTGGAATAAAGCCATAATAAACAGTGGCCATAGTAAATACTCTATCTAAGCCAACTAGAGTATTTATCAAACTAAACAATACTATTCTGCTCAATTCAACACAGCTTTGGAGAAACTAATGGTTTTCATTAGTGTGGTTTCCACGTTGTATATTTAACTCTTAAAAACGTTGCAGTAGTTAAAGAAACTTAAGTTCTTATTTGAAATACTTTCCACCCTACAACAGTCTAGTTAATGTTGTTAAGGCTGGAGGAAGCTAAGTTTTGTTGATTTTTGTCGTTGTAAATTTGGTCACAGGAAGTTTACAGTGACCTTTTGTACCGGACGTGTTTTATGTAAACCCGTCCCTGGAACACGGAGTATGAGCTTCTCAATGGTACATTAACTTTTATGTGAAGTCACTTTGTACAACGATTCCATCAATTACTATCACAGTGAAATATATTATTTCCTCCTTATCAAAGAAGATATACAAAAAAGAATTCGAATAAAATGATCCTTTTTGCTTAGGACGATACATTGGTCTTTATTTGTCTTATGATAAAATCTAAACACAAAATTGAGGTGATTATTTTAATGTTTAAACGTATTTTTTATATTATTTGTAATTGATTACACTACTATGTCGGCTAAAACTCTTTTTACGTAAACTAATTACGATTAAATGTTTTTATAACATTACAATTTGTTTTTTAAAACATGAATCATGATCCAAAACCTACTTCTATGTCTTTTAAAGGACACCAAGGGACTAAATACGAAAACATATTGCAACTTTCGCATTTACTGTATCAATCTTTCATGGATGAAAGTAGAAAAAAAAATAAATACATATAAATAACGCTATTTTGATTAGATAATAAATATACCAAAAAACATATAACCATTCAAGGGAAAACACCAATTAATATAAACTAAGAAGCACATAATTATAAATTTCATAAAACTTTATCAATAATTCAAGAGAGTTTAATTAACAACTACTTTCTCTCTATTTTTATTTAATTTGTACGGTGGCTGATGCTGTTGAGAATTTTTTTTATATATTAAAACTACTTTCCATCAGATATAACAGGTTTATACCTTATCTTATGGTTTATTAATTATCTTATGACTCAATAGCCTGTAGTAACTTTTTTCAACCATTTTTAAACTGGAATTCTTCCAGATTTTCGTTAAATAATATGAGGAGGAAAATTACAAAAAAAATGATGTTACATACTTATGTGCTCACAAAATTAATATTTTAGTAATTGTAATTTTCAATTATTTTAAATGATGTGATATGCAATTGTTTTATCTGAGGTGCTAGGAATACTAGATAATGAGTTTTATAAATGAATTGAGTTTTTTTATACAGTGCTAAGTTTGACATATTGATATTGTTTAAAACTTATAAAGGTTTACCCATGAAAGTATTTTACATGTTCATTGCAATTGTAAGTAAAATCTACATTATGCAAACATGTTTAACAGAGGATGTTAAATGTTTAAAAAAGAACCCTGTTACTGACCCCATTCGTATTAATTGGTGCTGTAAATCTCAATTTGGTTTCTAACTGCACCACTTACAATAAGTGGATCCATGACCCAGTATAGAACACTTGCACTGAAATCCCTATGCACAATACATACATTTCCACCAAAAGTGTTTTTTTTTTTTTACTTAATGTATAATTTAGCCATTCACTAAAGTAATTATTAACAAAATATCTTATCTATAACCTATTTATGATAAACATCTGTAGGATTCATAATGAACTATTGTTGTATTTGTTCTCATCAGTCAGTATATCTGGATTTTAACGTTCAAACTTTATACTAGGCAATTTTGTGTTCAATAAAACACACATATTTTGCATCCTAACAATGTTTGTTTCAAAACTCTGCGTATAATGATTGAAACACGATATGTTACGATTTCTCAACTCATCTGCAATCAATCATATCACTCGTTAACTATCAAAGGTTGATTTATAGAGGTGCTGTAACAATACAAAAGGCGGTTTGCACTTTTATAAATAAATACCCATCAATCATAATGTATTTTCATTCCAAGTACTCTTTATGATGTGAATGAGAGTTGAATAGAATTCTTATAGCTGTATAAATAATACCATTGTTGTGTGCAAATCTTTGAATCATTAACTTCCTTAGTGATCAATAAGAGTCTAAAGAAAAATCATCCCCTTTGGAATATTTAGCCTTTAATATTTTAAATAGATATATATATATATATAATATATATATATATATATTACACATACGTTACATACCTATATATAACGTGGTTACATACGTCTTTAGTTCAGTTTGTTTTCATTATATATTATATTATCTATATTTATATGATTTATATGGTCCACCATTTATATGATCTATAACAGTTTAAGAGGAATTAACAATATTTTAATAAATATTTTTGCTATGTTTAGAGGTATTTTAATCTTTAAAAACTTATTTTCCTTAGGTTAATCTGTATCTGAAAGCTCATTTAAAAGCTTTATAAAACTCAAGTTTGTATATAAAAGAGTATTAAAAGTAGGTAGAGTTCGAGTTTTCTGTGTCCCAGGTCCTGGGTTCAAATCCCGCCAATCACCAATAGACTTTATGTATGCAGCAATCATTTAAGACTAGCCTAAAGTAATGTAAAACTATTCTGGGCTAGAACTTAGCAATATAGGACGAGAAGGTGGGACACAAAAAGTTACAATGATACAATATTATTTTTATAATTATTTTAATATCGATATTTATGATAAACTATGTCAAAACTTTGTTTCGAACTTGTATGGAAATGTTAGTTCTGCTTGCAGCAGATAGCTTAAGACTAATGGGTTAATCCGGTTAGGCAAATACTCGAGTACTCTGGGGACTGGTCGTACAAATACGATGTGTCTTTGAACATTCATTTTAAATTAATGTCCCAACACTGTTTTGTATAATAATAAGTATCTTTATTTATGATATTTCATATGATAGAAACTAAATTTTTTGTATTGAAATTCATATTAAATGTATTGCATTCACATATTAATTGGAACTATGAACCAAGCAAAAGTATGTAAAATTCTGTTGGTTGAAACGTTTTAGGGATGAACCAAAAACAATTATTTGGTTTAATTTTAACAAATAAAAATCAGACAATATAATATTCCTACTTTACATGAGTAGGACATTCCCATTCACTATTTTTCGCATGTTGTATTTGACCACTTGTTTTTCACAAGATAGTAGTAAATTAATGCTGAGAGAGAAGAATAATACAAGTAAAGTAGTCTGAAATAGTAATAAATGAGAATGTGGTGACTTAAGTTTTAAATTGACCATAAAATAAATAAACTTAAATGAATATTTGAATACTTATTTCACCGTTACACTACTGTAAAAACTATGACTTAACTTAAAGTAATAAAAAAAAAAAACAATTGTCTATCCGTAGAATTATAAGAAAGAGTAAACTTTATACAATGATGAACTGTAATATGATTAACCACCCTCCATTTATCATAAATAGGTGAGAAGATTTGAATATTTGTTTTGTAGAAGTGAATGGGATAATTTTTGCAGGAATACTAGGTTATACAAATATTAAAAGATAGGAATCACTTTGTAAGGTTTTATAAAACATCTTAGGCAAAGCAAAGTTAAATCAAAGTAGAATTGACTTTGTAAGAAACTCGCAACTGCCTTTGTTTGGTTATAACTTTCATATTCTTGCTATGCAATAGTAGGCCAGATGTTTAAAACAACATTTAACTTTATTTGTTAGAAAACTATTATGAAGATACAAATGGTTTTGAGAAGCAAAGAATTGGATCAAAATACATACAACCTAATAACAATGAGGTTTTTTAATTGTATAACCACAAACAAAAGGGTAGCCAATAGAGTAATGACAGTTGACTGTATGCACGCTATTGTCTGTTGCATAACCTAACACCAGATTAAATTGCCAATGATTGTTGCTCACTGTTGTTTAAATGACCATCTTTTAAATACATTAAAGGCAATCAATAGTTCTAAAACTAACAACAAAGTCGAAGCAGTAACATGTTTACTTACATACCTTGTTTCTTTATAATGTAAAATAGTAATTTAAATCATCGGCCGATATATAATTCTGTCCCGCAACACAGATAACTAAATTGTATTCAGAAACTGCCAACAATAACATTAACGGTAAATTAATCAAGTTTATTTACTAAAAATCTTTCTTGATTGAAAACGTGTCGCTTTAAGTATGCTGCACTGTAGTCTTGTAATGAATATAACAAACTTACATGTTTACAAAAAACATAAGATAATTTATAAAACAAATAAAGCTTATGCATGCCTTATAAATAAATTTACTTTACAGTTAGGAACATTAAAAAAACGCATATTAAATTGGAGATCAACTGATTTTTACTAGCTAAGATTTCTGATTTCTAGGAATTATAAGATATATATACATTTTTTAAATACAGTACCACAAATATTTAACCCAACACTCTTCTATAATATACAAATAGAAGTGGTTTTGGTTAAATGGCTGCAACTCAGTCTCTAGTTGTATACACCTTCCGTATTCTTCTATTTAATATTCAAGAATGAGGAGATGAATAATTTATTGAATTATCTGTTAGCTTGTGATTTTTTTCCTTTTTATGTTTCATTTTGTTGCGAAATCAAATAACATCAAAATGTAAATGCAAGTAAATTAATAAACAAATGAATCAAATAACGGATTTAATGATGAATAATTGAATTGTGCTTTTAAGTTCATTAGCAAATAAGTATTTTGGGACAGTTCCAATTGCTCATAGCAGATTATTCAAACTTCAGCTTAACTAAGCTGTTAAGTAAATTAAGTACTTAAAAACTATAGTATAAATAATATAAATATAATAAATATATAAATATAAATAAAAAAACACGTTGTTTATAACTTAGCCTATTTTAATCGTTATGTAATGAAACGGTTTTATTTTGGTTTTATGCGTTCATTTATGACTTTTTTACAAACAGAAATAAAAAAATAAATGACATACGAAATCCAAAAGTGTTTTAAATAAAAAAGAACGTGCTTGTATTTATCACAACAGAAATCTCTCTTTTACAGATACAGTCTTTTGTAATATCGTTTACAAACGAGCACACATTTTCCACTCACATGTAAACATCTCACATGTAATGTAGCATTAATAGTGTAACGATAATTTTACAGCTTGAGTTCAAAGTTTTCAGTACAACAAATTGTTTATTCTATACACAAATTTTGTGATTCAAAGTTACATGTTGTGTTGTGAGAATAAAACAAACCACAGTTGAAACAATTTTATTGATTAATTCAATTTTAGTGGATAAGACTAGACATTTTGTATTACGAGTGTAGCTACAATGAACGATCCTGTAATGTCCTCATTTCCAGATGTTAAGCTTAGAAAACAACCTTGCCCCACGCTTCAGAACCGTTCTAGAAACTGTGTTATGGTTACGGCCCTTCCAAATCTGTAGTAAGAGAATTTTAGTAGAAAACACTATATTTACTGTTATCCTAATAAAAACCATTTATTCGAGAAGAACACATTTATTTACAATTTTCTATTCATACAATTATACTACAATGACAATGAGTATCTTGTTCATGCTTTCAAAATTTACAAATTAAATATTTTTTTGCAAAAACGTTCATCTTGATTTTGATGAGTACAATAATACTGCTAATATTTTTTTTACGAAAAAAAACCTTTTAATTTGTTTCAAATGTATGTCAATGGTACATTGAAATGTCAAAAATAATTAATAGTGTAACGTCTAACAAAATTTAAGCTAATTAATCACAAAAACTTATGATATTATTTAAAAAGATTGATACTAAAAAATTATTCGTTAGGTCAGAATAGACTTTAAATAATTAATAGAAACCTTCAAACTACTCACTTTTGTTCAAAATCTATTTTCAACCAAAAATGTCCCAAAATAAATGTTTGTCCTCTATAAAAAACATTAATTATAAAAATATATTGACGTTTTTTGAAGTTTAATTTATGTAATTAGCACTTAATACAGATTCTCATGGTGGAACAAATAAAAGATCCCTTTTTTCAAAAAATGAATTTTCGCATTTAAATTGTACGTACTACGTTAAAAACACTTATAAATCTTCAAGTAATCTGTCAAAAGCTCATATAGTTGCCGGAGGGCTTAATTTCTATGGCCATTGTTTAAAGAACGCTTTTCATTATTCTCACAATATTAGTTTTCACAACATTTTAGTTTTTAAATACGATTTTTAAAACTTATAATGTATTTGACCAATTTATAAGATTGCATTTTAATAGTGGTTAAAGTTTAAAATATTCACTTATTAAAGACAGGAAATGGAAATCATTAGAAGCACAAAAAAGGCTCATTTGATTTATTTTTTGGAATATTATAATTTTGTTGTATTTCCACAAACAAATTTAGTGTTTTTGTTTATTATTATTGTAATATATTTTTGATATTTTAACTTTTTTATGAAATAGGCAGTCGATTGTAATTATAATTAATTCTGTATAAAGAGAAATGATATGTAAATTCTATGAATGCCTTTCTGCATACCATAAATAAATAAATAAATATCATAATTTCAAACAAAATAGCATAATCATGAATTATTGCATTTATCACGTAGCAGAATTAACATATTTATCATATTAATGTACCATATATTATAAGTATTAAAGTTTATAAATGAAACTAAAACTTAAACTTATTTGCAACCATTTCTCAATGAATTGTATTAAAAAATACATCTCACCAACTAATTATCTTTTCAAGAAGAAGATGGTACTCACTCGTATATATAATTGGATTTCCACATGTAGGGTTTTGCTAAACACACTCTGATTCGATTAAGAACACATAAAATCTGTTCATTTTGTCTCGTGAAATGAATTAGCTTTTAAATTATCTGATAATATTAACTCAGTGATACTTTTATGCTTATTTGTGTCGGATTTCAACGTTGTATTAAAGAGCATTAGTTTGTTTAGTTTTTGTAAGTTTAGTATTATTTGAAATTAATTCTACCACTTTTACTACCCTATACTAACCATTGCTAATGCCTAATACTGAGAGAGTTTGGTCTAGTGGTGGAGTACAAAGCTTTAGCCTTTAAATGTCCCTGGACAAAATACTGACAATCATAAAAATATTCTCCTGTGTGATACAATAGAGGAATATAGCTTACAGTTGAATGTAAAAAGTTCCAATCAACATCATAAATTTATTTCTGATTTCTTTAAAGATAAAATCAAAATGAGAAGAAGAAACGCTATCAAAGCTACCAAAACAGTCATTATAGCTACAACTGGAAACTTCTATCAAA
This sequence comes from Macrosteles quadrilineatus, assembly GCF_028750875.1. Classification (NCBI taxonomy): domain Eukaryota; kingdom Metazoa; phylum Arthropoda; class Insecta; order Hemiptera; family Cicadellidae; genus Macrosteles; species Macrosteles quadrilineatus. The sequence continues at coordinate 195,328,441 of NW_026542594.1, forward strand.
TAATGATTTCACTTATTTATGTGGTGACCTTGTTGTTTAGCTCGCATATTAATGGAAATAACTGCAACCTTAAATGGTTGGTTGTCAGTAGCAACTCGATGAGGTCAGTTCAAAGTTTGGTGTGGAAGTACACAACTCAACTCAAAGATCATCACAAAGCCACACACAAGTGTGTTGTATACAGAACGTGAAACAATAGTCAACCCCAGACTCCGGATATTGCTACTGTATCCTGAAACTTCTATCAGGATAAGCTCAAACTATATCCAGAGTACTTGTACTTTTGTAAATGTTTACTTGTTAAACTATCAGTAGCTTTCAAAAATAATGACCATTTAGCACTTTTATCACAATAAAGCAAAAATATTACTCCTCTGAAATATGATAAAAGATTATATTGTTTCCCCAAATTCATCAAATCCACATTAATTCCTTACATTCATTAAGTTTATGAATTGAAGTATAACTGCAGAAACCGTCTAAGTACTAAATGGAGTTGTGTTTCGCTGAAGATATGAAAGCCAATAATAAAAACCGGGTTTTTTTGTCACAAGGAACTTGTTTCATTGAGCATAAGAGGAATGACAATGGCGCACCAAAAAGGGTTAGTAATTACTATAGAAGTATCAATCATTTAAATTTGTTAATTTCCCTGAATGAAATATATAACCAAGCTTAGAATACAACCGGATTATTTATAAATTTCAATTTGTGATTTTAAAGTATTCATGATAACATTTAGGGGTAATTTACATTTACATGTTTTCTAAAACGTTCAATGAAAACAAAACACAAAAGGAAACCGATAACGTTCAAGCCAATCTGGTCTTAGTTTCAAACCACGTTATCGTTTAAAGCTGGCTGGCTTAGCTTGGTTGAATTAAAAGATTTCCCATTTTATAAACTGTTTTTATCTTGGTTTTTTTTACAATACGAAAACCTCTTTTGTAGCTTAGGCTCTAGCAGAAACTGTTAAGTAGTTTGTTTTTTTGGAACAATTATGGACAGAGTTACGTTTCAAAGGCCAAAGCTATTAAGAATTAATTTAATTAATTTTTACAATCAGTACTTAATCAAAACATACAGAAGAATTTTATTTTTTCATATTCTGTTCAAGTTATTTGAGTATCTTTTATTAAAATCGAATATTTAATATTGGATAACGCTGCTTAAAACATCCATGAAATATTTATAAAAATGAACGTACATTTTTACTTTACGAATTGTTTAGAAAGTTTGCTTGGCTTTATTTGATGTGATATTAATACGTTTTATACATTAAAAATTATGCCAACTTTAGAATATATAACTGTCTACCGATTTTTTTCTAACAAGATTTTACCCATTTTGGAAAATTTGGTAGTACATGTTTACGTGAACGAGACATGATGCATTTTGAGCAGACAAAAATCTCATTCATTGTGAGTGCAATCATTCTTTTACCACCGGGTGTGTTTAAAATTTTTGGTTGTGTTATTCTCGGAAAAGACGTCACTGTGCTTTTTAAAAAACCTGTACATCTTAGTTGGAAGTTTAATGGCATTACTCCATTGCAAAGAATGTATTGTTTTATTTTCTACAACACTATTTTCATTCGCAATGGTTCAAGAAAGAGAACCGACTTTGTTCACAGTGGAGAAACCCAACCGTCACCACCAGACTTGCTCATTACATCTTCTCAGGACATTGCAGCTGCTCTGCTTCTCTCCTGCTTAAAAAATGTAAATTCTGATTTTAAACATAAAAACTTATTTTATTCTAACAACTCTTCCTATTATTTCTACTGTTTTCTTATTATTTTTAATAGTAGTTATAGTGCTCACCTTTAAATCTGAAAGTCAGTAGTGTGATTCCTATTTTAACCTGTGGTTACCCTTTTACAGTCTGTCATTTGATCTATCAATAATTGATGCTATCTAAAATAATATCGACGTTAGATAGTAACGAGTAGGTGTTTAAATTGTTTAATTACCAAAAAAAGTACCTGTAAGCATTTCAATTAGGTAGCATAACAAAAAATTATTTACCTCGTTTATGAATTAAAACGTATCTTTTATCAATTTTATTCGATTGGGAACATCATTGGTATAGAATCTATTTACATAAATGCATAAGACTTATGCCTTTTAAACTTTTGAAGATTACATTTGTTTTCATAATTGTGTAATTTTTTTTGTTGAAAAATATTTGCACATTACCCTATACTATTTAGTATTGAATAATCATGATAATACATTTATTTGTATAATATATACTCACCAAGCCACGACACAAATGTGTTTTAAAACATAAATTATTACGGCTATACGTACACACATCTGTTGTTGGATATAAAAGAATGTTAAAAAAATATTTCATCTAGTTTAATATAGTATTAACCCAAAACGATCCAATCATGATCCTGAAAAAATGTTCTAGCCACTTAGACCATATGAGAGAAATCATTGAGAAACATCTGCTTATCTATTCCACGTCGTCAGCAGCCCACTCATGCGCTACAAGTTTCTATCTTTATGTATGCCAGCGCATATAAATTGTAGATTTGAGGCTCTTGAATATCACGTATATGACGTCACGTATATGAGTCGGTAAGCTTAGTCTACTTTATGGCAATCATACTGCGATATATGGTTTTTCATCACATTCTTGATATAGTAGGTATTTGATTACGAATTTTACAATATATGTGGTTTAACGTGCATTTCAAAGTTATATTGAGAGGGTAAGAGTGCAAGACTTGTTTTAAAGACTGGGGAGTTAAAGAACAGTTCTTTTTACCCACGATAGATTTGTTGTATTTTTTATCCAGACTTTTAATACATTTCTGTAAGGGTTTCTGTAAGGGAGGGGGAGGGTTTTAGATTTTATCTAAGTGATAATGCCGCAAACCCTAGGCTTAGTCTAGAGTTAAATTGAAACTATGTTGGGCCACAACATAACGTCCAAAATGAAAATCAGTTAGACCTAGAGTGACTTTCAAGAGCTCCACATCAGTTGGGAGTATAAGCGAAAGGCAAAAACAGAAACCAAAAATTATTTTTATATATTTGCTCAGGAGATAAACGCCTACAGCACAGCCTTTTGTGAAAGTACAATGCTTCGTAATGGACAGATTTGTCTTATTGAGGCGAGTTCAATTTTCCAGAAACAACAAGACAAAGTGATCCAATTACTTACCACAGGATGGTTCTAAGCAACAGCTTTTAGTTCCGATTCTGCTGGTTTCTTGTTCTCTTTTTTTTACTCAACCGCAGATTTTTAATTCTTAAGTGAATCATATTATGACGTGTTATTCCGAATTAGGTAAATTATTAATGTAAAGAACTTGCAGTTAAAAGCTTGTTTGATATGAATTCAAGCATAGCATTTCTGCTGAATTCGTATAAAAGATAGAACAAAAAAAAAATGTATTGTAGTTTAATTTTTAATTTTACCGACACCTGAAAACATTTATGTCAGTTCTGGTAGATACCATAGTAGACAAATTGTCAATAACATCAATAATTTTGATAAACTAAATTAATTGGGCCAATCGATTCTGCTCTATCCTAATATGTTTTAAAACACTGTATCTAATTAAGTCACTAACAAGACTAAAAGATTGCGCAACTCGTACTTCACTCATATTTGGGCTAAAATACGCACATTGGGGGATAAATTAGGATCCCCGTCCTAAATAATAGATATAATAATAGTTGAAAAATATACTGTAATATCAAGTATTGATTAAGATTTGTTATTTATACATACAAAAAGTATTTTTGACTCTGCTAATCGAAACCTTCATAATTGGAATAAGTTTATCATCTAATTATATATGTTTCCTCCCACCCTATTTTAGCTTGTATTTATTGGAACAATGTTTTTACATTAAATGGTTACACGATGACTTTTAGAACAACCAATCAACTTTCTGTCACCAACAAACCACTTATATTTCTTTCAAAGGCACTTCAGTTCAGTTGCAGTTTTCAGGTTGAATAACGAAAACCACTCATATTTTCCGATATATACATCCAGCTTGATCATATGTCATCCATGTACCTAAAAGTACTTGTTGGACATGTTGACTGATTTGTATAATAATAAGCATAAAACACACTGTACATAAAATAAAACTCTATTTGCCATCCCCAAACATATTATATATAGTTATAATGGTTTTAAAATAAAAACTTTGCAGCATACTTTGATACCATTGTGTTGTAAAATTGACTCATTCATAAATTATTATCAAGTAATTACTAAAAGTGCTCTTTAGGCCTTTCAAATGGCCGTTGCAATATAATTAGCTGACAATGTACGGCATTTTAGGCTTACCAGTCAGTAGTCCAAATTATGTCGAACATCAATTAATTATTGAATGCTTAATTTCATGGCAATGCATCATACTTGGAGCTTGTAGCACGTCAAAAAAAAATCTAAATTCATAAACGAACCGTATAAACACACGAGACATTTATACATGAAACAACACGATAGCGCTATCATGAAACGGTGGTGTTTTAGGTAGTCAATGTGTTTATATACAGGATGACAAAAAAGTCTGGAAACGGCTTGATATCTTTTTAACTAAATTCTTTACAAAATTCAAACTTTTCACATCAACTTATATGTATGAAAACTACTTTTTGCAAGCATTACCATTTTTTTACATTCACCAGGGGACGGCCCATGAGGAGTAGGTACATAATCTTTAAAGTAAGCATAGGTTGATATGCACATCAATTTAAGGGTCTGGTCAAGTGGAGTTCATTGCCGGAAACCGCGTCAAAAAAGGTTCATTCGTTACAAAATGGCGGCTGTCCAAAATTCTTGCGGAATATACCTGCAGAGGCCTTAGTATTGGTAAATACTCATATTCATCAATAGCCGGGAAATCTGAAACCCGTTTAAATTTGTTTTGAAGATTGAATAATATTAGTCTATGAGCTAGTTGACTTTAAAATACAGTTTCAGCTCTCAAGCTTATGTTTAATACGAGGAATTACCAATAGTAAGGCCTGTGCAGGTATATTCAACAAGAACTTTGGACATCCGCCATTTTGTAACGGATACACCTTTTTTGACGCGGTTTCCGGCAATGAACTCCACTTGACCAGACCTTTAAAATGATGTGCATATCAACCTATCCTCACGTTAAAGATTATGTACCTACTCCTCGTGGGTCGTCCCCTAGTAGAGGTAAAAAAAATGATAATTCTTGGAAAAAGTAGTTTTTATACACGTAAGTTGATGTGAAAGGTTTGAATTTTCTAACGGATTTAGTTAAAAAAGATATTAAACCGTTTCCAGACTTTTTTGTCACCCTACGAATTTTTCACAAAAGAGAGTAATTGTATATTTAGTGCGGCCTTGTCCTAACCCAAGACGTCACTGCCTAAGTATGTGCCTAAGAAATAAACCACCGTTTCACCTTAAGTCATATTTAAAAATGTAATATTGAATAGCTCCTTAGCTATAATTTGATAGTAAATTTGTTACTACTGTTTAACTTTTGAAATATTATGATCTGATATAACCCATGCTTTGCTACAATAACATTACCATACATCACTTCACATTACAACCATTATAAAATATTGTACTCTGTTGAGCTAAATATAACACATTTTCTTGTTAAGTCAGCTTTAGAGAAGGTTGTTCAAATTCATGATAAACGTGGCTCGCTATAATAAAAGATACAATATTAGCTTTCCAGACGAAAGGAACCATTATGTATATTGTTATTACGGAGGCACTTGAATAAAATCATATTTTGAATTTTGATCAGTTTTCCTTCTTCAAAGATTAATTTGTATTTTGAAATAACAACAAGGAAAACATTTCTAAAGAAAGGTGATATTTATCAGTTTTAAAAACCTTTTTAAAGTTTTATGTTTACCACTTAATTTTTTCACTTTAAATCGAAGTTTTTTGTAATCAAAAAGTAAACTGCTGAATCAATTAGCACGAACAAGTAATTACCATAATAAATATTAAAACACACAGTTATCCCATACAACTTGTGTCAAAATAACTAGTACTGAAATCGTTATACAGTATTTGATTTATTTTCCGTCCTGTTTACTTTGGCACGTCATATGATGAGATCGTTAGGAAGTTTCCTTTTTCAACTAATGTCAACAGAAGAATATTTATTTATAACATAAGAAAGTTTATACATACATTAATTTCCATACATATAGATTCTCAACTTTAATTGATTGAAGATAATGTAAGTTTGCAATATATTTTTGAGAGTATTCAGATCCTATGAAGTCGAAGGGTGAAACCACAGAAGAAAGTTGCAACAGTTTTGCAATAGTCACTGTTACAACTATTACATTACGTGTTCTTTCACTTGGAACCGTTGTATTGCCTCCCTGCCCTCTTTTGCCATCCTATTCCAATATTAATTAAGATTCACTGCTTAAATAATTTTAAAACAACAGGAAAAGCTGTAAATATTTAATATTAAATTTGTTTGTTGTAACTTCCAAATGATAATAAAGGCTTGATACAACTCGAGGGACCAAACTCATTTATTTGCTCAAAGGCACAGAAGTTTGTGTTCAGTTTTGTTTGCAAATGAAGAATAATTAGTATTGAAACAGGATATACTTTTTGTTTGATCAGTAATGTTTGATTATGTTGTTAACAAACTAAATTAACAGATTGGAATATTTTGCAACGGTGTGTGTTGAATTAATTAATTAACAAATATTTGTAGACATTAAAGAAGTTTGATTCTTTATTGTAAACATACTGTAAGAAAAATTTGTTAAAACAAATATTGTGTTGTAAGTGTAATTTCCATAAGATTATGCAATAGTCTAAACTTTTTAAACAATGAAGAATATTATATTTAAAGTTTTTCTGCCAAACGTTTGCTACATTTTATGCGTTAAGCTTTGTAGGCTTAGGAATTATAAAATTTATAAATTTTGATATTTTGTTTATAGAAATATGTAACAAGTTAAAATTTATTTAGTTTTTACACCCACAAGAGAAAAATAGGTCCTAGGAGTTTGGTACTCGAAAAATGTGTAAATTTAGTACGCGTATGCTAAGTTTGTTTTCAACAGTCCTTTATTTAGGACTCACCCTACACTATAAAGTACATAAAAACTAGTGTCTGGTAGTAAATGAGCAAACTAGCCTTATTTATTAGATGGAAGCAGTCATACTTGATTCTTAATAATCATAAAAACAAAACAAATCACTAACCCAAGCGTTTTAAATTGCTACTTATAAAAAAAAACACACACACATTATTATAAACAGCTCATTTATCTCTAAAAGATGGAACAAATATTCCCCTTTTCTTTCTTAAAATATAACAGCTGTTCAGTTGTTAGGTGGTAGCACCACATATTAAAAGCTGGGACCGGTACTGGTTACAATAACAAATACTAACCACAATAAATTATTGTTAAACGTACCGTTGGTGCCAAACTAAATAATAAACATGCATTGGAGGTAGGTTTCAAAGGTTGACAATTATGGCAAATTTATTTGTTTGTATTGTAAAAAATAAGTTAGCACTTACAAAGAACAGTCTATTACAGTATAAATTCATAGAAATATATTTAAATTAAGTTTTTGGATTAAAGGCAGATAGTTTAATTTTTTGTTCGTTTAAGTTGTTCGTTCGTGTTAAAAAGACCTTTTTTGTGGAACTTAATTTACTATCAGGGAATATTGAACAGTCTCATTAAATAAAAAAATGACGAACATTAGGTATATTGTTTCCAAGAGTCATTTTTTTGAACATTGGAATATTTATTTTATATTTATCTAAGATTATCTAGAAATGGTCCAAATAGTTAGACATTTTGTAAAAAATATTATCAGTGGATAAAACACTTTGTTGTTTGATCAAAGTGAATACAATCACTTTTACCTTAGTGTTGTTGTTCAAGCTACTCAGATTGATTGAATATTCTCTTTCATTCGAAGAGAGATAGACACTCTTCTGAACAAGAAAAGCAGCATAAATATTTCATTTATACCGTTTGGTGGCATAAAACAGGTGTTTAAGATATTTTGTCAGGATACTAGATCAGGAATTAATAATTAAATACATGGTGAAGGTAACAAATAAAATGTTTATAAACTAAAATGTACAATGAAATATAATCTCATCTAGCAGTTAAAAGGAAAATAAGATTCTAGAGTTAGATTATATGACCGATTCTAACTGATCATTGCAAGTTATACAATTTATTAATTATCTATCCGAATATTCAATCACAGTCAAACACATTTCACTACAATGGAATGTAAACAATGTAGGAGAACAATAAGACACTAAGATAAATGTATTGTCTAATTACAACTGCTAGTAGAATGAGGTCAGCTTGGGTATTTTCATGAATTAGGTCGAATCCAGCGTAAACTAGCGTAATCTTTATTCTGTTTGGCAGAAAGTAGATCATTCTAGCGTTATGGAGCTTAACATCCTTGGGTAGTGTTTGTGTATTTATATATTTATTTATCTTATAATAGGTAAGTTCTTAGTAAAAATCCAGTGATGCCAAACTCACTGATATATAACAGTATAAATATTTGGTTTTCCCCTATAACAAAAAAAGAAATAAAGATTTAAATCATTTTATGGTAATTTATTAATTGACCTCTTCAGTTTATGCTAAAGGAAAGCTATTTATAGTACTCAAGTATTCTCTCAATAAAATAACAACAGTACAGCGTTTATTAGCTAATCTGAAGTGAAACTTTGTAAAAACTGTTACAGTAAATATATCTACAACTATACTCCAAATAAAGAAATATCTCAGAGATTAATTAAAATTTTTGATTGTTATGCTTCAACGTTTTATATTAAAAAATCAAATACAAGAAGTTGTGTTTTATCATTTTATAAAATGAATGCACTGTAGTTAGATCATAGTTTAACAGTCAAAATATATATGTCTTTCTGAAAACCACGTGATGTTAAAGTGAACAAGGGTCAATGATAATTTGTTTAAATATTCAAGAGAAACGGGTAATTGAGCTTGCACCTAGTATATTTTCGTTTTACCTTTATTCACGATTATTTCAAATAAAAAAAAATAAAAATGATTATATTTTATTATTCAAAAGAATAAATAATAAGTTAATTTTACTTTTTTAAATTACTTATCTTAACTAGGGTACTTGATTTGGGTCCTTATTGCCATAGAGTAGCAAACACACATGGAGTAAGTTTTATCAAATTTCACCATGAATACTATAGATCATCTAATTACATTGTTTGTTAATTAATGGCCTGACGTTTCACAGTATTTTCAGACATAACTCAAACCACATTTATTCAGTTTCTCGCAACTCATCCGCAATCAATCATCTTGCTTGTTATCTATCACAGCTTGATTTATGTAGCGGAACTATAACAATACGAAGAATGTGCGGAGGCTGCACAGTAAACATCACTCGTAGCAATGAGATCAGCTGGTTCAATAAGAACAGCTGTTTCAATGAGAACAGCTGGTTCAATAAGAATGGTGGTTTCAATTAGAACAGCTGGTTCAATAAGAATGGTGGTTTCAATTAGAACAGCTGGTTCAATAAGATGGTGGTTTCAATTAGAACAGCTGGTTCAATAAGAACAGCTGTTTCAATTAGAACAGCTGGTTCAATTAGAACAGCTGGTTCAATTAGAACAGCTGGTTCAATAAGAACAGCTGTTTCAATTAGAACAGCTGGTTCAATTAGAACAGCTGGTTCAATGAGAACAGCTGGTTCAATAAGAACAGCTGGTTCAATGAGAACAGCTGGTTCAATGAGAACAGCTGGTCCAATGAGAACAGCTGGTCCAATGAGAACAGCTGGTTCAATGAGAACAGCTAATTCAATGAGAACAGATAGTTCAATGAGAACAGATAGTTCAATGAGAACAGCTGGTTTGAAAATTATTTTTATTAAATTATGGAACCCATTTAAAGCCGGAAAATATTTTAATTTTAACTCTTTTATGATTAACCTAATAATCTAATATAAGTGACCGTGAAAAATCTTGAATAAATTAAATCAAGAATACTTTACGAGCATAAATTTACATAATCAACTCTACCTATTAAAACTAATTGTAGTAAGGTTGTTTTAATATTGCGATAGTTGGGTCGAATGAGCAAAAAGCTTTTGTCTTCTATACAAAAAGCCTTATCCTGTACCAATACCTAGAAGCTATTCACTTAGCTATCCTGTTAGGCAAATAGTACAGCACACTAGTGGCATTGACTTTATATCTACGCCAGTACAGTACATCTATACAGTAGATATAAAGTCAATGCCACTAGGGACTTGTCATGCTAATACAATTGTGCCTTTGTACAATCTATTATTTTACACCAGTGCTTAGCTCAAATTAATTGCCTTAACTTACTCTGATAACTTTAATTTCGAACTGCTTGATGGCTTTTAAACTTGTTATGTTCCATAGAAAAAAAAACAGGTGGGGGGCTTAGGGATAAGTTTCTTTCTACATTAGTCTATGGAACATTGACATAGCTAATATTTCATAGATAGATTACAACTGGTTGAGTGGTCCATACTTTAATACTCATCTCTTTAATATGGACATAATATGTGGAATCAAGCTGGTCTCTAATTGTTGAGCACGGAACATGTCTCTCAGGTGTCTGGTTCAAATCCTAACAATCACCAATGGATTTCATCTAAGTGATAATGCTGCAACCTTCTAGACCACCTAAGTAACGTGAAAATCAGTCTAGAGCTTAGACTCCTATAATGTGAAGATAAGTCATAGTATAAATATAAAATGTATAATGCACTTTTAAAAAAATTGAACATTTAAATGAGATATGTTTAACTTATTTTTCAATTCTTAATATACCTAAATCAAACTCATAATGTATATCCTGCCTAATATGTTAGTTACAGAAGGTACAATTAATTTACTGAGTTTGTGGTTGACAATAACTAACAGCTATTTAAATCATTCACTTTCGGTGAACTAGAACTGCAATAATTAAACTGTACACAAATTACTGACCTAACCCTCCTTTTGCACATATATTAAGTGATGAAGCTACATACAGAATATATCATATATCAGAATATATCATCATATAGATTAAATGGATGACGTATACACGACAGTGTTTTATAGGGATTAAAATTGTGCATACGTCACAGGCAGATTCCCAATGAGTTAGTGACCCTTACATTGGTGCAGAATTTATTGAGATTGTAGTTGAAAATCATTAATATTTTCAAAGACAATCCTATTTTGACGAATTATATCTTTAATAACAATAGACACAGGTAAGAAAGTAATATCCTTTATTGACTAGTTAATAAATACCTACAAATTAAAATTGTATATTCATTCAATGATACATGGAATTACACAACCAAGTGAACTAAACTCGTGAAACTTTGTTAGTAATTCACTGCACCGTGACATCAAAACGAGCTGCTTCTGATTTACATTCGCATAACCTTACTAATTGCGTAAATTACTCATACTCGCATTCGGAAAGCTACCTTGGGAAAGCTAACTCATACTCGCATCGCTTTGACCTTGGGGAAAGCTAAGTCATACTCGCTTTGACCTTGGGGAAAGTTAAGTCATACTCGCTTTGACCTTGGGGAAAGCTAAGTCATACCCTCCTAGACCTTGGGGAAAGCTGAGTCATACTCGCTTTGACCTTGTGATAAGCTAACTCATACTCGCTTTGACCTTGGGAAGAGCTAACTCATACTGGCTTTCACCTTGCGGAAAGCTAACTCATACTCGCTTTCACCTTGGGAAAGCTAACTCATAGTCGTTTTTACCTTGGGGAAAGCTAACTCATACTCGCTTTGACCTCGGGAAAAGCTAAGTCATACTCTCTTTGACCTTGGGGAAAGCAAGTTCATACTCTCTTTAACCTTGGGAAAAGCTAACTCATACTGGCTTTCACCTTGCGGAAAGCTAACTCATACTCGCTTTCACCTTGGGAAAGCTAACTCATAGTCGTTTTTACCTTGGGGAAAGCTAACTCATACTCGCTTTGACCTTGGGGAAAGTTAAGTCATATTTGCTTTGACCTTGGGGAAAGCAAACTCTTACTCGCTTTGACCTTAGGGAAAGCTAAGTCATATTTGCTTTGACCTTGGGAAAGCTATCTTATTCTCGCTTTGACCTTGGAAAAGCTAAGTCATACTCGCTTTGACCTTGGAGAAAACTAAGTCATATTTGCTTTGCCCTTTTGGAAAAGCTCTTTGGGAAAGCTAAGTCGTACTCGCTATGACTTTGGGGAAAGCTTAGTCATACTCGCTTTGACGTTGGGGATAACTAACTCATGCTCGCTTTGACCTTGGGGAAAGTTAAGTCATACTCAAGTTGACCTCGGGGTAAGCTAAGTCATACTCACTTTGACCTTGGGGAAAGCTAACTTATACTCGCTTTGACCTTGGGGAATGCTAAGTAATACTCTCTTTAGCCTTGGGGAAAGCTAAGTCATACTCGCTTTGACCTTGGGGAAATCAAGTTCATACTCTCATTGTCGTTGGGGAAAGCAAAGTCATACCCTCCTTGACCTTGGGGAAAGCTAACTCATACTCGCTTGCACCTTGGGGAAAGCTAACTCATACTCGCTTTGACCTTGGGGAAAGTTAAGTCATACTCGGTTTGATCTTGGGAAAGCTAACTCATCCTTGTCATTACTTTTGTAAAGCTAACTCATATTGGCCTGGACCATGGATTGGAATTGTTGAACTATCTACTACAATTATAAATATACAATTATTAACGTACTGCTTTACTTCGGTAAATTATTTCTGTAGCTGTACATAATTTTAGATATATGTGTTGTGTTTTCAAAATTTAATATTTTTATCGAATTCTTGAAAATATTTAACTTTGAAATGTCTAACTATGGCAGATACCATCAACAGAATACGGTTAAAATGTTGTTAGAAACATTCAAGGCGAGTAAAGTAATATCAAAGTTGAATTGACTTTGTAAGTAAAAACCACAGCTTGCACTTGCAATAACTTCTCACCTTCTGGCTGTACAATTGTGAAAAAGAGTGCTTAGGGTTGTTTTATGCATGCAGCACAAAGTTTTTATAATCATGGTCAAATAAAGATTAAAACTTTGTTTTAAACAACTCAACTTTGACTTTTACCTTTTTTTTTAGAGATATAAGTCACAATTAGGGGTGGGAAAGTATTCATATAGTTTTATTTAAATTAACATTTAACTATGATCAAATGGTGGTAGGAGAGTGGTATCTTATTTTAACACGCTATGAAAATAAATCTACTGAACAATAATTATAAATTTAACAATATAGAGATTACAGTTGTTATATATTTTTTTGTAATTATATATTGCTCAAAGTGGTCATCTAAAAAAACTATTTTTTGTGTGTTTGGCATCGAGATTACACATTACTTAAAAGCTATTAATGTATTTTGTTTTCTTTGAAAACTGATATTTTTTCAACCGAAATTCAAACTTGAAAATCATGAAGAAAACAATATTTTACTCATTTGATATGTATATGGGAAGAAATTAAAAACAAACTTAAGTGAACTGTATTGCTTTTGTGCGATATTAACTTCTTCCAATTGTTGCTAGTAACAAATAACTAATTTGAAAACAAATATGTTTAGCATATATATATATATATAGCACAATCAATACACTTAATTCAGGTTTGCACATAGCCTAACCTCAAACCAAGATGAAATGCCCAGTGGCGGTTGGTGGCTGTTGTGGTTTCAATAATTACTAAGCATTGTATTGAACGAAGCTAATTGGTCATTGAAAGGCCACAAATTTCCAATCTAACCACTTTCATTAGGGCCTTGTAATCATTAAATACATTTTCCGTTTGTTTTGACTTAGGTTTTAGTTTAAGCCATACTTAATTAATAATTAGCATAGTAATTGCACCAGTGTATAGTAAGTTTATCTTATTCCAAACAGTTAATCGTTTATTTCATAATTGTAAAGTCTCAGTTTAACGTCCTTAAAACCTATGATACAATTTAGGGGCCAGTTAAATTTGTACTCAGTCATTTTTACAATCATAAGGTTTTTGACAAATTGATTTAATTTATTACATTACATATTACACGATTACTAATAATTAAATTTGTAGATTAATGTATAGTTATAAACAAGTTAGAAAAGCTTAAATTTTACTAGAGAAATACAAACCTTGGCTAAATCATGAGTGTTTATGTTACGTTTGGTACAGTTTGATTTTTTGACAGATAGGCTTTTGGGAAGGTTTAATTTCTTTCCAGATTGGTGTGCAGATCCTACTACTATTATCAAAAAATGTGTCTTTTGAGCCAACCAGTAATGTTGTAAATAGGTAGTGAGCTAGTCTAATATATAGCTCGTAAATTTGGTCCTCAAGGACCCGGATCCTAATTGTGAAAATCACTAATTACTTTTGAACTTTGGTAATGCCGCAAACCTTAAACACAGTCCAAAGTAATGTGTAAAGTGGCCCTAGACTAGAGCTTGGTGTGGCAGCTTATGAACGATGCATGTAAAACAATTCTATCATTGAGTAAGCCATTTTGTTTTATTAAGAAACTTATATGTAGATAATACTCGTATAGCGAAGTTAAAGTAATAACATATTTTTCTTATGTAAACAGTATTTACATACAGTAGACAATTTAAATTTGAATATTATTCTACAAAGACATTTACAATTATTTTAGTTATTTCCCTCTGGCGGACACAGAGTTTAAAATCATCTGCTGAAAACACATCTGTCCAAGTCAAAACATTTAAATTGAATTTAGGGGCCACATGGTGAAATCTGTAAGGCTGATTGGGAAAATAACTACGCGATGATACATTTGATCTCGTGTTACTTGATTGAATTCATTAATTGAAACTTTTATTAAACATTTTATTTGAGTAACGTTTAAAAAATAAATGAAAAATACATTGAATGAAGTAAGGTAAATATTAAGTCTACCTTTAATTAACGTCCTCTGAAAATGAAAAACTGTTTGTTATAAAAACAATCAACCTCGAGTGTATGAAATCAATGGTCACAAATCACAGTCACAGTGTATACATCATTTTGTGTATCATCTTAGTCGATGTTACAGACTTTATACAGGGTAACCCTTAATTTGTTTGCATTAACAATACAGCTTAAAAAGTTTATTGATGTCTATTTTCACAATATAATTTAAAACTTTAATAAACTATAACCTTATAAGTATCAAGAATACAAAATCTAAGCTTTTCACTCATAAAAACTTACTAAACTCAAATCTAACAGGACAAAATGAAAGAAATTATAGAAAATGAACTGTGGTTTTTATGATCTTAATTATAAGTTGTACATAATGATAAAATTTGTATTAAACTCATATATATTTTTAGGGTTTTAAAATAGTTCTTCATGAAAAGATCATTCTTCTTCCTTGGAATTTTGTGCGAATTGCAAGCAGTAAAGACACGTTATCAACCTGGTAAAGTTCAGCTTCAAGATGACTATCTCAATTTACTTTTATGTGAACACTAACTGGGCAAGCGCCGACACCTGACTTTAATGTCTTGCACTTTCACCCCTTAAAGCTAAAATAACATCAACAGCTCTTAAGATCACTCAATATTACATTTTGGATTATGTTCTTCTATTTCAAAGAGTATTTTTTGTAGTATGTTGGAAGACTTCTGATATACAGTTGTTTAAATTAATTATGTATTACCTATTTAACTTTAAGATAGTTTAAGTCCTTCTGTCGAACCAAGTGAATTAAATGAATCCGGCTTTGCTTAGGCTTCTAAATAAAGAGATATGAGTAAATAACAAGGGTTATAAGTATTGTTAATAAATGGATTTTTCCTCTCTTCTACGTTGCCACCAAAATGCCACCAATTACTCTAACGACCCCCAATTATGGTAAATATTTTAAAAACCTAATAGTTTGGAAGTTGCTATTTGAATTTGCCTGTTGCATGAAATAGCTTGTTTTGTCAAATAGTAGCAGCAAATCTAGGTACTTTGCCTCCAAGTTTATCACCAAACAACCTTAATCTTAGTGGTAAACAACTTTTAATGAACAAAAAATATCCACAAAATAATATTTAAAAAACCCTAAAATTTATAAAAGGTTCTCTGGGTAGGTAGTGATTTTAATTAAATATCCGAACGTCAAATCCAACATTATTAACATAATATCGTTACTGTGATTTAATTATTGCATTATCACATTACCTGTATGTAATATCGTTTATTAGATTCTTGTTAAATATAAGTGTACTTATAAATAATATTATTAATACATATTTATACGCTCAGCAATTCATATTTATATTACCTTGTATACAGCTATTTTACAAGTTATAGTAAAATATTATAAAGAAATATACTAATTTCAGTGTATGGATATTTGGAAATAATATTATTTAACTATCGAATCGCAGGCATCACAGCCGTATTTTACCTTGGTAAAAATGTGTTTATCACTATCACAGATCATCATTTAAACCTTTCTCTAATAATACACAATAAAATAGTTTTTTTATTTGAGGAAAATATTTACATTACACGCAAAATAAAATAGTTACAGAAAACCCTCGATAGAAAGTCTCTCATGGGCATGTTCAAATAAGACTTCTTATCAAGGTCGAATTCTTATCCACTTTACAATAAAATACAATGAAGGATTGTATGAAAACAAAGGTATTTTAAAATAGCACTTCCTATTAATGATGATCCTCTTTATATAAAAAAACATATTATTTTTCACAATTCCATTCAATTGTTTTGATTTATTCACTTAATACGAGTGAATAAATCTTTCGTAGAGTGATCTTATAAAGGTTTCGTAAGCTTTAATATTCTAATGGTTATAAAAAAAGGTGTATTTATTAATCAATTAGTTTTAAAGCATTGATTTTTATACTGGATGTAGTATTTTGAAATAAAGTTAGGGTGGGGCTATGAGAACTATAACATTTATTTTGGCTGCTAAATAATAAATATTGCAACAATGAGTAAACAAATTTGCTCAAGAACAAAACTGAACGATAATTTTAGTAAACACGGCGTTTTTGGAACCCTGAACTCAGTGCTTTTGCTGTGGAAACGGGTTTTTTAAGAATGATTCTTTTATAAAAACATAGATATTGTTTAGGAAGCAAGCTGTTCCAAGTTAGTAAACGACAGATAAATGGGTATCAATATTTATGAGAACGGAGTCAACTCAAAAACAGATTAGTGGAAGCCATAAAATTGTTTGCACACCGTGGAGAGGGTACGAGTCGCAGTCACTCAATGTCCAAAGATATCCTCCAGGAAGCAGTTTTTGGCACTTAAAATTTCTAGGAGATCTCTTGGAAGGTTCCTTCATCAAGATCCTTATTTTCACCCTTTGAAAGATACGAGATGTCTGCGCGAAAGAGAATCGCCAAAGAGGTTCAAGCGTTTCTTTAATAAAAGATTGAAAGCCGTTTTAACGGTTTATTTTTTCAACCAACTCAAAGAACGTAAATATTTTCAAGGACTTTACTTGACAAATGTTGTTTTAAGATAATATGAAACAGCTTATCTAGGAAAAAAATTTATAAGATTACCTTTGTTTTGGTGTGTTTTTACACCTGTGATGCAAAAATTATAGGTTGTTGTGTTATTTATAAATTGTATAGTCCTCTTTGCCCCACCCTAAATAATAAATGTAATTTTAATTTTACTGTTATGAATAGGCTTGTTGCACGATAGTAAAATATTAATTACCCGTAAGAAACAATGTCTTTGTCACGGAATATGGATTAGGGCTTAGTCTAAACGAACTGACAAGCTATTGTCTTGTATTAATTTACGAACATCACAGTTCTGTGATTTTGTTGTTAATTACAGACAGTATCTTCCAGGTAGCTTATAGTGACAAAACACACTACACGTATAGTATTATATGTTGCTATGTGCTGTATCTTCATTGGTGTAAGAGATGGAAAATGAATAAATAGCAAAACAATAATGTGATGATTCATATTTTTTCATAAATGACAAAAGCACATTCTAGTATTAGATGAAAACTGACGTCTTGGAACGTCTTATTTGTAAACCCTCCGTTGATACATTTTGCAAATATCGCATCTATATAAATATATTTAAATAACATTCAGTTTCTTAAAGAACGTTCACTTTTGTTAAATAATGTAGTTACAAGTTTAGTATTGGATCAATGATAAAAGTTATTAATTTCTTGTTCAATATTGTTACGGCATGTAAAAGATGACTGTTTATTTTAATATTTTTGGTACATATTAAATTGAGTTATTATATTTTTTAGATTGTTAGTTATCATTTACTATTGTAGCCTATTAACATGTAAAATATCAGGGTAGTAGTCATATTAGGTAATAGGATAGAACGTATCTAGTGGTTGAGCGTAGGGCCTTTGGTCACCGACTCCTGGGGTCAAATCCCGCCAAACATAAATGGACAAATTCAAGGGATAATGCCGCTACCTCCAAGCCTTTCCTAAATCAATGGGAAAAGAATTCCGTGCAATAATTTAGTTAAAATACTACTTGTTAAATAATTTTAGTAAATGTAAAACACTGTACATTAAAATGTTGTTAGTTATTGATAACGTTGTTGGGGAAGCAATGAATTGTAAGTGAATAATAAATGTTATCAGTTCTTTTTGAATTGTGTTTTGAGTGTTAGCTTATTTTTTGTTGTTTTAATTAATTCCAAATATCGAGCGACAAACAAATACAAATTATTGGGAAATATATATTTGTTTTTTTACAAAATTATTACTAAAATACTTTTGAAACAGTATTGTACATGAAATAACATACATATTCAAGTAAGTATACGAAAATAAAACAAGATTTGTATATTGAGTGTGATAATATATTCTATTTTTGGAATACGATTTTACAAGGAAGCGATGCGGTATTTGAAATAAAAGAGTAAAATATCATGAAAATCCAAGAATCGCTTGGGGACATGGTGAAAAAATCAGCATTTCTGGGAAACAACTTTCTAAAACATTGAACTTTGTGTCATTGAATAAACCCCGCTGAAGGCGATGGATTACTTCTGGATTTATTTCACAGTCATTGTACTGTGGTGAATATTTACAGAATGAGAGGCCATATATAAATATTTCGTAGTTTTTTACATAACAAACATCATTTGTTGACAAAAATGATTTGTTCATTTTTAAATTATAAGAAAGAAAAATATTGGTTAGATTTTAGGTGAATGAGTTGTGTGGTAACAATATAATACAGAGCATAGTTCCGGCACATAACACAACTGAAATAAATAGACCTACAACTTTGAGTGGGCTCCAAAGTCTCAGGCCACGGATTAAATACTTAAGTTACACATGCTTCCACCCTTTCAACGCAACACCAACTAATTAAAAAAAAAATCTAATTTGTTTAATCGCTATATTTAAGTTTTTCCCGATTTTTGTATGATAAAAACCAATAAATATTGAAATATAAAATATTTTGAGTGCATCATTTTCATTTTTGACAGAGAGCTGTTTTAACGTCGTTTGTAGTTTTAACAATTTAATTTGTATAACATGTATACTTGAATGAAATTAATATATGTATATTTGAACAAATCCTATACGTAATTTTACAATTGAGGAAATATTTTATTTTATGTTTACAATTCGTTTTACAAACTTTTATACAATCTATATAATTTGGCAAATTTGATAAAATGTGACATTATCACAACTCATAAGTTAAAATTGGAGCTTAATTAAAACCTTTTCTAAGCTTTATAACGCTTCAAAGAAGAAAATATTACACAAAGAACCGGAAATAAGTTGAATCAGAAGATTTTCTTATTGGATTTCCGTCAAGGTTTTTTTTGTCTTTTGTAATCTGTTTTAAGGAACCCCACAATGAAGTAAAATTTTTTAATTAATTCAGAGTATCAAGTGACACAACTAAATAGATCCGTGATAAATTAATGTTTCTTTAATACATCACAAAATACTTAAATATGTACAAACCGATTTGCCATTGCTTTTAATTTTGTTTTCCTTTGGTATGAAAAACACTTTAATTTATAGAATTTTTTGTGTTCTATCACATATTTTCTTTATTCAAAAGTGTTATTCGATTGATCTATGTAGCAGAGGTAGGAAAAGTCAACATTTACTACCGTCTAATGCGTGAAACTTAAATTTTCTAAATCGATGTACATTAGGTTAACACGTTTAATTGAATAAGGATATTTTAAACTCATCGAGTGAATAAAATGGATTATGTAAAATGGTGAATACTAAATATACAGTGATTACCTAACAAATTTAATTGATCCTACTAATATCCTACTAATATTATAAATGAAAAAGTTTGGATGTATGGATGTATGGATGGATGTATGTTTGTGACAAGTAAACGCAAAAAATACTGGTTGGATTGGGCTGAAATTTGGCATGATGATAGCTCACATTCCCGATTAACATATAGGCATATTCTTATTTCAAAAATCCTTTCGGGCTCCGCCCCAGTGGCTGTGCAGTTTTCCATGTTAACCTTATTATTATTCCTATTTAAAGGAAATTAAAGAAACTTAGCCAGCTGTTTCAACTAAAAGAGATGGTTCTATGATAATGCAAAAGCATTAAAAAGTTATAAGATTTACCAACATGGTGCAGCCCTATTATTATTTTTTTCATTATTTATAAACATAGCTAATTTGAACTAAGCAGCAACAAAAAACTGTGATACGCAATAAGAACTGTCAAAGTTTACAGTTTTTTACAGTTTTTTTTATTTCATGAATAATTTGTGATATTTTGCGAATTTTTAATAATCTATCTTTCTCTATTGTGTAGGTGAAATGAAAGAACATAATGGCTATGGTAGATGTGTAATACTTTTGTAATTCTATAGCATACCGTAAATTTTTAGGAAGCTAATTTTCTCAAACCGTGTCTTCTCACATTGCAAACGCAAAGATCGAGTAGAACTGCAATAGGTAAGCATTTTAAAGGACGGGTACTCTGCTAGTACAGAATAAATTAATTACAATATAATAACCATATAATTATGTTGTAAAATGTAAAAGCAATAACGACAACTGTAAACCTAACAAAATAACATAAGGAACATACAGTGCTTATTTTATCATTCACAAGGTGAATAAAATAAAATTTAAAGACCAATTAATTATAAACATGTAAGCCACAGCAAGTATGTTTGTGACTTGTCAAGACAACAATCTCTTACAGTTACCAAGACATGTGACAACAATGTGTAAGAAGCTGTTAACGTAACAACACTGGAGATGACAGCGACAATGACGTCATAAACTTACAGCTGCAAGTAGAACAGCTGCTTTGTCGTAAGTTAATTACATTAAGTTAATTATGAAGGCAGTGGCTACAAAGTATTCAGATGTATATCAGGCTTCCACTGTTCTAATGATAAATATGTAGATGATAAAATGAGCATATGCTAGTTGAAAGACATTCTTGGGGAAGGATGAAATTTTTTCTATAAACGGGTCTGAAAATTCAATTAAGAATGTAGATGTACTTTGATTTACATAGTTTAAATTGCATTGTTCAAACCCCTATAAATACGCTGGGTACATGAAATAATGTCTTTTATGTTTTTCTAGGTTCTGACCAGAATTTGTTTTCTAAATTACATCTGCATTCTCGACGGATTGCTGCAGTATTGCTTGGATAAAATCCATGGGTATTAACAGGATTTGAAGCCAGGATCTCGAAACCCGAAGTCATATGCTTTCTTACAAGACCAGCTTGTTCCCACACACTAAACAATAGTAAGAGCTCACCAATACCTTTTAAAAACTGTCAAAATACATTTCATTTACTATTCAAAGAATACACTTATTTGCCAGCTTTTTCATATAGAATACAATGCAAAAGTTCTCAAAAACGTTGCTTTGCTTTCAGTATAACCAATTAGTTAAAGGTCTTAGTAATTTAGTTTGTAGAACAAGGAATTCGAAAATGAAAGTAGTAATGGCAAATAAATTACGTTACCACTTTGAAATCAGCTATCAAACGTATAAAGTATTCAAGTAACTGTATTTGTCGAAATTATTTTGCTAGGATCACCTTACTCGTTAACAATGTAAAAGTTTTTGTGATTGCATATAATAAGTATTGTATTTTTTACCTATTACTTTGAATAATAAGTGATACATTTTGATAGGAACACTAACATTAAAAAAATAGAAATAATCGTTTGGTAAAAGAATGATTCAGTGTGTAAATTAATATTTTTGTAATTGGCTATAGTAAAATTAATTTTTAATTGATATTTTCTTAACCGGGATATTCCTTATTTCACGGAATTGCAAAAGTGTGTTGTGGAAATCCCAACAGGAAATGTAAGGCCACATCCGGTGGTAAACAATCACTTATCCTCACAAAGGTAAAGCTTTTGCAAACTTTATAATGTATTTTGTTGTTGTGAATTTATTGTTAAACGTTGTTAATTGATTTTCAGCTCTTAAAACTGTGTCTTTAAAAGGGATTCTTGCAGGAACTTTTAAAACACAACCACACTAAAATCTTTGTAATTATAATCTTATTCAATTGATGAAAAGTTGTATATACAAAAAACTACATATTTTCTTAAACTGTAAAAACGCAACTAAGAGATTAAAAATAACTCATTATAAGTTGTATAGTTAACAGTTTTCACAGTAAGGCAGGGTTTTTAGTCTTTTTGGATTTAGATATTGAGAAAAATACGATTATTAAACACAAGGTTTTAAAAATGTAAATACAACCTATTCCACGAGAAGTTTACATTTAAATGCAATAATATTTTTTACTATATTTAGGAAACAATGTTGGTAAGATTTGCACCAGAAATAATAATTGCACTGCCAAATAAACTCGAAATTGTAAACACATTAATTGTTCTTAATAAATTTTCCAAAACAATCAAAACACACTAAGCGCTCTTGAATCCCACTAAGGATTTCCTTAAGAGCTTAAGTCTTCGAGAACACACTGTCACAGAAAAACTACCCCTCTTAATCTTACTTATGAGATATTACAGCTTAATAACACAAACTTGCACAATCTGTTATTGTCTACATCTTATAATTTGCACTTCAAGGGATTTTGTAAGGTAGAGCTGCTATTTCGTATACTCTAAGTGGAAAGAACAATCATTAAAACAATAGTTACTTATGCATCTTTCTTTCCCACCGAAAATGACATCCCCAATTCATCAAAAAAGTACATTTTAGTTGAGTCTACAACTTATTCATCAAACATTGGTGTATTTTGTAAAGTAAAGTTTGATAACTACTTTACATGTCGTTTATAAAAAAAAGTATCACCACAAAACTTTAACTAAATCTTACTTAGGGATATTGTTGAGCCATCTCACCAACATGTACAGGGTAGTAGAGAAACCTTACTAATATTATAAATGTGAAAGTTTGTGTGTTTGTTTGTTTGTTTGTTTGTTTGTTCAATCACACATTAACTACTGGATTGATTGGGCTGAAATTTGGCATGATGATAGCTCACATTCCTGATTAACATATAGGCATATCCTTATCTCAAAAAACCTTTCGGGACCTTTTGACTAACAAAATTTGTTCTATGATATGCAAAAGCATTAAAATTTATAAGCTATACCAACAGGGTGCAACACTATTTTGTATTTATTTATGAAAACAGTTAATTTTAACCAAGTAGCAACAAAAAACCATGATACACAATGAGAACTGTCAAATTTGGATTGTTTACATTTATGTTTATGCTTTTAATTTCATGAATAATTTGTGATATTTTGCAAATCTATAATAATTTATTTTTCTCTAATTGTTTAGTTTGAGAGGTAGAACGTTATGGCTATGGTAGATGTGGAATACCGTAGTATATCGTAAATTTAAA
The DNA here is from genome assembly GCF_028750875.1 of Macrosteles quadrilineatus. NCBI lineage: Eukaryota > Metazoa > Arthropoda > Insecta > Hemiptera > Cicadellidae > Macrosteles > Macrosteles quadrilineatus. The sequence continues at coordinate 195,352,304 of NW_026542594.1, forward strand.
GAAGCAAATTTTATCAAGCCGTGTCCTCCCCCCATTGCAACCGCAAAGCTTGAGTATAAATGCAATAAGCATTTTATACTTATGTGCCAATCCCGTACGAAGGACGGGTACTCAGCTAGCAGTGAACTCATATATAGAAGCCTACTTTGTTTTATTTTGTAGCTTAAAACTTGGTAGCTATTCAACACGAAATGAAACTCTGGGAAAACACAACCATCAACACCAGAATTCCTTCCTACATATTTTAGGGATATTGCTGAACTAACCAACACGACAATGAATAATAGTAAAGATGCACTTTAACCTATTGGTGTATTTAGTGACGTAAGGTTTCGTAGCTACTTGACAGGTAGTTTATTCTGGGGAAACACAACCATCACCACCAGATTTCCTTCCTACTTCCTTACAGGATATTACAGTTCAAACAATATACATCGTATAAAGTCTTGTTTGTTAATAAGAATTTGTCACGAATTTATTATGCACAGATGTGTATGACATGAAGATAAACTGTGATGGCTTAAAGCATACATTTGCAAAATAAATTTATTTTTTTCATACTGGAAAATAAACATAAGTTTTGAGTTAAATCTTGGAGTAAATCTAGAAGGATTTATATTTGGGAAAAAGATTCATAAGTTATTTTATGTTTATGTGCGACATTGTGAAAACAGTATATTTTTTATTGATCGCAGCATATTTCCTAAATTTTCTTACTTTCAAACTAGTACACAAAAAATTTAAGATATAAAAGATATGTAAATGGTATTGATGTACGAAAAGATATTACTGTATTCAATTTGAATGTTGAACGTGGAGCTTGAAGTTAGAGAAATCATTTAGAAAATTTGCTTACCCGTTTCACATCGTATGCAGCCCATTCCTATTCATAAAGTTTCTATCTCTTTGAATGTCAGTGAATATCAATGTAGTCTTGAATATAACTTATCACGTACAAGAATATGTTCTTGTGACTTAATACGGTTTATGCAGGATTTCGATGTTCATAGTGCTTAATTTATGAAAACTTCAACTCTATAGGGCTTTGAGGAAGGTAGAAATTAATCATTACTCAAACTACATTGTGTAGAGTAAATAATGGAGAAGAAAATACAATCTATGCTGATTGAAAGTTAATTTTTAAGAAACCCAGATAATTAGATACGAAAAAATTTTGTATGGCATGATAATAATATTTGTTTTGTTTGTATGACATGATTGATAATATTTGTTTTGTTTGTATGGCATGATTGATAATATTTGGTTTCTTTGTATGTCATGATTGATAATATTTGTCTTGTTTGTATGGCATGATTGATAATATTTGGTTTGTTTGTATGGCATGATTGATAATATTTGGTTTGTTTGTATGCCATGATTGATAATATTTGGTTTGTTTGTACGACATGATTGATAATATTTGTTTTGTGTGTACGGCATGGTTGATAATATTTGTTTTGTTTGTATGGCATGATTGATAATATTTGTTTTGTTTGTATGGCATGATTGATAACATTTGTTTTGTTTGTATGGAATGATTGATAATATTTGTTTTGTTTGTATGGCATGATTGATAATATTTAGTTTGTTTGTATGGCATATTTGATAATATTTGGTTTGTTTGTATGGCATGATTGATAATATTTGTTTTAAAGTAAATACCTACATTCATTCAATTCCAAACCAAATTCGTTGGATATATACGACAGAGAAAACACTCAATGCAGATTAAAGTTAATCGAATAGTAAAGAATACTTTGTAAATAGATCTAGTATGTTTTGGTAAGAGCTAAACCTGAACATATAATCATATTTTGTTTACGGAAAAGTTAAATCACTTCCCCTACGCATTTGGTGACTATTATTTCTTGAAATGTTTTTTACATATTTTGGCAGAAATATTTTCAACCTTTTGACAAATCTTCAAACGACTTATTGACTTTCTGTCATTCACAAACGTGAAATAAATCATTCGAGTTTTCAAGTTATAATTACTTGCCCTCGATAGAGTAACTTTCAACTTTTACAACTTTTAAAGGTTTTAGTTTTTTGTGTTTAGCCAGTTGTAAGTGTAAGCTGACTACACTTACATAGGATATTACCGGAAGGTTTTTGTGTCCGGATGTACAGTTTACCTTCCTACTTCCTACACTCTTACAGTTCCCACTTTACCAAAGTGTTTTCCTTTTATCACTGGAACACTAAATGCTGGATGATATTGATTAAGAGATTAAGGGAGCATCTAAGATTTTGATTATTTAGGTAGGGACCACCATCTGAAAACCTCTATAATACTTCTATTTTTTATTTTAGTCAACAATATGATTAGACAGATGTATAGTTTACACAACGTATTGCCTTTATGAGCGTATTTGTTTTCTTTAAGGGTTAAAAGGTCCAACCGTAGGGTACCTACTTAAACATTTATATCGGTTAAATAATTAATAAATGTAGGCTACATATTCTCTTATTTTATCTGTATGCATATTCTCCCAATTTACTAACAAATTATTTATATTACTATTGATGATCAATTCTGTTCGGATGCATTATTCAGACAGACAAATCACATGTCATTAAACATTAGAAAGTCAACTCTGATATATATATATAAGGATTGGAATAATACAATAGCTATTGTTTGACGAACAATGACAGTGTATCTACGAAAAGCATTGTTCTACTGTGTATACAATATACACAACTGCTTTATCCTAAAATAACCTAAGTATATTGGTTAAGTTTGTTACCGTGAAACTATTTAAAACTGTACCAATTGTTTAATGGTAAAGAAAGGACCCATGCACTTAAGCTATGCCTTTTACTAATTAAGTATGTTTGGAAAGTAATTTTGTTCCTCTATAAAACCAAATAAGCCTCATTTGGTATTTCTGGAGGAACTTTCATCGTAAAGTGGTATTGGTGCAAGTTTTGTGTTAAGACGAAAGTTGGTCGATTCGATTTTACGGAGAATTTGGTTCTAATAGGCCTTGATGAGCATAAAAATATTATATTTTTGATGTGCATAAAATAACTTTTATGTTTATGACTATTTATGGTTTCTATGATTTAAAATACCTATAACTCTAGTAAGGTTTCCATGGATAAAGAACAAATCTATATCTATAATACGTGAAGCCGTTTTTGTGAACACTACTCCTCCCTTCATTGAGCGATGATTATTTCTTGATTGTTTACCGTCAAAACAAACACAATTTTAGGCCATGTTGAACTTATTTGAACTTTTAGTACTCTCAAGTAACTCAAGTAACTCTCAAGTATCACTTTCATATAACATTTTATCACCATGAACTTATCATTTTCCTTTTTAATAAGCTGAGGATTCAACAAAACAATATACGATTGTAAAGTTTTCAAAAGCTATTTGAATTTTGAACTGCAGTTTTATGTTAGAACAATGCAAAGCAATGCTTCAGTAACAAATGAAATACCAATAATTAACTATAAACATTGTACACATATTTCGAATGGTCAAAAGAAAGACCACAGAGCTAAGTTTAAAATTCCTGTGAGGTTCGATAGCCTCAATAACAATACCTATTACGTGGCGCCTTTCATTCGGAATGGTTTTATTGCCTCAAAGAATAGCCTTAATACCCTTTCCTGTACCTATACAAATTTCAAGTTTTCGTTTCATACAGTTTAATTCATGCATACAAAATATTTATAGATTCGTGATTAAATTCGATATTATGTATATTGTTATCTAACCCGTATATGTTGCTTATTCGTAATCCCCGATATAATTTTTAAGGAAAATGTAGCCACACATACTCTATATCAGAAAATATTTATCCATTTAGACATTTCAATAAAAAGGTTTAGCCTTAAGGCTTTACAATTAGAACATGTAGCCATGCAAACTATATGATAACAATATTTTGTGTTAACGAATCCAAGTTAAAATTTACGTTAATGAGTTGTAAAAACCACTATACACGCTTAAACCTCCAAACATCAACAAATAATAACCAATAGGTAATTCAATTACAAACATCATAAGGAGAACATATAGACAAGCTTGTGTATTTATATCAAATTAAGTTAAAAGATGACAACCCAAAAATAATAAAAAGATTATGATGGAATATCACAAACAAATCTTGCATTTACGTTTATTTTTACTATTCTTGTATTTATCATCAGGTTGAAGCATTTAAGTCTTTGATTTGTTCACCTTCAAAGTTTGATAATTATATTAAAAAGTGTTAAAAATTTTATTTTAAACTTTTGGTCTTCGTACCTTCAGGCTTATGTGATATGATAAATTAAACTATTCAAACGAAAAGTAAAATTGTAATTCTGTAGTTTAGGTAGTTTGAAGAAATACCAATAAAGTAAAATGTTCATTCAAACTAAACATGGTCCCCATTCTACTTCAGGATAAACCATAGCCCTACTATCATTAATTATATAAGTAAACAAAGTTCCCCCAAATCGATATGAAGCATTGACCCTTTATTTAACAGTCATTTATAATTATCAGTATAGAATATAGAGTTTGATTTACAGATCTAACTTAGTTATAATTACAACTTTCTCATGCATAACCAAATTAAGTGTCAAGCTTGACCGGGCTTGTAAAATGACTATAAAATTAATTTCATTGGTTTAAGACGTCCTGGCAGAAAATCAACGACCAATTTAACGAAAGATTTTATTTGTAAATTTGTAATAATACTATAATTAATATTCTTCAAAAGGTATCACCTCCTAGAAATCATTTAAGAAAAATAGTTCCATTCTAAAAAAATACTTATTTCAATCCTAATATTTATTTTAAATAAGAAGGAAATTGTAGGCAAGGCCAAATTTTGAATATACTAGGTCAACTTTTGAATTAAAGGCTTAGTAAAGATTTTTCAATATTGTTACCATTCTAATACGGATTTAAATCAACAAAACCTGATGCAATTCTCATCAGTCCGTTTTTTACCGAACCATGCATTTAACTTTGACGGATAACAAAACCAACACTACCAGGACACTTACCCTGTTAGCAAATAAAAATATCGATCACATTTACCTGAAATGGTTTTTTCTCAATTCCCTTTAGATGTTTTGTGTTTTATAACTTAATATTGTAAACAAATTTTCAGTTATCTTTCCTAATTTTATTTTTGTATTGTCGACGTAAAACTGTGATATAGATTAAGGTAAGATGTAAACGTAATTATTTGAATCCCAAGAGTTTCCAAATGCTCTTGCGCCAAAGAAAGACTCATAGTTAATGGGTCAAATCTCCGCCAGGGATCCAGATTGCACTATGTTGACTCTGACAATGTATTTCTATTGTATTAAAGGTAGCTAGTTAAGGAACAGGTATATATTTGTAGTACGAAACCTGCATAGAGTTTTTTACTGTTAAAACCTTAAACTATTGGTTTTAAAATCAATTTATGCACTGCAACAAGCTGCACTGTTCAAAGATATATTGTAGATATAAAATCGTATAATAAGTATTTGAAATCAATGTTGTTCATTCTATATTTACGTATCCATTTTGATAATTAAAAGCCCTTGGAGTGTAATTATAAGGTAAACCAGCTTACACTTGTTTAGTACACTTTGTTTTGTTTGTGTTGTTTGTGTTTTGTTTGTTACACTTGTTTGTTATTTAGGGACAAAATAAACAACAATGAAAGTTGTTTGGGAAACAAAAAAGATTTTATGGCAAAGTAAACCTATTAAATTCTAAGAGTTTTTTTTATTCTTTGCTTTGTTTTAAATTTATGTCAATTATATATGAGTAAAGAATTAAAAAATGCATACACTCTCTAATCCAGTTGGCCGCGATCCAAAATAACATTTTATACACTTTAAAGTCAATTTCAAGTAACTTCTTGAGGGAATATGATTTTATATTCAATTCGCATGCACGCTTCAAGTGCAGTGGGATTGAATATTCAATACGCGTTAATTCTGAATGTTACCACAGTCAACGTGGCGATACACATACTGGATATATATTCAATATGTATTATCAATCTGACCATAGAACAGCACCTGTCTCTTAGCTGAGAAGCATCTACAATACACTAAGTCTTCGTTGGTATCCATAATACATCCGACAAGGACACTTACGTCCATCACGTTAAATCAACGCACACATATTATATTGACCTGTGTATGTTAGATCATTCTATTGAGCATGACAACGGATGGTCTAATCAAATTTCCCACACTTTAAAAATATTTTTCCAGGGGCATTGCTTATTTCGTCTTAACCACAACATTTATTAATACTTAACGAGAGGTCGTCCAGTGGTCGAAACTCGACCAAAAATATGTAATGTACTCACTTATCTATTTTCACCCCACACTGTAAATAAAACATGTGATTGGAGTTTCTTCCATTTGTTTTGATTTTCTGTTTATATTTCGTTGTTATTTCGTAACCAGCATAGCAACGCATAAGATCCATGTTAATTTTTTCAAATTTTAAACTTATTTTTTGTGCTTATCTTTGAGCCTATTTAAATTTATAAAGGGATTCTGCACACCTACAGGAAAATAGCTTTCCAACGGTATGCGTAGATTTTCCCTACGATACACACGAGCTGAGAAAACAGGTTTTAAAGAAACATGCTTGCCTATTAATATATAGATAGATTAGAGACAAATTTGAGACCTTGCTAAGGGGTCTAATCAAATCGATTGTATTGCTGTAGAATATTAATAAATGATTATAATAGAGGCTTTAAAAAATATTTTTACCAGGTGCAATCTTATTTAATATAACTTTGTCATTTGATAAATTATAAACTTATATTAATGATTAAGTACAATGCATAAACCTTCAATATTCCAAATTACCTTTAAGGACATATTTTTATGTGTTAAAATCAATAAAAGAGTTACCTAAAACAATAGTTTAATACTTTGAATGAACAAGATTTTAAACAATATGAGCAAAATTTAAATTTGTTCTTGAGGACTTTATCTTTTCTCAATAGTTCGTAAGAAAGTCAGATATTCATCAAAATTCCACCCAAGCTCTTTTAAACATAAACTCGACACAACGGAACAGTTACATACATATTTCCACTTTATAACGACATTTATTATCTGTACCACAAAATTAAAAACACTTTTGAAACCCACTTAACGCAAATTGCTTAAACTTAAACCATACACATATATCATTCAAATTCCTGAAGTAATGGAGCTAGAGTAAACTAAAGACAATAAAGTTAAGTACTACAACATTGGGAGTACAATTACGCGTCTAAGTACTACATTGTGTTGGGACTTTGGCACAAGAAGCGAACAATTAGATTTATTTTGTTTGTAATAGCCACTTTAAACTCGTTTAAAAGGAGATGTATCTTTGAATCTATTTCTCTTACATTTTATGTTTAAAATGTTTTTTTAATAAAGTGTATATAAAATAATAATGTAAAGTGTAAATAATGTACAGCAACTATGTATGTATTCAAATATGATGTCATTTTAGTTTTTATTAGTAGTTTCAAAAAGTATGACATTCTTTCATTTTATGTTTGTATTTTTTGTGACGTAGTTGAATTATAGTTTCGAAAAAAAGTTCATGAACAATGTGTTGGTTAGAAACATAAAATCTCATGAATCTTGTACATATAATTGAACCAGAATTTGATCACGTGTTCAAGTTTACAGTATTTCACTAAATAGGTAGTAATTCACTAGACTCTTTATTTTTACGACCCTGAAATTATTAATTTTATAAAATACTTTGTGTCAAGATCCGACGTGATAATCATGAATTTGTTACTTGGTCAAAAAGGGGGTGTTAAATGCAATCAAACATGTTCAACATATATATTGTAAACATATATTATATTGCATAACATGCGGTTATATATTGGGGGGTTTAATATCAAAAAGCTTCATGCTTCAACACATAACTACATTAACTTTTATCAGAAAGGAAACGGGTAATACATTAAACTATTCCCTTCTGTAGAATTATATCTTATTTTCCCATCTCAGATACCAGTGGAAACTGAAGCTTAAACGGACATTCTCTGTGCATTTAGCCTATGGAGGAATATCCTTATTTAGAACGACCCCACATTGCATGGAGACAAGATATGTGTCCGTACCACCTAATACGAAATTCACATAAATAATATAACAATTTCACACAGTTATTAGAGATGAAGTGGACATACTGATATAAACACCATCACAGAGTATATAAACAGCATATATACAGTAAAGTCTGACTCCCTAGGTATGTTTGTATATAGACGCTAGGATTTTATTGTTGCCTTACTAATTCAAGTTTAGCTTTTTGTGTTATTTCAATAATCACATACTGTTTGTAATTAGTAATATTGCAATAAATATATCTCAACAACCCCAATCACATGTTTTAATTCGATGTATACTGTTAAGGTGTTAATTTGTGTAGCTTTATATATCCTAAGGTTTTGAACCTATAAAAGACCACGTAACGTAGGGTGCAGAAAGTGCATGTTATACAATTTCATGAATAAATAGTTTCGGTATACATTAAAAGTATACATGCAATATACTTGTGATGAGTTTTTTTTTTGGGATCACAACCCCACGTTTTATCGTATAAATACACTTTATCTCAATTAAATAACACGAGCTTCAATAAGCTAGCTATATGAGAATAGTCGAATTTTAATTAAGATTGACAAACAATAACGAACAGTAAACATTACCTGATATGTTTGATTGAGTTTAATTAACCAGGGATGGGATTGTATTAAATCAATATTTATATCTGTAAAATTAATTGTTTTACTGATGAGTTTCAACTGACTGTGTATCTAAGTGGTTATAGTTCACTATTCAGTCAAAAGGTTCGATTCTGGGAAGTGTGAGTAGCTATTTACATTGCCACGGCCAGAACTGGAAGCAGACTCTTGTTTTTTCTCCTAAATATTAACAATCACTTACATTGAGAAACCTATAATGGAAGTATAAAAACGATACTGAGGTTAAACAACACAATGCCTCGGAAAATTGAAGGAAACCTGATTGTAACTTCACAAAATGTGTTTACTTCATCCAATTCTTAGGCAGGTCTTCAGCTTGATGTTTAGGATTGCTTGATCACGTTAAACAAGTAAAATGTTTGATATGTAACATTTTTATTTAAAAAAAATAGTAAAATTATGTTCACTTAACTCAACGTGTTACATAAAAGTATACATAGTTTAATTGATTTAAATACTAAAGATAGTACATTTAAGAACAAACTTTTTTAACTCCTATCTTTGGACTTTCCTTCTATCTTTCATAAACAAAAAAAAACATTTTTTACAAATAACTAATATGCGATGGATTGCATTTTTATTTAACGCTGCCCAACCATTCTTTGTGTTGTGTGTTGTGAATACGGTTAAAAAAGTTTCACCACCAAAAGTATTTGTTTTCTTTGTATTTTTTTAAAGAAAAATAAAAATTTATCGAACTACAAAATGTCCGTAAGAAATGTATGGGTGAGAGTTTTTATTTGGGTTTATCTTCTAAATGAAAAAGATATTGAAAAACGGATTTCGGCTTTGAAATCAGTGTAAAAATCTAGTTTGTAATGATGTGTCACAACACTATCATTACATAAAAAAAAAATTATCCATGTCCAATATGGTGGATCCAAGTTGGCGGCGAAAACCTTGTTCCCTATTAAAATGAATTACTAACCACCCAATAAATATAGACAATAAATATATTGACTTGGTGGTTCCAAGTCAATATCTCGAAAAATGTACATAACAAATGCATGTTAAATTATTTTTATTTTCCAATATTGGGAAAAGTCGCCATTTTAAATTGTGATTTTAGTGCCTTGATTTTTGGAAACTTTTAGTATGACATTCTGCATACCCAACGCTACAAAATAAAACCATAAAACGTTTTCTTGCAATTTTAACGATCCCTGTGTAAGTTTTTTTAGTTTGCTTGGACTAAACATTAATGTGGGTGTAAACTCATCATTGTAGTGAAGAAAAGAAAAAAAGTAATGCAACTTGTTTTTATTTGTTCATGTTTAAACTTTCAGATTGGTATTTTTGAATTCAGGTGTTCAGGTTGATGAAGCTTATTGGCGCCATATTTTTGTCAGATCGATTATGCCACTTAATAGGCAATTAATAGTAATTTGACTACATACATCCAGAGATAGAAACATGTGCAAGTTTAGTTCGACCCGTATGCCTGTACTATGAAACTTATATCAACTGTGGTTTTGGGGGCATTTCTGGTAAGATTGTACCTGTATTCTATTTACTTATTTGCATTTTATTTTTTTTATTTAATAAAAAAACATTTAGTTTTTATGAGTAGTTTTTTTGATATCGAATAGCATGCATTACACGTGTGATTCGAGTTTATTATTTCAGTTTCATATACTTTTCGATTTAAGATCCAAACTTTTAACACACACATTTTTTTTCTTCAAAGATTATATAATTTTTAAGATTATATAATGTCACTTCGTAATAAATATTAACCTATGATAGTTGTCGTTTTTTAAATAACTTTTGATCCATTCAATTGGCAAAGCACCTATAATAGTCGTATTAGTTAGTGTCTGATTGCAGAGGCTATACTATATGGGTTTTATCATACAATAAAGCTATTTAACAATCCATTAAAAAAAATATAGTTCGCCATTACATTACTGTCTGATTGTAGATGGACATTTAACTGAAGGTTCAGCTGTTCTTCAATCACAAGACCCAATTAAAACCTAAAAATATGTTATTTCTTCACTAGGGTGAAACGTGACTCTTTTCTATCCGAGTTCAAGTTTTACGATCGAGGTGAAGCCGAGGTTGGATGATGAGCGAGTGTTAAAAAGAGACATTTTGTCCGTGTGATGAACAATATTTTTCGTCACAGTGCAGTATTATGTAAGGACCCTATTACATTACGGTAGCTAGCCACGTATGGAAGCCGGTTCGTCAGCCACGTCGCCAGCCACGTCGTTAGCCTCGTATCAAAACCGTCGTGTAGCAGGCTGCGTCATCAGCCACATCACCATCCACGTCGTCATTTACGTCGTCAGCCATGTCGTCAGCTACGTTGTCCGCCACGTCGTCAGCCACGTCGTCAGCCTCGTATCAAAACCGTCGTGTAGCAGGCTGCGTCATCAGCCACATCACCATCCACGTCGTCATTTACGTCGTCAGCCATGTCGTCAGCTACGTTGTCCGCCACGTCGTCAGCCACGTCGTCAGCCTCGTATCAAAACCGTCGTGTAGCAGGCTGCGTCATCAGCCACATCACCATCCACGTCGTCATTTACGTCGTCAGCCATGTCGTCAGCTACGTTGTCCGCCACGTCGTCAGCCACGTCGTCAGCCTCGTATCAAAACCGTCGTGTAGCAGGCTGCGTCATCAGCCACATCACCATCCACGTCGTCAGCCGCGTCACAAGCCACGTCACCAGTCACGTCACCATCCACGTAGCAAAACCATCGTGTAGCAGACCGCGTCATCAGCCACGTCACCATCCACGTCACCAGCCACGTCACCATCCATGTCACCAGCCACGTAGCAGGTCACGTCACCATCAATGTCTCCATCCACGTCACCAGCTACGTCACCATATACGTCGTCAGCCACGTCACTATCAACGTTACCATCCACGTCACTAAACATTTCACCATCCATGTCACCAGCCACGTAGCAGGCCACGTCACCATCAATGTCGTCATCCACGTCACCAGCCACGTCACCATCCATGTCACCAGCCACGTAGCAGGTCACGTCACCATCAATGTCTCCATCCACGTCACCAGCCTCGTCGTCAGCCACGTCGCCAGCCACGTCACCAGACACGTCACCATCTACGTCGTCAGACACGTCACTATCAACGTTACCATCCATGTCACTAAACATTTCACCATCCATGTCACCAGCCACGTAGCAGGCCACGTCACCATCAATGTCGTCATCCACGTCACCAGCCTCGTCGCCAGCCATGTCACCAGCCACGTCACCATCCACGTTACCAGACACGTCACCAGCCACCGTAGTGTAAAAGACTGCCATATAAGTAAATGTTACAACGTGCACTTCCACAGCTTGGAGCTTGAAGGGTTAAAATGTCACCTGTTCAATAGTGTAAGCAAAGCTTGAGATTCTGTACAAGCCAAGAATACTGTGCATTTGTAATCCATGGGTATTTCTTGTTAAGTGTTGTACGGCATGTGTATCAGTTGGGGATTCATTATACAGTGGATTCGTATAACAGGCAGATGGTTAATTTTGTTTTACTTTGTTAAACAATTATGCTGCACTAATACAGGGTGGGAAAAAAGGCCCAGGAAGGATAATATTTCAAAAAGTAATATAGATAGAGCATCAGAACTTGGTACACAGTTACTGGACATCAAGATCATTTAACACATTATTCAAAGAAGCCCAGCCTCTTTAGGGGGAAGGTCCTCTAGGAGTCAGAAGAGCATTTTAAATGTAAGCATAGGTTGATATGAATATTAAATTAAATTGTCTTTGTTAGTAAAATACAATGCGGCATATCCAAACTCAATCGTACGACGGAGTAAAAAATCATAGCTATTCAAAGATGCATTAAATTTGCATTGCTATTGTATTCTTCCTCCGCAGGGCGGCACCCGCTAGAAGTTGTGGTAGCCGTTCAAATATTTAAAATGGGAGATTCGAGAAATCTTTGAACGGCTACCATTTTTGACTCGGTAGTCCGTTTGAGTTCAAGTTTGTGGCATAGTATTCTAAGTGTAAAGGTCTTTAACGTGATTTTCTTATCAACCTATGTTTACATTAAACACGAACTTCTGACTCCTAGTGGGCCGTCCCCCTGAAGAGGTAGTGTATCACTGGATCATGTGTTAAAATTATGACGATACCCAGTAAATGTGTACCAAGTTTTATAGTTCTATCTTTATTTATTTAAAAAAAATTTAATTGTCCTGGGACTTTTTCCCCAACGTGTATAAAAATAGCAAGGAAATTAAGAATGTACAGTGTTTTCCTCCGTTGTCTTTATTTTAAAAACATCCATGTACGATTTTCTACCGCCCAGTTTTAGGTCTCGTCGGTAATTTATTCTTTTCAGTGGAGAAGTTTGCTAAAATAAATATGTTAATCTAATTAGTTCTATGTAACGGCACCAAACGTTTGTTATGTTGTGTATTTTTCTTCGATCATGTGTTTGTCGCATCACGTCAGCATGACATCATGTCATACATTAGATCATACTATGATGTTTTATCTTTCTACCTTCAATGTTTAGGATCAACATGTTTACGTGTAAGATTGTGTTCAAACTGAAATGTGATTATACTGTTGCAGATACCTCAGAGCCTAGCTGAATTTGGATTTGGATTATTTTCGAAGGGGACGGAAACCAAAGGCCATGGTAACACTGATATTTATTAAATCAAAATTTCTTTATCTATACGGTTATTTTAAAACTTAGGTCACAGCGTGTATGTGTGTGTGCGCGCGCATGTGTGTGGGTTTGTTTGTTCGAGTGTGACTTTTAAAACATTTTTATAAAAATGCAAAATTAAATATATTTTTTTTATGTTATCAAAAACAACTAACATACATTGAAATTTTCTACCAAATCAAAAACCCTAAGCTACATAAAAACGTTTGTAAATTTATTATTATTACAAACAAAACAAGTCTATTTACTTTTACTTTTACCATTACAAAGGTGTTTACAGTTTTTTTTCGTAACAATATTAAAGCATCAATCTTTCTTTGATAATGTTATTATTATTTTTAATGAAGCCGTATATTTATCTTTCAGTTGTGGACTTTCCTCTACAAAAACATGCGTTTTATGAGTCACGCCAAACCTTGCCGAAGCAGAACGACCCAGAGGATAATATGAAAAGTGGTGGAATCGCTGAGAAAAACATTAAATTCGTACTTGGAAAGACTTTGCTTCTTAAATGCGTAGAAGTGAACAATGAATTGATAATGTTTGTATACGGCTCAGAAGGATACTTCATAGATAGATTGAAGGTAGACAAAAGCAAAAAGTTTGGTTGCAATCAATTGTTGGAAAACATTTCTGTACGGGACGATCCGACTTGGAGTTTAACACCCGAACGTACTAAGTTTGAATTCAACATCATCTACAAGTTTACTGTGGGGAGGAAAGGTCGGACATATAATTGTCTCACCAGAACATACACGGTAGTCATCTATCTTCACTATCCCACATTGGAGAGAGGAGCCGGAAAAATGACGGATTGCAATGGGGCTGAGACTGTAAGTTTAAACTGCCTACTGTAATACGTACGTCAATGTGACAAAATACATCTCAACCAACCCATATGGTCTTGCAAAAGCCAGGAATGTCTTGAATGTGGCTGTAATTTTATTGTTAGACAAATTTTATATTAAAAGAAACCCATGAGGCTTCAACTGCACTTTATTTATAGTATAACATTTCTGCGTTGCGAACTGTTACACCAAATTGTAATTAATATAAGGATTGTAGTATGATAATTGTAACTAATGTCCCCACAAGCCACTAGTAATAAATATATCGGCAACTGTTCATAGATAAAACCATACACAGATAAATATACGCCCTTAGTAGATTCATCATCCTTATGAAACGACTGAAGCCAATTTTTGTCTTGTTTACAATTTGTTTCTTATAATTTCAGTAATTTAAAACCACGTTTTACTAAATAAAACGATCTAATTATAAACAATAACTCGTCCACTATTTATATAACTAAACGGTAAAGCACCAATCATGAAATGAACCCTAAAATAATAGAAAAAATATTTCGTCAACACTAGCGATCAGTTTCACCAGACATGAACTAGACATGAAAAACGAGCTTCACAATTTACAATGGGATGAGAAGTCTACTTGTGTTGGTTAGTCTATGCTGTTATATAGGCATAACAGTAATGTGGTTTTTTACCATTGTTATTGCACTTATTTACCCTAAAGGGGACGAAAAATTTATCAAAGCTCAAATTTATGAATAACTTCTTGATTAGCATTGTAATTGTTATTGAATTACAGAAAGTAAATAAAAGATACATCCAATAACACCTACCAATGTAGGTATTTTAATCTAGAATTAATGGTAGTGTAAAAATAGTGGCACGATCGTGTAGTCTTGTTAGTGACCAAGATCGGCATATTCTATGGATTAAATATACTATTACAATACTTATCTTTAGGTTTAGGTATTACTATACTTATATCTTATATCTTTAGGTAACTCCCTATGATTTAAATCACGTTTAGATAAACATTTATTACAGCAGCCTACCTCTTACTAAAAATTGTCATTTCATTTTTTTCAGGGTACTGAAAATTCTGAAAGGGGTAAGTATTCACGATTAAAATAACACCCTTTTCTCGAACTAGATTTATTATCTACAACAGTTGTTAGAATATAGTTGAAAACTAGCATTTGATAGAACCGTGCTCTATGTGTATTAAATGTATTCTCTTTCTAAAAAAACTGTTCTATAGATTTTCTTTTACAATAAATAAAAAAAAAACTAAAATTAAAAAAATATATTTACTTATTTTATTATAATGAATTTACTGTGTTTTATAGCATACTTATTACCACGGGGAGATAACGAAATCATCAAATTTCACCTAGATGGTGATCCTTTTGAAACACCTGTCATCAACACTTTCAAAACTGGCCTCAAACTCATTTGCCAACGATACAACACGATCCCGGCCGGATATAAAATATCAGTAGGATTTATAATGTATGAAGAAATAATCTTGGAAAGGTTAACTCTAGACTCGTGTAAACATGGAGATGAAGGAATGTACATCAACATAAAGAAAGTAAAGAAATACCCTGATGCAGACAAAGAATTTACACTGGTGTTCCAACTAACTAATGGATACTGTTATAAAATGGACATTTGGTTTCAGTTTGTGGACAGTGTAAAAGATGTGGTTAATATTCGTCGGTACGCTCCTGGTGAAGTCAGTTGTCCAAGTGATTGGACTAGTGACGCTGCAATGGACGTCCAAGCGCCTTGGTACAAAAGACTTACTGGGGTTTTCGGATAGACTCATCTGATGGAAAAGATTTATCAACTAAATAAAATCATGTTGACATATTATTGGCTTATTTACAACCATAGCGTAGTTAGGTAAAGTTCGAAGAGATTCAACGATATTTTAGATTAAATATAAGTTAGATATTTTATCGACTCAGGTGTACTTTTCGTGAGTCATAAATATCGAATGTATGATTTTCATGACTCACACACTGATTTTCACACACTACACTGCGGTAAGGTTAGGTTAGGTTGCATTCTACTTACTTTGGAATATGATAATAACCAACAAGATAACATAAAAAAATTTAGAAAATTGTTAAAGGGATGAATTTAGTCCTTATTTAGGCATGTTAGGATGGGAGGTCGTTCTTTATGTTGATTTGGGACTGTATTAAGTGTTTTGAAGTTAATTTAGATTTGGAAGGTAAAGTTTGAGTCATAATGAACCGAGTTGTTGGTTTATGTTATCTCTTTTATGTTATGATTTTTTTCGTCTAATTAGAACCCTGGGTAAGACACTGCAAAATACTATTTCAAAACTGTTTGCAGTATTTAATATTTTTGGACCAGCTGCATGGAAATGTGAAATCAAAATTAAGTTTACAATTCTGATTGTTTACATTTAAACATTGTGCGTTTGTTCTTTGTTACCGTGGAGATCAATAAATATTTAATTTTAAAACTCTCACCTCAGAACTTTGAAAGCCCGCGGGGCAGAATTCTAGGTCAATTTTGAAGGAAGGATAGTTGTGTATCCTCGGAGGTGCAGCTTTTTATAATTAATTCGAGCCCATTTTTGGTTCAATATTTTTTTGTGTATCTTATACAAACACACAGACAGACAGAAATGACCTCTTATTTATAATAGCATGGATGTTATAGCCAGTTGCCATGTATTGCTAGGAGAATCGTTTTGTAAAACTGATTTTTGATAGCTATAACAATATTATTAAGAAATTTGAAGGGGATTTTAGACACATTTATTTTTGAAACTGATAAAAATCGTTACAAAATACACACAAGAGTGTTGTATACAGAACGTGAAATAACAGTCAACCCCAGACACCGGATATTACAACTGTATTTTGGAGACTAGTTCTACCTCAAGCAACACATCCCACATCCAGAGTATTTATACTTTTCTAGAGTTTACACCTTTCAAATTTCCAATAGTAAAATCATTGAGCTATTTAAATCCTGTAATGGGCTATTTATTTTGTGTATTAGATGTACATAAATACTTAAACTTGAAAACTTTGAGGATTAAAATATAAATTTAATGGTTCTCAACCCAAATCATTACCATTTAAAGGTATCTAAATGGACAATTATAGGACTAAACTAATTATGGTAGTAATAGACAAAGTTTTGTAAATATGTTTGAGATGACATAACAATATAGTCCCGTGCCTTTAATCCAGATTAAATTATTAATTTAAGTCAATGTTGTATATACATAATATATTATTTAGATAGCAAAAATATATATATATATATTTTACAATCTTAGTTCAAAAAGAGTCCTCCGTCCTACGTTTGCTAGTCATTTGTGAATAATTATGTATCATCATTAAACATTACATTGTACACAATTCGTTAATTTTAATCAAAATTACTAAGATCAACTTATTTATCTTGTTTTGCTTTTACCAAAAAATCATTCTGTTATACGGCTTTATTTTTTTATACAAATAAAAAGGTAAATAAAGCTATAGGTGTAAAAGTAAGAAAAACAATAATCTTCCTACATAATGTTGAACAAATACTACAAATACCAAACATACTCAATATCAAGTATAAGAGCTATACAAAATCCTAAATCCATAAAAGCTTTCCATCTAAATGTTTTGCACAAACTGAAACCAAAACATTAGAAGCCACACTGTCGCCTGTCACAGAGATAAAACAATGACTTTTGTCACCAACAATGATTCATCGACAGCTGATCATTTCATTACGTCACCTAATTTGACGCGTAACAAATGATAACCAAACACATGATCAATCTCTTGTTTTAGTAGTTCAGGCTTGGTGTTCACATAAGTTTTAACCATCGTGATTTTTACTGTGATTAATATCAAAACTAGTACTCTGTTGCATAGTTTATAGTAATGTAACATCTGTGATACAGAGTAATGTTAACTCGTCTAAAATATACAGAGTGTCCCGTTAGTAAACAGCAAAACTCCGGAAAATGGTTCTATGGGTAAAATAGAGATAAAATCAAGATTAAAATTTTTCACATAAACATTTTTATCTCTGGATATTTTTTACGATCATTAAGAAACTTGGTATGTATGTTGAAATAAAACAGACCCGCGTCAGTAAAAGAAATTATCCTAATTAAATGTAAAATGCAGTATCAATATGGCGATAATTTGAATTCTTTTAATTGAAATTGCTAAAAATGGATAAATTTATGAAATAAATTCTAAAACACTTTTACTAACCATTCTTCATTCCCTATCAAACGATGTAAAGATAAAAAAGATAAAATTAAAAATTTGCTGAAATAATGAATTGCATGATTTTCAGTTGTAAAATGTGGAAAACCTGACTAGCTTAGCCTTATTCTACCCCATTTGACATATAAATATCGTTATATCTCTGTTATTTTTATTCGATCATTTTGAACTTGGTATCGTTTGATAGGGAATGAAAAAGGCTAAATAAAAGTGATTCATAAAATCAGCCATATTTTAGTAATTTAACATTGAAAAACTTAAATGGCCGCCATTATTAATTTTTAGTTTAATCAAGTTACCTTTTTTTTTAACATTGTCACCTTATGCACTTAACATGACCTTAACATACATACTGTACCATATTTCATAAATGTCGGTTGAACGAATTCAAAGATAAAAATTGTCATGTAAAAAATTGAAAATGACGGATATCTATTCTTGATTTTCTCTTTATTTTTACCCAAGGAACAACTGTATAAATTTCCCCACGATTTTCGAACACCCTGTATATTTTAAATAGGTAGACTAATCTACAGCTTAAGATGGACTCAATAACTGAGGGATGTCATATTTATTATGGACATAAAAGATATTTGTGATCGAGGATTTTTGGACCTCGGACTACAGAATTAAGGCACCAAACTAGACTAGCCTAAAACAATATTGTTTACAAATATTTTACAACAGACACTTAGGAACAACATCCTTTTCTTAGTAGAATCAGTAAATGTTTATTCCAAGTTTCTAGCTATGTATGTTTATTTTTTTATACTCAAATCATTTTATAAAGTCAAATCTTTCTTTGGCACAAAAGACATCGTGGCTTTAACAAAAACTACAATGGGTTGAACGTTGTTATACTCCTTTTGTAATTAGATTTTATAAAGATTTTTTGAAAATATGACTACATCGTTGGAAGTAAAGGAGAATAGATAAAAATCAACGTTACTTTTATAATCGACTTCTTCGTCGATACAACTATCAACTGTGGTAAAAATACAAGCCCAATATTGTTTATTTTGAGAATCCGTTTTATTTTTTTATACAGGGTGAGTTTTAATTGTCCCCCCCCCCCCAACTTTTTTCTACATTTTTTCAAATATCAATCCCAGACCACTTCCAAACATTGTTGGGTAGTAAGTACTTCATTTTGACAAGGTGGCCATTTCCGGCAGCCATCTTGGATCCGCCATATTGGATGCAAAATTTTTCAAATGTAAAGGTGGGGTTGTGACCCATTATTTCGAACTAAATTTTTACCCTGATTACAATGCCGCAAACCGTTTAAAAAAATCTTGATTCATTCTAAAGTTATGAGGGCTTTTTAAAACTTTATTTTTAGCCCATTTTAACATTGTGCATTTACAAACTAAGACCATAATCTCAAAATAGTGCTAAATAAAGATAAGTATACACTACCAGTAATTGTCGACCTATTTTCACTTGGTTATGACTGATGTATTTTTTTCGGCCGCCATCTTGGATCCGCCATTTTGAAATGTGATAAATTATTTTAAATATGAAGGGGGCGTTGTGACCCATCATTTCGAACTACTTTTTTAAGCTGAACTTAATTCCATGATCCGTTTTTCATTTTCATTTTTTGATTTTGAAATATTGACATTTTTAACAAACAAATTTCAATATTTCATAAATAAAACTTGATAACAAAAAATGGATTGCGGCATTGTCTGGGATTGATATTTGAAAAAATGTAGAAAAAAGTTGGGGGGGGGGACAATTAAAACTCACCCTGTATAAAAAAATAAGAAAAATATATTTGTAGTTATTTCTAACTAAGTACGTTTAGTACACTTAGTTTTTTTGTTGGATGAAGTAGATATTTAGTATGGTTTTAGTATGGTTTTTTCATTACAAAATGAAATACCAAACAGTTGGAATTTCGTTCCCCATTAAATATAAAAAAATATTTACAGTTGATTATGAATGGCATAAGCAACTTTCTTATTTTGTTTTATAAATTACGGTTGGTGCTAAAACATGCTAAAAAAGTACTAAAACATAATATTTCTATGAATTCAGTAATCTTAGTATGAACCTTAGACCCCGTTAGATATTTAGTATACTCAAGTATTAGGTTACAAGTACATAGAAATGAAATGAAACATAAAGTGTTTATTTGATAAATTTAACTCAAGATGAACATAATCAAATTAATACAGAACTAATGAGCGTGTAAGCCACAGCAAGTCTGTTTGTGACTTGTGAAGACAATCTCTTACAGTTACCAAGATATGTGTCAACAATGTGTAAGAAACTGTTATCGTAACAAAACTGGAGATGACATCGACAATGACGTCATAAAATTTCAGCTGCAAGTAGAACAGCTGATTTGTCGTAAGTTAATTAATTACAAACAACCTCTACTACCAGACAATCTTTATAGATATTTACAGAATATTACAGAACTACAACAGTACTTCGACAAAACGTATAATGTAGTGGTTTCAATATACATTTTACATTGTAGTGCTGAGGTTAAGACTTGACATGCTTACTCTAGGGAAGCATAACCGTCACAGCATTGTTTTCTTCCACATCTTCCTTACCGGGAATTGAAACTTGCACTTTAAATAATAATAACACGTGTTGGTTAGTACTTATTATGAATATCACAATTTTATTTTGCACAGTTGGTAAACATGTTATGCAATCGTTTACGGTTAAAACTATTTTATTCGCTTTACCGGTTTAATTGTTTTAATAAGAGAAACACTAACAAAAACTGTATCAAGAAGAAAATATAAACAAATAAATAAATTACACAAACTATTCTTAAAATTGGGTTATATTTAATTGTGATGTTGCATGGGAAAAATCTCCACCCACCTATCATACTATTTATATTTTCTTACTTTCAAGCTATTACACAAATGTGTCTCGAAGTATAAATTTTGTACCAGGCAAAATATATATAAATGGTCAACAATGAATTGCTTATTATGAGTGTATGTGAAGCTTAAAGTTCGATAAATAATTTAGAAAATGTTTTTATCCTTTTAATATCATATGCACTACGCAGCCCGTTCCTATTCATAAAGTGTCTATCTCTTTGAATGTCAGTGAAGATAAATGATGGAAGTATGAGAGTCTTGAATCAAACCACGTACAAGAATCAGTTCTTGATACGTAATACAATTCATACAGGACTTTGCTGTTCACTCCACAGCTATGATAAATTTTACTCTTGGGTTTAAATTTACAGGAATATAAAACCTAAACCTTACCACAATGTGCAACATTAATAATAGAGTGAAGATAGATTGCATGTTTAAATAAAACTGATAACCAAAAAAATTTATAATCGCAGAAATATAATATATTAGTTTATAAGCAATGTAATTACTGATTTCACAATTATGTTTTCCTTTTTGAGTTTCTCGTGTCCACATTGTCACAACTCCATGAATATAAAATATTTACATGTGGTGGTAATTAATTATTTGTCACGTTTTAAGAGCATATAAACAAATAACCAAACAAATTGGAAACATGGGAACTGTTTCATTGAATAGCAAATTTAAAACAGATTTATACAGTAACTGTAAGACAATAATTATAAAAGTATCAGTAGTTGAATATACTGGTTATACAAAGTGTGGAAAAATCACTCAAATAGTGAGTGTAAGCTATGTTCGATCTAAATGAAATGTGTTGTGGCATAGTTAGCATTGCAAAACCAACAATAAACCTTTCTACACTAGCTGTGTATGACATTTGGTGAATCAAACCAAACTGACTTGAGTAACAACATTACTCAAGCAAAGAAGTATTTGGTTTCATTAAAGCAAATCTGTAATAACTGTTGAAAGAAGGCTTTGTTTAGAGTATGGCCGTAATTCTCCGTGTAACAATTCTATAAAATGTTGGTACATACAGTTCAAACGACTGGGATGTGTCCAACACATAGTCTAAAGGGTCCTCATTCCAGAAGAACTTAACTTACAATAAGAGTTTAGGTGATTTTTACAGTCTTTTTATAACTACTTTTCATAATTGCTGACAATTTTTTAATAACTTTTGTATTGACTGTATAAAACTATTTCAAATTTGCTATTTTAATGAAACAATTCAAATATTTCTATGTTGTTGGTTATTTATTTATTTGATCTTTAAATGTGTACAATCATTTATGACCATCATGTATATTCTACTATTAATACTACGTTTTAACTGTGCTAACAACTATTTAATAATTAAACACGTTAGTGTTTTTATTTTCATGAAAAACCACACGGACCAAGGCATAAAGAAAATTTTGGCTGTAAGCATAACAAAGTGTGAGAGAAATCGTAGAGAAAAATCGGATGATATTATTCCACGTCGTCAGCAGTCCACTCTTCTGCTTAGAGTATCTATCTACATGTATGTCAGAGTATATAAAACAAGTAGACTTCCGTATCTGTTGGCACAAACAACCGAATGAAAAAATCGATTATTCGATTGTTTCATTCGATATATAGTTTAGTTGGTTAGGTTAGGCTAGCTAATCAAACGAAATATAGGATAATCGATATATCGATCGATATTTTCATTTGGTTGTTTTTTTGCCAACAGATATATATGGAATTCTACACTGAGACTGTGAACATAGTTTACTTTATATCATTTCAAGCAAAAAAGTATGTAACTGGTACATTAATACTTATGCTGAACTTCCATTCGTCAGTATAGGCATTGTTTCATAATGTGCAAACGATTTGAACATTGCTTTTAGGTATATAATTGCTTCATCAATGTTTATCTCTAGATATCGAATTATGTTTAAACGTCATGCTTTTTCTAGTGTCTGAACTAACTGTAACATTTAACCAGCAGTGTCTATTGATGCATCTTTTGATTATTTTGTTTAAGTAGTTAGAAAAAACTTAGTTATCAACACAAAAGAATTACCGTGTACAGAGTTAAAAACGTTTCAACGATAAGTAAAGTACTTATTATATTATTACTATCATTTCATTTGTTACTTTAAACTGTTACTTTACTTGTTACTTTATTATCATTTAAATTTTAACAATGCAACAAACGCAAATAGTATTGAATATTACAGAAAATACGGTATGTGAAGTTTAACGTAGCAATTGGTAATGTGGAATACAATCGAGGTGTTTTTATTTTGTTCACTATACTAATATTATAAAATCAACCTTTACGTTTATAAATATAAAAATAAATGTAAACTTATATATTTCAATTCGATAAAATATCTGGAATATTGTTTTTGTCCCAAAAGGGAATTGAGTGTTGTTTGAAAAGCTTGGAATTGACATTCTATCGCTTATAACCTTTTCAAAATATTTTTCTGTCAAAGTTGTTATAATATGTTTACAAACATCTTTACACCATTTTACTTTCATTTTACAAAGGTATCAGAAAGTATGTATATTAGTTAAAACAAAAAAATTATTAGTTTAAAATGCAGGTTAATGTTTAAGAATATAATTTTGTAAAACCAAGAAATGTTTGTACAATGTTTTTCTTAACCGACGTTTTGTTTTTACCAAAGATGTAACTCATTATATAACAACGATTTGTTTTCCTTTCCTTGTAAAGAAATTTTGTTTCTTTAAGCTCCATTGTATGGAAATAACAAAGACAAAGTGTTATATTGTTTACTACAAAAATGTTGTAAACAACTCCTTCTTTACATTCGTTAACAATTCTTAAAGCTGAAAAATTTATTATAGATGATTTTTATTATAAAATTAATGAAAAGTAATTTATAAAAAATGAATTGGCTTAAAGACATAGTCATCGCCAAGATTTAAAATTACATCAATTATCAAACAAAATAATACAAGTACGTAAATAAATGTTTTACTTTCACCTTATTCAAGTGTGTAAAAATTTCAGTAATTTGAAAATGTTATACTTTAAACGGATACATTCCTTAATGTAAGGAATTTTAAGGTTCAAAAACTTATGTAGTTATAACATTAATTTGTTTCGTAAACACATTAAAGCGTAACAAAATACATTAATGTACTAGGTGTAGGAATTTTTGTATTTTTGTAACTGAGAATTTTAAATTTCTGTTATAAAATATTGTAAACTTGTTCAAAATTTATAGGCTATACATTCCAATATTATAAAGGTTTATACTTTTATACTCTAATTCTAATGAAATTATTTTGCGAGCAGGGTAAAGGGTTAACTTGCGTTTCTAGGAAAATGATCTCTCCAGTAAAACCTTAATCTTTTTCACACCTCATACATTTCCTGATAAACCGTCTATCTAAAAAAAAAAACACTTTTATTTCAGAAATATTAAGACATTCATTGTATCCCTAATACACAGTTTCTTGGCCATTAAGTATAAACTGATTTGGAAGCAGAATACTTTAGTGTTTACAATGTTCACATCTGAAAGTTTCTATTTCGATTATGATAAAATGCAATAATAGGGGTTTGATACTTAAAAAATAGACTCAACTGCCCTTGTTTGTTGGGCTTTTGGGAAATGGTTCGAGAAAAAAAACCACTAGGTATAATAGCAACAAACATAGAACATATTACATAATGTATTAATATTTAACTTACATTTGAGAATAATCGCTAAGTTCAATTCAATCTTCATTGATGACATAGAAATAATCGTTCTAGTAAAAATTAGAGAAATCACAGGTTCTTAATCTTGATTAGCAAAACATTACATTGTAATTTAAACATCTGTTTATAGAATAAGGAACTGTGCTATTAATTTTGGCTTAATAAAACCTAAGGCCAATGCCTAAGAGGGAGGAGGTGCGAGGCGCTACTAGTGGTAGAGCACAGGGCTAGAGAGCCCAAGGTTCCGGGTTTAAATACCGCAAATCACCAATGGGTTCGACATATAGTAATTCCACAACCATTTAGGACTAGCCTAAAGTAATGTGTAAAACTGTTCTGGGTAAGAAACTTGTCAAATAAAGAAGTTTTATATTGATTAACAATTTTTATTTTAGGAATAAAATGTTACCAACTGAATTATTTGTAAATACAAAACTAAAACAATCTCCAGATGATCTTAATAATAACTAAATAAATATTAAAGAACAACAAACATATGACATCTTCTCTTCCCTTTTTTTTTAAAGACATGTTCTTCTTGGTGGATTTATTTGTCTACCAAATGAGGAAAAACAATTAGGCTCAGTTCCAGGGTCATCAGATGTTTTGGATTGTAGTTGTCTTAGCATTACCCCGTTGCGACGTAACATGCCTTCGTTTGTCTTAACTGTGTATGATCTTGGAGCTACCTTATTAACTATCTTCCCATCTTCTCTCCTATCTGGAATATACACGTTGCACCCAATAGTGAATAGCTTTTCATCTCTCACTCCATGCCGTTTATTGAAGTAATCTGCTTGAGTTGTTCTATATAGTTTGTCCAATTCTCTAAATGTCTTGTGATCTACCATTTTAGGCTTGAGATCTTTCGTCAATGACGGTAGTCGTGTTCTTAGTCTTCTTCCCATCAACAATTCCGAAGGGCTGTACCCTGATGGACCTGGTGTTGACCTGTACTCCAGTAATGCAAGAGTGGGGTCTTTGTTCTTTGTAAGCATCTTTTTAAGCGTTTGGACTGCTCTTTCAGCTTCACCGTTTGCCTGATGGTGTAAGGGACTACAACAAATAGTTTTAAACCCAAAATCGGCTGCAAAGGCTCTCCATTCTGAGCTTGTAAACTGTGAGCCAGAATCAGAAATTACGATTTCAGGGATCCCATGTCGAGCAAAACAGGCTTTCATCTTCTTGATTAGTTCATCTACAGTCATTGTGGACACATTTATCATTTCCAAGTACCGTGAATAATAGTCCACAACAGCCAAGTATTTGCCTTTCACAAAGTCAAAGTAATCAACTGCTATTCTTTGCCATGGATAGTCAGGAGTGTCTGATTGAATCATTTCTTCTGACTTTTGGTTTTGGTGTTTAGCACAAGTGTCACAATTTTCAATCAAGTTATGTATCTCTGTTGTAATTCCTGGCCAAAACACAGATTGTTTTGCTCGGAGGACTGTGCGTGTAGACCCGAAATGACCATCGTGCAGTTTATTCATGATATCTTTTCTAAGTTCAAATGGGATAATAATTCTTTCTTTATAACATATCAAGTCTTCTATTATAGATAGGTCGTCTTTAAAGGTATACCACTTTCTCATACTCTCTGGCACATCCTTCTTATATTTAGGCCATCCATTTTCTGTGTATTTCACCAACATCTGACATTCTTCACACAGGATCTGGGCATTCTTTATTTGTTCCAATCTTGACTGTGTTGCTGGAAAGTTTAAAGATATTACCTTAATGTGTGCCTCTACCTCTTTTGTGAACTCATCTGTAGAATCTGGGATCGGCGCTCGGCTTAATGTGTCTGCTGTAAACATTTCTTTTCCGGGAATGTGTTCGATGGAGTAGTCAAATTTCATCAATCGCATTTTGAATCTCTGAATCCTAGCTGGTATTGTGTCTAGGTCTTTGCTTCCAAGGAGCGAAACTAATGGTTTGTGGTCTGTTAGGATTCTAAATTTTTTTCCAACTAAAAACTTAGAAAACTTTTCTGCGGCCCATGCACATGCAAGAGCTTCCTTTTCTATCTGGGCATATCGTCTTTCACAGTCCTGTAAGGTCCTTGAAGCAAACATCACTACTTTGGGAGATTTATCTTCAACCTGAAGTAACATTGCACCCAATCCATATGCTGATGAATCGGCTATAACAATAGCTTCAGCATTTACATCATACTTAGTTAAAGATATTGATTCATTGACGGCCTGTATAGTGTCTGAAAGGGCTTCTTGGTGTTGATTTGTCCAACAAAATTGTCTATTCTTTCTAGTAAGCTCACGGAATGATTCAGTTTTATCAGCTAAGTTTGGAATGAACTTGTTCAGTTGATTCAACATACCATTTAATCGTCGAACTCCCGCAATATCTTTAGGAGGGGGAAGTTCCTCGAGTGCTCGTATACGATCAGGATCGACCTTGATACCATCACAGTCGATCAGGTTTCCAAGAAACTTCACAGATGTTTGGGAAATAGAACATTTTTCTTTGTTCAGTACAACCTTGGCTTTTTTTAAGCGATCTAATACTTGAGTGAGCCGGTAATCATGTTCCTCTTGTGTTCGGCCATGTATAAGTATGTCATCCATGTGACATAATACCCCATCGATACCATTTAAAAGTTTAAACATCTGTGTAGTGAAAAACTCTGGTGCGCTTGTAATGCCAAAGGGTAATCTCTTGAAATAAAATCTTCCAAATGGAGTAATAAAAGAAGTTAGTTTAGCTGTGTCAGGTGATATTTTTATCTGCCAAAACCCTGACTGGGCATCTAGTTTTGAAAATATTTTAGAGCGTCCAATTTGTCCTAGTGTTTCTTCTACATCTGGTAGTATTATCTTTGGCCGTTTAACATTCCTATTAAGTTCAGTGTAATCGACACACAAACGTAGACTACCATTGGGCTTAAGTACTGGTACTATTGGTGCACACCAGTCAGTTGGAGACTCTACTTTTTCTATCACTCCTAAGTCCAACATTCTGTTCAATTCTGTCTCCACTTTTGAACGTAAAGGAATTGATATGTTTCTTGGAGCTCGAACCGAGTACGGTTGAGCGTTTTCGTTCAATTCAATCTTATATTCTCCTGGAATGCTACCCAGACCAATGAAAAGCTCAGGGTGGCTAGTTAATACAGAGTCTAAGGTAATTGAGTTAAGTCCTGCAGTATCAGGTTTTCTGAGGGTTATGAGATTTAAAGATTTAATCGCAGGAATTCCAAGTAAAGGTTCGTTTAATCCTGCAACAACATACACCTTTTCTTTCACCATTTTCCCATCGTAAGCTATGTCTGCTATAAACATACCTCTTACATCTAGTTCCCTCTGATCAGCATTCCTAAGTATACGGTCAGATTTCATAAGTTTTGCATGAATTACATTTGTAGGAATGGCTGTAACTTCTGCACCTGAATCAAGTTTTGCTTTAACTAACTGATTATGGATAAATATTTCTACATACCAAGAACTGGAGTCATAGCATGAAGCATTCACAGGTCCTAAATATGCAACTGAAGCTTCAGTGTTGTCAGGCTTGTCCAAACGTCTTATTTCGTTAAGTCCTTTCGTGTTGCCCGTTGTTTTAGTCTCTAATAATCTGCTTCTGCAATGTTTGGCAAAGTGGCCGATTTTTTGGCAGTAATGGCATGCTAAATCTTTAGCAGGGCATAAGTGCCTGGGGTGCATTGGACCTCCACAGTTCCAACAACATTCTTTCCTAGTTGTCTTTAAATCATGGGTTTTGTTAAGTCTTGCACTTTGTTTTTGGTCTGATTTGATTCGGTCAACTTCTGCATGTTTTCCTTGGCATATCATTTCTAGTTCAGCTGCTTGTTTGCTGATAGACTCTTTTTGTTTGCATTTTTGGACTGCTTTTTCCAATGTAAGATTTGAATCTTCTTGTAATTGGGCCGATAAACGTTTGTCAGTTATACCCACTACAATTCTATCACGTATTAGTTCTGCTTTAAGGTTCTTGAATGAACAGTGTTCGGCCATTGAGCTTATGTCTGCCAGAAATGTATCAAATAATTCATCTGGTTGTTGTGATCTTGAATTGAACTTTGCTCGTTCGTATATGACATTTCTTTTGCCAGTAAATATGTTATCAAAGGCTTCTGTTACAGATTCATATGAGGCTTTGTCATCTTCTGAGAGGTGTGCTGTTGATAAGATGTCCTCAGAATCAGGCCCCATACAGTAAATCAAGCAGCTTACTTGTTTTACTTGAGGTTCATTGTCCAGTCCTGATGCAATTCTATACCTTTCAAATCGCTTAAACCACTTTTCCCATAACTCTGGATATTTGGAATCAAAAGGTTCAGGAGGTTGAAACATGACTGATGTAGTCCTATTTTGCTGCTGTCTTGGTTCTAGAACAGTATGTGTTTCTGATGATTGATTTGATTTGTTTCCTCTGATTGATAATCTATTGTTTTTTGGCATTTTAAAAAACTAAACCGCTGCCACCATGTCAAATAAAGAAGTTTTATATTGATTAACAATTTTTATTTTAGGAATAAAATGTTACCAACTGAATTATTTGTAAATACAAAACTAAAACAATCTCCAGATGATCTTAATAATAACTAAATAAATATTAAAGAACAACAAACATATGACAAAACTGACGCCCAAGGATGTAAAGGTGGGAATAGATAAATACCAATACCTTTACTAACAACTTGGTTTGGCTATCATCATTTTTAAAGAAATTTACGTCAATGAAAGTGAAAAATGTACAAACTGTTGGCTGTGCTTTATAAACTAAAGTCGTAACCCAAAAATGTTTGCAGAAACTTTGCTTGTTATCGGATACTTTACGAGTTCATGAATTCGACATTGGTATTGACCTAGGCCTACATGTGGCTTATCTTGAGCTCGTTAATCCGTAAGCTAGTTATTTAAACTTTTCAACAATACCATTGATTTCAACGAATAAGCTTTATTTCTTTTGTGAGCTTGAATAATTCAAAAGCAATTTCAGGCGTTTATATTGAGGTTCTAATGTAAGTAGTTTTTTTAAAGAATTAAAGAACCTTAAACACTTATTAAGGAAAGTGGTTTACACCTCTTATCTTTTGGTAATGAATCATTTGCAACGAACTTGATTAGGTAAACAAACCAGCAAGATTTTATCAACTTAAATGGTCAAGATATCTATATTACTACTTATTAAAGTTTGTTTTCATGATGGTGTGAAAGGTCCTGGATTACCAATAAATATTTAAAATCACGTAGGCCTACATAGCTACCGGTACTTATGGCAATAAATTAGAATTTATCATGAAACTAGTTTTTGTACTAAATTGGTATACTCATTGAGTAAATTAGCATACTTATTGTTAATATTAAAAATTTAGGTAAAGTAGTCTATGGTTAAGTATGCTTCACTGTTGTAAACCCAAAATTATAGTTGTCTAATGCAATCGAAAGGACAAATAAAGTCAGGTATTAACTATTTTACAATACAAATTTTTACGAAATTAAAAGCCTCAATACAACAATAAAGCTAAAATACAAAACTAACTGTGTCAGCTCTAAATGATGATAAATATACTAAATAATATTACATTTTACTAAATATACAAGGATATAGGTTCTTTAAAATCTAGTATATTTTGGTTAACACTTAAACTGAACATGAATAATAATGTTTTGACTTGATTGGTTGGTTGTTCAATATCTATATCAATATACCAACCATATACACTGTATATACACAACTATTAATTAAATGATTAATCCTAAGCTTATCTACATTTAATGTTTATAGCAGTTCCATTGAAAACTGTTATGCTATTTACATAACAATCATTCTTAATATGTAAATAACCATGTAAACACTGATAGCTTAAAAGAATTACTGTAAAATTAATTACCTAGCACTAGAAGTGATAAGGGTAAGGTGATGATTAAAAATTTGTTGTATTTAGAATGTATTATTATAATACCGTATACTTTGTTATTAAAGTATAAAGTTCTTTCATTCCTTATAAAGCCAAACAAGCTCAGTAGGTATTTGTGGAAGAACTTTTGTCGTTAATTGGTATTGTTGTTTAACAAGTTTTGTATCAGGACAGAAGTTAGTTTAGAGAACTTGGTTCTACAAATCCCAGCTGTGCATGTAAATATTAAAATTATATATTCTTATTTTTTATTTTTGCAGTTTTAAAAACCCCTAGGTCTGTTGAAGTTCCTAACAAAAATTTATGGTAAGAAGTATTTTTTAAACTTAATTAGCGTCGAATGTGATAAATAAGTTTGATTTCTAAGACAGTATAAACTGCTTGTAAACACAGTCATTAAGAATACATTACATATTAAACTAAATTCTCATACACTTATAATAGTTTAGTACATCCTTTGTACGTGGAGCTGTCCAACCCGGTACTTCTATTGTAATAGTTTTAGTGAAACTAATTTGAATGGGTAAACAATGCACTATGTAAGTATTATTTAGCTAAAATAATGGTGCGGGTGAAAAAATACTTTGTTCATCATAAGAGAAAAATAGAATATTTAAATTTATTTTCATATTTTCATACCATTACAGATTTTTTTAAAGCAACGTCGATAGCCTAGTCGTATACTATTTCGTTATTCTAATGCAAAACAGCTGTTTTAAATATATGCCTTGCGTTGCTGGTCTACAAGAACTCTTTATCACCCTAGAGTGAAAAAGAATCAGCTAGATTCGGGGTTTATAGCTACGCATGTTTCTAACATTGTAGTTCGTACGCTGAATTTGCGGAAGGAAATATTTTCTATAATAAAAACATAATACGTATAAAAATGTTTTTGGTTATCTATTGTGCTACGTTCTTTTCTTACTCCAGTGACAAAATCATTTATGAAAATGAAACAAATTTGACTTATTTGAATTAATTATTTTTTTTGGTAGAATAGCAACGTGTTTCTTTTAAGTAACATAGTACCTGTAAAAAAAAAATAAATAAATAAAAATATGAAAATAATTTTTCAAGAAAATTTTGTCATACATTTATGAATTAGACAAGTGTACGTCATTATTTGAGTTTTATTGAGAAGTTATTATGCTATTAGCTATTTATGTCATTTTATTTAAGGTTTTGTCACAACATCACAGTTTTGTGATTTAGCGATAAAGATAACGATGACGTCAAGCAAAGAGGACTAGATAAGAGTAGTGTCAGTTGTCGCTACGACATTATAGCTTTGCGATCAAACTCTAATGGGTTTTTAAATATCTTATGATTTGGTTTTTGGAAATAAAATATATAAAACAAGCTACTAAAACCACGTCCAATGTACCTAAAAAGAGAGTCATTATTTTATTATTTACACAGCTTATTTTGGTCAACTATTAACTTTGGACCTACACTATATAAATTTTTTTATCAACAACACTATTGTTGTAGTATTGAAAAAAATTTATTATTTTTTAAGTTTAAAGACTCTAAAATATTTTACAAATATATTTTTTATATATTCAAGTTGTTATTTATTCAATAAGTAGGAGCTTGAGAAATAGCCATTTCAAATTTATGACAGTATAATAAGGTAATTAGTGCAATTTTGAAAAAAAAAACACACTGATGTTCTGATGTTTCTGAGTAAAAAAATCACTGATTTCGATTTATGGCATGGTAATGCTATATTAGAGGCTTTAGAGGGACACTTCGGCTTTGGAGGGACGGGATTGGTTAATTAAATTTAAAGAAACACTAGAGTTTTGAGTTAACTTTACCTATTGAGTCAATCAATTGATAATTGCAAATTAAAAAAGCTAATTTTCCAATATACTGCTCTATCTATGATTAATTTTTTTTTTAGTAATGTTTATTAATATTACGTGATTACTTTTTCTTAATATAACATTCTAAATTAACTTGCCTAATATAAAATAATTACGAGAACTAATAGGACGATTTGAAACATATATTGATTCTTCTTATTAATAGTGAGGTATCTAGTGTGGATTTAAAAAAAAACTATGTTTACAAAATTATTGAATAACTCCTATATGAGCAACTGATAAAAAGCTTGATTGAATCTCATTATTAGAAAAAAGTACTTCTTATACAACAAATATAAAAAATATAAAAAAATTATATTTTAATAAAAAAGTTTTAGAATAAAGACAGATGTTAGAGTGGATATTGGGGATTCAACAACTAAAATAATATTTGCGGTAAATATGAACGATATTGTTTATTTGTTGAGAGAATAAGTGTCTCTGTAGTGTTTGTTTCGTTCTCCATCAACGTCCAAAGCTTGGTTAAATAACAAAAGTTCAAACATTTAACAATTTTAATCATATGGTTGGGTTTTTAAAGAAACATTGCATTAAGTGAAATCATAAACATATTTTTTGCACTTAAAAAATATATTAAATCCCTAACATTTAATTTTACTAAGTTACTCATAACTATGTTTGCTATTAATTAAAATTTTATTTTTCTATTAATTCACATTTCAAATTAGTTATAATGTGCTTACTAAACTTTTTTGTAATTTAGATTATTAAAATTAAAATTAACAACATTTTGAAACCATACGATATTTTCACTTATTAAGTTTCACAAATTTTCTATTGGTTTAATGAATTGCATATAAAATTGCATGAATATGTCTTTAATATGTTATAAATTTACATATTAATTACGATAAATCAAACTTAAATAAAAAGGGTTTCTTAAGAACTTTGTTATTGAGCTTCGTTGTATCTTAAATCATAAAACATATTCCTAGATTGTTTGTACTTCCTTATAGGTTAGGAAATTATTTAACATATAGTACATTTTTTCCAGGCTCGCCTAGCGTCTTAGGACAAAAGAGATGTTCCTTAATTGAGTGTTTTTATTTAAATATTTTATAGCTTGTCGTTTTAATAAGTTATATTTTAAAGCTGTATGATAAAGGACAAATTGGGGAAATTCATTTATACAGGGTGTTCATTTGAAAACTTTCCATATCTGTTGTGTGCAAAGGTAAGGCTTTTAACACTTGTTTGTTCTCATTTCCACCTAATTTGGACATGCCAAATCCAATAAAATTATTTTCAATTTTGAAAAATGCCCCAAAAGGGCCCAATTTGGGGGGTAGGGGTGCTTTTTGAGAAATTTTCAAATGTAAACATGGGTTGTGTGATACATCAATTTAAAGGTTTAATCACCCCGATCATTTTGGTGAAAAAAAAGTTTAAATATCTTTAACCGTATTTACAGGGTGGGTCAAAACGTTTTAAAAAAGGACTTTGAAGTTAAGTACCGTATTACCCTAACTACTGAACGGAACAGCGCCAAATTTCTTTCCAAGCTTATTCTTGAGCTACTCTTTAAGATAACTTGTAGTAAGGGCATTTTCCAAGTTATTTTCTAATTTTTAAAAAATCTCAAATTTTAAGAATAAAAGAAAGCTGAAAACTCTAAATTCTTAAATAGCAATGTATAACAAATTTCATACCACGAGAAAGGTCCTTTTTTAACAAACATTTTACGTATTTAAGTTTCCTTTCTATCTCTTACCGTTTAAAAATTGCAGTGGAAAAACATAATTTTCCATGGTAAAATTATAACTAGTTTTCTAATAAAACACATTGCACTTTGTTCAACGATGTAGTAGGATTCATAACAAATTGATCGACTACTTTTACGTGTGTCAGAATTCATCTTGGACCCTTCATCCTGTTCTTTTCTCATTGGTAACTGAGCCAGTTTCAGAAAACTTCCTAACTAAATCATTTACAGCCATATGACTCAAGGTTATACCTGGATATCTATTGTTAAACACTTTGCAGTTATCCTGGAACACTTTTGTTATGACCAATAAGTAAAATAAAGTCTATTTTTTTAAGTTTCCACCATATTTGATTAGGTACTACAGGAAATGGTACTTTTGAAATTAGTACTACCATTGACTAGACAATGGTACTACAGAAAGCGGCCCACGCTTGGGTTTTTCTCATCAGCTATAAAACTTGTTTTTCACAAAGTAAAACGTAATGACTTGTTTGCCTATCTGCCTAAAAATAATTATGAATTGTTTCCTTCAGATATTGCACCATTTAATGTGTCTAGAGACGAATTTTGGCTGTTTTATTAGAAAACTAGTTACAATTTTACCATAGAAAATTATGTTTTTCTACTGCAATATTTAAACGGTAAGAGATAGAAAGAAAACTTAAATACGTAAAATGTTTGTTAAAAAAGGACCTTTCACGTGGTATGAAATTTGTTATACCTTGCTATTTAAGAATTTTGAGTTTTCAGCTTTCTTTTATTCTTAAAATTTGAGATTTTTTAAAAATTAGAAAATAACTTGGAAAATGCCCTTACTACAAGTTATCTTAAAGAGTAGCTCAAGAATAAGCTTGGAAAGAAATTTGGCGCTGTTCCGTTCAGTAGTTAGGGTAATACGGTACTTAACTTCAAAGTCCTTTTTTAAAACGTTTTGACCCACCCTGTAAATACGGTTAAAGATAATTAAACTTTTTTGCACCAAAATGATCGGGGTGATTAGACCTTTAAATTGATGTATCACACAACCCATGTTTACATTTGAAAATTTCTCAAAAAGCACCCCTACCCCCCAAATTGGGCCCTTTTGGGGCATTTTTCAAAATTGAAAATAATTTTATTGGATTTGGCATGTCCAAATTAGGGGGAAATTAGAACAAACAAGTGTTAAAAGCCTTACCTTTGCACACAACAGATATGGAAAGTTTTCAAATGAACACCCTGTATATGTGTTCATAAATTTACAAAAATTTACTATTTTTATGTAAAATATACACTGATTAAATTAATAAACAATTCTTGTAATAATTTTAAACCAACGTAGTCAATAATTGTTAATAAACTTAACAAAAACTTTAAAAGCTACGTGTCTTTACTTTACGTTTTTACTATACAACTTCATTTCAGTTTTAAATAAAATCTAAAAAAATTTTGTATAAAAAAACTACTCAACCTTTATACTGTTGTGGATTATATTGTATTTTGGAGGAAATGTCAATATTGATTTTATGTCAGGATGTCTTAAATCCCAGGAAATTACTTCGGCTATCGGCTTAACAGGTTTGGGTCAAGCCCGACATTTGGTTAACGCGCAGGAAACATTTTATATTTAATATTCTATTTATGATTGATAAGAAAGACGAAAGGGGGTTTTTGCTAAGGCTTTCGATGTAGGCGTAGTTTTGCCAAACTGTCAAGGAACTGTAACTGTCAAGTAAATATAGTTACAGGAACACGTATTTTCGGAATATCCTCTAAAGCAAAAAAGACTGTTCGTTTAAATATTTTTATACATGTGTATGAAGGCAATAAAGGTCTAGAGAATATTCCTGAATATACGTTTATGATACGGTTTCCACAACATCTATTTAAATATATTTATTGAAAGAGTAGGCTTTTAAAATGCAACCAATATGATATATTATGGTGTTTTCACCTAAGATAACATTTTTGGAACATTAAAATACAACTGGGTATATATTTTTTGGCAGATTTGTTGAAAAAGTTATAGTTTCAATTTATTTTTTTATTTGAACTTTTTTTCAAATAACTTATTGTTCATTTTGTGTATTAGTTATTGATACACCGAAGATTTTAACATGTATATAATTTGTTACGAAAATAAAATGCCCTGGTTCTATTACTTACCTATTTTTTAGCAATTATTTTTTATTGAACACAATACAATAGAGAATTATGATTAGTGTTTAGTACTAATCATAACGGCTTGAAACGATTTCACTTTGTTTTTTTTTTTTTTACTTTTTAACGCATGAATTAAATTCTCCAACACATGGTTCATTGTATTCTCACAAATAATAAATACAGTGGAACCTTGATAACAAGACCCTCGATATAGTAGAAGTCAACCTTGATAACAGGTATTATTTGTTAATCCCCATGAAAGTCTATTTATCAAGGTTCTACTGTAAATATCGGATTATTTACCTAAGTCAAAAACGATGAATAAATATTAAAATATACGGGAGAATACAACGACTCTAAAAGAGTCAATTAGTTAAATTGTGTTGGACATGAGTCATAAAAATAAATCGCCAGCTAAGTTTTCTGAAAACTGGAGGGAAACTGGCTGTCGTTTTGGAACTTACCTCTTTAATTTTAATTGGAAACTATATGTCTCAGAAGTCAAGAGTAAAATAAAATATTTTCGAAATAATATAAAATAATCAGCACGTTTGCAAGTATTATTTCCACAATTGTTTATTTTCAAGTATATAGCCTGTGAATTAAGTATAAGATTGTTGCTGGCTTATGTATAGTTTAATCAATAATAATTTGTTTAATACCATCGCACTTTTTCTCCTTTAAATATACGGTATACCTACCCACAACTGAATGAAACATGATAAAATCAATAAATAAATCAAAATGTAAGTTATTTTTCAATACGGTTTTAAGTGACTACATTAAGAAGATATCAGTGAAATTTAGGTTTAAAATCTCTCAAAAAAGATTGAACCAATGAAATCAGACTAATAAAATTGTTACAAACTGTTTATAATTTTAGAGTTAAGATTGTTAAAGAAGATCAGAATCTATCAACAAATCAAGCCTATACTGATTGATCTCTAAAAAATCAAGAAATCATAGAGTAATCAAAGTTTCAGACATTATTGAAATATTTAGGAAATGTATGTATTTTTAATGTAGAATAGTGTATAACTCTGTCTTACTCTGTGTTGATTAGAAACACTAAATTCTGTAGCCAATATTATGGAATAAATTATACATGCATTAATTCATTCAATCATTTATAAATGATATTAAATGATAGACTTAGTAATGATGAAAGTGTAGTAATGTCTCAGCCGTCAAGATTAAAATAAAATATTATCGAAAACATAAAATTTGAAATCATAAACATGTATTTCAGAATTGGTTATTTTCAAGTATATAAACTGTGTATTATGGGTAAGATTATTGCCAGCTCACGTAAGATTTCTTTCATACTACCTCAAAAAAATACAAACGCACAATTTTAATCTTAAATATAGAACAACCAACAACAGAATAAAAATAGTAAAATCAGTAAAAAAAAAATTAGGTTAAATTCTGGTTATTTATAATTTGCATAATGTACACCAAATTATGAAACAATACATTACGGCAAATGCTTCTAACAAATTGCCAACTTTAATATTTCTTTGCCATTCTTGCCTTAAAAGTAACGATAAATTACGTTAAATGATTTTTTACTTTATTGTTTAATATTCCTTATTTATATGAAGTACGAAGACAATGTTTTGAAGGAACTTTAGTTCACTTACGTAATTGTAAAGAGAAAATGACGTCATCAAGTCACATGACTCTTATCTCTTGGTATTCAGTTCACTTGTCACCATCAATATATCTACATCACCTGCTCCTGAGATTCTGTAATATTTTCAAAGAAGATATGTATCATATACAAAATGGTGTGTGGATTATTAGTTTTGAAAAAATCATTCACACCAATATCTTTTTCGATTTAGATAAAAAAATTATAAACTTGTTGAAAAACGTAATGTACTTTGTAATGTAACTCATCATTGTCAAACATCTGATAGACCTGCTTCAAGAACGAGATAAATATTGGTATTTAAACAATGAAAGTATTTACAAACACTAAGTATAAACGCTTACTTATCCTAGTAAAATACGCACATTAAGTACATATAAGAATTCACGTACCACTTTTGCTTTGAATTAGAAAAAGTGCGTACGTATAGTGAGTTTATTTTTAAATTTATGTTTTAGTTTTTATTTTATGGAAGTTGTTACTAAAATGGGTTGGTAGATTCTCAACAATCTACCAAACAGTTATATTAAATGTAAAAATTATCAAATTTTTACATAGTTTAACATTTATCTTCTAGCCTAACATACAAAAAAATACTGAAAATAACAATTTGAAGGTGTAAGATTTCAGTATGCATTGAACTACACATAAAAACCCATTTACATAACATAAACATAAAAATGTATATATGAAAGCAAAACAACGCGTTTTTTGTATGTACATTGCAAATATATAGTAATTTTGTAAATATTTAGATTTTTTTACAACTTTATATAACCATGCTTCAGTTCGTTGGTAAGCCAAACGACACGAAAAAAAAATCATTCATTAAGCATCATTAACCATCGAAATCCTTCTTCAGCCAATAAAAAACTCAGTTTTTATTTTGAATTGGAAACCAACTCTCAACGAAACAAACAATTTAGAATCCGTAATTCATGGATGAAGTAACTTTTTTCCAAATTTTGCTTAATTTTTTACTATGAATAATTCAATATTAAGCCATGTTTTCTTTCACATCCACCCCTTGTAGTTAGTAGAACTTTTGACTGATTTTGTTAATATTTTTTTATTACCCAAATTAATATAAAAACATTAAACATTTTAACATCAGCTTGTATTTGAGTTCAAAAAGATTTAAATACTATAACTAATCTTTATTTATTTATGACATTTATGATTAACAGGTTTTCATCTTATCCATATCCACAGTTAAACGACACACAGATTAGTTAAATATTTATTGTGTAAATAAATTAAATTAAGTGTCATGCTTGGCCAAACCCATTAAGATGACAAGAGAAGTAATTTCCTGGGCTAAGACGTTCTGACACAAAATCGATGACCACATTTACCAAAGAGTTACTGCTTACACCAGCTACCAGCTTACTTTATATTTGTGTATTTAGTTCTTTAGAAATATATATATATATATATACATATATATATATATATATATATACTATATACTATTGCAAAAATCCAGTTGATTGTACAATTAATCATTCAAAACGTAATTAATAAGTCAGCTAAAGCATAAAAAATAATTATTCTTATATTTTGATCATATTTAGTTTAGTATAAACATAAGCTTATACTTAAATACTTAAGTTTATATAAGCATAAGTTCCTTATGCCCAAAAAAAAAATCCTCCTTCAATCTTATGTGATAATAAATGCGAAATGAGTGCTTAGGTGCTTAAGTGCTTTATTATTACGTATCACTGTCTATGACAATATTTTAATATGTATATTTTTCAATTAATGTTATATACTTACACTTTGACAATCATTGTTTTAACTACTTAAGTTTATATTGATATTTACGTGTGTTTAACCTGATCAAGCTGTGCAAATACATTTTGTGAACGTTATAAATTATCATCACCCTAAATTTCAGCCCAATCCGACCAGTATTTTTGCGTTTACTTGTCACAAACATCCCAAACGTTCTCATTTATAATATTAGTAGGATTTGTAGCCATTTACTTTGCTTATGCAATTTAATAGTTTCTGCAATAAACACTTTTCACTCACGGCACCTTTTGGTTTACTATTTGCATGTCATGCTTATAGGTTTTTTACTTCAGTTTTAATTTGTTCATGACATGCTAGAAGTACTTTTATTAATATATAGACGTAGTATTTTCTAGCATTTTCTTTGTAATAATGCTCAGTATTCATTGAAATCCATATTTATCAAAATTAAAAGTGAATCAACGATAAATATCAATCTATAACAGTACAATTAATAATCCTGTGATAGTTTTATACTGTGCAAAATGCCTAACTTCATTGTAGTTTATTAATATACAGTATATAAAGTGTAACATTAGTGTACAAAGTCACTAGGTTTCCTGATTTATAATTGGTTAAATGTAAAATTATAATTGTAAGAGCTAAAATTTACTATGCTAATAGCCTATTTGTATTTCTACTGAAATAGAAGAGGAAAAGCATTACTATATGGTTTAACTAAAAAGTAATATAATCATTGTCTATCAAATCGTGACAAAAAACTTCTATTTTTAAAGACATGTTTTTAGGTGAGGTTTATTATTGTATTGATCAGCTTGTGGGCTTCAATACAGTATCAATACAGTGATCAATACAGTAAAAAAACTTCTCATTTAGTTAATGCTTTTTCAACACATTGACGCATATAAACACACGTTAACAATGTGCAACAAATGTAATACTATTGAGTGGGATCCACTGGAGAATAAAATGATGTAATGACTATGACATCTATGATTTGTCAACTGTTTCATCCAATTATAAAGCTCCACAGGAAATCAGTGCAGTGCTAATCAGCAAAGTCTTCTTTTTGTCTGCAAATCAAAAGCTGCAGTCCTCATTATAATTAATTAATTCGTTAACATTATTACATCCTGTGATTTATGTGGTGAGTAAGAGTTAAATTTCAAAAATCTGATTCATTTGAGATCTGAGTGATTTGCCAAAACCTTTACTACGTAATAGAACTCAGCTATTGATACCAAATCGAGATTGAATAATTTAATCTAATTTTAGGAAAGCTATTATCATTATTGAATTTCATCAACCTTTCCGTAGCTTTATCTTTGCAAGTTAACTTTAAACTTACAGCATAGTAATTGTTTCATGTGTAGCTAGATTTGACGATAACTTATTGGTCTGTATTTAGAACGAGACTTATATCTAGGTGGCTTGGGAAAACCCCTAAAAACGGATTGTCTTTATTGTCCTAGGACGCTAGGCAGGCTTCCTAAGAATTGTTTTTCACATTCCTTCAGGCTAGGTCTAGGGGTTGTGGAACTATCTCTTGAATAAAATCCATTGGTGATTTGGTGGAATTGAACCTGGGGCCTCACGAACCGAAGTCCCATGCTCTACCACTAGACCAGCTTGTCAAACAGATATTAGATATATCTTAAATGCGATAATTCGCCAATACTATAAGTGCCATCTCTTTATTTAAGAAATTTATATTTACAAATAATACATTTCCATATATTGAATGCTGTACAAACATGCTCCTGAACTATTTGCTTCCCTTACCATAAAAGTTTGTAGTTTAGGACTAGGTAAAGTTGAGGACCTTATGATGACCCGAAACGATAAGACCTTTTAGACATTCTCTCTTAACCCTTCCTATGTTATCTTTTTACCCTCTCCTTTGACTTGATCTTCACGTTGTATATAAAGGAGTGCTCAATAGTCTGTGAGCATTATAACTCCACGGGAATATTAAATCTACGTCATCACTGGCTGTAAATGCTTGTTGTTCGATTTAACTTGATTAAACCACATTTAAATAATGGAAAACTATAACGTATAAACTACAAGTAGGTCACTGAAAAAAAATGTGTTATTACTTTCTACAAGAGTATTCAGGCTTCCAATAATATTATTTGGTGTCATAGTTAAAAGGAGTAGTCATCGTTCAAAATTATATTTGAAAACAGCAGAATAAGTTAGGATAATGTTATAATGATTATAATAACTAATGGATGAATGGCTTATAAAAATATAAAACTATAACTAAGAACT
The DNA here is from genome assembly GCF_028750875.1 of Macrosteles quadrilineatus. Taxonomy (NCBI): domain Eukaryota; kingdom Metazoa; phylum Arthropoda; class Insecta; order Hemiptera; family Cicadellidae; genus Macrosteles; species Macrosteles quadrilineatus. The sequence goes on from NW_026542594.1 coordinate 195,394,707, forward strand.
TTCAATTCACAAAAACTATAAACTAAACAATTTAAATACGAAATAGTGAAAAATTTAAACGAGCAAAAAAGAAACAACAATGACTGGAAAATGGTCAATTAGTTAAATAAAATTACTTACGAATTTTAAAAATAAATCTGCTAAGCTCTCTGATAATTCGAAGGTAGCTCTTGCGTCGTTTGCGAACTTCGCTCTTTAAATGTAATTGGAAATGTTATGACTTTCACCCTTTCCGTTGGTATTGCATTTATGATATGCTTAAAAATTGAAATGATTTACCTTCTATAATATTTATGTTAAATATATCTTGCTCGTAAATTACCACACTAAAAAAAGTTAAAGATATAAAAATATCATTATTGAATCTTGATGGAATATTGGTTAAGCTATTTAGCTACGAAGGATAGCTTATAGCTCATCAGAACATGTTTACCAGAAAAAAACTAACTCTTGATAGGACATTGTATGTGTAGTTATACAAAGATAAATCAAAATCTACTTATTTATCTTTTACTTTTATTATTTAAAGATAAATGACCATGGCTGGAGATTATATGGAAGGAAGATGGATAGGGTAAATTCGTCTTTTGCTTGTTAACGAAATATGTCGAGTATATCATTTACGAATGTTATTAAATTTTAAGAATATGTAGATACGTGCAGTAGCCTACGCGTGTTTTGCAATAATCTGAATAACAAATTCATTGATGAGTTTTGTAGCTCATTTATATTACGTTTACACCATTTCAATTTGCATCTTAACAGGTAAACATGTAGTACATTTCAATTGATTAATAATGTGAAATAATACCACTAGTGTAAAATTTAAAGTTTAAAGTTTAAGTTTTGTCAGTTCTGTCGTTGATTACATTATCTGCTATAAGGTCACTTATAGTGTTTCAAGATTAACTATGATACTGTGATACAACTGGCCTATAGTGAGGTATTGATCATATGGAGCTCATCATGCTTCCGTAGACATCTGACATGGGTTTATATGTTGTCAGGTCACTAATGCTACCACTGATTACTCCCACTATGATATGCAACTAGTATACTGTTGATGCTTATCAATAACAAAACCCGAATGATTATAACATAATTTTAATTAAATGTATGTTTTTGACGGAATTATATTTTTTTGTGTTACAATGTAAAGTTGAATACTTTTAGATTGCATTATAGATTGATATAACAACCCTAATCGTCATCCAGGTCAATAATTGGCTCTTTTTTTACAGAATTCTCATCTCATAATTTTGTCTGTGGAAGGAAATGTACATTTATCAACGGTTATGAATTAATACAAATACGTTAATTGTACATATATATATTTTGACTAACTCCGGTCACAAAGACTTTTTTAAGTCCAGCAAGTAAACAAAAATGCTTAATTTTCCTTTTGAAATAATGCTATACGATACATGTCACAATAGCTCAAGGTGTCATACCAGATGGTCTTGTTCAGTATTATTTATTTATATAAAAATAAATTCCCTGAAAACTATAAAAGCGTTATATTTTTATCATTATATGTTAACACCTTTTTGAGAAGTTTCAAATATCCATTTATTCAATTTTTCATCTAGTGGTTCATATTATTTAACAGATTATATAGTTACCCATACCCTTCACTGTAATATCATTAATTGTGAACATAAACTAAATTAAGTGTCAAGCTTGGCCAAACCCATTAAGATGACAAGAGAAGTAATTTCCTGGGCCAAGACGGTCTGACACAAAATCGATGACCACATTTACCAAAGAGTTACTGCTTACTCCATCTCGCAACAGTATTTTTTGTATTTACTGTATTTCTGCATTGGTTTGTACATCCAATTTATACATTATCCCAGTTAAGTTCCAGTTTAATTTATTCACCATTAATAATTTTAAACAGTAAATAATTATTAGGGGAAATCAGGAATAAATGATTTGATGATAATGATTGATTACAATAAATTCTGCATAAAAAACGTGTACTTTATTTAATTGAGTAATTTTCTAAAACGTCATCAACTCATTCTACAGAGAGGGCAAAAAAATCTCCTATTGATATTTCTAAAAAAAATATTCTTTACAACAGAAATTTTCTATGATGCGAACATAACCTAACCTAACCTAAACTATTTATGATCATTAAACCAAAATAAAAATTTAAGTCTGCATTCGCACTTAGGAGCTTGTGTAATAATTTCTTCATGTAAAGTAGTTGGATAGTCTACCTTTTGTTACATATAGTTGTGATATTTCACCTATATTCAGGGTCTCAAAACTTATGATATTACCTATGATATCTTAAACTTATGATAATTTATGTGTAAAGTTAGTTTTTTGTACTAAATTCCAGAAGAAACAATGAATTGTTATAAAAATTTATCGGCCTACACCACAACAATAACAACCAAACACATAAAATTAGTACTGTTGTTCATAAACGAATGCTACTGCGACACATTCATACGCATTGTCAATTTATGACAATGAGGATAGGCTGTGATTGATAATGGAAAGAGACTGGTCAGATAACCAAATGATTTAATGTCCATATCAACCATGATTTGTCACTTGCGATGGTAACAGTGCTTCACAGAAAATCTGTACGACTTTCCAATCAGCAGAGATTTCCTTTAGAGGCCAATATCAAAAGCTGCACTCCTCATTATAAATTAATTGTGTCATTGAACTAATTACGTCTTGGTTTTGATCTTCTGCGTACAATTTTACTCTGATTAAATTAGAAAAAAAACTTTCATAAAATAATAATTTGATTAGCTATGAGTGAAAAACATGATCAATGAATTAAATTAGGACTTATAAACAAAACATTGATTAATATAACTGTTAATAATAATTAAGTATGTTGTTAGGACGTGAGTGCAGTTATTTAGGTGGAAGTACCTGTAAGATCCTTTATGGTTTAGTTTAATGTTAGTATGTGTATAATTAATCGATATTCATACTTAAAAAAGTACTAATGTTCAAAATTTATGCTTTTATTTTACTATTTCATTGTGTTATTTAATATATAATATTTACAAAGTATTTTGCTCTTATGTAGGAAAAGACTACTAATACTAAAACTTAACAGTTCCATTTTTTTACATGTTACATTTTTTTGGGTCAGTTAAGGATTCTGAGGTATCTAAAATCAATGCCAGCTTTTACACCTTTACTCTCAAGCTTATTCTGCAAGCGTATTTAAAGTTTCTTCTTTAATAATTGTACTAGATAAGTCATTATAACAAAAGTAAAATACATGTTTTTATTATTTGTATTTTCCTAAAAATAATTCTCTATGTTCCTCTTTATAGAAAAACATTTTCCTCCACGATGTTTTCAAGCAATCTTTACAGTTAAATGAAGGTATTGGTGGTGGTGACAAGTGAACGGAAAACCAAGAGATAAGAGACGTCTCTCGTCGATACGCCATTTTCTCTTGACGATCACATGCAAGCACTAACGTGACTTTAAGTGTCTCTGGAAAAATATCCGACCAAATTGGGACAAAATTTCATATTCATGCTATGTGGGTACAGATGTATTTAACTATCTAAACATAATTGTTTAATTCAACGTAATATAAGTGTCACAAGGAAATCTGTACAGTTTGTTCTTCAGACGGTTTTTAGTTCATAGTTCCTAGGTAGGCAAGTGTTTTTGGTGCTAGTCTTTCATAAAGGGGTTGTTTGTTAAACCATAACTGGGATTACTTTGGAATTAGACGTATTCATAGCTTGGGTATCAATTAATGATACTATCTACAAAATGTTAATGTAAGATTATAACGAATTTAGGGACTGAACCTGAATTATAATCGTCTTAAAACACACGAATACACACAACACCTTTATTAATGTTTTGTTGTTTAAAATAATACTACAACGTGCTATCTAGACATCATCGTAACCAGGGGTAGCATTAGTGACCTGACAACATTTAACCCCTTTTCGAATAGTCCAATGTTGCATGAAGGGCTTCATTTGACCAATACCTCACTATAAGTTAATTTGTTCAAATTTATCATAGCAAATCTGGGGGTAGTAAGACTAACCTTAGATCAGGCCATATAATATTCTTAAATATTTGTACTTTACAAGTTGGTAATATTGAATATTGTTTTTTAATTCAAATTTGATGGCTGCAATCGTTAAAAACCCATTTATGAAATGTTAATGGGAATATAATACAATTTCCAATGACAAATAAAAAAAGAGGGAATTTTACAAACGAAGCAAGAACATTCCTCCTGTTTCATGAGAAATTCCCAGGGTTTTTGTTATGATCAAAGTCTAATGGAATTCAACTAATTGACTGACTTAAAGTCGTTATATTCAACTTTTTTTGTAATATTTACAAAATTCATTTAAAATGTGTATTTAATTAACGTAGTTGTTATTCGTAAATGATATCGATTTGGAAATAAAATATAGAAAAAAACTTATATTGCAGTGGATATTTTGGTGCATTAATAGGTTGTAAAAATAGCTAATAGTCATAGCTGTTCATGTCTTACAATTAGCTAATTGTTCGTAAAAAATAAAACAGGACTCCTGGTCGTACTTTTTATCATGAAGCACCTGATAGCTAGTGATGTTGTGTTGAGAGTTTAAAAACGCCGTTATTACACAAAAAACACCACGAAGTGTGAATAACCTCATTTGCGAAGATGGTGTACTTAGTAAGAAGATAACCAATATAAGTGTAGAGCTTGACCTAAACCAGATAAGTTGATGACTTAAGTAATTTCCCGGGGCTTAAGACATCCCAACGTGAAATCAATATTCACATTTCCCTCCAAAGGATCTTAACACTATATCTGGTAATTGATACAAAACAAAAGATAAAATATTTTAAAACTAAAAGTCAGCCATCGCACTGAAGAATAATAACGTTTTAACATGGGTTCTGTGGAGTCTTAATGGCTATAGCTTCAAAAATATTTAAAAATAACTATTTTATTGAACACTGCCCCTGTGACACTGTTTTGTCAGTAAAACTAATGAACAACAAATTAACTGCACAAATGTTTGCCGTCTAATAAATTTACTTGGTTGATAGAATGCAATGTTAGGTACTTTAATCATCCAATGATTACAAGGACTATACAATTTCGTTACTGTTTCATTTAGTTAGAATAATTTATTCAGCTGGCCGTTTAAATTCTGACAGTTTATTTTCTTTTTAATCATATACATGCACCATCTGTCAATATTAGTAATATTAAATCAAGGTTACAATTAACCTTCAACCATTTTGTTTGTCTACGTATTTTTGTTTTGTTTGAACAAAACATTTTTTTTCCTACAGTTACCCGACAAAGTTGGCTTCCTTGTACTGTTTATAGTACAGAAAGCTGCTAATTGCTGCATATTTATACTTTGCCGTACGGTTTATACTTTGCCGTACGGTTTATACTTTGCCGCAAATCAGGATTCCAACGAAACAACACAAAACAGCGTGGTTCCATTATGCACGTAATCCGTGTACGCTTGGAAATAGGTTGGCAACACTTAAGGATAATTATACTATGAGCAGCTGATTGGCTATTATAACTACGATTTAACCTGTCATTTCGTGTTTATAGTTTCGGTATTTCTGAACTTTCTGGACTTTTCTTTTAAAAGTTTTTAAAACCTTCCTACGATCTTAATAAACAAGAAAACACCTTTTAAGCATTTCTTTTAGGCGCGGAAACCACTTCAAATTACAAAAACATACGGAACTATATTCTCAAAACGCGGAGCACATTTCTTGCCGAGGAAAAATAGCGGAGTGATATGGACCGCGGGTACTACTTTCTCTAGGGCACCATTTGTGTTGCCAGCTGAACCTAAAAACGTGTTGCATAGTGTTTAAAAGACTAATTATTTATATGCTTTATAGTGACTGTAGGAAAAATATAATGTGTAACATGAGTGAAAAAGGCCTTTGCTGAACTCGAGATCATTCCACACTCGCCTGCGGCTCGTGCGTAAACATTGCTCTCGTGTGCAGCAAAGTGCCACTTTCACCACTAGTTACACAAATAACTATTCTAGCAAATACCATATTTTATCATCAAAGCGTTACTATTTGTGGTAAATATTTCCCCTTTGATATTTTATCAGTTGTTATAATTAAAGCCTAAAATGATCATGTAGTTATGTAACGTAATTTCCTTTATAAATTCCTGTGTTTAAATGCTGCCAATCGCTTGTCTTAAGTTTGTTAGATGATCCTTAGCTACGACCCCCAGTCACAATTTTGAGCACGTCAAACCTTCTGGTTCAAAAAGAGAAAAAAAACATTTTAGATTTTATTGTTTCAATATCAAATTTTTGATCCGAACAGTGATTCCAGGTCAGTCTCCGGAAATTTAATTCTTCTTTATATCATAGTTTCCTTTTCATTAATATACACGTAAACTAATTTTAACCATTTTAATTTAAGTATACCAATCATTTTGTAATATATCAATATTTTATAAAATTAACGTAAAATTCATAAATAAGCTGAAAGCATTAGTTTTATTATAATAAAAATAAGTAATGCTATTATTATGAAAGCTTAAGTTAGCCTTATATTTTACTGGCCAATTTCAACTCCAACGCCAAACTTGTTAAATAGTAATACAAATTTATGATACAAGTTTCCAGCAAGGAAAAACATGGAGGGGGGGTTCCTTGGGTCCTTACGAGCTCTATTCAATAATTAATTTTGTATTTAATAATTCATTAAATATTTTGACAGTTAAACTGTTTCAAACAATGTTATCTTAAATAAAAAATTGTAATAGTCATTTTAATAAATAAATCCACATACTAATTGAGCCTACCATAGCATACTACTGGTAAAAGCCGAAACTGTTTTGAATTCCAGTTTATCACTAGCTGAGTTTATCACTGTACCACGTAGTTCTACAAAATTTGATGGATCACCCTGGAGGTTTTATGCTTATACAAATTCAGGTCTCTGGAAAGACATGTAATGTCATCTTTGTGACTTCCCTTAATTTGGAATCAATTTGTGACAATTTCAATCACTCTAATATTTCATATCCAGAAATTGTGTGTCCATTTAACGATAAAAATAATTATTCAGCTTGATGGTGAGTGTCAGTGACGATATGATTCTCTGGTAACTTCACTCAATTTTGTAGACGTCTCCACGGACGCCTTCTGGTTTATCTATAATAATTTATTTATTTATCATAAATTATTAAAAATTAATCCATTGCATTTTCATATTAAATCACAATAATTTACAAAGCTGATAATATTACGGTTATGCAATAATTTATTTATTTATGGTTTTATATTTAGAGTAAAACTTTCATAGTTAAATGTTAAATGTTAAATGTTCATGCGTCAAATGAAGATGTATATGTATACCCTTGTAAATGTATACTAAAATTCACTACACCATTTTTCGTTTTGTTTTACACTGTAATGCAACAAAGAGTCTTTTACTCAATCATTAACTTTAAGTTTAAATAATAATCAATCTGACATTGTAAGATATTTTTTGTAAACTTAATTTTTTTTACTCGGTTTATTGTTAATTACTTCGATGCTTGGTTTATTTATATTCATCATTTGCGTTAAAAAGTTGATTATATATATAAATACATGCTAAGAGGCCACGACAAGCTTATAAGTAAACTAAGAAGATTGAAAAGAAAATTCCGTCTTGATTCTGACTTATCTCTTTTCTAATGAGAGTCTCATACACTATTAATTGATTTATCTCCCAAAGAATCCATCCTATGAAAGTTGGTTTTCATTACAACGCTTAACGTGTGAATATGAACTTTATATGCTCAATGTACAAACATGTTAACTCAAAGACATATCGTCATTTTATAATCTTCCTATTTTTGTCAATAAAATAAGTGTAATGATAACACATGTAATATCTATAGTAACTAAAGCTAAAACAACAAATACCCTTTCGAACTCCTTAGTACTATTTCTAAAAGGATCACGCAGAGAAATATGTACTTACTTTAGTGATAAACTACCACCCTTTCTGAACATACAAGTCTGAGCACGTTTCATTCTTCTTGGAGGGTCTCAAAGCTTAGACTAGATATCTAGTTTCGAGCAATAGAAAATGTTCGGACACTAATTTCAGAATGGTGTGGACAAAATAAAAGGAAACACAATTAAAGCTTGTAAAAAAAAGTGTTATGATTACAATGAACATTTCATTAATCAATGATGCATTTTCAACAGTTAACATATTTCCCTTCTTAAATTTAATGAAACTTTTAATCCTTAACCACTGTAAACATAAATGTATATTTTTTTAATTAAACATGTATGTGGTTCCCATTTAGAAAGTGAGTTTAAGTTTATACGTCTTTGTATACTAATATATTTTTTGTTATTTCCAATGTAACATATATTAACAACAAAATTCTATATTCAATTATATACATTCATTGATGACAATAAAATAAAGTAGTACACAATAATAACAATTTAACAGTAATATAAAACTTGGTGTGAAACACAAATATTGTTTTAAAAGTATAGGATTCTTAAATAATACCAATTCCCGCAAAGTTTCTAGGACATATTTAAACGACATTTTGCTCTTTAAATTTCTCTGAAGGCTTGGCCTTTCTCATTAATTATTAATTATCTTTACCACGTCCTGAATTCAATTATGAAACCCTAGGAAAACTCGTCAATAAAAAAAGTCCAAAATCTTAACTTATAAGTTATGTTTGTATGGAGTATAGTTCCATTTAACATGATATGCATAATTAATATATTTTTCATGTTTTATAACGAAGTTAAATTGTAACACATCTATTGTTTTATTTTGATGCAGTTTGGTTCATTTAAGAGTAAAATAACTAAATTAATTAAATTGGCGTATTTTATATTTATATTCATTAAATAAATAAATAAATAAATAAAGCTCCTTAAATCTTTTGCAGGAAATAATGGTTCAAATGAAAAATGTGTTTTAAATAGGGACGTGGTATTCACAAAAAAAAAATTTTTGCAAAGCCAATTTTAGTAAAAGTCGGAATTGTTTTATATAGCAGTATATACAAACGATATAGTTCTAAGATTTAGACCCAACTAATTATTTTCTACCATAATTAAATATAATATTGTGTTTCAGTTTTAAAACTATTCAAATATTTTGCATACAATGTACGAATATTAAGTGCCTTGCAAGAACTTAGTAAAAAAAATCAGAATAGCTGACTTTCTATTCTCCTAGAAAAGGAAATTTGTTCTATACAGCTGAATAATATAGCCATTTATTTCTGTAATTATTAATTCAAAACCTGGTGAAATAGATTGCTTTATTAAATTACGTTTATATTAATACCAATGATATTAAAAGTGTTAATATATAGATATTATAAAATAATAGTCTTATTATCCAATTGGAAAAGTTGTACCTATTTTATAATAATATTTTATAATAAATACCGAGGTGTTACCATTCTAAAAGTTATATAACTAAAACGCATTTATTATGTAAACCAATAAAACTGTATTGTAAGAAATTAAAAATAAATTTCACATGGGGAAAAAATTTAATGCCTTACTAAATAAAAATACTTGCAAAAAACTGACAAGACCTTTTCAGCACAAAACCACTTAAAAATATAGCAACAATAAAAAATGCATAAGGAAAAATGAATACGAAATTAATATAAAAATAACATAAACGGAATTAAATATCTATTTTTCTTATACCTTAAAGCACTAATCAATATTTTAATATTATTAACTTTCGAAATGTAATATTTTAAATAATCTTAAATGTTTCCTTTTGATTCATTGATTTGGACCAAAACCTTAACTTAAGGAAGCAGGAGTTTTGTATTTTTATCTTTTGTGACATACTTTTGTTTGCCAAAAATAAACAAGAACTTACTGAATCGTCACCTCAGGCTTTTCCTGCAAAGAAGAATAAAACCCGTTGAATAAAAGTCCAGAACGGCGAAAGTGTTATTGCATCCCTTAGTGGATTTCGTAACTTCGGTGGCTGGTGTTACTTTTGGACCTTTAAAACTCACACAGTTTCTTGAAACATTTTGTACTTATGTTTAAAAACAATAATAAAGAAAGTTTAATCAGTTATCATTGTATTATTAAAGCATTTAAAGTATCATCCGTACAAACAATTTGTAAAATAATAATCTGCCGAAAGTAGTTCTTGCATTTAAACAGTTTATGAATAATATTATATTTTGGACTGCTATTAATGTTATTTAATGATACATGAAAGCATTCATACAATTAAGGTTGTCTGTTAATTTAAACAATTTTTTTGTTTCAGAAGCTTTCAACAATGCTACACTGGGGAGATTATTCAGTAAATTGTCTAAAGGAATGGCTTGTTATGGTTTAAAAACCAATTGAATATTCAATACATAAAAAAATCAAGATTGTTTCTTTCGTTCTTTTTATAGTACTCTTAGACTGTTTTCAATAATTTACTCAATGACAACTGTACGAAATTATTATCATATTTAAGGCCAATGGTTATATTTTCTTGCAGAAAATATTTATTTTAAAACTGATATTTTAATTTCATTATTTTAATTTATATAATTACTACCTAACGTTGTTTGATATTGACTTGCTAAGTGTAGAATTAAAACTATCACTCAAAAAACATGTTGTATCATATTTAAGATTTTAATATTATATTAAGTTAAAAGATTTGGTAAATTTTGATATGCTGGTCTAATATAAACAAACAATTTTGAACTTGCTTTGTGTCTATTTTTATAATAAAAAAAAAAACACAAAATGAAATCCAAATAATTTTAAAACTTTTCTAAATTTTGTCTTATAATGTTAACATTGTATCGTTAAATACTTTAAATTATACTGCTAATATAATTGAGTTTATTCTCATTAACAATACTTAACATTTATAAATTGTGTTACTAATTATTTAAAAATATTCCCTAACTACAATAATGTACCTATTAGCACAAACATTTTAGCCTACCTTAAGACAAATAATGCATTTTATAAAACAACATCATTATTGTTATAAAATTTTCTTAACTCGTCAAAAAATTTGTTTATTTTTCAAACATAGATTTTGTTCGTTCATTAAGATTAATTAAATTGCCTATCAATTAATTAAAAAATACGTTAAAAGAATACAAAATAAATTGTAATTTATAAAAGTGGACTGATAACAAAACAAAAAAATATATTGCAAACCTTTTATAATATATTAGTGATGGTTGTGCAATCTAATTAAAATTGTGTATACTAAAAATGAAACTCAATACTCCTTTTAAAGTTAAATTTGTTCGTGTTAACAATGTGGAATTGTTTGTATATTTACGACAGACTATTTACGACAACATGGTCATAATTAAACCTACCATTATGAGCTACATATGCCATGAACAGGTGCTGTTGATTGTATTAACTGCCATTCACAATAAAATCATGACGTTGGTCAGATAGCGCTGAACATATTGTTCAGCATTTGTGTTTAGTGCCACTATAACAAGTAGGATAATGTGAGTGAACGTGTATAATGTTAACACATTCTGCTAGATTTTTTAAACACTTAGGTTTTAACTGTTTTAAAATTTAAATAAAATTTTTATTTACTAGCAATACTGTTAATTAGTAGGTTAAAGAAGTACTAAAACTTACTACCAATTTGCTTAAAATTAATAAGACTTTTTTTAAGTGACTTTTAAACTACAAATTTTGATGAAGAAAACACTCTTTACACAACTTAAAATCTGCTCTTATATTTCACTCATTTACAAAAAAACACTTTATTTATTTTTTTTAGTCAATAGTAAAAAAAAAAAAACTACAAAGTATAAAATATTCAATAAATATTCCAATTTATAATTTTTGTATGCTGCTATCCTTTCAGATAGGTGCTAATATCTGGACTAGCTCTACAAAACAATTATACTTGATTTTGAAGTATAATTTAAGAAAAAATTAGGACATTAGTTAGTTGAGTACATTGTTTAATTTACATAAATTAATCTTAAAACATTTCCTATAATAGGCACAACAAATATCATCGATGCGATTATGATCAAATGCAAAGAGTTGCAATCAATACATGAAGTATATGTATATTTTGTTAAAAAAAATGTATGGTGGGCCAACAAAATTAATATGGAATAGGAAAGTTTTCTTCCCGATTCCACGAGGACACATCTTGTAATATTTCCTCTTAATAAAAAGAGAAACGCTTATAGTGCATTCCACATTCTATGAAAGCGAAATAGGGAACTTCTTGTGGATTATAGGAAACCCCTTTATACAATTGTCTCCCTATTCGTAACCTTAACTAGTTTTATTGAAACGGTAGTTACTTACAAGTAGTTAGGTAGCCTATGTGCTTTTGAATGCATACACTCTTCCTAAAGATAAGTCAGTGGTAATGTTTATTATACAGTTTGATTATGAGTCTTACAAAATAATCATGTTATTAATACATCCTATACGATTGTCGAACTGTTATTTCTTTATAGAATGGTAAAAAAATGTTTACTTTACAAATATTGTATTAATTCCATTGGGGTTAACCTCTGGGTCGTTTTGATGAAAACAAATGTATTTTATTTTATTTTATTAACTCCTTATAAAATAATATTGTTTTGCTTATTCACTTCATTATTTCATTGTTTGTAATAATGTATTTCGTACGTATTGTATTTAGGAATCTTAAAATGTATATAATATATTTTGCAGGCCTACTATCGAATGTTACAACTGAGTCCAAATTAAAACCAACAGTTCAATTTATCAGCAGATATATTTGCTACAAAATAATGTTTTAGTTTTGTAGATGTAATGTAATAATGAGTATAGCAACCAAGTGATAGCAATTCAAGAAAGCGTTGCCAGAGGCCTTGGTGTAAAACGCATCGAGATAGTCCAGAATAGCTAAAATGTTATTGCCCTCCCTTAGTGGATTCCGTTACTTCGGGTCCTTGGTTTTACATTTCTTTCTCTGTAACTTTCTATTTCAGTTTTTATTCACCTTTGCCTTATTTTCAATCAATTATAATGAATCATTATGCTGTCAAACAATTTATACTTGAAAAATATTCGTCCGAAAATATAGATTAATAAAAAAAGTTATGATGGGTATTCTTATAGAAAACTGAAATATACCTTTTTTACGCACTGTTTACCTTTTACTTTTTATATCCATTTTAACCTATTATCTTTAGTTTTATTCAACCTAATAATTTAACTACCAATAACTTCTTCCTAATATGTTGTAATACTATTGAGGACATCACTATAGATTAAGTAGAAACTCTATGATAAGTAAGTAATATTTAAGGATCGGACATCATTAACAATACCTTTAGGGAAATTACAGATGTCAATCGTATTTAAAAGTTACACAATTATGGCCACATTTTGGAAATCGTTGATATAAAAATATATCATAATCAATAACAGTAATAAATACATGTCAAGATACCAAGACAAGATGGAAGTTTAAGATGAAGAAGATCGATTAGAAACTTCTCTTTTGACACTTTCTGTGCTTACTTTCTTAGCTTTTCTCTCTTCTGGTGACTTGCTGTAAACCATTAGTTATTTTCTTAGACAGATCTCAACTCAACATACAAGATACTTTTAGTATGCTTCCCTCGATAACTATAAGCTCCTAAACGTTCGTCCAATTCATTAAGAATAAGCATTTGCACTTCAATTAAATGATGTTTAGTAGTTTTAGTAGCAAGACGAAGTAATTCCAAGATCTCTCTGATATTCATATTAATTTCTTAAAACTAAAATAAATCAAAAATTAACAAGCCAAAATAATGTTGACTTATTAAACTTTGCTTGTAAGTATCTTAGTACAACTTCAGGTGTAATATCATTGTTTAATATCTAGTACAAGTCATCTCCATACGAGTTTTATAGATTCAATTTTGCTTGTAAGCATGCTAATTCAACTTTGTTTGTCATAATAACATTTTATAATATGAAGTAGAATTACCTATGAAAATCGGATCCATTTACTTATAATAAAATGTTACGTTGAGGGTAAATGTATGTAGTAATAGCCTACACATTTTTACTTCAGTTTCGTAAAATAATGTTTTTATCATTGATTTCATATTTACTAATTCATTTTAATGAAGGCTACATTATTATTTTTACTACCTTTAAAACCAACATGTCCTCAAATGAGCACAGCTGTGGATTATTGCATTTACTGTTATCGTGTAATTTGAACTCGCCAAAGTTAACCAGATACTGCTTAATTTATTGTTTACCACATTGAAGTTTAGTTTAACAAAGGTATAACATGTTTTATGAGAGCTAGTTTACTCATATATGAACTAACGTGTTTATCGTATGCAAAATTCACACTTTCTATAATTTTTTTATACTTTATATAAAATAATGTATGATAATATATATTCTCAGTATGTTTTCTTTAATATATATTAAGCGTTTATTAACCAGTTGACTGCCTAAAAAAAAAAAAAAAAACTACTCCGCATACATTTCTTATCTTGCCAATTAACAAATGTTTATTGAATTTGTTCAATGGATTACAAAGGATTTTGACGTTGCTTTTGAAAGTTCTTTAAAAAGATTAAATACTAACGTCTATGTTGTTAAATAATTGTTTATTTTTTGGGATTTATACACCATTAAAACTTTTATTATTTTCATAAGGAAATGACCCAAATCATGGTCTAGATTTATTTTAAGTCAACCATTTTTAAGATAGCATCATTGATTCATAGACTAATGATAATTTTTTTATAGTGCAAAAATAGAATCTGGATTCTGAAAAGAACTAGTTTGGAATATAATCAGTGACTTTCAAATATGAAGGCGAATTCTATAACCACTCGACTACACAGGCATTTGATTTAGAAAAACGAGATCACAAACTAGTACAAAATTAAATTGACATAATGTTTATATACATAGACTTTGAATCGGTGGGATGAAGTTAAACGCTAATTATGTATACAAATAGAAAAGTTTCAAAAAAATCATAAGGTAATAATATCTTGTATATATTTTATATATTTTGTATACTATTCAAAACTATTCCATTAAATATAACCTCTTATGTTAAAACCGAGTAATATAATACTCTGCAGTTTTAAAGTGGTATAAGGGTGTGGTGAGAGTAATAATATTTGACGTAGCACTTTCTGTAATGTCAGGCTAAATTACGATGCTTCGTTTTTCACCTTAAGTGCTTTAAACTTTCCAAATTAATAAGGGCAAAGGTTGACCTCGTTGTTTTTATAGCATAAAATAATAGTTTTAAAAAAATAAAATAATGTTCAGTTATGAATGTTATTATTTGTTTAAAGATTGTTGAGTTATAGGGTAAGAAGTACTTTCTACATGAAAGGAGTATAACCCATTTCATTTTAGAGCTTCTAAGGTTATAGAAAAAATCTTTACATCCGTCTGGCAAATTTGTGGGTTTATCCGCAAAAATATGTTCGTGGGGCCTTTTATGGAAGATAATACCGTAACCTAAAGCAAAAATTACCTCAAAGTAGGCTAATCTTTCATTAAGTTTACTTAATTCATAACATATTCATATTAAAAGCAACATATTTCTTATACAATGTCCTATTTAGAATAGCAGCAAATCAACAACTTAGCAATATAAGGTGATGTTGAGGGTTTTTGTAGAGATGAGGGAAAAAGGAGTGGTAAAGAAGGGAAACTAGTATCTAAGAGTAGAACGAAGAGTTAAATACTTCCAATTATACTTTATTTAGTTAGCTTTGTGCAATATCAACTCTTTGTACACTATAAAATAATGGATTCTGATTCTGATTCTGATATAAGACAAAAGGGCTTGAATCAATGTGCACACCACTTAGTTCAAAGTCATCAGCAAAGATGTTAATTGGTAATTGGACATATCTTAATTATACAATCCACTCAACAGACGCTCTCCACTCTAACTATGGAGAGCCATGGAGAGCCATGCCCCTTACGTCTTGCCATTACTACAGTCTTGCTTAAAGTCAGAATAAATTTGTTTCATACCATTCGGAAAACAGCCATTTACAGTTCTCTAAATCGTGTGATAAATCGTCTTTGTAGATTAAATTCAAATAGCGAACATAAAAAACACATGGCAAACTGGTTTGTTGGCTAGCCTCAAAATTTGTGTATGACAGACACATTAAAAATGTTATGAAACACTGATAATCACACGTCATTTTAAGTTATGTTTGAAAGCAACAGAAATGTAAAAATTTATGACGACTTCGTATTGGCCTTACTTCAAATTGTGTGGTCTAATTTTGACTGGAAGGTTTTAGCCGTGATGAAAATAGTTGTTTATGAACGGAGCAAAAATGTAGTTTTTAGTACTTAATCGTATTTCTCGAACAAGATTGCGTATCAGAGAAGCCACTTTTCCTTCTAGTGACGAACACTAATATTTGTTTCTAAGTAGAACACATCATGAGTAGCCTAAATATTAAATTTTTTTTTTTAGTACATTTTTGCTATAAATCGTTAACTTACTCAATAATACACTTTGCTTAAAGTTCATTGATGATGATGGTGAATTCATAGTGTTTAATGGATTTTGTGGGAAATCCCCATTATAATTAGAAGTAAAACAAGTTTTTGTGACGTTTCAGGTTCTTTAATCTGATTTGTCCTCAGACAAGAAGATTCAGAAAACTAACAAAATCAGTAAACAAACCCAGCTAAAGGTGAAATTAATCACGTGAGAAAACCAGACAAAATTGAGTATGGTATTTAGAACAACATGCAAGAA
This sequence comes from Macrosteles quadrilineatus, assembly GCF_028750875.1. Taxonomy (NCBI): domain Eukaryota; kingdom Metazoa; phylum Arthropoda; class Insecta; order Hemiptera; family Cicadellidae; genus Macrosteles; species Macrosteles quadrilineatus. Next base: position 195,411,468 of record NW_026542594.1, read on the forward strand.
CCAATATAACCAAGAATGATAAAATAGGTTAAATGCAAAGACAAGGAACAAAGTTTACACAAGGTGGTGACTCAATAGTAGCTCACGTGTCTGACTGGTATTGAAGGAGGTAACAATTATGAAGGGAAACATAAAGGACACAAAAATAACTGAAATTGAAAAAGAAGCACCTGAAAAAAACATGACGAGATTCCAGTTCCTGAAACTTCGAGACAGCCTGTTTCAACTAATGGTAATGAAAAATATCCTCATATTCCCTTGAATACAATAATAACAGTGGTAGACTTGCGTATCTGTTGGTACAAACAACCGAATGAAAATAACGATGGATATGTCGATTGTTTCATTCTAAATATCGTTTGGTTAGTTTGGTTAACCTTACCTAACTAACCAAAAGATATGTGGAAAAATTGATATATCGATCGTTATTTTCATTCGGTTGTTTGTGCCAAGAGATACGGGAGTCTACGCAATGACAGTTATACAATTCTATTAGATAGGCCAAGTATCAAAAAAGTATATTTTTATTATTTAATGAATTTTCATTATGTAGCATATTTTATACATAGGCCTACACTACGATTATTGAAGAAAATATCAAACGTTTGTGTAATAATATTGCTTTGCATATCGTGAACAATTTAAACTATCATTGTGAAACACTAGCATACACAATATAATCTATGTATATTACTTGTTATAACACATAGTCTTTGATCTTAGGTTATGTTCATTTGATAGTGTTGTAACATATGGTAATGCAATATACTATTGATATAACATCACAAGGAGGTATTAATAACATGTTCAACGTAGTGAAATGTATTTGGACAGCTGTTTGAAACTATTTAGACTTATTTGGAGACAACTATGAGTATTTAGTTTTTGTTAACATCAGAAGCTTTAGTCACAGAAATCATGTTTATTGTTATTGCTAAAAGTGATAAGTGATTTACAGTTTCAAATTATGTACATTTTTATCTCTTTGTAAAATATATTTTTTCAACCAAACTATGGAAGATTCAACCATTGTTTGGAGGAGAATTTGATTATTGATTTTATGTCAGGATGTCCTGCACCCTAGGAAATTACTTGAGCTATCGGCTTAATAGGGTTGGGTTAAGCTCGGTACTTAGCTTAGTTTAATGTAAAGGAAATTATTCATGTTAAATATGCCATTTATGTAAATTGACTGATTTGTTATCTGTCCCTGTGTTTGTTATCTGTTACTGTGTTTGTTATTTCTTACAGATGTGTTGTGTGTTGTTGTTTTGATTTGTTGATGGTGGTTTGTTTGTTATTTTGACTTGTTTGATTTGTTATTGATTAACAAATCAAGCTAATGGTGTTTTTGAGTTATATTCTGATAGGTTTTTGTTATATCTACAACCTTGTTTCATGCCTACAATCATGACCAGGAGCACTGCGTTTTTTCAGTTTAAAGTCCTAAACGCTAGAACGCTTCGTTTTAATCAGTAATCGGTAAAAGAACCAATAGGCAAGACATTTCACAAAACAAAATAGCCTAAAATACGCATACAAAGGGTAGAAATGTTTCCAAAGGGTGGATTAATAATAAATAAACTAAAACATCACAAATATATATAATGGATAGTACTACACACCTAAAATAAATGACAAAGTATCCAAGCTTTGGTTTGTCTTATTTGATCGTTAACAAATTTCCTTTACAACTACACCTATCACCTAAGCATGGCTTATTTTAAGCACTACTCTATGATGACTAAAAACCAATTTGCTGTAGTGGTTGAGCCTGAGCTTCGTTCTCCAATGTCCTGGGTTCAAAACCATCCAAACGCTAACTATGTTAATTAAAAGTTAGTGATATCACGGTTCTTTAGGCCAGCCTGAAGTAACGTAAAACGTCCGGAATTGAGCCAAGTATGTTACGTTGGAAAGATAAAACATAGAAAAATAAACAAAAAAAATTTATTACAAACCCTAAATACATTAAATAACATTACCTACCTGTTCTCACATTTTGCTCCATTGAGGTAGGAAGTATGATTCTTTCCAAGTCACTTAAAGATCCGTTAGTTCTCACATGTGATCGTAAAGAGAAAATGACGTATCGTCAAGAAACGTGTCTCTTATCTCTTGGTTTTACGTTCACTTGTCACATCTTTCAACACCTTCACATCACTATTTCTTTTTGCAGGATACAAAGAAAATGTTTAATTTTTGTATAAGTCCGTACTTAATAATAATATTTTTACAGTAACACTAATTTTAACAATTCAATAGAAATTCAGATTATGATTGTATTCTGTACAACATTGTTGGTATTTAGAATTATCATTAAGTAAACAAATCTCAACGTAGTAAAGATTCTTAAGTCTTAAAACCCAATTAAGGTAAGTCTGTATAAACCCGGAAATCTATTTAAAAAGGGATAAAAGGATGTGAAGTGTATTAAGATAAGTACAAGCAATGGCTTTGGATATTGTTCTAATCTATATAGGAGGATAAGAACAAATAATTTTAAGATATAGTTTGATGAGTCCTCAGATAAAAGGATCATTTAAGTATTAATTTCTGTAATACATGAAGATGAACACTTAGAATTTGATAGTCAACAGTACCTTTTTCATTTTGACATAATATAAGTAACGAATTTATAATTTAACGTATGAGCATGAGGTGGTTGAGGATATATGACGCTGAATATTTCAGCAACACTGTAAGTGGCCAAATTTATATCTTAAAATTTGTCTAACTCTGGCTATGAATTGAATGTTAAACAAACTTCTACCTTACTGCACTGGCAGCAGTTTTAGTAATATTATATTTCACTAAAAGTCACGAATGTGACTTCTACTCAAATGGAACTTTCGTGGCGAGTATTGAACGATACGCTTCTTCACGATGAAAAAAACCATTTTATCAAACTTAAAAACTTTGAATTGATTTTAGGTAAAATATTGTTTGTGTAGTGAAAGTAATATTTATGTCAGGAAAAGTCAGCTGATCACTATTTGTTTTTGGGTATGGAAATTGATGATTTTCGAAGATCTCAGCTGTATAGAAATAAGGTAATTTCCAAATACAGAGGGATACAAAAAATAATGACTGTATGTATTACGTTTCTGACAACAATGTTAACACATTTCGGTAAGACAAATGCAGTGAATAAATTAAATAATGAAACTGAAGTTTTATGTAAACCAAATAAGTTCTATATTCCTTTTTATCTTGACCCCAAGTAGGTTTTATAATAAAATAAAACAGTATACATACACTGCACCTGAAAGTGAATTTAGGTCACAAAACCCTCTATACTTTATCATCTACAATTGACTATTTTTCACCAACTAGCAACTAGAATGAAGCCAGATACGAACCCTATGACGTTGTTGCCACTGGCGGCACTTTATTAGTGTGAAGAGGGACAGCCCTTACCTCCTTCACTTCACAGCTCCTCTCAAATACGTAGATTTAGTATGAAACTTGCACCAAAATATTTGTAAAAAAGTTAAAGTTCTTCTTCTTAGTGACGTTCTAGTAGACTAAAAAGATACTGTGGCTGTTTTATTACCATGTTTTCTTCAGTTTTGGGTGAAATTGCAGCTGCCACAGGTGCGTATACGATTGTAAGGTACCAAATAAAGGAGGTACACAACACTCATTTACATTGCACTTCGGTGGTTTATTTAGGTTAGGTTGGGTTTGGTTAGGTTTGGTTAGTTTATGATAATGATAAAAAAAGGTAGCATATGCATAATAATTTACTCTTTTATGAACACAACCGCTTTATTCAACACATAAAACGAGAATTGGCTCTTTGTAAATTTGTGTCTTCAATTCATTAAATAAATAACAACTTTTATTTGGTTGATATTACTTATAATTAAAAAACAAACATCACCAATATTACATTGGGATACATATAAAATCATAAAACTAAAAATTCATAAATTGTTGGAGATGTTTTATTTTAAATTATATTTATTCCAATGTTACCAGTTCTTCATGAATATTGAATTTATCTTGTTTTAAACGATCATAAGCGAACGAAAATTAGCCTAATTTTACCTAACAACTACAGCACACAGTAAAAATGTCGGCCCTCTCCAGTTTTGGACTCAGGGTAAATTAAAAACCATCCATATACAAAATAATGTATTAAATATCACAAATATAGAAACACATTAAGATTAAAAAGTCCGGACGATGTGGTGACGTCACCTGTAGACTAGGGGGGTGAGGGTGGTAAATAACATTAACATGGTGGGGGCCACTGTGGCAGCTGGGCTATTGGGGACTGTGGGGGCGCTGGTAGTGGCTGCCAGTGGGGCGGCGGCCGTGGATAGACAATTTTGGTACTCGGAGTACTCTAGGCGAGTCAGAGCACAGTAGTGGGAATGGGCAGTATGAGTGGCAGTGGGACCAGTGGATCTGTACACGGAGTTGGCCTGCAAGTACCTATAAAAAATGGAATAAAATAGATCGTGGATGAAAATGGATCGTCTACACTTGGACTTGGATACTGTAGCGGTTCTAGGGCCTTGTAAAGGGGAGTTAGCTACCGGGGCGTTCCACACCAGTAGGGAGGTAGGGTCGGCCTCCCCTGGAAAAATCTGCTATTTTTAAAGCCGTTTAGTGACTTCATAAAGCAGTTTTAAGGTCTATAACTATTCCCAAAAACCTTCATTATGTTTGTATAACAAATTGTATGTTTACATTTATACATTCAGGGCCCAATGGGGGGATGTAGCCCCTATAGCCCCCCTCAGAACCGATATTGCTCGGAAAATACAAGTGTTGGATAAGCGATAGGTAAAAGAGAAATTTGTCTTGATGGATTTATCTGCTCTTAACATATCCACCTTTTCTAAAATGTCTTGGGTTGGAAAAGTTAAATTTAATAATGGTAAAATTTTGAAAACTCTAAAGTTTTTAATTAGAAAATATTAGTTTTTTAGCTAAGAATTTTTATAAATAAATAAAAAACACCTGCCTGTCCTCTAAATGTTTTGCAATAAAGTCTACCTATTTGTCACCGAAACATAAAAAATATTAAATCAAATCAATTGCAAATACTTTTTAAATCTGTAGTTATGAATTAGAATGATTATAACTAAAAAATGATGGTGAACCACTAGTTTTTAAATCCATAAGAAACTTAAAATACAATATTTACTTTATAATTTTATTTAATAGTACGTATAGGAAAATCCATAAAAATAATATCACGAAACAAAAAAATATTAAAAACTTCTCTAACTTGCAAATCCCACTAAATCCCATTGTAAAGAGTAAATCCAAATATTTGAAAAAAGTGGATAAAACAAGCATTTACAGTAACAAAGGGAATGTAAGAGGGATTTAACAAAACCGGCTTGTATTGAATGTGCGGCGAAGCATGGAATTGAAGATAAGGTCAGTTACAAACACTACCACGTATAAGCTATAATTTTAGACTTGGTCCCTATGTCCCTGATAACAAAGAAGGGGTTTGTGAAAATCGCCAAAACATTACAACATGTATTAAGGATTTATTGTTACATAAAATATCCCTACTTGGAAAGGTTTTGCAGAGTTTTGTTAGGGGATTTGTTCTATTTAAAGGGGGTGATGCAATTATTTTGCTAGATCTATTGCAACAGTATAATGTGTATTTATGGGTAAAATAAAGATAAAATGAAAATAATTATAAATGCAGGTAAACACACACAATACATTCTTCAAACATAACGACGTACGGAAACGTTTTTAAGTAGTGTTTTGTCTATGATGTAGTTTTATCGAATTTTTCTCTGAGAGTAAAATGATGGAAAAATTGATGAATTCGTGCTTTAATTTTTACCAATACTTATAATTCAATCTTAATTAGTTTATAGTTTGTAATACTAAATACACATATATTCAGAACCGAAGAAGTTTTATCTCAGAAATGCTATAAGTTTAAGAAAATAAACAAAGAATTACCACTTTTTTGCTAAACCAGTTTGACAACTATGTTTGATGATTAATTATTTTCCAATTTGAAACAAATATGAGGTTTGTCCAATATACTTTGAATTTGAACAAAGCCTGGATATATTATTCAAAACGCTTTACAAAACCCTGTCTTTACATTTTGCACTACTATAAAACTAATAGGGAGGGGGAATTTATCTTTTAGAATGTTTAGAATGTAGATATGTTTCTATATGACTTACCTAACGAACAATGGAAGACCATCGGGGGTGTTAAAAGCTTCAGCTAGCTCATGTAACTGCAAAGCAGAACTTTGCCTCAGTCCGTAATAATCGGTCAAATTGTAGAGGACAGTCCACTCAGGTCCTTCGATTTCCGTTTCCTCTTCGTCATCAGCTGAAGATGTTCTCTGGACGTGTAACTGATTAGCTTCTGTCAGGTCCAGGAAATACTGGGAGTAGTCAAGTACCTGGACCACAAAGATAACAAAATATGAACACTTAGTTAAACTTTCAATGAAGGTTCAAGCTGGAATTTTCAGTTGTTTTCGTTTATGTATAACCTACAAACTATTTTGCTTACGATTTCTTTCTTAGCTTAATCATTTGACAACAATGTAAAAACAAATGAAAATATTTAAAATGAATAGTATACTTTTTAGATATTGTGGATAGTACACTTTGAAATTGATGACCGATTATTTTAATGTAATATTAGGGGACACAGTGCTGTTTTACAGCGTTGAAATGTGTGTTTTGATTGGGTAATACAGTATCTTGAACTTAACCGACTCAAACTATCCATATTTAAAATGAAAGCCTTTATTTCTAGGAGTATATAAATACCAAGGCATACAAATTAAATAAACCAAGTTACGTACAATTGATGGGAGATAAGTCCTAAAATAATTATAATTATTGTTGATTCTTCATTTAACAGCGCACTTCAGTTACGTCCAATCTCAATAATCAATAGCTTAAATGAAAGCTGCTATTTCACTGAAGCTTATTGGATCAAAATATACAGGAAAATGTAGTTAGAACTAGCGAAACACATATTTAATTTAAGTAAGAACTATTAAACAAATAAAAAAATACGTCTTATCGAGTAACAGAACAGATAAAAATAAACGATCATGCCTGATGGCGAATTTTAACTTCCATACCTTTAATTTTACACCAAAATTATGAAAATTGGTCTGGTAGAAGAGCCGAACATACTCGGAAAAGAAAACCAATATTTTATAATATATAGAGATACATTTTATGGACACAATTATTGCTTGCTCTTTAGTAAAGTGGGTTGTAGTATTGGTAATTTTTTACTTGTCTTAAATTCTTTGTCTTTTTGTAACAGTCAAATAGACCAACAAATTATGGTAGACTCCACTTAGACATGCCTCAGCATTATTCCATTTCCATATTTCAGTTCCGATTCTAAATAAGTTCAAACATATGTTATACAAGCTATACCTCTACAAACCAAATTTTATTTTGTCCTAGGATGCTCATGTGCCGGGAATTGTTTTTTACATTACTTCAAGCTAGGCGGATTTATCACTTAGATAAAATCCATTGGTGATTTGCTGGGATTTGAACCCGGAACCCCAGGGACCGAAGTCCAGCACTCTACCTCTAGACTATTTCGCTGTACAAAACCATTGTTCAGTTTAGCTATACATATTTTCCTTTGGTTTGTCACTGGTTTTTGTTTATGATGAATACTACAAAAACTTTAATTAACGTTACCTGTCCGGTGTCTATTTCTATCTTGTACTTCCTGACTCCGGGATTATTGTATCCTGAAGAAGACCTCCTAGGAGTCAAGGAGGGGGCGAAGAATATTCGAGAAACTGGAACGCCTGTAAAAGGACAATTTAATAACTTATTTACCATCGATAATTTGAAAATGGAAAATTGAATTTGAAAAACGTAATGGTCTCTCTCGTCTCCAGCTTTAATATATTTTTCTCAGTCCAGTCACAAACAAGAAGCCCTATAATCTCCGTTAGGTCCTCCTCCTCGAGAACTTAACTGCATTTCTTCTCTCTATCACATCCCTAGTGAAACTCATTCTAACCCCTAAATGGGGTAATATTAAAGATTAATTTCCATAACTATTCCATATAAGTCGCTTTATCTCGGCTTTACCTATTACAATTACTATCCATCTACTATCTCGTCCTTCTCAAGCACATCCATTTATCGTAGGTAATAGCGTGTTATTATTTTTTAAATATATTTTAAATATCTAAGTATGTATAATAAATTATATTTCTTTGTACTTCCACTTTTAGTAAAACCATTTGTCTTATATATATTATATGTTATTTGCTTATTAATTTAATCCAAAAAATTAAATGTACATTATGTATTATGTAAGCCAAGTGAGGATATGTCATTTTCATTCATTGATGAGCTGTTTAAGGCAGCAGGGGGAAACCCTTTTTAAAATCATTCGTATGAATGTAAAAATCACTAAAATAGCTAAAATAGTCAGTAACAAAGCTACACAGATCTCAAACCTTTCTATTCTCATTCTTCACTCATATTTAGGTTCCAATACGCACCTAGGTGGAGTCCCCATCACAACGATTTTGGTCAAGTAAATCAATATTGTACTTTTTTAAGGTCATGACCATAAGAATCTCACCTTCATCGCTGTACACGATTCTGAACGTGTCCGAATGCAAGTGTCCGAAGAACTGCCCAGTGATAATGTCCGAATATCGTCGTACAAGTGACAGATATTTATCACTATGTTGAACGGACATGTGAGGTCTGGGAAGCCCTCCTACCCTTTCATCAACACCTGGACCTATGTGGCCAACCAAGTACACCTGGAAAACCAAAAGGGGTGGGTAAGAGAAGATGCATGCACTATCTGAGTGCTAAGTACGGAGCGGCTGAAGGGAACCTCTTGGGATGAAGCAAGATTAAACAAAGACGTCATCACACCGGCAGTTACTGTCATAACCTAACTATCCGAATTTGCTGATGATTAAAAAAAATTAAGGTTAAATTCAGTTCATGAAATAAAATTTAAATGCCTCAAATTCTAACTAAAGAAGATATGATCATTTAAGAAGAAATTGCATTCTAAGTGAAATCTTTGACAAAAAGTTAAGTTTCACCGATAGGATTCGATCTATACCTCTTGTCATCAGCCGAGTAGTCCATCCACTACGCCACGAACACCAATGGCTGTATATCACAAGCTAGCAAAGAAAGAAACAGACGAATTTGATCATGTGAGTCGCAAGAAACAATGACGTCATCATCTTCATCCCGAGAGGCTCCCTTCAGCTGCTTTCGTGCCAAGTATTCTAAAGTGAATTTAAATAATATTCCTTTTTTTTCCAGCTGTGTAAATAAAGAAGGAAATTAAAATATGTATATACAAATAATTACCCTTGGATACATGCAAAAAGAAGGAGATTTCATTGAAAGTGTATTCAATGTTCTTACATCTAAATTGATAAAACCTTGATTTAATGTGTTTGCTTAGTGTCAAGAATATTTGGTTGTGTGAGCCTTGTGGTTAGCATTTCGGACTTCGGTGCGGGAAATACGGGTTCGATTCCCGGGAATTCCACAATATAAACATATAAACCTTCGGGTTTGGATGACGTTCCCAAAAAGCGTTATAATAACACTCGCTGATTCTCTGAAAAAATTCCACTGACGTGAACAAAAACAAAAAAGGTTATTTGGTCGTTCTTAAAAACGAGTAGTTTTTTAACTGTCATATACTATACATAATATTATAATATCTGAAATACTGCTTCTTCTAAAGCACGGTCTGTTTACGCTATTTGATGATTAGGCTTTCAAATATAAAGGTGGACAAACAGGACATACAGGACAACAAAACCATAACTAATCAATACACCAAAGCCTAAAAGATTTTTGTCTAGTGTGAAATACATTTTTTTATTTTAATATGTCCTTTTATATTGATGGATTTTAAAATGTCCATTGTGTTAAACTTATAATTGCTAATTTTAATAAATCAGAGAATATAATGCAAATACGGCTTGGAAGAGGAGAAGAGAAGAAACATAATGAGTTGAGAAGCATTTGTCTTTACTTTGTATTATTTGTTAGAGGCCCAACAATCAAGAACATATAGGTAGAGTTTTGAATTACAAAAACACTCATCTTCAGCATTATACATACAACCTCTTGATTCCTCCATAGATGGGTAAATTTAAACGTATTTAACTAACACGTAGTTACTCACAATTGAATTGAAAACACAAACCAACTCTTAACCAACTAGATTTACAAGCAATTTCCGATTTTATCCCAAAGTAAAATACGACTACAAATAGATTAGCTTTCTTAAAGTATATTGCTACCCAATATTGGAGCGCTGGACAAATGCTCCTTTTTCATTGATATCGGTCTGTAAATGGGGCGATATATTTGGTCGTTTGGTATCGGCTTTCGGTCGGTTTCATTCAGACGATTTAGCCACGGAATAAAAGAGACTTTTCAATGGATCGGACGTTACGTACTTACTTTCTCTATTGAAGATTGGTGGATTACCATTATTCACTGACTAAAGTTTTTTGCCTGCATTTTAGTCACAGGTATTTTAACTTTAAGTTATAGAGTAATCAATTTATTATTTTGTATGAAACTTTTTCTTACAGTTTTTTCTATACAACGGAGTTTTTAGTACCTATAAAAAAAAACATAGTAAAATCACTGAGAAGTAGGGTACTTCTCTATAGTAAAATACAATTTTAAATGTTCTCTCATTGCAAAAACATAATCTGAATCTTTTTTTTAGGAATTTTAATCAAACTAATTTAAACTACAATATACTGTTTATAGTGTGGTATACCATGATTTGGAACACATAAAAAGTCACAGTATTCGACTCATGCATATAACAATAAGCTTACTATTAAAACAGCTGACTTAGTTCAACAAAACATTTTTCAATAAATAAATCATCGATTGAGGAAATAATAGAACAAGAAGATGGACGAGAATTAGGTGGAAGAGGAGAAGTAGGGGAAGATCGAGGGAAACAAAACTAAAACGTAATTTGATGTAGATGAAGACAAAAGAAGACGGAGAAAAAAGGCCAAAGAACAAATTTTGTGGATGCTGATTTTTAGCTACGTATCTCTAGAATTGAGCACTAAAAATAGAATCTGTACATTATATGATAATTATTTCATAAATTTATATAAATTCACCGTTTCATTCTTCTTCCTGGACTTGGAGAGGAGGTCCTCCAACCATGCCCACTGGCCTGAGGGATCCACGCCTTCAACAGAGTCCGTGCAGAGGTTAGTGTTGAGAGCAACTATACGCAGCTTCCTCTGTTTTCTTTCTATGGAGTAGTAACCTCCTGAAAACATATTGAAAATAGAATAAAGTCGACCCTCCACTAAATGTACATCAGACGCAAAGGGAAACATCTATTTATATGCAAATTCAACAAATTTACATTAGTATCCAGGAAATAGTCCAACGTTTCAGCTTGAATACATTTAACTATTTTCTTTAATTGGACCTTATCAGACATAAAATAGTATTATTATATTTTAAACTGTATTATAAGTTACGTTGACTATTTAAAAAAAAAACTATAAAATAAGTTTTGGAGTACAGTAGTCAAGCGTAATGCCACTAAACTAACAAGATAAGTCTGCATCTTCAAAATAAAAAAAAATCCAATAGCCCCGATAGAGGATGGAAAAATTTTACAAATCATTATTTAAAAAATGTCATAACAGAAATCATGATTAATGAAAATCATAAGAATGGTTCCACCAATTAGGTAAGATGTTGTCTTTTTACAAAGACCCATGAGAAAAAATTAAAATGAATAGTACAATCGTATAAAATAAACATCAATAAAGTGGAAATAATAAGGCTGAACAGTGTGTTATTTCTACGGATGTTTTAAAAATATATGTTTAACATTTTGAGTAGTTTTAATTATATGTAATATACTTAGATTAACATAGATTAAGTTATCTTATTTTGACCATAAACAATTTGAATAGTGATGGAAATTGTTTCAGGCTTTGCAATATCATCTAAAGAAAACAAAAATCTCTCAAAACCGAAGACAGAACCTAAGGAGAATTTGGTTAAGTCGAGTACCAATGACACTGACAGCTACCTTGAATCGGTGTCCAAGCTAGTTAAGTTAAGTAATTAATATAAAGTCAATGCTAATAGCAACCAATTTTTTGTTGTAAAAGTTCATAGATGGGAAAAGCATGGAGAACCATAAATAATAGTTTTGAACTCCCAAATAAGTAAAACTGGTCATCAGCTGATTTTTGTTTACTAAAAAGGCTAAAGTAGCCTACGATCTTTCTTATATATTTACCAGTTTTGAAGGTAACCAAAGCCTCCTCCGGGAGCCAATGCTGCCAAAGACTTGCCAACTCCTGGTAAGGTTCTTGGGTAGAAGTGTTGTTAGCTTCAGGGTCGTCATGGCCCAGTACAGGGAACACGAAGTGGGAAGTGAACTTATGACTTAGGAGGTTAGTCAGGTTGGTCAGCGCCGCCATCTTGTCTAGACCTCGGTTAGAGGTTAGGCCGTCACTGAAAATAGTTACACTATTGACGAAAAAAGTGTATGTTCTCAAACAATACATAATGCTTTAACACGGCTACATTATAATAACTAAAAGGATCTTTCAAAAACATTGAAATTTATTATGTATTAATTATTTTAAATATCTGGCCAAATCTTACACTTGGCGTCCTCATTTCATAATGATATTGATAATGACTTGGGCCAAAAGTTGTGCTGTATTTCCAATTGATTTCACATGATTAAAAACAAGGAATACAATGCACAAATGGGCAATATAACCAAACAAATGTCATTTATTAGAAAACAAATACGGGCTGCAGCATATTATATCTCATTACATTTTCTTTTGCTGTTTACTTACTGTAATTTGGGAAATCCAGGGTATTATTAATGTTTTTTATTTAAAGGCTGCATTTAGTATTTTGTTTCTTTTTATTTTATGTTTTTCTTCAAATTCTAGGAGGCTCTAATACTTAAATGAAGTGCTGGTTGCCCTCTGGTCCGAAAACGTTTTACACATTAATGCTAAGCTTAGAGGTTCGTGAGACATAACCATTGACTATTCAAGTACATAATGCAATCACTTGGTAATAGGCAGGATGCAAACCAGTGACCTTGTACTTCTACCTAACTACAACGACTTGCACCTAACTACAGATTCCTCCCATTTCGTAATAAACTTTTGCAGTATGCTATTTAGTGAGGTACTTCGTAGAGGCTACAACAAAAATGCATCGCAATAAAATATTGACTAACTAATTGTACTAATTTTATTTTCGGGGTGTGTAGGCACTAACTTATTTTATTATTTAGGAATGTCATAAATACACCGCTCATTGACTACTTGCTCTATACTTTAATACTACTATTCTCTTACCCAGTCCATAGTATAAACTCCACATCGTCTCCTAGTGCGGAGTTCACCGTATGAACAGCTGACTCCACCAAGGACCATGGTGCATCACAGTTGTGGTCCCCGTATCTCCCCACAGGCACTTCCCTCCCGCCACGTATACAATCTGTAACATGAAGCCAATGTTTACTTCAGTAGCGAAAATGTCTTCCTATTTAAGTTTCTAGTAGTGATGCCAAATGAAGATTGACATTAGGGTAATTGGAGTAGCACAATATAGTGATCTTGAATAGATGTTCAATTTACAACGCTTATGATCATTCTTATTTATACATGATGCCGAACTGTTAACCAGTTTTCTTTTTACTTGTGAGGAATACCATTATTATAAAGGTAGGCTTACAATGCAAACAATTTTTTGTTTATTTATTAATTCAAGGTAACAATATTAATTTTGTTTTCTATCTTTATAACGAGTCATAATATTGAACGTGGTTAACATATGATTGTTACATTAACATAGAAAACTGTGGATAAATTGTTGTGCCAAATGATAAACACTCCTATTTAAACAAATTGTACAAAAAATCACGCATATGGGATAAAGAATATATAATAAGGAAATAAAGTACTTTATAAGGTCTAGCAACCAATCAAGTCGTGATGATTTACTTACTGTTTTCTTTGGTGTCATATTTTGGGTCCCAGTGAATGTCAGTGATATGCCAAAAGTAACCTGAAAACGGTGTACAATTTTTAAGTTCACAATCTAAGCAAATAAAAGATAGCAATTTCTTACAAGTGTGAAAGGACATTCTAATATCCAATATACTATCAATATATTTTCATTCTAACAACATTAAAATATTACGACCTATACTACTAAGAGCTATACTACTTCTGGTCCTCTGGGATTAAAAAGGAAAAGTAAGTCGCGATTCTCCTGTTTAAGGAAAATACTCTGCCTACTTGAAAGCATGCTAATAGTCACAATGCAAGCAAATCAAACAATAATGTTTACAATAGAGGTCTGCTTGTACAATTAATTAATATTATTGATTTGTAATATAAGCCTAAGATATTACCTGTAAGCCTTTATGTACTGATTACCAATTACACAAACCACATATCAGTTACATGGAGCTAATTGATTAATCAGCAATAATATGACTAGCCCAATTATTCTTTCTACTCTTAACTGTGTCTCCCGATATTAGTAGAAGAATCCATATTTTCCAAAAAATTAAGTAACATATTTTATATAGCCTATATTATAAGGCAAAAAATTAAAAGACTTTATTCGTATGAAGCCACTAAAAAGAGTTATCGGGTAAGTTTACTTAAAAGTTTTTACCACAAAAGCAAGCTTAGCCAACCAATGGTTGGATGGGTTCAAAGATAACTTTTGCCAAACGATGCATCCGTTCTCTCGGGAAAAACGCTAGCAAAACACGTTGCCAGTGTTAGTGACAGGCAGATAGACAGGTGAGATAGGTTCCGGGTTTTACATGTTCGAACTCGTTAATATACCAGTGAAAACAAGCTTCAAGTCGTTTGTAGAGAATTTGAAATACTTTTTAAACACTACTGTGTACACGACGTTTTGAAAGATTTATTGATGTAGACTTCAAAAATATCATTAAAGAGTAGATGTAGACGATATACAGGGTGTCCCGTAACTCTTTTAGCGTTATTGCTTAGGTCAAGACACTTTACAGAGAACTTTACAAAAAAATGTTGTTTAGCATTGTTTTAAAAATGGAGAAAAGTGGTCATACATTACTAAAACTACACGTTTCTCCATGTTATTATTTATCCAATCTTAACAAATAAGGTATTATTGAAAATTACATAAAATTTACAAACTTTTTTGTATCTTGCAATTTTTTTTTAAGTTAACGGGTTTCGTGAAATTTGGCATCAAATATTTTAAATGGCCGCCATTTTGAAACGATTAATGATTTTTTTGTATAAGTTCTAACGATAATAGGTCTTATTAAGTTAAAATTTATGCAAAATATCATAGCTGTATCTGAAACCGTTTAGGAGTTATTATTGTTTTTGTAAAAAAAACATAAATGCCGACAGTCGGTAAACTAGACACCACAGACCCATGTTCCTATGGTGAAATGTGTTTGTCTTGACCTAAGGAATAACGCTATACAAGTGTCTAGAGAGTTACGGGTCACCCTGTATACGAGTGTTAATGGCCTGAGGGAATTAATAATACCTATTTCATGGAAAATTAGTTTCCTTTATTTTAGTAAATTGTTGAATTTAAGTATTGTCTTGTAAATATAATTCAATAAATTAAACCATAAGTATTTACATACATTTTTTTACTGAGATTTCTGGTTAAATTTTAATTAATATATTAAAAGTATTAGTAGCAATGAGTAAAAGATAGTTACGCAATACTAAGCAGAAGTAAAATGATAATTAAATATTATTTTAAGGGTTGATAAAAAATGTTTAGTAAACAGTAAAGACATTCAGTAGATAAAAATTAAATACTTATGATAATTTGATTTAAAAAGGATTAGCTTAAATTAAGTCCATAACGCAAAACAAAGGTCTATACCAATTTTTAAATCTTAGTTTACAAAGTATTTTATCATTTTCATTGGCATATAATTTTAATATTCATAATAAAGTGCATTAGCAGTTGTATTGGATTATGCACATAGTTAGTTACAAATAGTTAAAATGCACACTTATATACAAACTTTGTTTTGTGGCATGAAGGTTTGTGAAAATAATTACAATAAATAATTTATTTTAATTAACTCGCTACCATAAAAATTGTTCACCAAAGAGATCGATTCAATTGTATACATTTCATTTTATTTGTTATAACCTAATCAAAATACTGATGTGCTAAAAATACTTAATATTATAATATGTATTGTATTTATGTTTTATATAGTTTTATTGATGTACTACCTTTATACTAATATTATGTTTCTGAATACAAAAAAAAAACATTTCATTTGCTTGGTGTTCGCTATAGCAATGTAATAGTTTTTACTATACCGAGGTATATCAATATGTATCTAAGTATTTTTGCGCCTCGATGAACGTTACCTTTCATAACTCGTACCTAAAGTGATTTTTCGGTAATTTCTCTAATTATTTCAGTTTTTGGTTTGCCTTGCATTTTATTTTTGGGCCTTTTTGAGAATTCGGTGTATGAAGCAAAACCTACCGGCGAAAATTTCGGTTCAAGTATTTAAATAAGCTGTCCCTCATCAATAAATAACACGTTATAATGTTATGTGGTTTTATTTCGTTATAAAAAAAAAACCGCTAAGATAAACTTACCGACGTTGTTTGCCGTGACTGCAACGATCAGAAAAAGAGCAATGTAGACCACCATCCCTGTTAGCTGCATTCTAATGATAAGATCTATAAACAAACATAAAAGAAATGTTAAAAGATTATATACCAAAAATACAGTATAAATTTTTTAATCAGTAAATAGTATTACTTGGTGATCACTGTAGCGTACCCTCATAATTGTGATACTTAAGCCTAATAGTCAGTCTGTTTTAGGTGAACAGCGTTATTTGATAGCTTGTAAATTAATTACTCTATAGGTTTTGAAAATCAGTTACTCTGCACTCCTTAAATTGGCGGAATGTTGTACGTTAAATATGTATTATACGCACGTTAGGTTAATTTCATAGCTAACCACAGGGACCATCCCGAATTTTATATTTAATCATAATATCTCTTTTATGAAGGGGTGGTTTGTACCACCCTGTAATTCCATGAAAAAATACTCAAACCGAAATTCTGCCACATACAAATTATTAATGTTGAGATTGTAGCACAACGGATTCAGTTATCAAATAATTAAATAACTTACGTCATCAATCCATAAATTGCTGTGGAGTACGCGTTTCAACCATCAGGTTATCCTCAGCTCCACTGTCACTAGGTTGAATCTGTTTCTATGTTGCTTTGTAGCAACAGCGTCGATATATTAAATAAATAGTCCAAACACATTTTACATTTATCACACATACACGACACATACGAAACATTTGTGTCGTGTATGTGTGATAATGTAAAATGTGTTTGGACTATTTATTTAATATATCGACGCTGTTGCTACAAAGCAACATAGAAACAGATTCAACCTAGTGACAGTGGAGCTGAGGATGACCTGATGGTTGAAACGCGTACTCCACAGCAATTTATGGATTGATGACGTAAGTTATTTAACTATACAAATTATTTTTTGCAACTTTTAGTTTGGAGCCAACAGAACTCCACACATTTTCATATATAAAATACACATATTTATAGAACTTCTTAATAGGTATTTATTATAGACAATAGACAATATATACTTCTTCCTTTAAACAATAAATAGATAATGCAATAGGACAAGTCAAGAATTTTATATGGTAAAATACATACAGTTGAGACACATAAACAAGATAAGAGCAGTGACAATGATTTAGAAAGTATTATGACGATAGTACTAAAACAGAATAGTAGGACTAATATTCCAAGCATCAGAAAATTGTAATATGATTTTGACGGTAATTACAATATTAAAACTTATGAGGAAAAAGCTTTGTGCTCTTTCTACCCTCAAGCGTGCTTCAAAATAATGACATTTCAGTAAAAATAATACATAATTATTCATGAAGTTCAGGTTTTATTGCAAATAACAAAATGTCTATAGTTTGTGGTTTATCAATTTGTAAAACATATTTTAACCACATAAAATATTTTTAATACTAATACTAACTTCATTAATTGGACCATTCAGCCTTGTTACCAATGGTTTAAGGCTAGTTTACAGGAATACATTTTACAATTAGAGAAAAGATTTGTAGAGGTTGATAAATCATTCAAGTAAAATTTAGCGCAGTAGGTAGCATTTAACTCAATCAAAAATATTTATAATCTATACACTAAATAGAATCTTAAACTATTTATTTAGTTTAATAATTTATTTTGTAGCTAGTTTGTGTTAAACACAAAATCACTAAATGTACTTCCGACGGGAAGAATAAGCATCTATTTATATGCAAATGCAACCCATTTGCATTAGTCCCAAGGAAATAGTTTGAAATTTTAACTTAAGAATACGGATCTGTTTTGATAACTAAACTTTGGATGTGAAATACCTTCAAATTATATTATTTAATATGAAATATGCCAATTACTGTGACATATAAATTTGAAATAAAAACTTCACCAATATTTTCAGAATTTTTAATTTCATGAGGCCTTTCGCCAGCTATGATGACACATCACCAGACACATCACAAAAACTGTGACATAAATTATGTTTTCATTTACTTTTTTACTTTTTGTGGCAATGCACGTGTTTTGAGACTATTCCATGAAACATGTATTTTTTTCTTAAAAGATGAAGTTATGATACTAAGAGGGAACATGGTTATAGAATTATTTGAAACATTAAAACTTCCCTATGGTTTTAGTAAAAAGGTCATTATCGTTTTTTTGCTAGAAGCGGCAAAGGCTGAAATTGAAAACAGCCCGAGGAGAGGATTCCTTTTCAGCTTTTGTTTTGGAGAACTGAACGACCAGCGTGTCATTGGTAATATCCCCCTTATAAAAAACCAACTTTATCAAAAATTACTTCTAATTTTGGTTTATTTTAAATTTCCTTATTTAATCAACCGTTGCAATATATTTATGACCAAATCACGTATGACTTGGCAAAAAGTATGTTATACATAAACAATATAGCTTAGGCTTATTTAAAAATACATACTTTCTGTTTTCGCTATGAATAATCGTAAGATGTTATTTCTTTTGAAATACACACTTTTGAAATTATATGTTTTTAACGGAATAGCTTTAGAGTAAAAATTCAATTTATATTGTGTTGCGTGCCTATTTTTTAAGCCCTTAAAGAGGATTTATGTTATTAGTTTGTAAATAGATAAGTGATTGAATCATGATTGACAAGTGAAGACATATGTAACATTATACATCATCTAGGTACAAATCGTGCTCTAAAAAACAATACAAGACATATGTAAAATGAAGTTTAAATTAGAGGTAAAGATTTCACATTGAATTAGGCTAACTCATTTTTCAGATTTGTTTAGTGCCAGTTTATTTAGCTTAATTAGAATCTTATTCACCAGTGTTTCTATTTATAACCGATCACGTGATTTGCTTATGAAATATTATAGACTATTTGTGAAACGTGTTTTGTATCGAGAAACGTCTGAAAACCGATTTTTTCTTTAGAAATCTCAGTGATTAAAGTAATAAATAAACGGCTAGAGGGTTAGACAAGTTGATAAGCTTTTGAATGATGAAGATCGATCATAATCTTCAGTCTTGACACTTTCTTTGCTTGTTTTTCACCCTTCCACTGAGTATCTCCTAAACTATTAGTCTTTTACTTCAAATAAAATCATTTAAAAGTAAAAAATAAAAGTGAGAGATTCAATTATTTAAAAAGGTTGTAAAAACAATAATCTTTGCCCTAGAAATAAATATTTGTAGAAGATAAACTGTAAAAAAACCAATGAAAAATTATTGGATCTTAGAATGAATAACAAACCTTAAATTAAAATATCTAACTTCTACTTAATGATTAAATACAAACAAAATAATATCTTTGTACAATGTTGAGTTGCCTTAATCTTCAGTAGAAACATAACTTCTTTTTTAATTAAAGTTACAAAATATTGAGCTAAACAAACATAGCTCATAGTGTATTTTCTGTCTGAAAACGTAATGAGTTTATGTTTTCATGAACTTTAACCATTACTGTATTTCTTATTTAATTATTTAGGACGAAAAACCTTTCAAGACTTTCTCTTAAGTCGTAAATTCACTACCACTACTCATCCTAATGTATTTAGAATATTAAACTTTAATATTTCTGTAATTTTAACGAAGTAGGTATTATATTTGTTATGTACATATATTTTAAGTCTCATCATTTAAGTTACCTATCTAAAATCGATGTAGAAAATAATTATTCGTTTAGCATGCAGGGAATGTATTACAGTAATAAAATATTACAACGTTCACTTAAAATGAAGTAGTTATAAATAACAATGATAGTAAAAGCACGACTTGCAGTAAAAAAACTTAACATTGTAATATTTTATATGAAGTTGCCAGTAGGAGATGTAGCAACATTTTTAGTTATATTTTTTAGTGTACATACAAAAATAAATATGTAGTCATGAAAACAATTTATATAAAAACTATTATTCTATAATAACTATTTGGAATCTGTTTGGTGTCTTAAACCTTTCAAAAGTGCTCGTACCTAACCTAATAATATTGGCAAAAACGATTTTCTAAATGAAAAACAAGTTTTTAGTATATGGTTTTAATATATCTTTCACTGAATTTGTCCATCCAAAGTATAACACTTTAGATATACATTTTCTTTTAACATAAAAATATAGTGTCAGAAACACTAAGGTAGTTGTCCCAGCAGATCTAAAGAAATATGAGACTACTTCAGTGATGTACGATTCTTTCTACTGAACACTTACACGCAGCGCTACATTTACTATCCTTCATATGCAGTAAACTTTGTTTAGAAATATTTTTAGATAGTTTATTTCTGGAAATGAATAAGTAAAAACAATTCTTTTCCTTGCAGATTTACACTCTACATAGTTTTCAACTTTAACCTTTAAATGAAATTGATAAAAAAATACTCAGATTTTACGTTAAAAATTATATCAAGTTCTTAAAATTTGCACTTTGAAAAATTTTATTTATTTAAATTATTGATCTTCAACATACTTCCCTAACTCTGTAAACTTTTAGTTTTGGCCACATTTTGTCCGAGTAAACATTTTGTAAAATTAACATTTTGTAAAATGTTTTTGGCCACATTTTGTAAAATTAGTTTTTATGTTAGGGGAATCCCTAACATAAGCTTTAATACAAATTTTAAAATATTTATTTAGTTTTATCAGGAGGAAAAAATTTAAAGAGACTCCATCTTGTAGTTTGGTTTAAAACTCTGTCTTAAGGGAACTAAGCTTAAAAAATATGTTATACCTCATATATCATTCTATGTAAATGTCATTGTAATTATCATTCATCAATAATCAAAACATAACATTTACAAATCAATAGACATATCCTATATTAATGAGATATGTAAATAAGATATCATTTTCCAGGAAAGATTGGTAAGGTTTACTATTTAAAAGAAAAAGCATGGCTATAAGACAATAAATCAAAAAAGTTTGGCAGAAGCGGTGTAAGTAAAAGTTTAATAAGTTACATTTCTTATATTAGTACGATTGTTCAATCGATAGTTTTTAAATTTAATTAATTTTCCCAAATTCAATTAAATATATTTGTCTTTTTGCAATATTAGGGAGTGTAACTATATGAATGGGACGAAAGTGTCTTGCAAGAACTTCTTTTAATAAAATGAGAAAGGCAGACGTTGCATTCTCCATGCTGCTGGAACAAAATTAGACATATTTCGCAGCTGACTGCTATAACCATTGTTCAGATAGCCTCACAGTCCTCGTCTCTAATTGTTATTATAAAAACTTATTAAGATACGTATTATTCATAAAATATGGTAATTTTACCTATTAGGCTACTTCGTAAAAGTAATTTTAATACATTATTGTAAAAACATTGTCAACTGTTATTATCATACAATACAACATGTTCTTTAGAGTAATAAAATTTATACTGTTAAATATGTAACAAATACATCATTTTCATTATAAAATTCTAAGCCTTTTAAAACTATTTAAAAAGGTTTTGTTATTGTGAAACAATTCTTTGAAACGTATTTTGGTATCTAATGCCAGAGAGTAATTATTTACAAAACTTAGACAATAAAGGAAGTCATGTATAGCACAACACACATCTTACGTAATAAATTAAACAACCCTATATGAAAAAAAAAACATGAAATAAAATTTGGCACCTGCAAAGTAAATAGAGCAAGACAACTAAATCATAGTTCTTATATTTAGTCACTCTTTATACAAGCAGGGTTATTTAAGGATTATATGAATATTATTATCTTATAGCTTAGTAACTTACTATACTATTATTATAAAACTTATTATCCTACTTGATACAAATATAACTTGAACCAAAACCTAATTACAAAATACTGGTTTTTATCAAGTTTATTTGTAAAAAGAAGGCTTTTCTTCTAATTTTCCTTGTATACAATATTTCCAGAAATTCAGAAGCACTCTCTTGATCGCTACTTCAGGATTTTCATGGGCAGAACAATGAAACGAGTTGAAATAGAAGCCCAGAATGGGCGAAACGTTATTGCGACCCCTTAGTGGATTCCGTAGCTGGTGTTACTTTTGACCTCCAACACTGTAACTGTTTCTTGACCCGTTTTGTAATTCAGTTTCCAAACAATAACCATGAGATTAAACAGTTAATAATTTGTAACTGAAATATTTTAAGGCTTACAAAGGGGGAATTTCTTTATAACATCAGCTAAAATATTTCTTTAGACCTATAAAAAATTATACGAATGCTATGCCATCTTTAAACATACATTTGCGATAATTGATAATATATATAGTCTTAAAATGGGCTAAAAATGTAGGTAAACTTTTAATCTCTAAACATTATTTTGAGACCGGTTAAATGTAGAGATAATGCTTTAATCACTATAAATTAGGTTACAGTTTACTATAATAAATTTTAACTTTGAAAAAAATTAAAATTGTCTTCTTAAGATTCAGAAACCGATCAGTACTTTAATTTAAAAGTTCTTTCTAGATGTTTTTCTTACAACATTTTCTATTCTTAAAGAGCTTCGTGCAAAACTTACTAACCAATTATTTCATGGAAATACTATAAAATTTGATACGGTTACGAGTATGTGAGTGCATTTAATTTGGTAAACTTTTATTTGGATTGTCTTACTTTTACTTTGTAGAGTGAATTCCTTTGAAATTCTCTAGCTATAATTCAGAAAAAATGTAGTCAACTAAGAAAACATGAAGGAAAAAAATAACAATTAATTCATCTTGGTATATTGATTATTATATAAATTAAAAATTCCTAGCCTGAATTTGTTTTTAATCTGATAATACAACAAAACGAAACATTTCTGAATTATTTTGAACCGTGTTAATATTTCTTTCATTTTGTAAAATTGTTTAGTGTAGATGTGAATTTATTTAAGCGCCAAAACATTTTATGTTGATTTACATTACCTCTATTATATAAGTATAAAAAATATCAACATTTAATGGATAAATGGGAGGCCTAAAACCCAAATAAGTTGTTCTGTTGTGTGTATCGTTTCATTTTTATCCTCCGAAATCAACTTAGTCATATAGAGATTTTTATCAAAAGACGAAGATTAAATAAAATAAAATGAAATATTTAGTATATTTTGTTATAAAATTTAGTTATTTAGTAACTGATACCAATGAAAAAGGTGTAGCCGGAATCACTGTATCTTTGGGCGAGACTTCGCAGTAAAGAAGAATGAAACATGTCGACAAAGTCTAGAATGGCTAAAATGTTATTACCCTCCCTTAGTGGATTCCGTTACTTTGTGTTCTGGGTTATACTTTTTGTCCTCTATAATTTTTAGTTTATTTTGTTTTCACGTTTCCCATTTGTAAATCAACTATCTAAAATTAATTTGTAGTAATTAAACCCGTTTCCTTAATGTGGAGAAACTATTTAACTTATAAATAAATGCATTTTAAATTGTTTCATCAAAAATAGGTAGGAAAAACTAGTGATAGGTGGGTACCTCTTTTTCAATGTCGGTACCAGTCCCGGTTCCTAACTAAAATCGATTCTCTGTTCTCGATTCCGGTACCATCGGTACCACATTTTAAATTAGGCCACCTAATTGTTTTTCTTAAAACAAAACACCCCTGTTTAAATTTTTTAACTGATTATTTTTCATTAGTTTATATCGTTATTTTAAGGGATTAAGAAAATAAAACTACCTACCAAACACATTCAAATTAAAACAATAAGTGCTAAATATGGGCCAATATGTTGAAATGATGCACTGCTATAACAATAAATTTAACAACATATTTACTTTGGAAAGAAAAGTGGCTCTAGAAATTTGTTAAACTAAGTTCTAGCCTGTTAAGTTCTAGCTAAATATTAAGAAGGAAGTACTTTCGAGTACTTTTGTAACTATAGCTTACATTAAGTAAATTTTAGGCTCCAGTATTAAGGCTAACTTACAAAAAAGAGATTACCTGTCTGTTTGACCATTTAACCATAAAATATGTAAAATCAATGCAGGTTTGTTCTTCCTTTGTTTTAAGTAGGTACTTTAATAATTTCAAGTGTCATTGTGGACATGATTGGTTAAATGAATTTTCGGTACATAAGGAGAGTAATTAAAGTTAAACACGTACAAAGCTCAGAAAATTCTGAAAATAGTTTTGCAGTTCTGTGAAATAAAAATCTAAGTCAGTAACTGTAGTAATAAATACATGTCAAGAAGGCAAGGCAAGTTGAAAGTTTAAGATGAAGAAGATCGATTAGGAACTTCTCTTTTGACACTTTCTCTAGTTACACTAGCTTCCCTCACTTCTGATGAGTTTCTTCTATTCCATTAGTCACTCACTCAGTAACATAAATATCGACACTAATCACTAAATGTGTAGATATTTTAGTTAATAAAAAATCTTTTTCAAATTATTGACGAGCTCCTCAAACGATATTCAAAATCACTTTAGGATAAGTACTCTTCATTTGGATTAACAATGATTTTCGTTGTATATTGTAATTTAAAAATGATATTCTTATATTGAATATAAATATAATTAACTTCCCACTCGAAGTTGTTTGTGATTATGAAAATGATTGATAATGTTGATTGTAAAATTGGGAACTTAAAGCTATCAATAGGGTAACTTTCACAATCTACACTTTGTTTCATAACGTAAGCAAAATTTGAACATGATACACTAAAACCGTTATGCCCTCATATGAGCACAGGTGTATATTGCGAAGTTATCGTGTAATATGGACTCACGAAGTTAACCAGGTAAAGTACAATTTATTGCTTCCCACATTCGAATTTAGCTCAATATTGATATAACGTATAGGTTCACGTGAGTTACATTCTTGCACATTATTTATACTTGTATAAAGTAACGAATAAGTGTATAAATGAAATTAAAAAAAATATTATCATACCATATTCGTATCATATCATATGTTGTATATTGTATATATACAATATACATATACAACATATAATACATACAATACTAGTACATACACAATACATATAATATACAATATACATATATTGTATATATTGGTTCATATATTGTATCGTATTCATATCATATTCGTTACGGAAACCTGTTTACATAAAAAGAAAAAAACACTTAATGAAGGTATAGAATTTCCCAACTAAGAAAGTAGAAATAAAACTATGTTCAAGTTCAATATTTTTATATTTCCGATCTGAATATTTTCTGTAACTTTCATGAAATTCAGGTAGAGGATGTGTACGTAGCTTTCAAATGTTTTCTCAATTTTTTTTTTTCAAAAGATAACAAAACTACTATATGATTAGTACATGAAAAAGAATGAATGTTTAATACCATCCTTTGGTCCTTACCATATTTACATTTTATTTATTTGAGTCCACACACCATTGAAATTGAGTCACATAAAGGAATGATACTAATCGGAGTGTTTTGACTGTCTAAAGTCGATCTTATGTTAAATAGCGTCATTTATTCCCTTTGACAAATGGCATCTGGATCTAGAGACAATCTTGTTTGGAATAGAATCAGTGACTATCATTCAAGAAAACAAACCTTATAATTAAAAAACAAATGTTAAATGTTAACCGGGCTAATAATTTAATTTATTAGGAGAAACCAGACCACAGATTCACAAAACTCTTAAATTAACTTAACAAGTCTTTTATAGTAAAGTTTTAGTCAATGGCTTAGTTAAATGTTTTACGCATAGATGGAGGTTTTCAAAAGATTCAGAATATATTTTAATGTATTGAAACCCAGTAATATAATACTCTGCAGTTTAAAAGTGGCATAAGGGTGTGGTGAGAGTAATAATATTGGACGTAGCACTTTCTGTAATGTCAGGCTAAATTACGATGTTTCGTTTTTCACCTAAAGTGCTCAAACAATTTTTTTTTTATTAAGGGAAATGGTTGAGATCAAACTTTAACAAAATTAGAAAATTGTTATTAGAAGAAATATATGTGTTAAATCATATTGTGTTGTTATACATTTTAATAATGCACCCTTGGTTATGAAGGTATAATGTCATACATCCGACGTTGAAATATCACAGTGAGTTATCATTTTTGATTTACAAGGAGATGTACACCAAGCATAGTATTTTTTCAGCTATTTGGCACCATTTTTTGCTGTTTATAATAAAAAAGTGAGTTCGTATGGATTTTTGGGAAATTAGCTGAAATTAGTCTATTCTTTATAGATGTACCAACACCTTATGTCATGAAAAAGTGCAGCTATTGTCATTATTTTCAACAAGTCAATACTTCAATAAAACTTAAACCTTCTCATCACGTCAAATATCTGTGTAAAATCTAATAAGAAACGTATACACGACGATAGGGGACCAAGCGGTGTTGTAGATTCATACTCCTGTACCTGTGTTATGGAAAGGGTCAAATATTGTGAATAGGAAGTGTTTGGTAATGTTGTGTGAGTAGGCTGGTAGGGTTGCTAAACAATAACATGTTGTGATGACCTACTAAAGGCGGTGGTTTTAGATAGGTGAGTGCACTTGGGGGGGCAGTGTTGTGTATAGTGTGGTGGACCGGAGGACAGGGTCCTGTTGGGGGAGCTGGAGCCCAAGGTTGGCCTTGGGTCTAGGTAACACATTGTTAAGTGTTTTCAAAATTGGTGTTCTAGTTTCTAACTAAATGATTGATACATTTCTAGCTTAATATTTTCGTTTGTTACTCATCTTTATGTCCTTTTTTTGGTTTTGGTTGTAATAAAGGTGGGTTTTGTAAGCGAGTGCTTGGATTTATCCCTGAGCTACGTCACCCAAAGTAACAGTGGGTACCTCCAGTGGCGGGGGTACCGTCATTGGGTACTTTTTTTGGTGCATTTTAACTCTTCTACTATACCGTTTTACCCTTTGGTTTGCTGGATACGTTATCAACAAAGTATATATTACACAATAAGTCTTATACAGATGTAATAGCTTTAAATCAAGTAGACCAACACAAATACTATTAATTATCATGGCGGAAGGAAAAATACATAGGTGTGCTATTCCCATCATTTGCTTACGTCACCCAGATTGCAACCAAAAAATCAGCTGATGTATTGCCAAAAAGTATATATTTGTTTTGATTTGATTGTTATTGATTTTATAATTTTTCTAAATGGTAAAATCATGTTTGCAATCTGAGTGACGTCAGCATATGATAGGAATAGCACACCAATGTATTTTCCTTCTACCATGATTAATTATTTTGTAACCATTAAAAGCATTGAACATGTGTTATAATAATTGTATCTTCATACACCCTCAATGTTGACAACATAATTACATTTGTGTTTGCTGTACAACTTTGCTTTGCATAACATGTACAATTCAAACTAACATTGTGAAACACTGTACGTTATATAATTATCTATGTATATTACTCGTCATAACACATTGTCTTTGACCATTGGTTATGTTTATGTGTTTACATTGTAGCAAAGGGAACTAACATTGCATTCAAACTCTTGTTATACTAGATTAAATTGCATATTGTTTCAACAGTTAATTATTTTATGTATTGTATGTTTAACATTTTTAGAATAATATATTCTTAAAAATGTTTTGGTGAGCGTGTTAAAATTACCTTTACAGATAATTATTTTCATTTGTTTTCAAAGGATCCTCATGCAACCAACCCATGTTTTTTAGTTTGTTAGATTGCACATAAATATATTATTAGATACTTACTCTAATAATCCATCTAGATCGCAAAGACAGTAATTATTTAATATATCTATACACATATTTATATAACTTGTTAGAACGCTTAAAGTTAAATCAGTTGGAGAAATTAATCATAGGATGAATTAAATAAATATTACCCAAGCGAGACAAATTTGATTCGCTCAAATAATAAATTTGCATTGAAGTCAGATTTCATTGTTGCTAGAAGTTATTTAAGAACAATGTAAACAATATAAAATGTGTGTTGTCTTTGTCTTAATAACGATCCACCATTTTTTTCCCATTTCCTTCTCATCTGTAAATTGTATTATATTACTAAAATGATTATTTATTGTCTAATTATTCATTTCATACTTATAACTTAATTTTATACTTGTTTAATGTATGTAATGCACTTTTTATCAATAATATAAATAACTATTATCGGAATCTTCACGGTAAATAAATCGATATAAAGAAAATATGTATTATACATACATTTGTATTAAATATAACGTGTGTTTTCATATAGCATGTACGTTAAAATTTCCAACCTTATGCATATTATAATGAACATAATTTCACATTCATTTACATTAACTTTTCAATTTCATTAATTGAATTTTCATTCACTTAATTAAACTAAGTGATTTTGTCAAATTGTTATAAGTTCTGTGGCTTATATTTGAATACCTACATACTGGTGTAGCGTTTTGTGTTTTTAAAGTGTTGTTGCGAATTCAGAGTAATGAATTTGTAAACTATAACATTTTCAGTTTTTTTTTACTATGGTTTGCCTCCTGTTATTCGAAATGTTTTTGTATAATTATACTTGTTTTTATGCAAATCAGCTACCCTGTATTTACAGTATTTGTTTACATCTAACTGTAAACAAAAATACTGTTCTTAACTTTTGATGTTTGTCTACAATTTAATTAATACAAGTCCCAAGTTTGTGTGTTATGATCAATTCCAAATATAACACAAATGTATTTGTCTTGTTCAGGTTCCACGATGACGTAAGTTCCAAACCATTTTCAATTACACGAAAGAGTGAATCCTAAAAGGGCTTCGTTTGAACCCTAAACGATTGTATTAGGTTGTTTTTTTTTTTACAGAGAACCCCAATCTTCATGACACCTGTAGTAAATTATAAGCCTATAGTGTTCTTTCATTAAAAAAACCTGAATTAAAATATTATGAATTCATAAAAATAACCATACACATTTAACTTGGTTAATTTAGAATCTCTACTTCAAATGTCTAATTCAATAGTAATCTTAATCGTATGTTTCATTGCTAGTAAAATATATTTTAAAAATAGTAAACAAATTGTATCGCAACAAGTTTAATTTTTGTGTAATCCATTACTTGACCTAACCTAATATAGTAGTTTCGGTTAAGACACGAGTAAAAAATTTAGGGTACGAGCCTTGGTGAATCCCTTTAAGAATTCTACGGATGTCTTTAAGGGTTATCACGTCAGTTGCGTACACTGTTTTACCTACGACAGTTTTTAATTTGCTAAAAATCACTACTCACAACATCTAAAACAGGTAGTTTTCGTTTATATCCTCTAACTGCCTCTGAATTTGAAGCAACAACTTGTTTTCCCACCCATTCACTCATTTTATAATAAATTACATTGGCCTTAACAGCTGATAAGTTTATTTTTGAAACAAAACAATTTTAATAATTTTCTCAGGTAAAGAAAACTGTAAATTGAATCTTTTCAATTCTAAGAACTTAAAAGGATAGTTTAAAAACGGTCGTAGGTAAAAGCTATCCAGATACAGTTTGCGTACTATTTATATTAAAAGTATTTTAAACATATAATGAAAACTTATCAGTCCATACTTTGCCAGGGGTGGTTTAAGATGTCGCAGGAAGTCACAGTATCACGCACGAAAACTCGCGACACACTGAGCGTTCTGGAGGCGTCCTGACGTATTTAGACCACCCCAAACCTCTCCCGCCAATAACGCTAGCCACCCCATCTTTGGCGCCAAACTGCCTGCGAACCATTCACTACAAAGCTATCTGGTTTGGATTGGGATAGGGAATGAATATCGCATGCATTTTCGTGGTTGAATGTGTTTTAAGATGTTATGACTGTAGTTTGATGGGGACTTTTCGAAATTGTTCTTTGTTGGATAAAATAGACGTTCTGTCGTTGGTATTCATAAAAAACCTTTGTCAAGGTTAAATATTACTTAAATGTGTTAGGCTAAAGGGTTATACAATAGTTGAGACTTAAATCCTTTTCATATATTTGTTGGTGCCCTTAGCTTTGGGATTTTTTGGAGCTAACTAGACACCTAAAGATTTGGAGAAGTGAACGCTTTTTGATTAAATAAAATATTGTTTACACATTACACTCTCTTTAAAATGCTTATGGTGCTATTTTTTTCATTTAATTGTGAAAACTTTAAGATATTTTCAAAGCAAAACTTTGCAATACGTTAAAATTCACCGATACAATACTATTTGCTGCTTTTGAAACAAAATTAATATAAAATAGGTACTTTAAAAGACACCTTTGATATATATATATATATATATATAATTAATATAGTATACAATATACACAAATTGTTTTAGTAAAAACTTTTACTTGTGATAACTGCACAGTTGTTTAATATAACTCATTATTATATATGTTACTGCATTAGCAATCAGGAAAAACTTGCAATAAAATCCTTTAGAATTACTCAATTTCAACAATATCTTGATTTCTCTTTCCCAATATCGTATAAAAACTCGAAAGCAACCGACTGAGGGAAAAAGACCACCTCATATCATGCCAGACACGGTTGGGGAATTTAATATGTAACGTCTTCTTTGACACATTAATTGAAAGAAGTTAGCAATAAAGTTAACAATGAAAGTTCTCTCGTCATCCTCATATTTCCAATTACAAAAGCTTGTTTGCTGCCATGAAATTTGAAACCGTCACGTTCCAACTTTTGTCAGAATATTACATTTCTCGTTGGTGGTTCTTTGTTTATTAGGATCATGTCAAATTTAAAGTTTATACTATTGAATAGTTGCTGTAGGAAACCCATAGTTTCACTTACAGTAAACAACGAAAAAAATATATTGAATTTGAATTGTTTCGTGTTAATTAGATTTTAAAACAAAGAAGCTAGGCTAACTACTGAGATATTTGTACATTAGAACGAGTTAGAGGTCAAACACATTTTTTTTAAAGATTTTTTCGGAATAGAACTTATTGTACTAATAGGTAAAGTATTATCTTACTAATGTGTCAGTTGCGAAACACTTGTTTCAAACAAAATATTTAAACATTGTAAATTAAAAAATGTACTCATATGTTGATGGTTTAGCCTTTTATTTTGTTGTTGTTTACTTTAAAAAGGAATCTCCATTTAATTGTTTATAAAGTTGAACACATTTTATACTAATCTCTTAAACATCGTACTCTTTAATCTTTAACCATTCAATATTTGGTTTATATTTTTACCTTTAGAAATAATAAGCTCGGGTTGGTTGTTTTATAAATGTTTTCTGAAATGAAAAATCGTTTAGATGGTAAGGGTTAACACTTTTTTGAACATTGTCTTTTTGTTGCTTCTCACAACTAGTTGGAAATCCAAAAATCAAAATAAAAATATTTCCATTTAGTAATATAAACAAAAGATTTATTTCAAAATTACGTTCATTTTAACGAACGTACAAATATACACTCGTACTAATAAAAATCGTTCAAACCCTTCATTAAATACGTTATACAATTCTATGATCTCATAAACTATTTTTATAATTCACAATTAAAAATAAAAAACTTTACAAACGGAATTTAATAAAAGAAATGAAATATTTTGTTTAGTTTGCAAAATGAAAAGCTTGACTAAATTATCTTTGACACATTCAAAGGTTGACATCTTTATAAGAACAAAGGGTATCTCTGAGAAACTCTGACTTCGTTTGTAACAAACTGAGTCCGTGATAAATTACCTCAAAAGGCTACTTTTCGTTTCAAGATGTTTCAAACAAAATAAAGGCAAATTGATTTGAGATTTGCATGCAAATGTATTATTTACCCAATAATATATAAGAATTTTCATCCTAATGTAAGCTTTTTTAATTCTAGTTATCTTAATATAAAAAAGTTAAAGGTAATTTAATTATTTAAAAACATTGTTATTGGGTTTTATTTAAAACAATACAATATTTTATTACATTTTCCATCTTTTTCCCCAAAAAATAAAGGCTTTAGTCTACATTTATTCCTATAACATTCTTCTTAATATTCTTCTTAATAGGGATTTAATGCTGCGTATACAGAGAAAAGAACGTCAAAAAGATTTTATTGTATATTATAATCTATACATCACCAAAAAAATATTAAACTGCATACATTTTCATCAGCTATCTAGCAATTAATAGTAGCACAATTTAATCAGAGTTTTTTTTTTCTTTTGAATATGTTGAACAGACTTACGGTCTTATATTGTTAAAAGGTTTGTTACTTAATAATGCCAGACTCTTGTAATTACGTACTAACTGACTAGGACGGTGGTGTCATCCTGTAATCCAGCTACTAGGAGATCATAAATTGTGGATATTTATAGAGATGCATAGTGGATGCGATGCTCCATGGCGTGGATTAACGTCCGCACTAGTGAGTACTACGACTATCGCAGTAATACCCTGATAATTAGACCAATTCGTATATACCAAAGGCAAAAATTTGGTTCATATTCCACTATAAACTGTTGGGCCCTTAGTTGCCACTGGCTGTATGGGCTATTAATTACAGCTGTTTCTAAGGAACATGTCGGCCTTAGTCACTAACAAGACTACAAGATCATGCCACTCATCCTTCACTCATACATGGGTTAAAATACGCACACAGTTGCGTCCCCATCTTAAATAATTTATAGAATTGATTGATTTATAATTGATAATTGCAATGCCCTATTTCTTTACTGGTACTATTATAATCAAAGACTAAATCAGTTTCAAGATCTTATGGCTGTGGTTTATTCGTTCCAGTAGATATTAGCGCCTTAGAGTTTTCTGAAAAATATGATGAGTTTCTGTATGTACTTAGTTTTCCATTAAGTCCATTGTCAGCATACTTAATTTACTACTTTTCAATTTAAGATGCAAATATGTTCTACACCATTTTGTATTCCAGATTAGGTGCAGTTTTAACCTTGCTTGGATTAATAAATAATGTTTATTTAATTTTCTCGTTAATTTTATTTGACTGATGAAGTTTAATAACACAACTTACTCAAATAACAACTTAAAACAATTTAAAATGAAATTGTAACCTTAAAAAGAACTACCACTTCGTTTACATAGGTCACAAAAGATTAATACAATACGTATAATATTATATGAATATTAATGTTGCTTTGAACCCATAAAACAACATAATAATTTATAACCTTCGGTAACACAAACATTTACACGCTAAAATAATAGAAAGTAAACAAAATAATGAGGTAAACGGAACAGTAAAATATTTGTTTACCTTTTTTATAGTTATAGTGTTTATTTGGATTGTGTAGCCAAACGTTTACTATCATTTGAATACGACTTGTTTGAGTTAAAAGAATTATGTAGGAATATGTGAAATTTCCAACTAAAAGCATTTTCGTGTAGCGCTTTTAGGCAGAAAAGTGAGGCGAATTATTCGCAAATGGCAGAATTTATTACACAAATTCATAAACCAG
Organism: Macrosteles quadrilineatus; assembly: GCF_028750875.1. NCBI lineage: Eukaryota > Metazoa > Arthropoda > Insecta > Hemiptera > Cicadellidae > Macrosteles > Macrosteles quadrilineatus. Next base: position 195,445,452 of record NW_026542594.1, read on the forward strand.
TTTGTAAAGTATTAAGTGAAAAAGACTTTACCTATTCTATTTATAACAGAATATAATAAAAGTAAATCATTTTATTTTTAGTTTACCTACGTAGATACACCATTCTATCCATGAACAATCTAAAACATAATGTTAAAATTATTGGTTAAAAAAGGTTTTTAAGTATAAAAACAAATAAAACTAAGTGAGGTCCAAAAGACCTTTACAATGTATCATAAATATCACAAATATGGACATTAACGTGAAGAGGGATGGGGAAAGTGTTACTGGGAACATGTTGGCCACTTCGCATATATGTCTCCAGAGACATTGTGTAAAAAGAATTTCTCACAGGTAGCAGTGTCGTATTTTATAGCTAGGATATTTTATAAGCAAAATAATAGGCCTAGGCCTACCTAATTTCGTAAATAATTGTTGGCTACTATTATCCTTAGGGTTCCTGATACTACAGCAATAATTCCACATGTTGTGTGGATTAAGGTTGTACCGCTTTGGTTTTCAACCGTTGTATACAATCTGTAGTATTTATACTGTTTAGTTATGTTTTGATACGAGATGGGTTAATTAAAGTTTCTTTAATAACAGCTTTCGATCACGTTAGTTTCCAGTAATCATGTTAATTAATTATTATGGTCAAGTAAAATGGACAAAGTTTACAAAAATGTTTTGTATTACTTACTATTTGTTTTATTTGTATATAGTTATGATAGAAAATTCAAAAGAAGGATATTGAAGGATATTAAGGATCATTTATACCAAACTATTATGGTTTAATCCTCTTTAAATCATCAAAATTAAGAAGTGTGTTTATTTGCCAGTTGTTTGTAGCATGATTACTGAAATATTTGTAGCCAGATTGGTTTAAAGGTTTATTATTGTTTGCAAAGAAATGTTAGGAAATGAATAATTTGATCGCTCGAAAAAAGTGTAATTACTTGTATAAAACAAGTTTCTACAGACAAGGCGTGGGAGAAGGCATCTGAATGCTTTGAGCTATTGTTCAACTCGATAGACCTTTTAAGCCCACCATTGGCTACTTATTTATTGGTTTAATTGTTAATAAACAATAATTAATAATAAATAAATAAATAATAAAATACCATATATAAATAATCAAATAAAGACTATAATCAAATTATCAAAAAAGTATATAATAATTAAATAAATAATAAAAATGAATAAATAAATATTATTGATTAGATTTCATTGGTACAAGTAATAAAAAAATATTTTTTTTTATGTTTCTATACGTTATGTATTGGATTTATAAAGAAATATCAATCCTGCAACAAAAGTTAGTAAAACATAATAAAAATCTAAGTAATTGTTTAGGCTATTGGTTAAAGAGAAATATATCCACATGGGATGGGTAAGTGTGATGATTTAAAGTAAGTAAATTACTATAACATATTACATCGTGATAATAGTAATATAATATTGTTTCTGACTAGTCTCGAACTAACAACCTCTTGCTTTAAGCCCGAGAAACGATAACTTTATATTTAGTTCTGTGATACATAATCATACAATACTCTAAAATTAACACTTCAACTGCAATGGGAGGCTGCAAACTACAAGATATATTGGAGAAGGATATGAAGGTTGTATTGTTAAGTGTACAAGCACTCTTGGCGGACAAACCGTCTCCTCCCTAACATCTGGACAATACCTGCCAACACCACTGGAAGGATTTATATTTATATAAATGAGTAATTCATACATAAACTAACAGCTAAAGTAATGTTTTTTAATTTTTTTTATAATTCTCATAGACAATTAAATTTTTGAATTTTTCCATCGTAAGCTGGAGACAGTACTCATAGCCTATATTCAAAATAAAAATAACTTACCAAAAATAAACAATCGGTAAAATCATCTTTATATATGCCAAAAGATATGTGTTGAAAAAAGTAGTAGTAAATGTTTTATTTGAAATTTAACAAAATTATCTGTTTTTTTATTGCAATATTTAAAATTTTTATTTTGCGCATATATTATAAATGTTTTATTTTTTTCTAGATATAAAACACGCAATTTACAGTACTGGGTTCTAAGACTTGTTCAATTTAATGTAACAGGTCACACACCATAAATTACTAGAACTTAAAAGTCAACGCGCTTGATATAAATTTAAAGAAACCCTTATTTACAAAATTACCAAACAGTTAGCGATGTTTTTGGATAGCAAATATTTTTAAACGAATCATTCTTGAACTCATTAACCATATTTTTTTCTGATTAGGTTTAGAGGAAGCCAAATGAGTTCTTAAAGTTTCCTCTTATCTTTGTGACTCCCTATTTAAAGTTTTTTTTTCTTTTCATAAATATAAAAAAATCCAAGCCCATAAAACATAATTACGTGTAAAGCTTCCAAGATAATTTAAACTATCCATATAGCCATACAGAATAACCTTTCTAATATAACTGTTTAAACTATGTTTAAGCTCAAAACATTGTTTAAAAGAAACGTCCAATCAAATTCATATCTAAAATGTTGATCAAGGTAACAAGGGATGATAATTTTGACAATGGTGGACTGATGGTGTGGATCCTATGGGGTTTACCTTTAAAGGTAATTTCCCTCAGGTATGAACCCTAATTGATTACCCTCTGCGGTTAAAATTCCCAGCGTTGCATATAGACGAGCTTTGGCCTCATGGGTACATCTAACAATATGCCAAATGTAGGTGCAAAATTAATTGAGGAATTAAAGTGTGTTTTTTGACATAATAGTATTTCGTCAGTTATTTTAAGAGAGACAGTATGTGCAAATAAAGTATTCGAATATCCAAATATATTTGTTTCAATGCTAAGGTAATTTTGCGGTACTCTTTTAAATCAATCACTAAATCAATTAGGTTTCAAGCTATTGTATACTTAAAAGAAACATTTTATAATTACATATTATTTCGAGTGGAAATAGACAAAAAGGCCGTTTATGTCTCCTCAGGAGTTATAGGCCTATAAATATTTTTTTGTATTCTATAAAAAAACTTATGTTTGTACAAAAACCTTAGTAGTACAACGTACTATTCAACTTTCAACGTAGTAATTTTCTGTTAAACATAAAATACGAGGAAGCTTTGTAATTGTTTGCATTTTAATGTAATACAACAACTGTAAGATAACAAATATCGTTGCACTAGTTTAAGTTTAGTTTTACATTTTAGCGGTCAAAAGATAGTATTCGATTTTCATAGAGCATAATAAGCCATCACTACTGCTATCTTAACGGGTTTTTAAAACATTACATCGTATCAAAATATTAACTAGGCCACTATTACTTGAATGAGAACAGGAAGGCTCTTAAGTGCTATCTTGTTTTGAGTTCCGGATAATTCTTCACAAGGGTCAGTAGGACATTTTGTAAGCACACATTTTTAAACAAATAAAATAAACTATAAACTTTAGTGTTAATTTGTTTTATTAAATATTGGTGTTTTCACAAAGTAATAGTAAGAATTATTTTTGTGTCCAAAAATACTTAGACGGAAAAAGAGCTCTATCAGATGCAATAATTTAACTTTGCTTTGTCAATAAATGTATGCTTCCTGGATAATAACATTATATCTCTCAATGCAATCCAATTGTTGTATTGTCGTATTTTATGGATAAACGAACAAGTAGTTTAATGAACAATAATTATTAACATGATTAAGTATTTTAACAGTCCATTTATAGTTTATTATGAACCACATTTTGATTTCATTTGTATTAATGCAATTACTCATCTATTCATAACTATTATTTGACATTAACCTTATACAAATTCAAATATATTTGTTGGTATTTTTATTCATTTAAAACCTTGGTTTCATATTTCTATATTAATAATTGAAATATACCTATAAACAAACTGTTATATTTCGTTAAAGTTAGTTTTTAACCCATAGATCTAACGTTCTACAAGATTTTACACGATTTTAAAAGGAAACTTGTCACTTTTTTTGCAGATTACATACAAAGTTTCTCAGAAATACTTTGAGATTTTGCCAAATTGTCTTTGTCTCCTCGATTTCGTAGTCCAGTTACTGTATACGAGACACAAAAACAATTCAGTTTAAATTGTTGAAACAATTTGGATTGTGGAAATGTGGAACCGTACTTTGTATGGAAAAATAATATTGTATTCTAGTCAGCTAATATTAGTTTTATTCTATTTGATGATCTTTATTTTATATCTCCTATGAAAATAAATTTTCTTAAGGTATCTTTTAATGAAATGTCATAACAATATTGAAAAATATTAATACAAGTTTCATATGCTTATTCAACGTGTGTTTCAACCTGATTATACAAAGGTATAACTAAATTCCTAACACAAACACTAAATTTATAGATTTTGTAAACGAATAAAAATATTTTCTGACACATCGGTATGTTAAGAAATATATTTTTGAGGACTCATTTTAGATCAGAGTTTTATTGTTCAACGATATTTTAGATTAAAAGTTTGTTGTATTGTTACTGAGCTTTAAGGAAACGCTCTGTATTTCTTCTTTCCCTTAATCTGCTTCTAAACACAAAGCCAATCTAGGTATCTTTGTTTTTAACATATGTCACATTTTTGATGGTTCATCTCGCATAATAAATAAACTGCTCTATTCAAATTTTGGCTACTTTCGTAACTAGTGGTAAAATACAGTAATAAATTATATTTATGGGCCCAGACCTGCAAGGAACGTACAATATATTATCGAATGACAATTTAAGTTCGATATAAATATCGATTAAAGCTTTCCATATAAATATTAAATTTCAATATTGAGTTTTTTTTTATAAATATATTTCAAAGCAGAAGCCCGCCTACCACTCCGATGCGGCGTTTGGTTTAGGTTAGTCTACTTTAGTCTCAGTTTAGTTTACGATAATGGCAAACAAAGTAACAATATCTATGAAAAAATTGGATAAGGATACAATTTTGCAACTTTGTAATTCATTTTTATATCAATAAATACACAACATATCAACATTTCATTACAAATGTTTCTTGTTATCATAATTTAAACAACGCAAATCTATAATAAACAAACCTAATCTGTCACCACAACATGGTGTAAATAAAAAACATATGATGTATATTTCCATCACGTGAAAACTATATTCAAACTAGATTTATAGTCCCCTGTCAAATGTACATATACAGGCTCCCGTGTGCTCCTTCATGAGGCAGGTGTGGGAGTAGTCTTAATCTCTTCGTTTGACCTTGGAAAAATACAATTTCGATGGTGGCACTCTTGAAAATTTTGCGTTTGAACGCCGAATGGTAAAAAACAAAATGGCCGCCATCGCAAACTTGTTTTCTTACTTATATCAGTAACCGTTAGGGTTACAAAAGAATTGTTGATACCAAAATGTAGCTATTTTAAATCTGCACAAAAATATGATTACAGTTTTTATGTAGGATCAACCATTATTTCATAAAACATAATTTTATATTTTTCATAAATAAAATTAATCAGGGTGGATGTAATTTCCCAGGACAGTTAAATATTTCAAAAAGTAATAAAGGGTGTTTCAGTAAAGCGTTGTGTACTGTGCAGATTCAGATTCTATGTGCAAAAATAAGTCAAAAATGTTGTATAAATTTGTTTCGATTTGGGCTTAGTTTAGCCGTAATCCGCCATTTTGAATTTTTTGAAAATAACTCATAACTCAATAGCCCTTGAAGATATTTTTATGAAACTTGGTATAAACTTTAAGTCTAAAACTATTAACATTCTCCGAAAAAATCTTTGATTTGGCTCATCGAATTTCAAAATGGCGGCCATTAAAAGTTTTTAAAGTCAAATTCCATGAAAACCAGCAATTAAAACAAAACTTTGAAACACAATATGTAATGTCCTTTTTATTACAAATCGAACGACACTTTATTTGCGAAAATCGGATAATAAATAAAAAAGTTATGTAACTTTTATAATGTTTTTGTCACTAGTTTCTATGGAATTTAACTTTGTGGTGTTAAAATGACTGCCATTTTGATAATTAGCATTAATAACAAAAGTTACATAACTTTTTTATTTATTATCCGATTTTCGCAAATAAAGTGTCATTCGATTTGGAATAAAAAGGACTTTAAATAATGTGTTGCAAAACTTTATTTTAATAGCTGGTTTTCATGGAATTTGACTTTAAACATTTTAAATGGCGGCCATTTTGTTTTTTACCCACAGCGTTCAAACGCACAATTTTCAAGAGTGCCACCATCGAAATTGTATTTCTCAAAGGTCAAACGAAGAGATTAAGACTACTCCCACACCTGCCTCATCAAGGAGCACACGGGGGTACATTTGACAGTGGACTATTAATACGATTTCATCTGTTAATATTTCCTAGGTTCTCTGCGTAACAGTAAAAAACATATTTATTGGATATTATCACAGTTTAAGGCAATCCCCAACATTTTATTCAACCCAAATGATATGTGTCTAGTGTGGCGTAGATTCCACATCATTTACATGCCTTGACGTGTGCTTCATCCATTTGGCAGCCTCATTTTCCCTTGAGTGCTAGGATTTAATACCTACCATTTAGGTAGACTAATTGAAACCCTTATGAATAACAATACATGCTAGTCAAATATATTCATTATGTATTATTTGACGGATTAGAAAATTATCGTTGATTTAAAAGCTATTGACTTTTCTCAGGATTGAACCAGCAACCTTTTAATTGTCAGGCGAGTCCTTTCACGAACACTAAGCTATCCAGCCTCACTACTTTGCTTATCTTTGATTAAATTGTATGAGGTTTAAAACATTTGGTATACAGACTGTCCCAAAAGTCCCGGACCGGTTAAATATTTTCTAAATGACAAAAGATAAATCAATAAGATTTTACACATCAACACCATACTTAAAAATCTACTTTTTTAAGGAACTATCAATTTTCTGTCATATCATGGGGACGTCCCGCAAGGAGTCAGAAGGAAATCTTAAATAGAAGCATAGTTTGACATGCACATCAAATTAAAGAACTTTACTAGTAGATTACAATGCCGTAAATTTAAGCTCAAAAGAACGCCTGAGTAAAAAATGGCAGCGGTTCAAAGATTTCTTGAACCTGCCATTTTTAATCTTTGAACGACTGCCATTTTTTACTCATGCGTTCTTTTGAGTTTGAATTTACGGCATTGTAATCTACTAGTGAAGACCTTTAATTTGATGTGGATATCGACCTATGCTTACGTTAAAAAGTTTTTTTCCGATTCCTAGGGCTGTGCCCCCAAATGCAAATTAAATTAATCTTTGAACCACTGTCATTCTTGACTTGGTTTTCCGTTTGAGTTCAAATTTGTGGCATTATATTCTGCTAGTAAAGACCTTTAATTTGATGTACATGTCAACCTATGCTTCTATTTAAGATTTCCTTCTGACTCCTTGCGGGACGTCCCCATTATGTGACAGAAAATTGATATTTCCTTAAAAAGTAGATTCTTAGGTGTGGGGTTGATGTACCAAATCTTATGTCGTTTAGAAAATATTAAACCGGTCCGGGACTTTTGGGACAGTCTGTATAGTAAATTTAATTGAAATTATATTTATTAAAACTTTTTCTGCTATTTAAAACTAATTTCAGCGTGACAATGCTCAGACAATATAACGCCCATTGAGGGCAGATTTTAACATAACTATCGATATTATGATAGTCTGAACAACCTATAATACTATTTCTATTGATGTTATGACAGCGGTTAACTGATACAGTCTTCGGAGGTAAAATTTTATCGCTTATCTAAATGGTGGAGTTAGTTTGAATTGAAATTCAATTACACGTTTAAGATTTTTATATATAGCATTTATTTTTATTTTAAGGTTTTGAGGCTTCTTAAAGATTTCTTAATTTAAGCTAATATTGGAAATAATTAAGAGACCAAACTGTAAAATTAACAACTAAAGATATTGCCATTTTAAATTTAAAAACTACACCTTATCCATACCGTTCAAAAATTGACTCAACGGAAAGCCATGCATTAAAAGGTCCTCTACTATAAAATAGTCTGATTAATTTTAAATGAACCCTGATTTCTTTGTTTAATTTAAATGATTTGTGAAACAGACAAACATGTCTGACTCAAGGGAAATTAACTCATACTATCAGCGAAAAGTTAAGTAGACAACCACGGATGTGTGACAACTAATCAAATGATTGCAGTTTACAAGTGGGTAAATACTTAACATATGATTATTTATTTATTGACTGGATACCCCTTTAAATTAGCAATTACAACAATTCACATGATAACATGATATTATATAGAATTTATTGTCTCTATATTATTCATTATGTATACAAATCCGTCTGCTTTTAGCTTAAAATCAAGTTTATGTTTAATATTTTTTTTATTTAAATAAAATGTGATGTTATATATCACGAAAATTACTAATAACTATTAAAAATATAGATTAAATATCGCGAATTGTGGATATTTATTGACATGATCCGTGGATGCGATACCCCCTGGTGTGGATTAACGCAGTGAGTACTACGACTATCTGCAGTACTATCCTGATGATTAGACCAATTCATTACAAGGCAAAAATGTTGTTCGGATCCCACTATAAACTGTAGGTCCCGTGTTGCCATTGCTTGTATGGAATATTAATTAACAGTCCTGCCTAAGGAACATCGGCCTTAGTCTCTAACAAGACTCCAATATCGTACCACTCATCCTACACTCAAATCCATTCATACTTGCCTTTAAATACCTACTTTCGTCTGGTCACCATTTCAGATAAAATTATTAAAGTAGATAGTGATTCCATAATAATATTATATTTGCTTTTAAAATAGTTTTTAGGAAGGAATAAGATATACTCTAACTGATTTTACAAAGCTAAATTTGGACTGAAAATAAAAATTCACAAATAAAAAGAAAACGTAACAACGAGGAAGAACTACGACACGGTTGCGTGTTCAAGAGCAATATTTAACTGAATCAGGTTTGTTGCTTAATTGCGTTGATTGTGCAGTTTCTTCTTCCAATTATTTTCCCAATTATAGTTTCCTGGCCATGTAAAACAGGATAGGATTTGTAAAAAACATTACAAAAACTTACGCACCAACATCCTTTTCTTCCTTAAAATATAGGAATAATAGTATCACAAAACTTTTGATATTTAAAATAATTAGCGTCACTAGAGTCCTATTGCTAACGCAGCCTTCTGCGTTGACAGCGCTCAGCTTCTGGCTGTAATAGAGGTTAGGGTTTCACAATCATAGGAGAGTAAGGAGACTGTCAAACTTGAGTCTTTTATCATTATATATCAATTATTTAAGATTGGGACGCCACTATGTGCGTATTTTAACCCAAATATGAGTGAAGGATGGGTGTAGGATGAGTGGCACGATCTTGTAGTCTTGTTGCTAAGGCCGACATATTCTTTAGATAGGGCCTATGTTGTTAGCAGATGATCGTTCCACTGACCAGGTTAAATACATAGACCAATCGGATACGTCCCAGACATCCACGAATATTAGAACATAAACTGTATGGACCGTAAACATAATAAATTACATAACTGGTATGAAAATAAACAAATGTTTATTATTTTTATGGAACTGTCAAAAACTTCTGAACTATAATTTTATGTTATTGGCATAAGATTGGGACGAGTGACGTAAATTGCTTTGCTGGTGATCCATTTCGTTTCCGGTCTAATATCGGAGCAGCAAACCATCTTTGAATAAATTTATTATTACTGTTCAACTCACACAATTAATTAATGAAAAATAAGATTACCTTAATCGATTAGGTATTCTTTTCCTAATTATAACTTTATGCCCTTTTGAAAATATCGCAAATTTATTATTTTGTTTCCATTGTTTTAGACAGTTACCTATCAAATAATAGTGGATCGTTCTTATGATAATACAAAATGAATAGGGACATTTCCTAGTACAACTAAGAAATCATAGTCTAAATGTCCAAAGCAGATTTGGTTCAAATGTTCTGCAGAATACATTGGGATTCAGCCAAAGAGCCTTTGTTTCTCAACATTCATAGCCCAACAAGACAATATTATATTTTCGAAGAAACCGAATAATTTCCTATCTGTTTGGTAATTAATTTTGCATTAATTTTGTTGGTAAGGTAATAATATATTTTCCTGTGCCTTTTAATTGGCTAAAACTTTAAAGAAGGGAACGTAAAACTAAGTATTGTGACAAAAAATCACCTAACAACACAGGAAAAAGTGAATGTAATAAGCAAATATCAAACTAAATCAATGTAACAAAAAACATTCAACATTGTGCAAATTAATAACAAGGTACAAGAACTCCACTGAGTCCAGCTTAAGAAAGTAGGGGAAACATCTTCAAAACGATTGCATGTTCAAGAGCTATATTTTAGAAACAGTAATCGCTGCTTATCTCTAATTGTTCAGTTTCTTCTTTCATCCCTTTTCTGATCATACTCATACTACCAAAGTAATCAATATGCTTTCTACTGACTTGAATATGTTGTTGTTACAAAAACAGAAGTTGATTGGCCTTAATATATGATTTTATTATTGGTATCCGTACTTATTAGTGATATTTAAATTAAAGTTTTCGAAATGAAACCTTTTATATATAAATATTTATATAGTTGAATCGAATCACATGTTTTAATATTATAGTCTAGATTAACAAGAGACAATCCGGTAAGTTAAGGAACAAAAAGAACATGTATATGTTGAATAAGAAAGCGAGACTAAATTATTTATAACATAATAAAGACAAAGTTGCAATGCCAAGTATAGGAACGCCGTGTCCAGAATTCCGTTTTAAACTGAAGATTATATTATATATTTGGAGCTTAAGTGGCCACCTTGGATAATTTCAAACAGCTGCTGAAGAGTTAAGTATCATCCAAAAATAGTATTTAAAACACCAAAGTGATTATAATGTAAATATCTATTATACTGTGAGATTAGAAATGTTTGTTGTTTTGGACATATTTCAAAGAGAGTCCATGGAAGCCAACTGCCATCTTGGATTTGCCCACCATAAAAGCAATGTTTTTTTTACAGTCAATGAAGAGTTATTTACCACCCAAAAATATTTGATTTAAATATGAAAGTGATAGTAATTTAAATATCTAGTATACAGTTGGATTAGAAATCGTCTTTGTAGTTTTTAAATTATTTTATGATTTATAACGTCTAGGCTCCAACGATTCTTAATAATTAATGATTACTTTTACGAATTCCATTAGTTTACAGTCAAATTATTCTTTTTCTCACTACTATTTGAGTGATATAACCATTGAACAGCTTTAATTAAAACAACCACAAACAAAATACTTTGTATAAATTCTTTTAAATATATTCTAATCGAAATATAGTTTGATCTAGTAACATATTGTTCTTACGGATTCAATCTATTCAAGTTATTTTTACAAGTGATACAGCGTAAAGGAATCCGATAGTCAACTATTTTAAAGGGGAAATAAATAGAGGTCCACGTTAGTATCCAGTCCAAGTTAGTAGTCCAAGTTAGTATGCGGTCCACTCAATAACTACATTACAGATCACTTAAACAACTTGGACGAGTATTGATACTTGGAACTCCCAACAGGAAACATGCTACTAAACATAGAATTTACAGTAGAATGGGGAAGCTTTGAATGCATTGAAGCTTTCGACAATACCTAAACTCTATTGAGAGTAGATACTTGAGACTTCTTGCAGCAAAAACAAAGGTAAAGATGAAATTTGGTCAGTATATTTTATTGTGAAAGTTTTAAGTCTTTTTCAGTGGTTTTGAGTACATTTTGGGTCTATTAGACTAGACCATAGTAGACTATAGTAGTAGTTAGACTATAGTACGTTTTCTGTGACTAGACTGATAATGCATTTTTAGGTTACCTTATACATTCATTTAGAGGTGCTATAGTTTTTATGTAGTTAGTTTAGTCTTTGATAAAAATACAAAATAAACATAATTTTACTTTACAGCTTAAGGCACTGCTTTTCAACATATGCTTCTTAGTTTTTGACGACACTGATTTCAAATTGTACATTCTGTTCTTTTAATGTCCCTTTTGTTTTCAAAGGTATAATTAATCATCTATTAAATCAATTTTAATTGTTCCTAGGGACTGACGATATGTTAGAGGAATTGTTACGCAACAGGAGACAATAATTAGATTAGTTCTCATTCCGTTTGGAAAACAATCAAACTTTGCACATTCCACAACACTAAATAAATTTAGTTTACCCTATGCGTGGTTACAGATTTGGAATAAGGAATTATTTTCACTTCAAAATGTTAGCTACATGGATTTAGTTATTTCGTTATAGTAAGAGATGTTCCGTTTAAGCTATTGCAGAGCATACGTATACTATAAATGCTATTTTAAAGCAATTAATTTTGTAGTCAGGCCCTTACTTAGATTTGCAAAATAATGTGTAAAATATTTTGAAAACAAAAAGGTTGGTCTTAGTGAAATATATAAAACATAATGCAGAATAGAAATAGAATTTTGGTGAGTTAGTGGGTCAATATATCAATGAACTACGGGTCAACGGCAGCGATGTCGTGGGTTCGTATCCTGGTCACAGCCAACACTAATATTTTTCAGTACACTTCACCCTTGTACTGTATCGACTCACCCCTTTCCTTGTTGAATACATATGTGGCCGGCCCATGTGAAAAGTCAATCGCATGGGAAAAGAGCCTGGTTACCTCTTAAAGAAGCATAAACCATTTTTGTAGTATATATTTTTTTAATTTTCTTATCATGGATTATTATGTCTTAGCATCATTGAGTTCTACTGCAACTATTTACATTTATTACGTATGTGTTTTAAGCACCGATCCAAACCCTAGTTCCATTAATATTTTACTGCATCTTTTTGTTACATGAAGTATACAGTAGAACGGCAAACAATATTTACAGATGGAAAAAATATATGTTTTATATATTAGAGTCAATGTTTCTTGTTATTACCTGAAACTCAAATGAATTACGTTACTCAACTCATCTAGAAACAACTTATTATTTGGCAAAACCATATGGAAAGAAGTGGTAGATATAGTCCTAGTTCAAACCATCATTTGACAAGCACTAATTAAAGTATTTAAATATAAAACAGAAAATCAACCATAAAGATAAATAACCAGAAAACACGAAATGGTGTAAATAAGAGTAGAGAGGGAGAGGGCGTAAACACATATTCAGTCTGTGATATTTTAAACATAGTTTAATTACCTTAAGCACTTCTAGAGCGTATCACAGTTATGAGAAACTAAACTTGGAACTCCCCTGGAGTAAACTTGCCTAGTAAACATGAAGTTTACACTAGAATGGGAGATTTGATCACAGACTATGTACGATATTTGGAAATTAAGGTACATACTTACAGATTACCACATTACAATAGTATCATCTTGAATTAATAAAATAAGTAATTTCCCCACTGGTATATAGTCTGTGACCTGTCTCCTGGCCCTTTAGTTATCTGGGACTGGCCCGGGACTGAAACTGTTAGACAGCCCTCAAGAGAGGATCAGACTGGTTCCATCATAGATAGGTTAACGACAGGTTTTATTGTCAATGGATTTTTATTTGTAGAGAGAAATATTATAGCCACTCATAATAGTAAATCACCATAATAAGTCATACGGTCATAATTCAGGTTATAAGCTATACAAATTTTAATGAAGGAACTATTATAGGCTAAGGTAAAATTAAAATACGTACATTGCACAAATCCTAAAAAAAACTCAAAGGTAAAGCTGGCAATAAGATTAAATGCTTTCAAAATGTAAACCAATATATGTTCGTAGTCATTATTTTTCTGCAGTTAAACAACACAAGTGTCATAACTGAACTAGTAGCGTACACAAATTGTGCTTTCATGTTAGGTTAAGTAATTGCTGCAGTATTTTCTACCAATTAAAGGATATGCTTGTTATTTTAACTTAAACTCGGGACTTATTTTTAAAGACTAACAGTTTTATTCTAAGTAGTAAAGTTTATTTTTATACAACCGAAAACCCTATTTCCTTAACATTGTTTTATAGCAAATATCTACCCAAAATTCCCTAAATAATATTTAGTACGTAATTACAAAAAAAGAAAAATTAAGCTTAACCAATTCACTATTAACCGTGTTAGGAATATAAGACGCATCGAAAACTATCTACGAATACATCCTTTCCTTAAAAATATATACGGGCCTGTACAATCAAATAAATTTTAAATTAACCAAAACTCAGTGTTTAACTTGGTTGATTTGTCAAACAGACAAACATGACTGACTCGAGGGAAATCAACTAAGACTGTCAGCGACAAGTTAAGTAGACAACCACGGATGTGTGACAACTAATCAAATGATTGCAGTGTGTAAATACTGTGGTCTTCATTTAGTGGTACTTGTCATCTTGTTTATTTGTTTGTTTATTGATGGAAAAACCTTTGTCCATGCAATTAAACTAGCCAAATAGCATACAAGTCAAAAAATAATAACAAGATAGTGTATGAAAAGAAAATACAATTAATATTTAGAAACAATGTAAACATTCTGTTGGTGTCATCTAGAATTTAAAATATACATATGCATGGCAATGATAGCACAGTAAAAACAGTAAGTTGATAACTACACAATTTAATTGGACAACATGCACAATTTGGCAGAGGTAATAAAAATAGATTGGTTGTAGTACATTGCTTAATAGGTGATCAGTGTGCTCATAGTCTAAGAGAGAACTCAGAACTGGAGTCCTTGCTTTCCTAATCAAGCTATACTATCGAGAGAGGCTGCGTTTAAGAGAAACAATGGTCTAAAAAGTTGATATTCTTGGGGAAAAGATATTTGCTTTGTGATTTGCTGGATATTTTTGCTGGATTTGAACTATTAGGCTGTCATCTTTCATGTTGGTCTTATAACGGATATAATCTTAGAAGAAACATTAGAACCATGTAGATTCAGTTGATTCACAACCTATTCGATATTCATTTATTCCCATTCGTTCCTAATATAAAGAAACTTTCACTTAGATTAGCAGCATAAAACTATCTACAGGTGTGTATATGTAGCTTACAAACAAGGAAACATTTTTATGATTTAACTTACAAGAACAAATATAGATGTAAAAATATATTTAGTATTTAAGTCAAATTCATCAGTATCAGTATTGAGTTTTAAATAGCCGCAAAACAAATTACAAAAGTAGTTTTCCAAACAGGACATACAATTATTTAAACATTTAATGGTTTAATTGAAAATTTAATAAAAATTCTACAACATTTAGCTTGTTATAAAATATATATTGTAAATCAATGACATAAATTGGAATTTGTAAATCTATAATTTATTTATTTACTTTTGATCATAAAAGAGGAAAGAGGTAAACTTTGGAAGAATTTTAAATATGCAACAACTCATCTTCATTATTTAGATCCTCGAGGCTCAGTTTTATTAGTGCAATAAATCTTTACTTCTCTGTACGAGCATTTTACTAAATGTATACAGTATTTTTACCCCTATCATTCTAAAAATAGAAACTTACCCCTGTACACTTGTACACTTAATATCTGACTAATCTATTACTATTGCAAAGATATATTGTTGATTATCACTGTTTTATTGAAGGTTTATAAGCTCTTGTTAAAACAGATGACCTCAACGCATTCGAAATATGTTTATCTCCTCAATGTGATCATGATTACAAACTATTCTTATATAATAAATAGCACCAATGTAAACGAATACTTTTACAGCCTCTGCGAATAAGTATTATATATGTGTACAAAATTTATTATACTCTGCGTTTTGAAACAGAGAAATATGTCAAAGTAGAAGTAATCAAGTAAAGTGGAAAATATTTTAGACAAGTTTAATATATTGTTTAATCGTTATATTCTCAAAGCTTTAACATAATGCATTGTACATAGTACACTAACTGATTTCAATTTGCAACGAAAAAAATATTTGAAGGAACCCGTAGTCCCTCTTCATCTAATAAAACCTCTCAATGACGATAACTGTCTCACAATTATTGTTATGCTAAAAAATATACAAATATAAAACAAGTAAACAACATATTTCTCCCTCAGCAAACATGCAGACTAAGGTTATATTTGCCTAATACAGAGAAGGTATATTTGCAGTGAATTGTTAAGGCTTGGGATTATTGGGATTATTACAGATAGTTTTAAATTGTATAAATTATCCTACTGGACGAATAGACGTACCAATGATACAATGAAACAAAGCATGGGTAAATTAAAACATATATACTATATTATAGACGTTTTGGATTTTTAAAACTCATTCTAAATGTTGTAGCAGCTTATTGAAACTATATAGCACTTTACTATCCCTATTAAAAATAATAATGTTGGTTGATTTCTAAAAACACTCATAATAAAAAGTCACCCAAAATAATTTGGTTTGACGTTCCCTTCTACTTAAAATTATATTTTCTTCAAAAGAAGAATCATGAAAATCTCTCTAATAGTATATTCGCAGTCTTTGAGTGAAATAATGTCTTCATGTTTTAATTTTAAGGATTACCAATGTATCAAGTTCTCAGTTTTAATCGTTATTATTGTATCTCGTATTAACGTTGTATATTAATTTCATGTACTCAAGGGAAATCATACTACTAAGGCTGGAGCTTATTACATCACATCAAAGGAGCCAAAGCAGTATACGTCATTGGCTGTATGTGGCGTGTGGTCTTCATCAAGTACAAGATATCATTTGGTTCTACTGCTATGATTGAGCAATTAGTTTGGGCTATGTACACACACATCTTAGGCCGTATGATTGAGGTTGTGAAAATATTTCCTCAACCATTGTTTGCTGAATGTATCTATAATACGCATATTCCATCACAAATGTTATGCATTTATGTCTAAATCAATAAATGGATATTTTATTTACCACCTTCAGAGTTTAACAAAACAAAACTGTTCTGAAACCTAACCAATTGTTTATGTAGGTGAAAAAGATAAATGACATCCTTAACAGCATAAACAAACAAAAACTTCCCATTGCTTAAAGTTTTTTTCGTTGTTTTTTATTTATTAATATCTACGTATGTATATATTTACATAACTTTTTCAGACATTTATAAAATATACATTCGACTCTATTTAATCTCTTTTCACTATATAATAACCGTATCCTGATTCAATAAGTAATCACAAAGAGAAATAAATTTAAAAAATCCAAAGTGAATTCAAAATTTTATTACAGACAAGTATTGTTATTTGTCTACAAAGGAGAATAGACAACGGTGCATTGGCTAAGTCCCAATGAATTCTGTATAATATTATACCATCCTGCTTCAGAAGTAATAAAAGGAGGTAATAAAGGATCTATCGTTAATCTTTCTTTAATTAAGGCACCATTGTTTTATTTTTTTAATTTCAGAAACTATGATATTATTATGACTAATACAAATTTGTATTTATTATTTTGGCTGAATAAATAAATAAATGAATAAATAAACAAACAAATAAATAAATAAATATAAAATGTATAAATAGATTAATGAGTTATTTAATTAAAAGGCCATGATTTGCAAGTAAGTTTCATGTACATGTTTTCAAACTTACACAAGTCAAACTAAAACAACTATCATATATAAATAAATGAGTTATTGGGTTATTGACGATGACACCTCCTTGTGTACCCAAAACCATACCTGATAAAATAATACTGTAGTATGATAAGATTACTAACATAATTTAAACAAGCATTTTCCAAAAGTAACACTTAACACTTAATATTACCTAATGTTAAAATGTTTATTTAAAAATGGTGTTCTCGGCGTAAATAAGGTTCCAAATAGTGATTAATGTCCAAAGTTTTCCGTTTAAACTTGTTTAATTAAAGAGGCAATTCTCAATTTAGGCAGAAATACCCAATACTAAAGTAGAAAATCTACCGGTCTGTTCTAGATAATTTGAAGTAGTTATTGAAAATTGAATACATTAGTTCATTGACACTTCGTACTCGGTTTTCTGGATCAGACTGCGTATGAATTTTTTTTCCTAGGACGCTAGACACAAGCCCGGGATTGTTTTTCACATTACTTCAGGCTAGACCTAGGGGTTGCGGCATTATCACTTAGATAAATCCATTAGTGATTTGATGGGATTTGAACCCAAAACCTCATGTACCGAAGTCCCGCGCTCTAACCACTAGACCAGCTCACTCGCCTGCGTAGGAATACTAGATGGAACAAAATTTCGGTTTCGTTGCAGATACCATCTTCAGGGCTGGAAACAGGCAGTAATCCAACGCTGTCGGACTCAGAAGACCTAGTGTTAAGTGTTAATCATTGTGATCGTGAAAACCTTATTCCTATGCAAAATAGTTCAGTAAAATTTATTTTTTTAAAGTAGTATATCCAAACTGGTTGTTAGTTTTAGAATTGTAATGATTGGCAACATCAACAATAACAAATGAAATTAATAATAGGCAAATGTTTTATACTCTTTGTACACCTTGGTATGCTTCTAGGTTAAATTTAAAACGTAAGAAAAATAAATAGATGTTAATTTAGATAAAGTGTAAATAGCCTAACCCTTTTAATCACTACTATGTATTTAAACATTAGTTTCTTTTGTGTAACTGATATACCAACATACCGTAGTTAGTTAGCAGAAATGGTTACTTGAAAAGGGTTGTATTAACCTACTTTGCCAGAACAGAACCATCTATATCAACTATTTAAACAATAATATTGTAGGCATTTTGTTTCTAAGGGTATACAATCCTTATTCCAGTTGTATGTCATTTTCAAATCAATAAGATCAAAGAGATGTCGGAATAATAGTTTATTTTTTCCATAAATAAAATATACATGCGTTAGAATAAATCTACATGCTGTCCTGTAAAACAACATAAGATATTGTACCGATTATTTTGTTTGTAAAAAAAATATATATGTTTTATATATGTACCTATAGTTAAGATGGAAGTACTTTTATTTTGTTGTAGTGGTATCATTGATTGTAGATGTTCTAGCCGGAAAATCGTGGTAAAACAGGACTGCATTGAATCTGTATCAGTCAGGAAAGGGGTTTACTCATTGACACAAAGTAAAGGGTAAAAAGGGTAAAAAAAGAGTAAAGGGTAAAGGGTGGTAAAGGGGTTGGCACATTGACAATTTTATAACTCGTGATAATGTAAGTAGATTTAATTAAATATTATTTGTGATCTTTAATGAATTGTTTTCACTTCAGAAATATGTAGTTTACAAGAATCTTGATCAATATGTATTTATTTAACTATGTAAACTGTTTGAACTTAATATGTGTAACTACTTTCGTTTCGACATGAAACCATTTGTATGTTCCAACTGTAGCCTAAATCATATAAAATCTTAGTTTAGTATTTTTAGCTTAGAATTAAATCTTTTTGGTAAATTTTTCAGACGAGTTCCAGTTGTTGATGGAAACCTAACCTTATTTATCTGTGCCAATTCAGCCCCAAGTAGACTACCGCATTAAAGTAAGATCTACCCATTTATTTATTATATTTTAGAAGGATTTTTTATTTTGTTTGGAAACTCTCATTTTGTTATATTCTGATTATAAAGCTACATCTATATTGTTTTGGGAGTAGTTAATTATTTCCCATGACCACATGACTCTCAAATTAAAAGGCCTGAGAAACACAAGTCTTACAAAAGCTATAATATTATAAATTATTTAATTCTGTATACCAATTGGTTCATATAGGGTGTACAATATCATATATTCTTTAATATTTTGATTCTAGCGATATATATATAAAGTGAAGTCTAGGGCAATGACAGTTTTGACGTCTACACTATGTAGATATTGTTGGTCCAATCATGTACAGTTATGGACGAGAACTAAATGTTAGAGATTTAACAATGCAAGGTACTTGTGCATACATGTCCTTTTCTGATATTAGAGTTTTAATGCATAATAACTCCAAGCGCACATCCAACATAATGCCAAGCTCGTGAAATGCCAGATATGCATATAAATGTCAGTATTGCTAGTACAATAACGCTAAGCATTTCATGTAATACATTAATGTCTTGTTTATTAAACTTAAATTTGGTATTAAGTATGAATAACGCAAAAACTGGGCTTAACCATGTAAAAACGTATAAACATATTTTACATGGTTTAGTTTTTTTATATAACGAAATTCATAATAAAATCAGTTAATAAATACTTATGTAATTATGTCGATGAAAATATATTTGATGTATCTTGTAATAGTCTTCTATGGTGAATCCAAATTAGAGCTGTTCAAAACATTTTTTGTAAATCATCTAAACTAATAGAAATTATCATAAAAACACACAGTATAAGAACATTCTATCAACATATAGTTTAAAGATAAGTTTTCTTGTATATAACCTAAATTGCATCCTCAAAAAATCTTACATTTCGAGTACAAAAACGACTAGACAAATACAGTTGGCCAAGTCCCAATGCATTCTCCTGAACAATTACCCCTAACCTGCTTTGGACAATCACAGACACATAAATATTTCTACAAAATTTGTAGTTTGTATACTACTTAACTGCAGCACAATTGTCCCAGAATTATTTCATACCGAAATATAAACTAAATTGCAATGATTTACTTTGTCTTCATAAATTTAACTGTATTGATGTGGCTTAAATATGCAATGAGATGTATCTGCTAACATTATTTGCACGACTATCTACTATGACATGATAATATACTTACGAAGGTCGTTTTAAAGGCTGTTTTTTGCGTAAAGCTCAGAAATTCTCTAAATATTTCAGTTTTAGCATGATATACTATACCGGGACGTTAAAACTACTTATATTCACCATACCTTATGCACATTAATATGCTTGATTATAAGTAGGTTCTTTATAAAGACAGTTCTAGGTGTAGATAGTAAAAATTTACTTTAACACGAAAAGTGTTCAGTAATGAAAATGAACAAAGATTAAGGTTAATCTTCAAACATAAAGACGCTATATTCGTTCTCTATCTACATAACCATACAATTCTACTGTACATTCTATGTTTACTTGTCTTGCTTGCTGCAGGGAGTCCCTGGAATCGAAACTCATTAAAGTTTAGATGTTCTCTAAAGTGCTTGTGACGTAATTGAACTGAACTTCATGTTAAACATCAGAAAGTGTTTGTTCATTTGATTTATCAACACCACATATCCCTGTCAATTACTCTACAGCGTTACCATGGTTACTGGGTCTTCATGAGAATTCCAGAATCAATTAGTTTTAAAGATGGGCGTTTCCTATACTTGTAGTATAAAGTAACTCAATTAGGTTCCAGGTCAAGTATGCTTCTCTTTCGATATGGCTTTGCCATTCTAGTGTGCATTCGTGTTTACTTAGCAAGTTTGTTGCCAGATATTTTTTGGATCAAAAAAGGGTTACTACTGATAGCTCATTTTGATCAGTGTTATGTAACTAAATCTAATTTAGCTGTTGTTGCAAAACTAGACATCGACGCAACCTCCTGTATCCGTCCTTCTTTAGGTTTTTAATATTTTATTGTATATTCCAGAATCTATTTACTTGGAGAATGATGCATTGTATATAGTTTTGTTTATGGCAGTATCGTAGGGTTTATTTTTATTTTTCAAGAAACGGCTAACAAGACTATCTATGTGCAAATTCAACTTTACATTTGCTGATCATCTTATTGAAAATTGCTATATTTTCTTTAATATTGACTACACAATTTAAATATTACATTACCATAAAAATATGTCATTTTCTGGGTACCATTGAGGAGGTTGGTATTCAAAATTTTCAATTAAAACGGTTTAAGTCAGGTAGAGGGATTAAAAAAAAACTGTAGCTTAAACAACAATGAAATTGGTAATTAAGAAACGTAATAATACGGGACAGTCAGTACGTTTTTTTGTGTTTTAAGACGTTCTGACAACCTCCTAAGAGGGACAACATCACGTCTCGGACTTAAAAATAACACCTAAAGAGTGTCATAGCAGGTTTATATTCAGAACACCAAGGACTTATTTAACAACGAGGTTGCTAATATATTGTGTATTATTGTTAAACAATCCGGAAGACGTTTTAAAATCAATTTTCATGAATTTAAATGTTAATATAATAAAATGATTTCAAACCTATGGAAAAATGTCACCCCCAAATGAGTGTGCTGTATATTACCTTAACAGTTCCTTGGTTTGAAGAGTTTTTTCTTTCAAACTTGTCTGAAGACCGATGTTCATGCCGTATTTGGCAAGAGTGGTTCTCAATACGCTGTCGGGCAGCTTGCAATGGTAGATGCCAAAACTTAGGTTGATTTATCTTAGGCTGAAGTTCCTTTAGAAATATTAAGTTCGATGCAGACGAGATGTTACCGTATGTTCCTTCTTATTCAATCATTCTGTGGATTTTGGGTGAATACTTAGAGGTATCAAAATTGTAGATATTTATTTACGACTGACGATGAATTCACGAACGAAATAACTCATTGAAGTGTACGATTCTCTAAGTACGTTATATATTGCCAAAAAACCACGTAAGGTTTTAAAAAGAAAATTAGAAACAACCAATTAAAAAAGATTGTACGTCTAAAAAACAAACAAAGAATAGGAATGGCCAACTCATAAATAGTGGTCAGTTAATGTATTTTTGTCGTCCCAGTTTAGTTAAGTATTTGAAAAATAAAATCGTATTTATTCTGTTAACTCTTCTGCCACTATAATTTATATTTAGTTAGCTGATATTCGAAGTTAGTAACCAAAATTCACTCCTTTTATGAGTTTTACGATGGTTGGACGTACAGAGAAAAGAACCCATGTGATATTTGAAATTGATTCAGTTTTTTGAATACCCATAAACTTTAGAGTATATTCTATGAATACATTTTCCACTATTATAATAATCGTTAAAATAAACATTCATTGCATATATTGTATGATTTACGATAATATTTTGGTGGATCAGTTTTAATTATACATTCTACACATCTTTCCCTAATATAATGAAATATATATTTAGTTCCTTATCATATTATTACTGTGGTGTACAATAAGTAATGAATGCATGTTTTCTATTGCTTCAATAAACATAAAATTTTAAATTTTGAATATTTCAAAATTTTAAATTTTATTTTCAAAGGTAGTTAATCAATTTAAATTATTCTTTAAAACGGAATATAAAGCCTTAGGCTGGTGGTAACGTATATGAAGTTTAATTACTACAAGTTAGATGTATCGTATACAGCAATTGCCGGTCGTTCAGATATCTAACTAACTCTACCACAACAACAAGTGAAGTCCTGAAGCTATGTACGGGTAAGCAATAGTTGATTAATAAGTTAATCACATTGTGAGGTATATAACCCGAAGAAGCTAAACAGTTAAACTGAACTGTTTTGGCATTATAATCGCCTTGTTTTTATGTTCAAATTTCTTTCTATAGGCACAAAGGAAGCAGCAAACCTTCGTTAAATATAAGTTTTTAAATTATTAAGAACGTTATAAGGAAGGAGTTTAGGGTGCCATTGTTCAAATTCATATAATTAGTTTATGGAACAGTTTGGGGACAACAATGATATAGAAAAGTAGTATACTAAACAAACTTAGTAGGAATGTTTTAGCGGATTATTTGTTATAAAAGCATCATTGAGACTTGGGCAACTGTTTTTGTCGTTTATATTTCATAATCCAACAAATAAACATACGAATAATATGTGTAAGCTGGACTTGTGATGAAAGAATGACCCTAAGTTTTACACCAAATAGTGTAAAATTGCAGCTTTGGTAACAAAAAAACTAGAAAGATAAATTTGCTTTCGGCCTTTGTATAGTTGTCTATTTATTACTTACTCATATCTATATTAGATATGAGATATATATTTTGGATTTTTAATAGAATGTACTATATTATGTTTCCCATACACTATTCACTACCCGACGTACACACATTATATAAACCATATGAGATTAAATAAATTATATTCAATGAAATTGCATTTTAAGTTTCAATTACTAATTATAGTTGTTAAAAATATTAAAGACAGACAAGACAAAAAATTAATAGGACTTGATAAAAGATGTGTATTTATTTGGACACGGTTTACAAAATCATAATAATAAAATAAAACATATGTTAGTTCAAAGAAGGTAATTTTAACATAAGAAAGAAGGCAGGCATAGATTATTAAAATAGTGTAAATATATCATATCATGTCTAATATGATTATAATGACTTACTATGGTCAAGCCTAGCAATTGCATTGTTATAATATAAATTTAATAAGCAAGGCGGTCATGTAATACATGGAATGTTGTATTGGACTGGCATTGCCGACTCTTATGCATATCTGGCAACTCAAAGGTATTTCACCAACTTGGCATTACGTTGAATGTAATTCGTTTGGAATTATTATGCATTAAAACTCTAATATGAGAGAGTAAAATGTCTTTTATAAGTACTTTGACTCGTAATATGCTCAAATTTATTTCTTAGCTGTCAACAGAAAATATATTTATCCTAAAGTCCCTTGTATAGTTTTTTAATGCTAAACTATACTTCTAAAACATAATTTGATATGCGATAAAACATATTTAAATGTTACCATTAGTTAAATGCATAATATACGAACAAATGATTCCTCTTTCTTCTGGAACCCCCCATAATCGTGGAAATTTTTTACTTAGGACCACTTTTTGGCAAGTACACATAACATGCTGTACAATTAAGCAAAAAAATTCCCCACTACAAACAACATAGTATTGCTTCAGAGCAGTGCTTAGATTATTTCTTATTTAATAATATACAACATAGTTTTTAATTTAGTTATATATACTTTTAATGCATAAAATGGCCACTAAAGCAGTCCCGGAATTATATTATCTTCATGTATATTTCCTAATTTAGACTTTTAAAAATCCGAACGACATGAAACCCCAATCCGTCCGTATGAATAAGGGTACTTTATTATGCTATATAATGATACAACAAATGTTTCACACACTATCAGAAATATCCACAAAAGGCTATAAATATGACTTTTTATTGTATTACTCGTCATATACTACATCATAAAAAATTATCTGTGTGCATCATCTTGAGAGTCATGAATTACAATGTTACAGCTGCTTTTTGGATTAAGTAATAAACTTCAGCACCAGCCTTACTTATTGATTCCCGTGGAACTTTATGAATAAATATAGCATAAAAACCATCCTACTATAAATTATAATAATTATTCCAGGAGAGTATAATACCATTTATTGAATCGTTTTTTTTTTTAGCTCCACTTAACTAACTACAAGCCTAGGCTATTTGGAAAACAAATTATATTTAAACGTTTTCCCCCATAAAAATTACTAGTTTAAAACACTTTATACATTTTGTCACAAGTAAGGGATCTGTTAATGTTTTCCGTGTGTTTTAATTATTTGATGTTATTAATTAGTTGTTATATTCTTAGACGATAAATAGCTTAAGGTATAGTTTAGAGAACCCAAGGGTTTGTCATTGTCTGAAGCAGGTTCGGTGTAAATGGTCTACAGAATTACATTGGGACTATGCCAATATTCTGTGTCCCTTGTCCTTCGTAGTTCAATAGTAAAATGTGTCAGAAAGATAACCATTTAAATTCACATAGAACTATTTTGAATTTATAATTCGAACGTTTCTGAAATTTTTTTCAAAATCATACTTTGAATAAAAAGCTATTATAAAACCTAAATAACAATATTAATCATGGTTTTTTCTATATCGTATTTGTCAGTAATGTTCATCGACTTTCTAATAAAACAATATTTTTTACTTGTAAAATATAGCAGTGTTCCTTACAATATTTAGTAGTTTTTCAGTATTACAGAAAAACACGTTATTCATTAATTAATTGATGACTTGTAATTAATAGTTTGGGTAACCAAGTGGTTAAAGTGCTCACCTTCAATTTAGAAGGTCGCTGGCTCAATTTCAAGCAGTGCTGTTAGCAAACACAGATTTTATTTGTCATTGAGTTGTTAATTAATTTTCCTATCCACAAAAGTAAACAGTATCATTCATACATGAACAAAAAAAGTTGTAGTACATAATAAATGCTAGCTGTGATGTATCTTGTTTAGAGGGGAGGGAATCAATATTTGAAAGTAATTACCAAGAGTTTGTAAGCTTAATTATCTGGTGTCATTACTAAATTATCATTCTTCCATGAGAGTCGTGTCGACGAGAAAGGTATTTACGTTAGGTACGAAAACAGACGTTTTGCCCATTCTGATGTGGTATCCTCAGTGGAAAGCCAAAACGGTCTCGCGTACGGATCTTATACCAAAAATTTATACAAAGTAAGTGTCCCTAAAAAAAAACAAAAAAAAAACACTTAATAGGCCTACTCTTATAATGGTTGGCACGTTTACCATTAGTTTAATTACTTAAAAATATTTTAAGTTATATAGTGATATGTCATCTTATTATTTACTACTTTTAATTGCTATCACTGAAGGCCTTATGCAACTACCATTATATATTCCAGGTCACTCATTAGGGCTTAAGATTCATGTATATACAGAGTCCAAACTAATTGCCCAATCTTAGGGTTGGGACGGATATATATTTGGTGTGCCTTATGATCACCACATCATACACAGCTTATGACTTATGATGCTTCATCTCCTTTGATATGATGTGATAAGCATCAGTCCCTTAGAACGCTGGAATGATTTCCCTTGAGTTCTGGGAATTAATATGTACATCAGTTTGGTTACTAGTGTTCAACTGTAATATATTATGTAAATAAGGTCGATTTTAATGTTATAAAGAGAACATTACTATTGTAGTTATTGGAACTTTCCGATAATATGTTATCCATTCAATTGTAAAATGAGAGCTAGTATGCTTTCCACTTTTGGAAAATAACTTTAAAGTACTGGCACATTAGGAAAACAAACTCACAAATGCTGAAAACCCCAGAATTATTATACAACATTGGGCCTATAAATTTGGTGAGATGAAATTTCAACATATTTGTTAAATTCATGTTTTACCAAAGATTTGCTGCCTATAAATTGATTGATTAGTTAAATGGTTTATAAGTTTGATCTGTAGCCCACAATAAATTTTTTGGCACACCCATTTATTCCAGCACATTCAAATCCTTTTCATACTTTCTTGCTTACGATATATTGTCTAATATATAAGTTTCTAGTCGCATTTTCTGTAGCAATATCAATTTAGGGCCTTAATACAGGGTGGGGTAGGGAAGTATCCCTACTTTTAAGATAACGCTGTGAGTAGTGGGATGTGCTGGAGGAATAGGGGAAGGCAGAAATAATGCTGTTGCATCATTCTACTAATAAAGTTTCTACTAATATCACGATCAGTAGAAGACATGGCTTGGTTTGAGCCATGTGATTTTGCCGTCAAGACGTATTTTTCCCGAAATCAGTATATTTTGCGCTGCGAACTCACTAAGTATCGGATCACCTGCCTAAAAAACTATTCCAGATAAATTAATTGTGGGTACAGGACTTGTGTGATTGTGGTAGTATATTGCGAAGAAAGTTGGGCTCATAGAACCTTCCTAACTCCAGAAAACATTGACCTTTGAGTTTGCAGTCTCCTCAACGTTCTGCTCGTAAGCATGCATCCGCCCTGGCGTTGTCTAATCGTAGTGTGCCTCATATTCTCAATGAGGACCTACACCCCATCCAAGCTGGTAATTGCTCAATCTCATACAATGGCATTTGAAACCTTAATTGCGGATGATGGATTTGCGTAGTGACGAGGCACATTTCTATATTTCTGGAGTAGTAAATAAGCAGAATAAGCGTAATGGAGTGGTTCTAACTCTGGAGTAATTCATGGGACTACTACCCAAGATGCCTTTAGGGATGCAATTCACCTTGAAATTGGGTGCACACCACAACAAATGCTTCACAGAGTTATGATGAACTTCAGAACAAGACTAAAGCAGTGTATTGACAATGAGGGACACCACTTGTAGGATGTTCTGTTTGAAACTTAATGATTTTATATTCAAATAAACTTCCAGATGTAACCTTTTTACCCCAATATAAAGTTAAGTTCTGAAATTTTTTGTTATCCTTCAATATACCTTCAAGATTAGGGATACTTCCCCATCCCACCTGTATGAGTACGAGTTCCCTTTCTTTATAAGTAATTGGGATACATATTTGATGAAGCAGTTGTAAATCTTCTGTATTTATCCCTGTCAAACAAAGTAGTATTAGTAACTCAGTCTTGGCTGTCTCCGGTTCTTGTGACTGACAGTCTGCGTTGATTTCCCATGAGTCGGACTTGTTTGTCTTGACAAATCAACCAAGTTAAACCATGAAATTAGGTTCATTATAAATGAATTAGGCTCCGTGTTTGTATTTTAAAAGAGATTTTATAGCAAACTTTCTAATTTAACAAAGGGGTTAGTTGTTTAAGTTTGTTTTTTCTATTATGCTACATGAGAAATGTTTTTATTCTGGTAAAAGCTTAATGGAATCCAAATCTTATCGTGATAAAGCACTCTAAGGAGTAATTCGAAAAGAGAACAATGTTTCATATTCCAAACAAACATATAACATATATCCCCCAACAATAAAGGGTAAATTTGCAAAATTAACTTTACTTGGAATGTTAAAAGGATCTTTACAATACAAATAGTACATATTCGTCTAAATCTAAGATAGTTTTTGCAGTTTACTATTCTTACATAATCATATTTTACATTGTTGCTGAATATTTGCAGAAAAAATCGCCTGTTATTTTAGTGGAAAAACGGACAATTATAAGTGGTTCCAATATTTATTTCACTGATTCGATATAGCAAAAGATACTAATTAAATGATTAAATCATTGAATTAAATCATCATTAAATCACTGAAAAGAAAATACAAATCTAACTTTATTAATGTGTTAGTCTTGTATTTTCTTTTCAGTTTAATTATCCACGTGAAGCGTTGTCCAACATACAAACCAGAGTTACAAGCCAAACATCATACATAGACTACTGTATGTTTCATGTTTACTAGTCATGTTTGCTTAAGGGCGTTCAGAGTATCGTTTCTCATTACTCTGGCATTTTTGTGAAATACTGTGTAAGGTAATTAAATTGAGAGGACAAATATCAAAGATTGACTAGCCTATGTTTATTTGTTCTTTTTATACACATTCATTTATGACCTACGTATATATTTTGAGTATGTCCCCTGTACACTTCTCAATAATATGTACCTCTTTCCGAAAAATATGCAAAAAGGACGTATGAAATTAATTGACATACTTGCATACGAGTTTATCTTAACTTACTACTCAAGAATGAAACATTTATGGACTTCGGGGCTAAGGCAGCGATGTCGTGGGTTCGGATCCTGGTCACTGCCGAAAACATTTTATCAGTACAGATCACCTTTGTACTGTACCGGTTCACTCCTTCCTTTGCTGTGGAACTCAAACGCACGCAGAGTAACGCACGGGTAACCACCTTGCATTTGCCCACTTGCATTTGCACTTGCATTTGCCCGGCCACATAGACTAACCAGTCTATGTGGCCGGGCAATTGCAAGGTTAAATAAAAGAGGCCACCAACCTCTTAAAAAAATAAAATCAAACTATAACCCACCATAAACTAAATTAAACATACCAAAACTATCCTAAACTAACTGCAGCCTGCAGCGTACTAAAAAAGAGTTACTGGACTTTGAAAAGACCTTACTTTTAAGTTAAGTTGTTTTAACACGTGAAACCTAACTTAATAAACCTAAGTTCTTAGTCAAACATCAGCCATTGACTATGTATCTTCTACCTCTACCAACGCATATCAAGTCTACTGTACACTTCATGTTTACTAGACATGTTTACCCCTGAGAATATCGAAATATCGATTCCTGTTCAATGTAAGATATTATCTATTTACTTGTAACTTAATTAAACTCACCCTCAATAAGGTCCTATGTACCTCTCTACATAGCTCACTCTAATGTATATTTTTGTTCACCCAGCTGTGTTTTCTTTAAGAAAGATTCGTGTTAGTTTTTTGCTAATTTTTTTTTTTTTATTTATTAGGGAGAGGAGGGAAAATGCTTTTACGCACACAGGTAGCCAGCCTGTAGTGTGAGACTCCTGAAAATTGTCAGACTACACACTAAACAACCCCCTCTACTCTGTTGGACACAGGCCTGGAATTGTTTGTCACATTACTTCAAGTCAGGCCAACATGTGACCTAAGCCCTCAGGGCTCGCACCGTTTCTGGCATTTCGATTCTTAATGACCTACAACCGCATCCCGGTCAAGGTCGATCTTCTTGGCGTGGAGAATACCCTGGATATAATGTGACACACAGGTCCAATTGTCCTCACCCTCCGTCATAATCGGTATGACCGTGTCCACCGACAGCAGTCCTATTAATTGTTGAGCCTCCAGGCGGGGCCTTTCCCAGCACTGGCAGTGGAAAAATGTATGTTCCACGTCATCGAGAATGCCTGGGCAGTATATGCAGTCGGGTGACACGGCTTTGCCCATCCTGAACAGGTACGACCGGAAAAAGCCGTGTCCCGTCAGAAATTGGGCGAGGTAGAAGTCCACCTCTCCGTACCGCCGATCAACCCAAGGTTGGACCTGCTGTATCAGTCGCCTGGTCCAGAGTCCCCGTGTCTCCTGTTCCCAGCCCTCCTGCCACAGCTGGTAGGTGCGGGTGCGTTCCTCTGTTCGTGCCTCGTCCGTGGAGTCATCCCCGTCAAACTTTTGGCGGCGGAGAGAAAGGCAATTTACCAGCGCCGTGGGGAGGACGAGTTTTTTGCTAGTAGTATATATTGTAATTGTTTTTATACCTTCAATTTCTAACCTGGAATTGTATCTCCACATTGCTTCAGACTAGGTCTACAGACGGTCATGACATTATCACTTCTATACAATCCATTATTGATTGGTAGGGTTTGAACTCGTGGATTCGGGAATCGAAGTCCCGTTATTTGCCACTAGCCTTTAACGCAAGAAAAGCAGTGTGGTTATATCTAAGGGTCACAAACGTAGGGTCTGGGCAAACCGCTGACTCTGGTTCTCATGACATTTTTTTATAATGTAATCAATGTCTGTATATTGTATCCAAATAATATTTATACTTGGGCACTATAAGTTATAGATTTAACTATAACTAAATAAAAACATTCTAGTTTTGAAATGTGATTCTTTTAGAATAATGTTATAGAGAACAAATACGCATAATATAATATTTAAAAAATGCGCTCTGTACTTACTAAGAAGCCGATTGTTATTTTAACCATTAAACCCAATGATTATCTAATGTATAGAGATGAAGTATTTTCCTTTTTATTTTTTACCTAATAAAATATCCATCAGTATTGTAAGTTTATCACTTATTTTGGATCGTGTTGAGGAATGTTCAAAGTTTGATTATGTTCTGAACACTCAAATGAGAACTAATCTAATCATTGTCTACCGATGCGAATCAATTCTTCTTACATACTGTTACCATCCATCGACAAAAAGTTGTTCCCAAAAATATCCGTTTGTAAATAAACAAAATAACCCCGCCGCAGCAAACCTGCCCCCTAATCAAATTTCCATTTGTCTCAATTGATTTCCAATCAAATAAATTTGAATGAATGGCTTTTTTGGCCTCTGGGGACATCAAAATGAAAAAGTAAATCAGTCCCGGCCTTAAGTCTTACCGCGCCACCTTCCACCTACGGTATACCTACTTCCCTATAGGGAAATTTACTAATCAATTATACAACTAAAACGAAGATTTAAATACAGATTTTAATTATCTAGCCATTGTTGTAAAAAACTAAGAACATACAGGGTGTCCTTGAAACAGTCATGTAACTAATGATACTAAAACTAAAGTCATAAATCCCATAAAAAATAAAGAGAACATAAATCATATTCCCAAGTTAATTTTTATAAACAGTAAATGTGAAAATGTTTTACACCTTATTCGTAAAAGGTAGGCCTAAATATCTACAGAACAACACACGAAATAATTCCTAGATGTTTATTAAAAATTAACAACTGAAAATTCAGATATGATATTCTATTTTGTATATCAGGTTGATAAGCGTTTGATACAAGTAGTTCCAGGAAAATATTCTGAAAATTAAGACTTAAGTTATTGATGAGAAAGTTTAGTTTGTTAATAAGTAGAGTTAAATATTAAGCTAGTACGCAGTATTTCGGTTTATTCAAAGAGTTCCAGGAAATTATTCAAAATTAAGTCTTAAGTTATTGTTGAGAAAGCTTTGATTGTAAATAAGCAGATTATGAGATTTAACGTTAAATATTAAGCTAGTATTATGTCCCTCTATTCAAAGCGTCACTATTCTACTGTTAATCCCATGTTTCCTGTAGAGAGTTCCAAGTATCGATACTCATTAAAGTTTAGTTGTTAGAGTGTTCTGAAACGTAATTATTGAGCCCCGGTTCAAACATAAAGTTTAGCTCCCTGTTTCCCGTCTCCCTGCAAGTAGTTTACTCATTAGATGTTTTTAAACTGGTCACAGTAAAAATACAAAAATCATTTGACTACCTAAAAAAAATAAAAAAATAGATCTATAGCTTTGAGCAAACCATATTTTGTGTAAGTTAGGTTTAGTTAAAACTATTTAGGGGTTAAAACTACCGTACGTAGTCCAATGTTTATACTTTTAAACACTTTTAGACTTTTAAATGCCTGAAATATTTTTAAAAACTGGTCCTTACGATTGTCCTCAAGAAGATATACCTAATCAAGAAGATATATCTAATCCTAGAATGTATACCTAATACTAAAAGAGAATAAGTAATTCACAAGGCTTGTACTGTTGGCTTGTATCATCTATTCTTAACTTAGTTATGCTTAAGTGGACATGTAACTACTACGAAAGTTTAGAATACATTATGATAGTGTTATGGGCTCAAAATTTCCCATATTTTTTTTGTGAAAAAAAAACTATTGGGGTCATCCCTTAAAATGACTTTAGAAGTTATTTATGGCTATTAATTGCTGAAATGTTCAGGTTGTAACAAGTAATTTAAATTGTATGTCTTTAGAAGAAAAAGACTACAATGCTTTGGCTTGGTTGAATATATATCTGCAGAAGAATATCTGTAACAAACATCAGTACAAGATGACATTTTGTAATAGAATATTATCCAAATGGTGATTTTTAACGGAAGGGTTGTTAAATATGCTTGGTTTCATAACCCTTATATATAATGATAACGTAATACACAGTATACACTTTGGTACCGCCTATAACATGTAGTATTGGCTGACGTCAAACATGTATTTGTCTATTTGCTACAATCGCTATTATCTAACGACTAATCTAATACCATTGCGACCATTTCTGATCATCTTAGTGATGACGTTGGCCATAATTTAGGTTTTATGTATCACTTTTTTGTTTCATTAACTTCACAATAAAAATAGCTCTGAAATATGATTTTCGAAGTTTTGCCTTTAATAGAGACCCAATACTTTAATTTCCTTTCACAACCATATAGGCTCTCAGCAAATGGCCATAACATGTTATATATCCCAATTGTCGTCTTTGGGCGTGATGTCCCATACGGTTAGAATATGGATCGATTCCCGGCACGCCCACAAAAAAATTGATTTAGATCGACTTCCAAAAGATCGTTTGGGTACTTACAATCCCTCTACTTTTGAAATGTCCAAAGGTGTAGATAGTAAGAAATGAAAATGAAAGAAATAAAAAGTGTACACAGTACTGAAACTATATGTACAGTAATGAAAGTAATATAAGAAATGTAGCTAATAAAGTCCATCATATAGACTACTGCTTTACAGTTAAACTTTATATTGTGTAAGCTACAACTGTTCTTTTTTTTAGATTGATGTCTCTTTTAATATTGTTGTGTTTATTTTTGTTATGTGATTGGTAGTTTTAAAGATGGAAACTGTTCAAACCATAATCTACATAGTTATCAAACGTCGACTTATTCTCAGATGGCATTATTAATTGACAGCCTTTTGAAAAACAACATTTACATCTATATAAATTCCATTTATGATCAAACTAGGAGTATCCAAATTTTTAAGATGAGCACTATAACTACTGTAAACCAAATGTTCTGTTCATAAAGGTAAGTGAAATAATAGTCAATTAGTCATTTAGATATTAATTAGAGTAAATACCTCTCTCTCTACTAATTCAAATCAAATGAAAACATCCTTTATTCATTATGTACAAAATATACATGAATAGTGTCAATTCCTAAGAAAACCAACATAAAAATAATATAAATAAATAAGCCGTACAACACTCATCGGAAAAAGTCATTGAGCTTAAAGCAACACTTGTTACATAAAAACTTAAATAAACATTTTTTTAAATGACCTGAGGGAAGATGCAGACTTAATACAATCAGGCAGGTTGTTATAAAATTTAATACCAGAGTAGTGGGACGAAAGTTCAAAGGTAGAAGATTTGTGTTTGGGATATGTAAGGCAGTCTTTGTGTCTTGTGTCATAATTGTGGTTGTCTGAACTAACAGAAAATTTAGAGAGGTTTTGTTTAGTAAAAATTAGTAAATTATAGATGTAAAGGCTAGGAAAAGTAAGAATGTTATTGATTTTAAATATATCTTCACATGAATCTCTACTTTTGAGAGAATAAATTATTCTAATGATTCGTTTTTGCAATTTAAATACCTTTTTCTTTTTGTCAGAATTGCCCCAAAAAATGATTCCATAATTAAGAATAGGATAAACATTAAACATACCCATAGTGCACCATCATAAGAGTGGAGACATCTACTGCTCTAGATGAAATAAGAATTGAAAAATATGCTTTATAAAAATTTTTTATAACTTCTGCAACGTGAGTTTTACAGGTTAATTTATTGTCTAAAGTTATCCCTAAAAATTTGGTAAATTCAGAAAAACAGCATGGTATAGTGATGTTATCATATTGGAAATTTTTATTGTGGTATTTTTTTTTAAGTTGATTAAAAGGAAAATTAAGGATAGTAAGGTTGTTATGATGTAGTTGCAACAAATAATATATTTTTCTACATAGCTAACATAAGAAACGATAATTGGGAAAATAATTGGAAGAAGAAACAATGCAATCAACGTCATTAAACAGCTGCTCCTTCTGTTAAATACTGCTCTTGAACACGCTACCTTGTCGTAGCCATTCCATGTTATATTTTCTTGTTAATTATCGTCTGATATTTCTTCGTACAATTGAAACTTTTGGCAAATATTGTTAAAGGCGCATTCTACAAAAAAGATTTTCTTAAAAGACATTTAAATATGTAATCACCTATCAACTATTTATATTTTACCCAGATTTCTAAAATATTTCTTTATTAGAATACTGTATTCCACTTCAATATAAGTATGAATTTAAAATATAATTTGAACAAAGACCAGAGAGCCTTCTTTGGACCACGAAGGAATATGATTTTGCCATCTTAGGTTTTAGTTTAACATTTTAATTTGTAATGCAGATTCATACAGTATATTATGGGTGTTGAACTTACTGTCTGGTCTTTTATACATGCTTCAAACCACTAAATAAGATTAAAGAAATAGCTAAGTATCCCACAAAGTTGAAAAAGTCACTTGAAATGCAATTTGAGGAATACCCCCAAAACCACAAACACAGTATGTCACTACAATCTTTTATAAAGTAATTTTTCAAGCAAATTTTATTGCTCATAAATAGAAAAGGATTCACATTTTTTGTAAACAATTTTGGTGGTTAGACTGTCATAAAGTAGAAAGTAATATAATTAGGCTTATTCGGTATTTTGATATCTTCGCGTCACCATGGTTCTATTTAATAAATATGTATTCATTAAGAGAGTTAGTATTATGCGTAATTTTTTTTTATTTCGTCAAATAATATTCCTATAAATAATATTCGTAATATAGTAAATATATTTGACGAGAATAATTATTCCTACTTATAAGGGGTTGATGCTGTATCATGTTCTTCTTTATAAGTTGTACCTAATAGTAAATTTGTTCTTTCAACTTTTAGGAAAAGCAATTTTGTGAACGTAAAAAATAACATTTCAATTAGTTTTAATATTTTCTTAAGTATAAAAATTCTTAATTCAAACTAGTTTGTTTAAGAGTAATTTGAAGATGCTGTCAGGTTTTATAAGGCTCCGGAAAAACTCTTCAAAGCTACAATAGACTGTTTGCATGAAATGAGAGAACCAGAAGTCGTTTTCTTCTACAACATATCATTGAAGACATTCCAACATAAAGACTCCGTCATACGTCGGATAGTTAACAAAAGGATTTAGAACCGAATGCATATCTTTGTGTCGTATATGTGCAATAACTTCTTCAAATCGAGAAATGTATGATAAAGTTAGTAATCAGCAATAATGCTGCTCCATTTTTGAAAACCTGCAATATAAATTTATGTTGCAGCTGTACGTAGGAATTTATTAAACCAAAGTTAATATATTGTTATACTTATTAACTTTATGATATAAGGTAATTAGTTAACATTATGTTAATGTTTGTATTAAGTGAGCTTAAAGTCATAGCGTACTAAAATTGTTAGCCGGTGTCTCAGTTGGTAGCGCAATAGACTTCGGACCCAAGGCAGCGATGTCGTGGGTTCGGATCATGGTACGTGTCACTACTTTTTTTGTACAATTCACCCTTGTACTGTATCGGCTCACCCCTTGCTTTGTTGGATACGTACCAATCACAGGACGATAAACTATATGTTAGGTCAAAAATACAGTGTTAAAATAAGTTTTAGTGAGTCGGTGGCTCATTCGGCAGCGTCGTACTTCTTTAAAAAAAAAGCCGCCAGTCTCTAAAAAACAATTATTTTTAAACTTTCCCTTGTAAGGTTTTTCTTAGCAAGAATATGCCAATAAACTATGTTATGAGTTAAATGTTAAAAATATTTCTAAATCATGCATAAATTATCGCAAAATAGTAGGTTTAGAAAAGTATTTCGTTTAGTTTTGTTGTTCTAACTAATACCTTGTAAAAATGCAATCATGGTCTACAATAACCTATTACACTACCTCAAATTTAATATTTATTTTTGGGGTGTATGGGTTTACTTTTAAAGTGAATACAAGCTTTTATTTTCAATTTGTATTAAATATTATATTGAATATACATTCATACATTTTATTATACAAATCATAAAGCTAAACATTATATTACATGACTAATACAGAGTTATTTTTATACATAAAGAAAAATTCCATTACTCCACAAACCCAATAGTTTGACCATTCAAATATTATTGTTCTCATGTCTCAGATACGGTATCTAGACTACGAAACCGTTAAGACAAACACGGTTTGGCAAACTCTCAAAGTATATTCTAGAATATTCGTACCAAACCTGTTTTTAAAATGACGGCGTTTCTTTGAATTAGAATCAAAATAAATTTAGGTAAAACTTTTAACAAAGTTTTATTTGTTGGGCTATTTTATAATGTACATTACTTTACAGACTTTTGTTCATTGAGATATACTGTACTTGATTTGTATAAAACTTATACATTTTTGGTTATGCTTAATAGAAAATTTGGCTGAAACACTTATGTTAAATTTTAAGTATAAGATTCAGATAACAAAAGTACCAAGCAGTCAATCTGAACTCAGCAACAATGCTGCAAACTTCAATTCCAAGATGGAGTATCAGACTTGAAAATTGGCTGTAATTCAATTATGTCTGTAGAATCAGCCAAGATTTCAGACAGCTGCATGAGTTACTGTGCTGTCCGTTGTGTAGTTGCACTAGTAGAACTTAATAAAATGTCGTTTTATTATATGCAAAAATATTTGTATACATAAAGAGGCAACAACAAAACTGTTGTAAACAAAACACTTGGACACCTTGCCTGATAATTGAAAACTAATAAGTGTTTACTGAAAAATATAACAGATTTATTTGAATTTAAACAGTTAAATGATCCCTTAAACCATAGACAAAAAGAATTAATACAGACTGTCAGCCGTGCTGCGGTTACCATGGTTACCATAGGTTCTGGCGCACACCGCTGGGAGCGCAATGTAGTTACGTGGCGCGTACGCCGCAACTACATGGCACTCCAAGCTGTGTGCACCAGAACCTCTGGTAACCGCAGCACAGCTGACGGTCTATATTTAATTATTTTTGTCTATGCTTAAACCCTTACTAACCGTAGAAAAATATAGATACAACAATTAAAAACAAAATGCGGCCTTTACAAAAAAACAGTTAAATTATTCTTAGTATTTTTAATTATTTTGATTATCTATTAAATTACTTGTTTATTGACCCACAAAATATATTAATACCTATTTGAGCATAATACAAAAGTATAATGGAATTATTTAGAAAGCATACATTTAATAACAAAGAAAACATAATAACAAACAACATAACAACATAATAGCAAAAAAATAATAACAAGAGGTGAAACATTTGATCTCGTAGAGATATTTTCCTTCTAAGTAGTTTATGGACAAAAAAGTATTTATGACTGAATCTTTGAAAAATACCACCATAGTATAAACACATATATACGTTAATTGTGTTTAATCATTTATTAAAAACCTTAACAAACACAAGCCAAAATAAGCTTCCTCTTGACTCTTGCGAAGAATTATCCGGAACTCCAAACAACACAGCACTTAAGAGTCTTCCTGTTCTCATTCTAGTAATAGTGGCCTAGTTAGGATGTTGATATGCTGCAGCATTTAAAAAGGTTAAATTAGTAGTGGTCACGTAATTGTCTTTAATAATTATACGAATTTTTTTCTACCGGAAATGTAAAATGAAATATTTAACTTTGTCAAAAGGTTTTTGTGACTATCCTGAAGTTTAATTGTAAGAAAATGGAAAAAAGAAACTCACGGTTTTTATGTTTATCAGGTGTAAATAATCTACTACTTGGATTTAGATTTAAGTGATATAGTATTTGTTAACGAAGTTTTCTACAACAATATTACTTTGACCTTTGATATCAATCTACGAAATATGACGTCCTAACATTTGTCCCTAAATATTTGTTTGGCCTTTGAATTCTTAAATAAGTCTATATGGGTTTATATTATTTGAAAACGTTTGTGAACGTATATACCTAGTTAGTTAAGTAAGATAAAAGATTAATATCTGTTTTGGGTGATGTTTTTTTAAACATATTTACAGGGAAAAATATGTTTATTCTTAAGCTGAGACTTTTATTATTAATTAAATATTATATCATGTATGCTGCATAAAATGTAACACGTATGTCTATTTAGTTCCTAAAAACTTTGTTTATTGATAACTTTTATGTATGGATGAAGGAAATATTTGTTAATAGCATTACCAAAAAAAGCCAAGTTCAAAAAGTAAAATTATGAAATTAATTTCAATTTTCATTAGGCCTATCTATACAATTTCATTGTTCCCAAAAACTAATCAGCCCCAAAACATATGAAACGCATATTTTTTACTTATCGCTCATCTTTAATTAACTGACCAAATACTTTATCAAAAGAGACACTTTAATTCATTAAATACATTTGCACCTACATTTGGCATATTGTTAGATGTACCCAGGAGGCCGAAGCTCTTCTATATACAACGTTGGATGTTTTAACCACAGAGGGTAATCAATTGAGGTTCATACCTGAGGGAAATTACCTTCAAAGGTAAACCCCATAGGATCCACACCATCAGTCCACCAACGTCAAATTATCATCCCTTGTTACCTTGATCAACATTTTAGATATTTATTTGATTGGATGTCTTTTTTGTAGTTTTTTGGAACGAGATATTGTTTTCGCACGCTATAACTTAAATAATAACATTTACACATGCACTTAATATTACACATTACTTTAAGGAGCTAAATATTTTTTCTGAATTTTTTTCTCTATTAAGCTATTTTGGAACACCATTAAATTTAAATAGTCAGGTGAATGGGTAGAGCTTATCAAAGGTTTTATGTTTATTCAAAAGGTTACCGGTTTAATTCTTAAAGAGGAAAGCTCTTTTATTGGTTCAATAATACTGGTACAGCTGTGTGTCTCATCGTTGGGCTTTTAACTGGTCTTAGTTAGTACCAAGGCCGATATATCATCTTTTGGTATCTTAAATGTCACTTACATTTCGTATTTTTTTAAACATAACTCATTTTTTAGAGTTTTATTCTACTTTACCAGTATTATACCTGACAAAGTAATGATAAACTCCAAGAGCTGCATGATAAGCCATAATCTAAAATAACTTAAGTTAAAAAAACATGTTTTACATAAGGTAAGTAATTAGGGTTTTCCACTAACTACAACAATAGTTTATTGTTGAATAAGTATATTATTGCAATTTGGAATCTCCGAGTACC
The DNA here is from genome assembly GCF_028750875.1 of Macrosteles quadrilineatus. Taxonomy (NCBI): domain Eukaryota; kingdom Metazoa; phylum Arthropoda; class Insecta; order Hemiptera; family Cicadellidae; genus Macrosteles; species Macrosteles quadrilineatus. The sequence goes on from NW_026542594.1 coordinate 195,485,725, forward strand.
ATATCTTACAAACAATAGAGTTATAAAATGTTAGTATTTTAATATCAAACCTTTAGTAAACCTCATATCTAAACCTTAGTAAAATCAAAATCCACAGTAAAATTACTCAGTTTTATATAAATAAATATCTATATTAGGCTACATAGTTGTCTGTGGTGTTGGCAGGAATTGTCCAGATGTTAGGGAGGAGACGGTTTGTCCGCCAAGAGTGCTTGTACACTTAACAATACAACCTTCATATCCTTCTCCAATATATCTTGTAGCTTGCAGCCTTTCCATTGCAGTTGATGTGAATTGTGATTTTAAAAATAAGTATAACCATAGACAAATATAATTAAATATATACCGACAGCAGTGCTGCAAATAGCATAAGTTCTGACGTCCACCGATAGGAGTGTCGTGTAGTTACGTAGCGCGTGTGTCTGAACTACATGGCACTCCCAGCGGTGGACGCCATAACTGGCTGATGCAGTACTGCTGTTGGTCTATGTTAAATTATATTTATCTCTGGTATCACCTAACTACAGTACATCAGGTGTACTTCCTTAGGCTAATAAGTCAGTTCCTTATTCGAAAGCAGCTACTTCCGATATCGTAGAAAGTTATTTAATACAGAGTAGTGTAGAATAAAATCATTTTTTTTCACCATAAATTGTATGACATTTTATATTAATAAAAAAATATTATCTTGGCTTTTGTTACATTAGTAATAAATCTAACTATTTAAATTTGAATTTATTAATTATTAAGTTATTAAGTTATTTAAATTGAAATTAGACTCATAAATTTTGCTTTTATGTATGGTTTTATAAACGCAAACGCATAATTTACTTTTAAAACTTTTAATTTATAAATTAAATTAAACCTATAAACAAGAAGTAGCCAAAGGGCTCAGAAGGTCGATCAGATGGAACAATAGCCCAAAGCTTTCAGATGTCTTCTCCCACGACTTGTCTCTTGAAAGTTGTTATATAAAAGACATTATAAAAAGTAAACAAAAAGTAATTATAAAAGTATAAAAGTAAACACTTATTTTACCAAGCAATGTAATTTGACCCCCAAGTATTTATTTCTAATCAATTATGAAAAAAATGGCACCTATTTTTCCGAGTATTTTAATTTAAGTTAATTGTATTGTTTTGAATCGACAACCCTTATTTTCTTTCAACGCGTTTTTTTTTTTTTTTTTTTTAGACTTATATCTTATGTTTGCTAGTCTTAATTGTTAGAATTTATTGTCTACCACAAATTTTTAAGCAACCTCCAAACATATTTTGGGCTAAAACTCCATAACGATAATGCGATGTTGACCAACCAATAAGGGCTCATTTTAGATGAACACTTTATATACTTAACTAGCTGTAACCCGCGGGCTTTGCCCCGTTTAACTTCTTAATTTTCAAGATGATCTCGTTCGCATAGCCCAATCACGTCCTGGTTGAAGTTCGTTCGCTACGCTCACTCACCTTTAGTTTGGAGCTCGTGCGCCACGCTCACTCACCTTTAGGTTGGAGCTCGTTCGCTGCGCTCACTTGCCTTCAGGTTAGCTCGTTCGCTACGCTACCTCGCCTCCAGGTTGAAGTTCGTTCGCTACACTCACTCACCTTTTGGTTGCAAATTAGCTGTTGTCATAAATGTAAAAGAAATAATAGTGCTGCACCCTGTTGGCAATCCTTGTAACTTTAATGCTATTGAACATCATAGAACAGAACCAACTTGTTTAATTGAAACAGCTGTTAAGATTCATTAATTACATTTCTCATAAGGTTAACATGGGAAACCCCAGAGCCACTGGGGCGGAGCCGATTGGACCGATCACGAAATTGATGGTGTATAAACCTATTCCCTGAAATTCCCTGGCAATCGGTTCAGCGGTGTCTGAGTTTATCACTGCCAAACAAATATATATATATATATATATATATATATATATATATATATATATATATATATACACAAACATCCTCTTTTATACTTATAGATGAGATACCTTTAAACTATTTATCAAAATATATACGAGTATTATTTTGCTTGAAATATATGCTAGCCCATGAACCAAAAATAGACTACCCTAGGAATTATAACACTGATACCGTTGACTGATATATTGACCTTAGTACTGACCAGTTTTATTAGCCAGGATCATTTATCAAAAGCCCAACGATGAGAGACAGCTGTACCTATTTCGAAGCAATCAAAAGAATTTTCCTCTTTAAGGATTAAGCCGGTAACCTTTTGATTACAAGACAAAGACTAGGAATTCTTTTTCACACAACGACCCTGGAGAAATATATGCGAAGTGGCCGACATGTTCGCAGTAATATTTTCCCAAACTCCCTTTATGTTAATGTCCGTATATGTGATATTTATGATTTACCTTGAGGGATATTTGAACCACACTTGTTTTCATTTCTCCTATATAATATTGACAATGTTTACTAAAAAATCTAGGTAAATGTAAAAAGTAGTTAACTTGTCCCTTGTCATTAAATTCAATATATCACTTTTCCTAGATAATAAATGAATAGTTCACTTTCCACTTATCACTTTTCCTAATCTATTTAATCGATTGGAAAAAGTAGTCTTTTAGTTAATATCGAGATTTTAATGCCAATATACCCAATGTTTATTTTTCTCATAGATAGTCATGGAGGGCAATCAATATTTAGGTTTAAAAGGCTCACCATGGAACTCCGATATCCAATTGTGCAAAATCCTCTGACAGTATTAAAGTGGGAATAATCTTAAGCGATTGTTTATTATGATAGCTATATCTTCTAATATATAAAATTCTCGTGTCACAGTGTTTGTCTGCAAACTCCTCCGGAACGACTTCACCGATCGTTATGAAATTTGGTGTGTAAATTCTGTAGGTATGCGAATCGGACGTAAACTATTTCCCGTTTCGAAATTCTTAAAAGGGCTCCGCCCCAGTGGCTCTGGAGTTTCCCATGTTAACCTTATGAGAAATGGAATTAATGAATCTTAACAGCTGTTTCAATTAAACAAGTTGGTTCTGTTCTATGATGTTCAATAGCATTAAAGTTACAAGGATTGCCAACAGGGTGCAGCACTATTATTTCTTTTACATTTACGACAACAGCTAATTTGCAACCAAAAGGTGAGTGAGCGTAGCGAACGAACTTCAACCTGGAGGCGAGTTAGCGTAGCGAACGAGCTAACCTGAAGGCAAGTGAGCGCAGCGAACGAGCTCCAACCTAAAGGTGAGTGAGCGTAGCGAACGAGCTCCAACCCAAAGGTGAGTGAGCGTAGCGAACGAACTTCAACCTGGAGGCGGGTTAGCGTAGCGAACGAGCTAACCTGAAGGCAAGTGAGCGCAGCGAACGAGCTCCAACCTAAAGGTGAGTGAGCGTAGCGAACGAGCTCCAACCCAAAGGTGAGTGAGCGTAGCGAACGAACTTCAACCAGGACGTGATTGAGCGATGCGAACGAGATCATCTTGGAAATTAAACGTAATGGTACTTTCTTTCCATCGGTCTGTCTTAGGAGAAACCTATAACTTAGGCGATACGAAGTTCGCCGGGTCAGCTAGTTTTTTTGTAAAATTGTCGCCTAGTCAGTTTAGTAGTTTTTACGTAATTTAGTAAAACGCACATAAACATACATCATTATATTTGTATTTCATAGTATGGACTCACAACAGCTTTCCATCCCTTCTCTAGGTTTTCTCCATTGTAATTTATGATATGAATTTATCAGTGATTTAACACAATATTACACACCACTACAAATTATCAAAAGGAACAATCTTTAAACTTGATAGTTGACCCGCAGAAAAAACAAATAATAGTGATAATAGTGAGATGAAAAAAATTTGAAAAAAGTTCATTCGAACCTTTATTTTGATCTACCTAAGCATTTGATAGTTCCATCCAGGAAAATATCAAATGAAAATTAATGTCAATATTTACGCTTTCATTTGTATACTTATCTCAATATTAAGTGGTCAAAAAATATTGTTCTTTGTGAACTATATTTAGTTAACCTGTTTTGACATATTTAATGTCAATCTATTTATCCAGTTTATAATAAATTTAATTAAACTTGGTTTATAGCATGAGCTCGATTTGTTAATTATTGTAAACATGAGGGAATTTATTTTATTTTATACTAGAATCACATTTTAATATACATCATCTATCAATTTTATATTTTGTCTTGCAAGAATCACCTCCTGGACCTTTTCTCTTACGAAAGGACACCCTAGGGATATAATCTAGTGGTGATTTCCCTAGGGTCAGACCTCACTGACGAAGGTGGATAAGGACCCTGGCTTGGCTGTGGCATACAGAAGAGTGTTATAAATCTATTGTCACTACAAGTAAATGTTAATGGATAAAAACAAAGGCACTAAACTATACTAAGCTGAATAAAGTATAGTAAATACCTATCTACTTTTGCATCTTCAAAACGGGTTCATTAAAACTTATGGTTTTTGCTACAATTAGTTTATTAATTAAAGACCGAATAACCACTAATTGTTTTTGTGTTTTTATGGTGGGGAGGGAGTTTATTTTAGTTTTAAATATTGCAAGTTTTACTAACATAAAATGTGTGCATTCTACAACAGGGGCTCCCTTTTTTAGTTTGACATCATATGAAACATGTGTATAAAAGGAATCCCGTGTAATTTTATTGTAAGTGGTAATAAAACCCTGAGAATAAATTGCACTGAAATATTTTACAGACCACAGTTTTGAGATATGAATGCAATGTCCACTTTACGTTATTGAATCTTTAGTGAAATAATATTTACAGTTGTTTAATTTGTTTTCTAATATATCGTAGATTGGATATATATTGAATAGTGATCATTAGAACCATCTTTATTTTTTGTTCATAATACAAAAAGGGGATTCTAAGTAGCACAATCTTTTTATTCGTCCTATTTAACCTATTTCTACAGACAGGGTGTCGTTTTAAAGTTGTTTTTATTGGAGAAACGAGCTATAGCTAAACATATAATTTCTTTTAAAGCATCGCCCCCTGGAGTTTAATGTATTTCTAGAGTTTCCTTTCAATGATCTAATGAGACTGACTACCTCTATTTTATGTTTATTTAAAAAAAAGGATGCATGTTCAAATTTCTGACCCCTTCAGTTAAATATTTACCTTACCCGCAGCCAGATTATGAACAAAATACTAAACTGTTTATGGAAATGTATTTTAAAAAGGCTAATTTTTATTAGTTGTAATCTGACCTAGATAGCTAAATTACTCTTTAAGTTATGGGTACAAAGAAATAAATATTTTTATAAATTAGTGGTTTATTCAACCAACTGACAAATATATTATTTAAAGATTGTGTATTGCCTTGAAAACAGATTTTGATACAATTTTATAGTGAGGAATATACACACGGTCCCCTTATTTATCATAAACAAAGGCAATTGAGTAGAAATGTGCATCCCTAATTACCTAATTAACACTTAAATTATTCTACTATGAACATTTGTTCATTTTCAATATGTAATTATGCTATTACCAATCAATGGATAAGGTAAATAAATATTATTAATGTAAAATTCGTTCTTAACCATCTCCAATACTACCATACAAAGTTTAAGTGTATTCATATAAAATGTGTTTTCTGTCAAAATATAATTGGCTGAAAAAGTAAACATATAAAGCCAATTGCATATCCAATAATGTATTGTTACACAAATTCACCGCTTTAAATACTGGATTACCTCTAAAATATGGAATTATGTTCCCGTGTATTTGTGGTATTGGGTAATTGATCATTGCACTTTAGAGGTCCGAGCAGTGTAAATATTAAAGTGTTTAGAGTCGAAATCATGTTTGACATACATTCTACAGATACTAAAATACCATAAAAAATCTATGTTGATGCCTTTTTAGTACGTATTATATCGCAACCTCATTGGAAGAAATTTTGGAAGATTCTTTGCATAATATAATTAATAAAAAACAAAATAAAAAATCTGTATAAATTAATTAAAAGGGTACTTTCCTGTTAAGGGGAACATAAATTAATTTAGCATAAATTCTGCTTTACATATTCATTATTATCGATGATTTTTTCTCGATATATCGATATTAACACATTGAAACAGTTGAAAACTACGATAAATATTGTTCAGTATCAACAAACAATAATAAAATGAAATTGTTCTAAAAAAAATAACCTAACATAACTAACCAAACTTGCTGTGTAACATTCCATGTTTAACTTGCCTTTCCTGCTATCAAAAGGAATTTTTAAATAGTACAGCAAGTTTGGTTGGTTATGTTAGGTTAGCTTAAAACAGTTTCATTTCTTAATCCATATAATAGACTATTTTAGCCTAAACAAGATCAGTTGTCAATATGATGTAATGGATCGGTAAACAAAAACATCGATATATCAAAACAATCATCGATAATAATGAATGTTCCCTTTAACAGGAAAGTACCATTAAAAGAATAATTGTGTTGAATTTAGAGTTTTGTTGGATTATATTTAATATAGAAATAATATATAAAATATTTGTTGGTCGGATTAAAATAAATACAGAAATAAAAGCACAGGGTGAACAGGGCTTAATTTGTTTATTAAACCCTATTTTTAACTTGTTTTCCAATGTGTTGTACTGAAGCAAGGTTAGAGAGGGCTAAAGTACTCTCATGATATTAGATCATTTCATACAGTTAACCCCCATAACCCCTCATTATATTTTACAATAGTTTTTTCATAAATTTGACGTTCTATAAACTCATTTGTATTTATTTACTAAGTAACCTACCATTTTAAGCATATTTTAAAAGCACGGCTTCTCTTTCTTACTAATATCATATTCATATTACGTAGTATCTTTTAGGTGTTTATATTAAATTTTCTCGTCATTTTTATATATATCTGTATTGGGGAGCAAATTGGTCCTGTGTTATAGTCTGGGGCTTTGGTCTTTCAGGTTCAGAGTTCCAATTCCACCAATTACCAATAAACTTTATCTTAGGTTGGTAATGTTGCAACACTATATGCTTATTCTAACGTTACCAAACAGTTAAAAACAGTTATGGGGAAAACCTCGTATGAATAGATGGTATGTAAAACAAATATTTCCCAAAACTTTACAGAAAGCTTGTCTTCATATTCATTGTTTAATGTCTTTATATTTTATACAAAGTGTATCGCAGTGAAAGAGATGGTTTTTTTCTTTTCCCCCCCTCTTTTGATGAGTTTGCATAAAATATATGCATACGATAGGCATAAACACATATTTCAACAGACATTTCAGTATTACATAATTTATGTTGACCGCAGTTTTGACTATTATTACTTGAATGTTTACACTGCATAAACCTCTAAATTGCAATGATCAATTGCCCAATACCACAAATGGACGGGAAAACATAATCCCATATTTTAGAGGTAATCCAGTATTTAGAGTGGTTAAATGCACTAACGACACATTATTAGATTTGCTATTGATTTTATATGCTTTACTACTTAAACCAATATCATTTCAAAAGCACATTTTACATGAAATCACGTTAACTTACTGTAGCTTAAACTGATTTCGTATGTTCTGGGTTAGTTGTTATAGCTAAATATTTAGTTTTATACAGGGTGTCCCGGAACTCTCTGCCAATATTTTAGGGTATTGCTCCTGGGTAAGAAACATACCTAAATATCATATTTAAACTTTCCGGAAGTCCTTAGTAACTCACACAGCCACCATTTTGTTTTTTTCAGTTATTAATTTTTTTTCTAAAGAATGGTTAAACATACGAAATGGAAACTTTGCACGAACATTTATAACAACTAGAGAAAGCTACAAAAAAATATGACAATTTTTAAAATCCGTAAAAGAAAATGGCGGCCATTTAAAATTTTGTTTTTTTTATTACTCAAAAACCGTTGATTATATAAAAATTTCAAATGGCTGCCATTTTGTTTTATGAATTTTAAAAATCGTCATTTTTTTGGCTTTCTCTAGTTGTTATAAATGTTTGTGCAAAGTTTCCATTTCGTATGTTTAACCATTATAGAATAGAATTAATAACTGAAAAAAAAATGGCGGCTGTGTGAGTAACTAAGGACTTCCGGGCGATTTAAATATGATATATAAGTATGTTTCTTACCCAGGAGCAATGCCCTAAAATATTAGTAGAGAGTTCCGGGACACCCTGTACAATGACTGTTGCGTGGTTCAGTAGCAGATATAATTGTAACGTAATTAACCTAGCAGTTCATGGTAATGCATTTGTTAATTAACTATTTTAGGGCTGTCCCTTTTTCCTTCGTTTAAGTGATATGGTTATCCAATGTACAATACTAAATAGTTGTATTTTCAAGCTCGCCAAATGTTTACATCTTTTCAATTCATATAGCTAGGACAAATTTGAATTTTTATGAAGTATACGTTACGAGGCGAGGCAAAAGTGTATGTGATTTTGGTAAAAAAAATTCAAAGTTTAATTCTGCATCAAACTGTAAATAGCCTACCTATTAATACTTGTCTACTTAATAATTCTTTAATATATTTTTAAAGGTGTCTATCTTCTTTAGAGAAAAAATTCTTATATTGCTTCTTTTATTTGTTGATATTTTAGCATAAAAAATTATGAAACAACACTATTGGACTTTAAACGAGAGGCATGTTATTTTTTGGTTTCTCACAAATAAGAATCCGATGATGAAAAAATTTCCATTTCGCAATGTAAATGCAATAATTAACCAATTAACCATACTGTAGGCTACTGTAAACTAAATCTCAAAATAAAATACAATTGTTTTATTAACCGAGGGGTATTTATAACGCTAACTGTAGAATAAAGAAAACTCGCATTCCTCAGTAATTTTTGGATACATTTTTGTCAATGCTAAATACAAATTTTAAGTATAGTATAATAAAATATAATAAAAAATCACCATAAAAACATTAAATTTACTCCAAATTATAACGTTTATTTTTTAAAGAATCATTTTATGACTAATATTTTTAAATGCGGCATATACAAATTGTGAAAAAATATTCCTACCTAAATACTGAACGAACTAAATGCACCGATTACACCTAGGCTGTTTAGTTTAATTTTGGATCTCTAACACATTTAAATTTACTAGTTGGATAATGGATTTGAAAATCTTTTCTGTATGCCACAGCCAAGCTAGGGTCCTTATCCACCTTCGTCAGTGAGGTCTGACCCTAGGGAAATCACCACTAGATTATATCCCTAAGGTGTCCTCGCGTAAGAGAAAAGGTCCAGGAGGTGATTCTTGTAACGTTTAGTGGGAAAATTAAATTGTCGAACCTTTCATTAGCGTCTAACCACTCTAATTAACAATAATGTGTTATCTAGTGCAGCTTGTAATCAATTTGTAATATTAACTTAATATACTGAATAGTAGATATTTTCAAGACTTAAATTAGCGCAACAAAATACACATAGAACGAATACAGTGTCTAACCTTTTTCATGGTAGATTGACTTATTTTAAATGATAGACTTCTTTATATTTCAAGTCTTAACTTTAAAATATAAGGGATGCAAATATAATACTTAATTTTAAGTAAAATAGAATATAACACAGATTCGATTATCCATTTACATAATAATTGCCAATGGTGTTACTTGTTATCCACGATACAGTGTTTGATAACATATCAATGCCATGTAGTGTTTTAAAAACATTTACAATTTTAAATTATAATTATTTATTAATGATAATCAATTAAAATTTAGTTTATTAATTTTGTATAAAAATCTAACACAAAATATTAAATTACATTATCATATTTTTGATATGGAATCTCAAGTGTGTGTAAAAAAATACTCAAAGAATAGGTTTATCTTAAAATACATAATGGTTATAATTTTTAACAAACATTTTTCCTTCTATAACTGTTTTGGTTCAAAATTGTGAAAAACAAAACGTTATGAAAAATAGTTTTCTATAAATAACAAATGTAGAAACACGTTAAAAATCCATACAACATTTATTTCCATGACAAGAAGCTCTGCAGAGGACTCTGTGCAGTTGTGGTTTGCACTTGAGACAACAAATTGCACAAAATGAGCTTAAGTACAGCAATCTGACGCAGGAACCTTATTTTGCCTCTGTTGCTAAATCACGTTGGTGACGTCACATATCATGTTGACACACACTGTATCACGTGTCGTCTGCTATGTTTTGTTTTCTTCTTTTTCAGAGATTTCTATTTTTACATTACACTAAAACATTTGTGAAAGTCTATATTTGTATAGTGTCATTAGAAAAAGTACGGTAGGCTCATTAAATTGTTTATTAGTCTGTGTAGCCAACCATAATTTGTCCAATTAGTTAAAAATAATAAATAATTAAGTATACAATGTAGTCGTAAACTAATCATATGTTGTTTAGTGAGCTGATTATGTAAAAAAGAAATAATTATTTCATGAGCTCCTAATTGTTCATTAAGTAAATTATCGCTGATTGTATGCCAGATGTATTCAATTACATAATAATGTTTAATAGACGATTTAATGGTCTGAAATGTTCATGGGCACTTAAACAAGCATTAATGATTCATTTCACTTATTTGAAAATTATCAATAATAATCAGTTTATGGTAGATTTACTTACGTGTTATTTTAACTATGACAGTAATTATTTATAAATTAAACTAGAATTAAATCAGTAAAAAACTTTTCAGAAATAGTAAAAATCCAATAAATTGAGTTAGTAATAATTTCAAATAAAGGACATTAAAAACTGAAATTAAATGTACAGAGAGGAAAAGATATTTGCAGAAAAGAAAAGAATAAAGGTAATCCAAATACTGTGCATAAAAACTGGATGGAATTTAAATAAATTATTAAACAACAATATTTATAATAATAGTAGCCCTCAACATATATTAACACATTATTGATAAGTATTAGTTTTAGCCAAACTTACTATTAAAACTTTTGTCGTAGCGTTAGGTTGATCAAAAAGTTATGATAACAATTGTTTGAAAAACTTAAATTTGTTAATGTCGTGCTATTAATAATATAACACTTTTTGATGGATTCCATCTTTTTCTTACCAGCTTCTGGGAGTTATAATCGATGTTTTTATTATTGTTTTTAGTATTTTTTTTTTAGGGTGAAAGGATGTTTTTTGTATGTAGTATAAGAGATTCTTTTCGTTAGTATTGAAAAATAAAGTACACCAAAAAACAATACACCGAAATTGAGTTTTTCATAGTGATCATGATCATGCTTATTACGGTATTCTTCAATAACTATAGGTTAATATTGAGGTTATATGTTTTACTTGTATGTTTGCTGAATCTATTTTCTTACTTAATATGGTTCATTATAAATTTATTCTTGGAGAAGGAATTGTACAATAATTTTTTTTCACAATTTAAATTATTAAAGATAAAAAAAATTGTTTTCGCTTTTTTTAATTGCTTTACCTTACATACTTTGTTTCTACTAATGAGCAGGTTTTATCAAAATGCTAAAGCACATAATATGCTTTAAGATACTACCGTATGTCGGTAAGAAGTGATAAGTGTTCAGTGCTGCTTTCGCGGATAACATTGGAACTAAGTAAAACTTAGATATAAGCAGTACGTGTTTACCCTATTTTTAGTTGTGGTTTTGTACGTTAAAACCAAGTTATACTAGTTTCCTGGCTACACCTATTAATATAGCCTATTTTGACAGTTAAGAATAATATTTTTAACCAGTTTTTAATTCATGGCCAAATTAAAAAGTAAAAACGTTTCATGTATTTGAACCATTTAACATTGAACATAAAAGGGTTCTAGTATTTGGTAACTGGGAAGATGAAATAGGGTTTGAATAAAACTTTTGAGGTATGGGATTCTTAGAAAAGTAATTATCATTTTTGGCGTTCAAAACTGGACCCAATAGATTCTTGGGCTCTTCATAAATAGCCTTACATTGGTATAAAAGGTTGGAGGACAATAGGAGAGTTCAATAATAGAGAGAGTCGATAAGAATTGGAAAGTGCTGCTGTAGCGGACAACCACTGAACTAAGTTTAGAGCATATACAAGCAGAACGTGGTTTACATTAGCCCGTTTGAATTTGCACACACGCAGGTACATAAAACATGTAAAATTAAAATTCACCTTATTTAAATATTTGTATACAACAAACGTACATGTACATAATAGCTCAACAATTTCAGAACAACTACAACAATTGTTAAAGCCAAGTTACAATTTTTTGATTTGCTTAGGTGAATAGAACTATATCTTATGAATGTATTATTCTTAAAGATCAGCTAAAACTCGTTTGAAAAGAATCATTTATAAAGTCCTTTGTTGTGTACTGTCCATTCATTGTTATTTACCAAATAAAAAATTATCTTACTAAGATTAATCAATTTTAAAATTATTTCTAACTAAAGAGGCATTAGAAAATGCATTTAATCCACATAAGCACATCCAAAATAACCAAAATGAATCCTAAATCAAATTTGGCATTATATTACAACAGGATGATATGTTTACATATAATATTAAAATAAATTCATATTTGTATAGGTGTTTATATTTTATGCTGTTAAGCTGAATAAATGCATTAAATGTAAATATACACTTTCGGTTTAAAAAATCATTGTTGTAAACGGCCAATCGAAAATTAATTGGGGCATTCTAATTTAAATAATGAACAAGAAAATAGGATCGTTTTCCTTAGTCTAAATAAGAGTTTGGGAAACGATAATTTTATTCTACTCTATCTGTTACGGAAAGAGCTTATTTTCCATACGGAGTGATGTAAACATATTTTGCGCCCTTAAAATATTAAAAAGACTTTCACATAGTTCATAGTAGAGTCAGGGCTTAACATAAGGGATAACAGTACAGGCAAAGTTCGCTACTATAAAGTTAACAAGGATAATGATTATGAAGCATAATAGCAACTTATAGCTCGCCAGTTGTTACAACTTTAAAAGTTCCCTCGTAAAGGGTTTAGCCTTTTTAGGTCACCCCTATTCAAGGGGATCAAAACTTAAAGTGTGTAGATGAACTTTAGTTGATTGAACATAAAGTTAATTATTTATAGCAACTACTTTACATCTTTTATTTCCAAGATAAAATGCGGTACAAAATGATGACCCCTCTCTCAACCCCCCCCCCCCCCCACCCACATAATCCTAAAAAGTTATGGATCCTCAAATAGGCCATGTTACAAAAAAGTACAGACCTTCTTTATATGTTTGAATTCAATATAAACTAGGGGTTGTTTATGTGAAATGTACAGACTTCTCTAGTTTCACCCCATGCTGTAAATAAGATATGTGACCAGAACTCCTTCCATTTGCTTCGATTTTATGGTTATATTTGTATATTTCTGTATGGCAACCTATAAGGTTGATGTTAATTTTTTATAACTTTTAAATTAAATTTTAATTTACGTGCTTATTTTTTAGCTTATTTTAATTTATAAAGGGATTCTGCACATCTACAGGAAACTATATTTCTAGCAGTGTAGGTAGATCTTTCTTGCGATGCACACGAGCTGAGAAAATAGGTTTCTATGAATCATGCTTGCATATTATTATAGGCTATGGAAGATTCTATATACAAATGTTAAATAAAACACTCTGAAATACAATACCATAACAGTTCAACATTTAAGTTGAGCTTAATTTGTTTAGTAGTTCTAGTCTTGTGATCCCCTCCTGAGCTCTTTGTGCCCCATCTCACTTAACCACCTTTTGGTTACTTCCTATTTTCATTTCTTGATATACAGGGCGTTTATAAAAGAAACATCAGGTTTTAATAGCATGTACCTCGGCCAATTCTTGTCCCACATTAATATTCGATGTACCATGTTTCCAAATGTTATAACCAGCTGTTCAATAATCAGTCTTGGTTTTTTTATTGGACGTGTTTGTATCATTTTTAAAGTGATTACGATTCAAGAAAAAATTATGTGTTTTTCACTATGGCTCAAGTTTATATTTAAAAACCTTCCAGTGTGAGTTTCGGAGGCAATTTAGACAGACTCCTCCTACTTACCACAGCATTTTAAGGTGGTATAACTAGTTTGAGAACTCTGCCTCATCCTCCTTAATATCTATGTTCGTAACTTCAATGAGAAGCTACCTCAGAGTTGGATTGGCAGATGTAACGATAATGACTTGACCCTTCTCAATTGGCTCCCTAGATCTCCTGATCTTACGTTGTGTAATTTTGTTCTATGGGGCTGTGTAAAAGACAAAGTTTATGTACCACCAATGCCTCAAACGCTTCAAGAGCTCCGTGGACGAATTCACAACGCCATAGAATCAATCCTTGCGACGCTAGCCGGTGTATGGGACAATTTACAGCTTGGATTGGAAACTCCACGGCTAATGGACGGCACATTGAGCACTTGCAGGAGTATCTATGAACAATTTAAGAGTTATCGTTTTTGTTGATAGGTTTTCTGTATTTGTTTGACGTTAACGCTAATAAAACGTTTTAAAACCTGATGATTCTTTTATAAACTGTATATTAAATATATTTGAAGTGTATGCATGCATTTTTATACTGTTTGTGATGCAGTATTAAACACAAATAAAATGTACGATTTCGACTCTACACCTGCATAGTGCATCGTCAGTCACTCACTATTTCAACTTTGAACTTTTACATTTTAGTATCTAAGAGCGATTGTCCATAAACCTCTGTATACATTCATTGATCATAAACCATGATAGCTTACAGTCAATTATTCTATAAATTCTAAATTATATGTTGGATCAATATAAAAAAAGAGCGTTACGCCTGAAAAAGCCCCCCAGAGTATCAAAATTAGAGAAGAAAGCGCACTCTTAAATATCACTATAACCGTCCGCCATATGTTTTAGTTATGTGTATTTTGAAAAGACCTCCTTCTTGAAGAACAGTTATGAATTACTGTTTTAAGGTGAGGTAACTAAAACTTTTTCACTCAAAGTAGAAAACCAGGTAAATGTTTATTGCAGTAAAATGGAAACAAAAAGAAGTATGGATGACGTAAGGGCTTTGACAATCATGGCTGAATTTAGTTAGCGTTGCAAAGGTATATGAACAACCGTATGTTCAGTCAAATGTCAGAATCTATTTTGATTTAGCCTTACAAGCTTGTAATAATGATTTGACTTTTATAATTAGTACTTGACAGATGTTTAGCTGAAGCTGTGCTTCTTCTTTCGTCTGTCGGTGTTGTTCAATGCTTTATTACGGTGACAAAATGTGTTTAATTGATAAATTTTCAAAGCACCAAACTTTCCTTTCATAAACGTCACGCGTTTTATGGAACGTTGTTGGAAAGACAAAGTGATGTAGTTTTAAACTCATTCAAACAAATAATGTTACAGTGATGTTGTATTAGTATGATTAAACTCTCTTTGCTTAGCAAAGGTTAGATTGCCCCAGGATACTCAACAATGGTATCAATGGTGCCTGTTATATTTATTCATATATATATATATATATATACTAGCTGTGTACCCGTTCTACGCACGGGGATCTTATAATATTCAGTTGAAACCTTCTTATATAAAGAACAGCAGTTGGTTTGCATATTTTAAGATATGCTGGCCAAACTATTATACATAGCTTCATTTTATGTTGTTTTTTGTTGTTCCGGATCGGTATGACAATCAATAAAAGGTTAAATTACCTCTGTGTCTGCCGGTCGATCCTATAACGGTAGGCTTACTTTTATTTTTACTATCGGATCTCGTTTGCATGGCTCAATCACGTCCTGGTTGAAGTTCGTTCGCTACGCTCACTCACCTGTATGTTGGAGCTCGTTCGCTGCGCTCACTTTCCTTCAGGTTAGCTCGTTCGCTACGCTCACTTGCCTTCAGGTTAGCTCGTTCGCTACGCTCACTCGCCTCCAGGTTGCAAATTAGCTGTTGTCATAAATGTAAAAGAAATAATAGTGCTAGTGCTGCACCCTGTTGGTAATCCTTGTAACTTTAATGCTATTGAACATCACAGAACAGAACCAACTTGTTTAATTGAAACAGCTGTTAAGATTCAATAATTTCATTTCTCATAAGGTTAACATGGGCTTCCAGAAATTCCACGTCAAAAATCGACAAAAACTTGATTTTCAAGGGTTTACTGTTAAATATCTAACTGTCTCATATTCGATGAAATACGTCTAAAACCATCTCATATATGTATAGTATTTGGAAAATAAGTTTCAGGCGGGACAGTGCTATAGTTATTGAGGAGTAGTTGTAATAAAGTGCGTATTTTAGCGTTACCAAGAGAATGACAGATAGACAGACAGACAGACAGACAGACAGACAGACAGAAATTGAGATAAGGTTTGATTCGGTTTCTCTGACCTATGAAATGTAAAAATAACCAAAAAGTTCATTATTCTAAGCAATGTACAGACAAAACTCTAATTTTATTTATATAGATATATATATATATATATATATATATATATATATATATGTATTGATTTTTAATTTCTCTCTTTATACGTATGTAGGCCGATATGGATTGTTTTAGTTGAAAGCTTAATGGTTTCATAAAAATTTTAGTTTTGGGTGGAATATCCGTTTTAGGTCCCATGAACTCCAAACAGTAATTTTCAAGGTGATGTATGTAATGTTTGTGAAATTTATTTTGTGGGTACTAATCCATGGTGTCTCCAAAATATTATTTTTTTTTATTAGGATAATTCATAGAAATCTTCCAATAAAATGACGAAACCCTCAGATTATCCACAAAATAGTTTTCTTGGCCGTGCATGTCTAATTTATACCAAGTCACGAAAAAAAAATAAATTAGGCCTACGTTACGCTTATAAACACAGGACGTGAAGGTAAATACTAATCCGTATTAAAAGATTGTTTTAAATTAATATTAACTTAATTTTCTATAGCTACGAAGACAGTTTTTCAATAGTGCAAAACTGTAAAACACTAAAAATGCCCATCGGATCTAATGTGCTCGTTGATGAAAACTACATACCAAAGTATTGTTTAAGTATTTTTCAATTACCAAAGCATGAATCTCCAATACTAATCAATCACTCTTCTATATACTTTACACAGACAAGGGAAAGTATTTTTAAGTACCGCTATCGAAGATGTATATTATATTGTTATTTCAGCTTTGGAACAGATTAGACATGTTTTGAGTGATATTGCTAAGATGTTTAATCTTGATAATGGATACGAAGATGAGTTAAGAGCAAGGTTCTGTATCATAACAATAACATTTCTATGTTTTGCCTCGTCAAGTGAATTTGATTATCAAAACAATTCTATCGGGATTTATAAAGCACAACTGTATTTTGAGTGGTGAAATACAATACATAACAATACTTAAGATTTTAACAATTTATTTTCAATTAAATGTATTTTTAAATACAAGATCCCCTTAGAAAACTCAAATGAAATTGGTGGATACATCGGTAGAACTGTTGACAATATTGTTGTACAACCACTATACTTGTATTGGTAGAGCGCGGGGCTTCGGTTTCAAGTTACCGGGTTCAAATCCAGCCTATCACCAATGGATTTTATCTTCGTGATGATGCCGTACCCCTAGGACTGGCCTGAAGTAATGAGTAAGAAAGTTCCAGGCTAGGACTGGCGTCCTAGGATGTGAAGGTATGACTTATAAAAACTATACTTGTAAAATAGTTTATATTTATTTTTTACATTTTTTATTCACATAAACTAGTTTACAAGTCTGTGCATGTTTTCTAACTTAAACACATATATTGGAAAGCTGAATTTATTTAAGTAAAATTAGATTTACATAAAAATTAAATCGTGATTTGTATAAACCCATTAATTTAATGACACAAAGTTATGATTGAAAGATAATGTATAATTTGTATCCTAAATATAACTCACTTATATTGTTCCCTTACACCATATTTAATGATAACATAAATAAATTAACAAAAATTAACTACAAAATTATATCAAAGTATAAAAAATCCAGTATGAAGCTTGGGCCGGGGCTTCAAGCACATGTGACTTTTAAACCAAAATACAGTTCTTCTGTACAAAAATACATAAATAGGATAAGCAACTATTTAAAACTCCTTTGCGAATTGCGAATTGTTTAATCTGTTCATTCCAAAATATTTATGTATTACTGACGTATCTAAGTAAATATATTAAAAAAATTAATTCAAAACAAACAATAGTAGTTATTGCATAAACCAATTCAAATAATCGTTGTTTAGTTTTTGCAGTTTTGTTTTCAATAAAGGTTTAAATGAAAGTTGAATGCGAAATTATATTGTTGTTTCTAGAAGGTTTTTGTAATCGACTAAAATTAATGAAACATACAACTAATCAAATTAACATAATGCGATATATATCGTTTCATGAGAAGATTTTAAATTATTTATTTAAATATTCTTTTCAGTTAACGAAGTTCCATCACAAATACGGTAAACAGTGAATCACTTAAATTACTTATAAATATGAAAATATGCCAAATTTGCTTACTGGTATGACATATGAAAGTTTCTTTAAACAAAAAACAAAATGTATTAAAATTAATTTATTCTTAACGGTGTTGAATATATCTGTAATTCAGTCCTGTGCGATATAATCTGAGTAAAGATAACACAATTTTAATATTCAACAAGTTATTTAGTCGTAGTACTGTTTAAATTCACTAAAAGTCATTTCTTTTACTTCTCAACTTATTATAAAAAATAATAAAGTATGTACGATAAAAAAATATGTCTACAATAAAGTGCTTTTAATCACACTGGTGTTTAAACCATTTGTCAATAATGTATACTTTATGTGAAAAATACCTTGAAAACACTCTTGATCAACCAGATACCTTAGTAATATAGGTTACTATCAACAATTCAAACTTGATAAATGTTGTAGTACCATAACACTCCTGGAAGTATGGCTGACGGCATGCACCCGAACCACGGCATAAAGTTGGTAGCGCGAGGCCAATTCGCCATGGTAATTCTGTGTATGACCAACCTGTAAAATAAAAAAGTGTTTGATAAACATATTTTTGAAAATGAATAAAATACAGTACTTGTATGGATAACGGTTAGTGCAGAAATATTTTGCATTCCAACTAAGTACTTTGGTAATACCCGACCACACCTAAATTGGATTAGGTTACACCTAGGTTAGGTTAGGGTAGGATACGATAACCGGAATATAACCTAACCTAACCTAGGTGTAGTAACCTAACCCAATTTATGTGTGGTCGGTAAAATACCAAAGTACCACCAACTATTCAATGCTGAGAATGGCATTCCGAAGCAGTATGAAAGTGATATGATAGGCTATCTTAGATCTATGTTGAATTCTGTAATTTAAATAGGGGATTTTTTTGCAATTATATTAAATAGTTTTATATAATTAAGTTGTTGAACATGTTGCCTATATTTTGGAACATCTTATTTATATATTTTATTTTATATATATTTATTTTATATTATATATATAATATTATATATATTATATATATAATATATATATAATATACATATATATATTATATAAATTATTTATATATAACCTTCAATCAACTCGATTCTTCTTCAGCCACCGTTGAATTGGTGGCTCAGTCAGTACCAGAGACTTCTAATGCAATGCGCGATGCCGTGGGTTCGGATCCTGGTACCCGTCACAACTTTTTTTGTACAGTTCACAATTTTTATGTACTGGCTCAACGTTTGCTTTGCTGGAAACGGGTAATTGTTTTACCCGTTAACATATGCTATGGAGCATATGTCGACGGGCAAATGCATGTTAAAAAAAGCAGCGAACCTAAATAATCTTTAAAAATTTGTACTAATCTCTTTTAGTTGTCGTACAACATATATCGCAATAGGTCTGCTAATAATTTTCATAAAAATACCTAACCGAACGGTTAATTATTTAACTAAGATTTTACCACATTAGGTGCTATGTTTTTTTACAAAATCCATTACTTTTTAAGGCGTTTAATTTTATTCCATGGCATAAGTCATTACATCCGAGTGTTTGGACATTACTCAATAGAAACATTTCACTTAGTAAAATATCTACCAAATCAGATTTAGAGGTTTACCTTATCGTAAGTTTTCCAAGGGTTCGAATGTTTATGTTATTACACGATTGTAATGCAAGGTTGTCCTTTTAGAAATGCGTGGTCCAATAAATACACCTAACACATTAATTCCTGGAGCTTCGATTATTTAAAAACCAACTAAAATTTTTCCAATTGTTTCGGCTTCATAACCTTTCATAACCTAGATGTTTATTTGCTACCGAAGCGTCAGTATAAATCTAGATTAATTTATTACAATCCCAACCATATTTGACACAAGTCTTTGTCCACAGCCTACCACACATGGTTGGGTATCCAGAAGATGCTGATGTTCCAGTAGATGGACCAGAGAGTGATGGCCAGCCGGTGCTGACGACGAATCTGGTCTTCGCCCCAAGGCAAGGCCTTGGCAGCACTCTCAATGGCGGCTTCTTGAGCCTTCGTCAGCATAGTCCCTCGGTTCATCATCATCACGGCCAAAGCCTTGTCGTGACGCTCCATAGCCTTGAACAGCTTGACCATGACGATGATGTCCAGGATCATGGGAAACCAGAAGGTAGCGAGAGGTGAAAGGAAGGCGTACTGAAGAGTTATCTGGAGAATTGAAAGGTAATTTTAATTTATCCATGTATTTGGCTAAAGTTCAACCAACTGTTCTTTTTTGGAAATAATCAAAATGTAATGATTTCATTATTGTTTCAGGACTGAGACTGAAATCCTGCATACTTTAGCCAGTGACTGGATCGATAAAGATGAGATCGGGATAGTTAGATTGTATACCATTTTGCTGAACAGGACCAATAGCCTATCCCCATGGCTTATCACTAAAATCCCAATGGTCAAGGACAGCTCAGTCAATTTTTGCACAAACAAAAATTTACTAACTTTCATTAGAAACTAATTCATACATCTTCACAAAGATGGGCAACACCATAACCACTAAGCTACTGAGCTGGTAAATAAGATTTACTTTGCAATAACTTGAACCATAATCAAATTTAGTAAATGACTGCTAAAATAATATGATGAATCAGAATCAGAATTTTCCACTGACAGTAACAATTGCATTGTACGCACAGCAAATAACAACAAAGCAAAGGAATTATTTAAGAAAGGAACGAGGTGCAGTCAAAAAATTCGATCTTTATCATAAAACTAAATTCATCTAAACATCGTATATATCAAATAATAAAAAATATTGTACCAAACATTGAGTAAAGATTCAGAATACTAAAAGAAAAATAATTTCTTCTTCATTCCAGCTAGTTTTGTCTTAAACATAGTTTTTCTTATTAAATAGATGGCAGATATTACCTTAAATTTGCACTCGCCATATGGCATGTTAGGATCCTTGGTGTGCCAGTTCAGATATATTGGCGGTATTGCAACAACAGCTGGGTAGGCAATACTTAGCAACACCATGCCCACAGCTGAAAAGCTGTTCATGATCTTTCCGTGGATGGCAGGGTGTTCCAGAATTAGGTAACGGTCTGCGGAAAAATTGAAGCCATCATTAATTTTCTATGACTGTAACAATATTTCGCAAAGAAATTACGTACTTCAATTGTTTAAAAATAACGATATTTTGTAAAGTGTATTGAAAATTGAAGGTAATGCAGACACTTTTTTAACTTTTTAGCTGAAACTAGCATTATTCTTTGTTGACCACCTTATTTTTTTTTTTTTTTTTACAAATTGAAATCCTAATTTGACAAAATTTGTTGAGCTCTGATGGGATTATGTAAGAAGATTCGCCTTACATATTGTCCAACAGCTCAAAAATGGCTATAAAAATTGATTTAAATCTAAAACGGTCGACACTAAATTGATGAATCCGTTTGTGAGATATGTTCCATTCAGTATTCAAATCAAATAGTATTCTATAAACTATAGCATCTTCCCTAATCAAGAAATAAAGATTTAAGTCAAAATAAGATCATTAACATACGATTAATATGAACAAGTGGCGTTAGAGGAAGTTTAAGACATTACAATGAGGTGAACTAACTACACTTTAAAGTGACATGGTTGAAAATACTGCCCGATACAAATTTCAAGAGATGACCCCCTCTGGAACTTTTTTCACCCTAATATGCTTTTTTATGTTTGGTTTATCAACAGTTCTGTTCACATCTTACTATTTAGTTCTAGCACATCAATAATTACCCCAATGATAAATGGTATCTAGATACAAATGTTGAACCCTTTACGCTTTCATAACGAACCAGTGACAATATAATTTGGAGGTGAGCACTATAACCACTTGGTTTCAACTGAGATCTATCTCCTGAAGATGTATCATTACAACCTCCTCTATTGGAGGAGGCTATGCTACAACACTGGCAAAAACATTCACTTATTCATAATACCCGGTAATTTCTTAATGACTATGAGTATGAAAATATGTAGAATTAATAGAGGTAATTTAGTATTATACCAACCACACCGAATAATCTACTTCCAAAAAACATTTTAATTCGTTTAAATAACCAAAATCTCCCTAACCTAACTTAACCTAAAACATCGTCCTCGCTTAGGTTAGGTTATAATTATTAGGTGTAGTCGGTATGATACCAAGGTACTTGAATTGCTTGCACTAATCAAAGTCAATTTAAATTCCCTACCTAAAATGGCGAAGAAGCACAGGAAAGCCATCATGGAAGGCATATAGATATTCATCGTCTGCCACATCTTGCACCACTCAGGGTCCAATGCATAATAGGGTTTGTTTTGCCAGTGGTTTCTCAGGTCTATTGAGGCGTTGAGAGATTGAGCTATCAACGCCATGGAGATCACGATGATGAAGATGTTTGTTACTCTATGCAGCTTGGACTTAGACAAGACTGAGTACACGGTGAACAGGTTACCACACACCCCTAAACTCACAAGGATGATCTGGGCCCCTACCTTAAATAAGAAAAATCTGTATTAGTGTCATAAATAAGGTTTTACTTCAACTAGCTTAAGGGGATCCGCCACCACTAAACCTAATTTTCTTATTTAAGCTAATATTTTAATTTTTTCTCTCATTTTTAGTTATTGAGCATTTATATAATAGGAATATGACCAAATTTTTTTTATATATACCTACATATATATTATATACATATATAAATTTAGGAGTGGGGGGAAGAAAAAGCTTAAATAACTTTTTTATTATTAATATATTTCAAAAAAGTAAGTATTTTCATGACAATAACAGATATATTGTTATCTACAGATATATTGTTTTAAATATTTGGTTTGTATTACAAATGGGTGTTTGTTTAGGT
The DNA here is from genome assembly GCF_028750875.1 of Macrosteles quadrilineatus. Classification (NCBI taxonomy): domain Eukaryota; kingdom Metazoa; phylum Arthropoda; class Insecta; order Hemiptera; family Cicadellidae; genus Macrosteles; species Macrosteles quadrilineatus. The sequence continues at coordinate 195,509,001 of NW_026542594.1, forward strand.
TGTATTTTTACAACCTACTGTAACTTTAATCGTATAATAACGCAATTGTTACAAAAATTATAGCAATTTTCATAAAGTGTAAAAATTTTACATTAAATGTTTACCAAAAATGTTTCAAAATATATTTATTTTTGATTGTATAAGGCTTATTATACCATTAAATATTGTTCATAGTATGGGGATGATGGGGTAAAAATTTGAATTGGCTAGCTCAAATACTTTTGATTTTATTTAACAAAATGTAAAAAAAACACGACTTTTGGGAAATTGCGTCCAAAGTCCGCGAACACCTGGTTTGCCCAAACCAGCTGTTTTCTCAAACAGCTGATTACATATTATATTCATATAGCTCAGGTGCATTATAGCATTCAAACTGTTAAGTGTTTATATGTATGTGATAAATATGCCATTTTTATAAATACAAATTATTCTTTACCATATTATAGGGAATATTATATAGATGATTAAAAAAATAAAACTAAAAATCCGAAAATTCTCACTTTTATTTTGTGGTCAAGGGTCCAATAGTAAATATGGTCAGATATGCATGAAACTTCACATGGATATTGTCAAAAGCATACACAATAAGAAAATGACATTTTTGGAAAATTGTAAAAAATAAAAAAAAAACACCCATTTTAGTGGTGGCGGATCCCCTTAACATCCAACTAGTATTTAGCTTCACTTACAACTTACTTAACTAATGGCACTCTTTTCAATATTGAATTTCATGAGTATCATCATGGTCTATTGTAGACCTACAAGACCGTGGCGAGACATGGCAACACCGCAGCACCGGCCTACTGAATCAGCTGTTGCACTAACCCACAATGGAGCGTCTGTCCAATTGTTGTTATATGCTACTGTTATTACAATGACAATAGGCCGGTGTAGCATTGACTCACGCTGTCGGCCTTGTATAGAGGAGGTTATGGTAACATTGTTTGTAAGTTAATCAAAATCAAGTTTGTTTTTATTCAAAGTCTACTGAAATAACATCAACTTATTAAACTATTGGTAGCGATTTTTATAAAAATTGATATATATATTCATTATTTTCAATAATAAATGGCATACTACTTAAAAGTTTACTAAAAGTTTTTATTGGGTAATATTTGATTTTCTGTAATATTTTGAGTTCTTGTAGGCTAGGGGCCATCTTGGATAATTTTAGACTGCTGCTGAAGATTTAATTATCATCCAAAAATGAACACTGAAGTGATTTTATTTAAATACCTAGTATACTGTGAGATTAGAAATTGTATTTGTAGTTTTGAATTGTTTTCTAATCGGGTCTATGAAAACCAACGCCAATCTTTGATTTACTGCCATAAGAGCAATGTTAATTTCGTTAATTTAACATAGCCGCTCAAGAGTTTTTTACCATCTCAAATCATTTCTTTAATTACCAAAGTCATAGTAATTTAAATATCTAGTATACTCTGGGATTATAAATTTTCTTTGTAGTTTCTTAACTTTTAACAGTACGAGTTAGGATATCTAGGCTCTAAGGACTCTTAAACCTGTGTGAGGCCCACCTTACAGGCTGGCCACCTGTGTGCGTAACGGCATTTTATAAAAAAAGAGTACAGTATATCAATCTTAATATGCATTTAAGAACAGATTCCTTTATCATCAAGATGCATTAATGAGATACATTTTTATGGTAAAAACTAGGACCAAATGGCCTTTTTTTACTGTTAACTCCAGAAACTGGTTACAACGAATATTTTAGAAAGGGCAGTTTAAATAACTCGTGGCCTTTAACTGGAGGCCATGGAACAACAAAGATCATTGGCCATTTGCAACTTTAAATTCGTTTTGATTAGGAATAATTAATTAATAATTTTTCCCATAGATTTATCATAACATGTAGGCCCTACATGTGAGATTAACCCAATAAATATTACAATGGTGTTTCATACCTTTACTGTAAAGTACATCATGTCTATGGGTATTCCCAGCTGCCGAAACGTTTCCATGGTGACTGATGATTTGTTACAGGAAAGGAGGTTTAAATCGTTTGTAAACTTATTGTTTTATTTATGCTTCTACACAATAAAGATTGTTTAAATTGTGTTTGTATTCCATTTGTGTATTTAAACCTAGAACAGAAAACAATGGAAAGCTATAATACAATGCTTCTTTAATATTTGACACGGTAGGCTAGTTTAACCTCATCAGTATAATGATCAATTGTTAAAATAGAACCTTACACTATTGTTGTACACAGCCTTTTAATTAACGCTATTATACGTTAGTATATATACTTATATATTTATTTATTTATCATATATACTCTGGATATATTATATATGGACATGTTTGATACAGCAATATAGTAAATATAACAATATAATAAATATTGTAGATGTAGTAATATAACAAAAACAGAGTGTTCATGGTAAATCTAATAACCAAAACTTTCTTTTACTTTAAATTTACAACATAACGACAAAGGTGAATATAAAATAAATATTTCCCATCAACAAACATAACAGAATACATACAACTACGTTTTAAAATTAGGTGTACACTGAAATACGAACTAAATGATACAAATGGTTAGAGCATGAATCATAATGTGTAGCAGTACCACTCTCATGTGCTACAAATTTGCATGTTTGTTATAAATTAATAGCTGCGTGTTTACATTGAAGGACGCGCATCATTTTGTATTCATCTATAATTATTTTTCAATTAATTATCAAGAATATAGAATATAACTTTGTTTCTAAGAATGTGAGTTACACCAATCAAACAAATAATACATTTGGTTACAATATTTGCAAAATTTTACTCCCCAAAAAAATTAAAACAAAGTACAAATAATAATGTACACAATTCGACGAATTTCTTCTCAAACTGGCTAAAGATAGTTGTTAAAGATTCATTGATAATTGAGCTGGTCTGGAGGTAGAGCGCGAGGCTTATGAGACCGAGGTTCCAGGTTCAAATCCCGCTAATCACCAATGGATTTTATCCATTTGATAATTTCGCAACCCTCTATGACTAGCCTTAAGTAATGTATAAAACAGTTACGGACTACAACCAAGTGTCCTAGGATGTGAAAGAGTGACATACAATAATTATTCAAAACATTTATTTTAAACAAAAGTAAAAGGTTTTCTAAGGAAATCAACAGTTCTAAAGATAAATCAAAAATATTAACACTTCGGATATCAAGTGACAGTGCATAATTTGCGTGGAATATCGTTGAGTTTCGTCATGCAAGAAATTTCAATTTTAAATAATAACTTTTAAATAAATACAAACAATATGCTCACTATTTATGAGAACTAAACTCGAACCAAAAATCGGATCCAGTTATTGCTTGAGGAGCTAAGGCTTCACAAATTTACTAATAGCTATAACTTGCACTGTGTTCAATTTTTTAAACATATTACTTTTAAATGACTGTTATAGAAGGTAAAAATACTAACCTTTTTTTACAACCTTTCCCCACTCAACGCACAATGTGACTGTCCCAGACAGCGAACGGGGTGTGGTCCCTATTAAGTGATTAAAACATTAAAATTACGTGTAGGTATGTGTAATTATGCATAAATAATTTACTGAATTACAGTGTGTTTCATGAAAAACTTCAAATTTACAAAATGAAGGTTATGCCTATAAATAAGATTTGTTTATGATAATTCTTGTTATTTGACTTAACTAGTAACTACATATTTACAACACACTAAAATGCATGTGTTACTTTTGGCTTATGGCTTAGATCTTTAGGTAAATATACACCAGCTGACGCCATCAGCTGTTTGTTTTATTCATACTTTGTTTGAGTTTAGTAAGAATAGTTGTTTCAAAGGTTTAGGATTAACAATGAGTTAAGACACTTACTTTAGATATGTAGACAATACATTTATACGATTGAACAATAGTCAGTATTTTTAATCAAAGAGTAGAATGTTAAAAAAACCTCTTTTAGAGCGTTGTAACGACTGGATTTGTATTACTCCCTTAGATTTTATTGCTAGTTAAGTTAATCATAATTATATTGTAATTACGTAACATAAATTCATGTATTTGTCAAAACATTTATATTCTTTTACCATACACACCCTCTTTGGAAATACTTTCCTGAACTTTTCCGAAGGGACCGATATCACCGAAAGTGTTTCATCCTCAAGAGACTTTACTTGCAAAGTTTTCTCTAAATCTACTCGAGAAGGAAAGTGCAAAGATGCATCACAATAAGTAACCAAAATCGGTGTTCTTTTCTACTTGAAAGATTTCCCACTATTCTTTATGTAGATAGCAGACAAATTCTGTACCATTTCAGAAAAATATTTGGTAAAAAGATTTAGTGTACAGTCGATAAAGAGATCCCGAAGATAAAATGGGAAAACATCTCAATAATATAATGATAAAGCATTTACCTCTTTTTTTAGAAAAGTTCAACTAGAAGAAGTTGTCTTATACAAAAGCTGTATGAGGCTTTCTATTACTTAATTATTACATATATTTTGAGTGAATTTCAAAACTGATCTAATTGATTGGTGAATTAGCATGAAATTGGAAAGATTTCAGATAATGACTTGTACTGGTCAATTATAATGGAACAAGTCAACGATCTTAAGATCAACTAACTAAAAAAAATTATTACTAACTCTATGGGCTCTCGTTGAAAGAGCTGTCTAACGTAAATATTTTTTTTTATCCAAAGATAAATTTAAACTTTTTGTTTTTAGATAGTCCTTTAACTTAAGGATGGTTCTAAACCAAAATGGTTTCCCATAGCTTATTGCCATGTTTGACTGAATATGTTTTGCACTATAACATTTAAGGGTGAAAATGCCACTAGAAAAACCTAACCACTAGTTTAAAAAGTATGGTTTCAAGAAAATATTTATTCAGTAACACATTAAACGATAATATTTTATTCATACTAAAATCTAATGGACTTTAAACGACAAAAAATTTGGTATAATGAGCCCTTAAACGTAGTTTGTAATGTATTCAGACCTAAACTTCGATCGTAAACTTATACACCCAGGTGGTATATAGAGGCAAGTTTTACTAACTTTAGCCTATCTGCAATACATGAGCTAAATGGCAACGAAGTTGTTATAAACTCCCAGGTGAATACTGCCTACAGTTTGCATCAAAAGGTATTCACAAAATAGTATGTAATTGATGTATAAATTTAGTTATACTGGTACAGCCTTAATTTAGAGTACGAATATATTATCATTGGTATGGTCTGGTAATTTAAATAAAAAAATAAAGTATTTTTCCCAGGATAAGTTTAATATTTTCGTATTAGTGTAATCCAAACATGTGCTATTTTCTATTTATTCGCCAAAAATCCATGTAAGCTTATTCACATGAATATAATGCAAACGATTAACTTTGCTGATAATGAAAATAAATTGTACATTTAGGTTGTTATTTAGTTTAAAATAGTTGTATGAACTTTATACCTCACAAAGTTAATTACTAATTTATTTAATTTAACTATTTACAAGAACCGTGTAGTACCAATTAAGTAAGTAGGCTATCTAAGTTGAGAATGTATATTAAAATTTACTATTAAATAGCTCCTAGGGGGATAGAAGAATAGATCGACACAATCTGTAAAAGATGAATACTATATCATTAATATCTAACATTAGGTAAACGACACATTTCAGCAGAATACTATGTCATTTAACTTTTAAAAATATTTGTGAGGAAACGGTTAAGGATTAAATGTATGTGTTAAACTTAATTAAAAAATGGACAGAAGTGTAGTTAATAAATCAATACTAATTTGAAAATATTATCATTACAACAAACTTGTAACACATTAAAATACCATAGATACGTTACAAAGGATGTTTGTTATATCTAGTTTCGGGAGATTAGCAGGGATTTAAATAAATATTTTGTTCCGTGCAAAATATTATTATTAGTGTCCTTACTGCGTACTGTTAATAAGTTAACTATTTAAGTTTATAGTGTTGATGAAATACGAGAGTGTATATAATTTATTTATTATGTATTATGCGTCCTCCTGTAATCCAGCTACTAGGAGGTCACGAATTGTGGATATTTATAGGCATGCACTGTGGATGCGATGCTCCCTGGTGTGGATTAACGTCCACACTAGTGAGTACTACGACTATCCTCAGTACTATCCTGATAATAAGACCATTTCGTTAATTACAAGGAAAAATGTGGTTCGGATTCCACTATAAACTGTAGGTTTCCGTTAGCTGTATGGGCTATTAATTAACAGCTGTGTCTAAGGAATGTGTCGGCCTTAGTCACCAACAAGACTACAAGATCGCGCCACTACACTCATCCTTCACTCATATTTGGGTTAAAATACGCACATAGTGGCGTCCCCATCTTAAATAATTGATATAATTGATTGATAATTGATTTGACTTCTAACATTTTTACTTTATGTATAGCTCTGTGTGCCTGTACCAATATTTTGCTTAACTTACTTACTGTAGGGGCCACTGGTGCCCTAAAAGGTACTTGGCATCGCCCATGCTCTTCTTAGTGTCTCTTTCTTGAGCATCGTTTTCACTCCTTCCTACCTGTAATATCTTTTTGGACTTAACCCCTCCACCAATCCGTTTCGCTATGCGACCAACCTCTAATCCTGTATTGTTGTAAATTGTAATTAACAGCCGTATATACAACTGATATTTTGATCTATTAGGCGAGTTTTGGTCATCTAAAGAAAGAAAAAGTAAAAGAGAGTACTCTGCCAGCGGATTGATAAATTCAGCCTTAACCTCAGATTTTTAACCACATTTTAAATGATAAGGATGGTATGAGAATGGCAGTTAGTTTCATAGATAGAGAGGTATATTTTAGGCAACATACATAATCTATCACGGTGGTAAACAAAATTCAATTAGAAGAACGATATCATTGAAAGTATTTAGTTACCTATTTTAGTCCGCCAAAATTGATTCACAAAACGAAAAAAGTATAGATATTAATGACGTTCACTCCACACGATTTCAGTATAAAAAGATTAAAATTGATCCCCTTAAAAAAATAATCTTGGCCTAATGATTGTAAAATACTCGATATTTTTTAACGCATCAAAAATTTACAAAACATAACAAAAAGCATACTACCAAAATAATACGCTTGGAACTATTTTGAATATAGTTTATGTGTGTGACTTTTGAAAACGGTACATTCTGCAAAGCAATCACTCACGAATAAAAAAAATCATCATTAAAACGTCCTCTTCATAAATATTCTGTGGCGAACTCTGCTGCTAATCTGTCAAGTCTGTTTACGAGCTGATCTTGGCCTCGTTGTTGCTTAAAGTTGTTATATTAAAGGCCTTGCAGCTTTTTTAAGTCTGAAAAGTATGCAGTTTTTTTAGATTTTTTAATGATATTTATAGTATAGTATTTTAAATATTTTATAAAGCAAATTTGTAATGCATACTCATATTATATCACAGTTTTTCATTGTTGAGTCTCTTTGTTATGCTAAAAATACATAAAAGAGTATCTATATATATAAAAGGCAAAGCCCTCACTGACTCACTGACTGACTCACTCACTCACTCATCACTAATTCTCTTACTTCCCATTTACCTAGGAGGCTGAAATTTGATACACTGATTCTTTAGGCATTAAATAGGAAAACTAAGCTGTTTTTATTTTGATGGGACTCTCGGGCTCCACCCCAGTGGCTCTGGAGTTTCCCATGTTAACCTTATGAGTACTCATATTTAAATGGAATTAATGAATCTTAACAGCTGTTTCAATTAAACAAGTTGGTTTTGTTCTATGATGTTCAATAGCATTTACGTTACAAGGATTACCAACAGGGTGCAGCACTATTATTTCTTTTACATTTATGACAACAGCTAATTTGCAACCAAAAAGTGAGTGAGCGTAGCGAACGAACTTCAACCTGGAGGCGAGTTAGCGTAGCGAACGAGCTAACCTGAAGCTAACCTAGGACGTGATTGAGCCATGCGAACAAGCTCACTCATGAAGTTAAACGGGGCAAAGCCCGCGGGTACAGCTAGTTATTCCATAAACTTACGTTCATCATCTAGTACTTAGGAAATATAAGTAGTAAAGAAATAATCTATTTCGACATCCAGAGTCCTCGCTTTATCAATAGATTCTATTATGGTCTTAAAGCAAAGACACGACTGAATTTTTACTGGTATTCCTCTGTTACCCAAACAAAACTAAACAAAACGAAAATCCTTGTGGATAAAATTTTGAATAATTTAGGTATTTTATTCCCACTAACTTCACGTGTAGCCTTTAACCTAAAGTAAAAGTTTATCACAAAGAAAATTACACGAAGATTCCTTCAAAACTGAACATTTCGTTTTCTCATAAACCAAAGGAATAAATAATTGATTTAATATAAAAATATTAATTTAAATTTCGTAGAAAGATATTATAAAACTATGAAGTAAAATGACTCTAAAGGTATAAAATGACTGTCGTTCACTGGTCAACACATAACAGGGTAGGAACAGAATGTTGGAGGGTCTTCATATTGCCCATTCCAGATCAGTTATAGCTTGGACAAGCAGTAAGGGTTGACTTGATTGTCGAGGGTCCAGACCTTGTTGTTATGAACATCAATAAACAGCTGACACTTCAACCTATATCTACTGGACATTTATAGACCAATATTGATACTTTAGCATACAATTCATTATAGCTGCGCACATTTTGACCATACAATAAGGATTTCATAGATAAAACCCCTTAAAAAAATCAAATAAAAAAATAGCTCGATTATTCGTTGTACACATTAGATTAGAACGGTAAAGCTGCAATTGTATATAATTTACCCTCATAATTTTTTACTCATTTTTGTTAGTTGCATGAAAAAATAAAAATAAATTATTTTTTGAGGTAGGCCTATAAGCTTTAAAGTACTTTTAGGCCAAACATGCTCACCCAGGGACATCAAATATGCTTAAATTAAAGAAATATATAACCAAATATTAAGAAATGTTTTTAAAAAGAGAAATATATCTTCTACTCTTTCACGCCTTTAGATGTGATTATTATATTAAAAACATGAATGTTCAACACATCAGTCAAGTTCCCCATCCGAATGCAGGTTTAAAAAAGAGGACCAAAACGACTGATCTGTTTAGCAAAAAAAATTTGGATGGTAAAATAATTATGTATTGCCAAATAACGGGCCATAAACTTTAAAATCCCATTATTTTTTCATTATTGTAGAAAATCATATATTTAATCATCTAGTATTTTTAAATGCTTTTTACAGCACATTTATGATATAATAAAAAAATTGCAACCCTCTGTGAGAGGTTTAAACGTAAAAAAAAATAAAATTACTATACACACTAAAAATTATTAAAATGTAAACGCGAATATTATAAAACAGTTTTTTTCAAACTAAACTATATGGTTTGTATGTATATACATGTATTGAGTGACTTAAACAAGTTTTAATTCAATTCATTTAACAGAAAATTGTTTTAAATACACGATTATGCATGTTAAACATCCATGTAGAAACATAACCTGTGCAAAATCTATGCAATTATAAAACCTTGGAAATGAAAAACTTTTTTAAGCTTGTAAGACCTTACAAGATACTTAATGCTGTACAAGGGGCAAGGTAGACTACATGCTCTAATGCCTAAGAGGATTAGGATTACATAATTTTGGTGCTCACAAAATAAAATGTTAAAACTTTTAATATTTTTAAAAGTAAAGGAAACATTTCTCAAAAATAAAATGTTAAACGAATATTGATTTGTCTTTAATTTTATTATTTTTTAATTACTAATTAAATGGTCGTCACAACATAATTACCAATGCATTTACATTGTTTTATTCTAAAGAAAAGAGCTACCAGATGAAAATGTTATTTCCATCGCAAACGAATGAAGTTGTACAATTATAAGAAGCAATTTAATTTGACATTAACGTAGAAATAATTAGTGTGAGATCTCTGCAAGAGGTAGTAATTATAGCGGACAGCTGTCGACAGTATTTCTTGGCTACGTAAATAGAGACACACGTCTAAAATACTGTTCAGGTTGATCAGATTATACATAAATGTAATTATCCCAAATCATATGATATAATGAGAATTTTAAAATATATATTTTTAACTGCTTATTACCAAAATATATTGTTTACGAAAAAAGCTACATAGCATTCACAAGCTACAAAACTTGAAGGCAAGGTTATATTTACATTTAAAATTCATAAATAGTTTTTCATACACAAACTTATAAATTTACTAATGAAAAGTGATTTTGGTAGTAGACAACATCTAAAAAGAGTGTTTAGTAGCTACACAGGATTGTGTCTTATTGAATCGAAGTGAATTTCCTTAATTAGAAGCAACATTTTCTAATATGACTAGTTAGTTACATTGTGGTTAGTTTTATGGTCTTAAACATCTTTTCGTTTGTGAACTGTACATTTCTGTTTTAATAGTTATGCAAAATAATAAAACATATAATGTGGATGGAGGTTAAAACTATCAAGTGTAATCGAAACCGAGTAAATCGATGTCCTGGCAAATACATGGCCAAAAACCCACTAGAAAAAAAAATATTTTATTTTTTGTCATGCTGTTTGTAACGTTCTTTAGTGAACCTTTTTTTCAATTTTCTTAACTAAGGGAATCGTGTTAAAGAAGATAGTAGTTTTATATTTTAAATTCGGTTTAGTTAGGAAAAATATTAAAATTTAAAAGTACTGTTATTTTACGTTATTTTAAGTCGTGTGTAGGACTATAACATTAAATAACTGAAATTTAAACCTAGAAAACTATGATTTTTAAACACGGTGATCATGTAAAAATAATTAATGTAAAGAATCTAGTATGAAATACTTTTGTATAAAAGGAATATACGTCCTCTGGTACTTAAAAAGTTTGACGAAGATTATTAACTCATAACTTCTCCCAACTTAACCGTACTTTGAGTCGGAACACCTGGATAGGAAAACTTTGTAAGCATAACGTGCGCAGAATACATAATTCGCAGGAAATACCTTTAGGAATCGATTTAGAATTTGACGAAAATATTTCAAAACCATAAACCTATGTTACCAACGACAGTTTTTTAAAGTGGTAATTTCAGTTCAGTTCTTAGAATTGAAAATATTCACATAAGAGCATTTTTTTTTGTTTTACTTAAAAACATGAGTAATAGACTAATGAGGGTCAAGGATTGAGAGAGAAGAAGTAAAATTTTAATCAAACCAACTAATCAGCTGTTTAGACTGAATTAATTGTTAATGAGTGGTGCATTAGTGTTTGATACAATGATTTGTTGCTTCATTGTCAGTGGCTATGAGAGGTTATAAACGAAACTAACCTCTCTTAGAAGCTATGAGTAGAGATTTTTAGTGTCCTTGTTGCTCGAATTTGAGCAATTGCTAAGTATTAAAGGCGTTATTTTAAAACGAATAACAGTCATAATTTTTGATGACTTTAAAAGATTCAACTCAAAGATTTTGGAAATACTCATGATGTAGGTACATAACAGGTCGATAAAATCACAATTTCTTGTAAATATCTTATCATTATTTTTTTTAAAGCTGATCTTGTTTTTTAGCGTTTTCTACAAATAGCCTTACTCGTAGCCGCATTAAGTTACCCATAATAACATTATAAATATAAAAAAAAACATTTCTATTTCTTCTCCTTGGTGGTGTTCTATGACTTTTCTATGGTTCCATAGTTTGCAAATGACTCTTTCAATGATTAATAAGAAATGCAGCACAGTGTTAATTCAGTTTTCTTTTTAAGATATCAATTTATCCAGGCTCTCTCACTTTTTTCCATTGTAATATTTACGCCAACCCAAATTCAAATAGTAAACATTTCATTTCAACCATGTCAGTAAATGTTTGTAACAAACTGTTAAATTAGCAAACTTATTAACGGTTTACAACACATGTTCTTCTTCTCACTTTTAATTTCTGACAACAGCTGGAGTTTCAAAACAATTTTTGTTTCCCATGTTAATCTTATGGAGAAATACGAAACTTTAAAGGGCCTCAGGGCCTCACTCTCTAATTATTTCCCTAAAAAGAAAGTTTCCTGCACAACTTCACGCTACGCTCTTTCCAATGAGACCAAAAACATGTCAATCGGTTCAGTAGTTTCGGAGGAGTAATTGTCACAAAAATCCTGCTTGCGTATTAAATAAGTAATAGATTAAAAAAAAAACTTTCGTAAGTAAAGTAGTGTACGCAACTCGTCGTAGGTAAAGTAGTATACGCAACTCTAGTAAATAGTCTTACCGAGACTCGAGAAGGTTTTTAAGGCACTAGTACACGAATACTAGAAAAACACCGGTATGGATCATAAACATAAACAAATGACGTTGTCGGTCCAAACGTCGGTTTTAATATTAATCTTTACGAGAACCACAGCAAGTTTAATTTTAATTGGAGAATGTGTGTTTTTTGCTTATGTTTAAACATTACTTAAATTTACAATTTTTATTTTAATGTATGATTATTTTCTATTTGGAACAATAATTTCATAAGAATGTTATCATATGTCTTGTACCATAACCGATTTTCCCTCAGAACCTATCTCCCTTAGGAGTAGGTTTATCTCAAACTTGGCAGATGTGATGCTGACCTAGCTTAATTAGTCTAGCCCTGGACCACCTACTTGTGGGGCCACTCGTCTATTCTGACGATGAATTTTTGTTTTACCTTCGTTATTTAGAACAACATTATTCTGCAAGTATTCAGCTATTGTTGTTGTAAATGGCTCTTTAAGGCTTTTAAAGGTTTCTTAAAAGTGTTTAACAATGTTTGACAGTGGTTTTGTACCATTATTTAGTTCTTTAGTAAATAATTGGATACACCTGTTATACATTTAGATTTGGAGCAACATAAATGGTGTTTTAAAATTTTAGTGGTAATCTGCTGTATTAGAAAAATTATTTTAAAACATTATTTACTTTACAAAGATTCATACAAAGTTACACTTTTGTCCGATTATTTTTAAATGAAAGTTTTTGAAATGATGGTTAAGTTATAGTCAAATTATTTCATATTATTTATTTTTCATATTGTTTATAATAAATGCTAAATGCTTGTCATAAAACTGTATTTTTCTTACATTTACCTGGTCTAACATAATTTAAGCTACATATTTCTGTCTAAACTTACTTAGTACATACCAAACTATGATATAAAAAACGTATTTAAGAGTTTGGAAGTTAAATATATTTTAACAAACTTTTTTATTTGAACTGAACACTGTTCAGTACATAAGCGGGGAACAGAAGGCCTACGCTTCCTGTTCATAACTTTCCATTAGTTCACAAAATAATCAAACTAAACCACCAATCAGATCACTCTAAAATAGTTCTGACAACATATGGATGTCAAGCTGAACCAAATAAAACAGTTTCCCTTTGATTTTATTCCGTCTAATCCTTGTTGTATTATATTTACCTAAGTTACGTACCTAAAATTCAAAACATTTTTGTTCAACTGTATAAAACTGTTATACGCTACAAAAGAAATAAAACTAAATAAAGGGTTTTTGTATGTACCCTACACCTATAAACCGTTGAAAGATGCTATAAAACTACGTGTTTTACGTTATATGGTGCTGGAAAGGGCGTCTGACAGTATATTATCAAGATATAAAATACTCCTGATCTTTAACGACTACTCTACTATCTATGGTAACGACTTGTATGCTATATAGTCTCACAAAGTTTATGTTCTCAACGTTACATAAAAGGAGTGCGCGAAACTATTTAATTCTAATACAACCCCCAAAGTAAAAGGTTATAATTTCATTATTTTTTAATACTTATTGGAGCCTTAAATAGCGATTTGTTGTCTGTTTTTATTCAATATCATCATCCATAGCAAAGGATGTTCTAATTTATTTTATATGGGAAGCAAAGCGAGGTGAGCTAATAGAACACCGGTCTTCGGTCCTTGAGGATCCGGGTTCAAATCCTGCTCGAACCAAAGGATTTTATTTAAGTGATAAGGACACAACCCCTTGGTCTAGCCTGAAGTAATATGAAAAACCCACCCCGAGCTAAACACTAGTATTGTTGGACAATACAAATACATATGTACAACACGAATAAATATGTATATGTTTATCGTTTAATCCTTTTTTGATTTATTAACAATTAACATCTGTATAGTTTACTCAGGTTATAAATCAGGAAAATGCATCATAAATTATACTCAATAGAAATGTTACGAATTTGTTAAAAAGTACAGTTAAAAAAATTTTAAAGGATATAATACATCAAAATGTTTCTCTTAATCATCTGACTAAAGATTAATTGAGATGTCATGTTATAATTCTGTGATATTTCATATATTTGTATTGTGGATATACTGGTGAAGATAAATATAAACTTGAAAAAATAATAGTCTAAGTACAAGTAAATTCTAAAAGTGGTTTAGATACTATATTTTCAGTAATTTTTTATGTTTTACTTTAGACAAATTAAAAATGTATAAAATGTTTTAAAAAAGATTTTTAGATTTTTCTGACTTTGTGTGTAAACTTCAAAACGTTGGCAATTTTTTTATGTTAAACATTTTAACAGACCGTTACTGTGGTATGCAGGAGCATGTAGTAATATTTATAAAAACATTGTATGTATTTTAGTGGTAGTATAGAACATAATTATTGGCAAGGAATGATTTCTCTTTGCCAAAGGACCATCCATTTTCTTTATAAAGATTTTTTTTTATAATAAATATACCTAACTAAAAACAATAGCCATTGGAAGATGTAAAAAACTTCAAATACGTTATTAATTAATTTCTGTGAAGTAATATTTCAAATTGCAACATATAAGTGCATGTTATAACTTACTAATAAAATACCTACCCAAACAATTGAACAGTTAGGAGTTGAAATGGCCGTACAACAGCAGTGGAACAAATTGTACAATCCTCCAAGGCAATACAAGCATGTGTCTGAACATCTCATTATAACTTTGTTTTGTTGTCTTAAACAATAGAAACGGAGTAGTCTACGAGTTGGCAGCTTTAATGCAACATTGAATCTTTCTTGTATAGGAGCCTTAATGTAGTTGATCCATACAATTATAAAATCAAATATGTCTTTATGTCTATCAATCAATCCCATAATACACTTTTGCAAAAAGTCATTTCTATATATTTTTTATTAAGTTATTTTAATTAAGCCTATGTATAGTAAGCCTATGTATAGTAAGCCTATGTATAAGGTTTGTGCTGCTAGCTAAGTGTAATTTTTTTTGCGAATTTGCCATATAGGAAATAAGCTATTATTGTAGGTCTCATGGTAAGACCTGGACCCGGGATCGATTTACTTTTTCGTTTTGAGGTCCCCAGAGGTCAAAAACCCCACCCGTTCAAATTGATATAATATGTGTCCGTTAGCACGATAACTCGAGCAAAAAGATCCGATTTTGATGAAATTTTGTATAAAGGTGTAAACCTTCATTTATTTGAACGAGTTCGTGAACCAGCAAGATTGGACATGGAAACGGGGGTTTATGGGGGTTAAAATGGGGTAAAATGGATTTTTCCCATTTTTTACCTTAAAATCAAAAGTTTTTGCAATTTCTTTCTAAGCCATGGTGTGCTTAAAAAACAAATAATTTAGTATATTGAAACGCTGTTGTATGCCTAACGGTCACGGAGAAATTAAAAACAGTGAAATTTAAAATTCCCATGTTATTCTTATGGAGAAAATGAAAACCTTTGTAGTTTACTTGATTATAGATATATATGTTGAAACAATTTGGAAAATTTATTTATTTCATCCTATACTATTGACGTATGGTCAAAAACACTTGTTACCTTCCCCGTAGCAGCAAATCTAAGCACTCGTGAAATAAAAATGTTATTTAAATTTTGAAATAAATATGTCTTATAGAAATATTTTAGAAAATATGTAATCAAACAAGTTTAAATTTGCTTAGATCTGCAGGTTTGCTGCGACGGGGGGTATTTATTTGTATGCAACTAATATTCCCAGAAAATTTATATATAAGAATTAAACTAATTCCATAGTTAGTAGTAATTTGTTCGTCACCTGTTGCATCACGGGACAGAAAAAAATCTTTAACACTTGCTCTATCTGTTGAAAGTTATATGACAATATAAAGTTAATAAACATACTTGACAAATTAAAAGTAGATATTACTATGGGAAATTTATGAGTACAACACGTTAACTAGGGATTTGTCACTTTAATATTGTGACTTGCACTTTTATTGTGTATACAAATTAAAATTAAAATATCTGTATTCAATGGTTATAAATGATTTTCGTTGTACAAGTTTAAGCATAATTACTATAATTTTCTTTCTAACAACTAGACACTATTATTAGTCAATAATAACACTTAGCATATAAGTCATATGCGTGACATCCCCTACAACAAAGAATTTAAAAAAATATTTGTAAATTATCTGGAAACCGTTCATAAAGAAATACAGTACCAAGAGTCATAAATACGTTTGATGGATTTTGCATTGTCAAATGTTTTAGAATCATCAAACTGTTGGCATTTCATAAATACAACTTTGTTTAGAACGTGTTGACCCAACAACAGCTGTTGTTTCAAACTGAGCACGTGGACGGATATCCATTCAAGTGGTGCAGCATCAGTTGCCAGTTGTATGAAGGAGTTTTATTAAAAGTTGCAATAGCTGGCGATGTCCTCAATTGTGTTGTTCAAAATCATTGATACAAAGTTTGCTATTCGGTCATGTTTGCTTCAAACGTTTAGTTGAATAGTTTTATTTTCGATGTGTCGTTTAGAGAAATATATAAAAATAAATGGTATTCATAGTATATTACTGAACTATCTTTTGTTGTATTTTATAGAGAGGTAAACTCCATTTGATAAAGTATATGTATGTTTTTACTTGTTGGAACTATAAATTTAGTTTTAGATTATTAAAGGGTACACAAACTAAAGTAGTGTGAGGATAGTCTTTTTTTAGTTTAAAAATCAAAAAGCTATTTTGCTGTTTTTTATACGGAAAAAAACCAGAAAAAAGCTTATAGATGTTGTTGCACAGCTGTGTTGTATTATTTGTTTTTTTTACTAGTCGTGCTTATTCTTTTTTGTACATTGAAAAATATTGATTTAATACAAAAATGTTTTTTTTACAAAAAGATATTGAGGTTTAAGTTATTTTAAGAGAAGTAGTCCAAATTAGTTGTACATAAATCTTCAATTTTCTACTGTGTTTTTTTCATATTTGAAACTTTTCTCAAATACTAATTCTTACTGAATACCATGCATTCTCACAACATATTAGCCAAAGATTTTAGTATCTTTTAGCTAAATTAACATACCAATATAAGTGCAGGAGAATAGAACCCGAGATTGTCTTGTGTTAGAAATTCTATGAACACAAACAAACTGGGTATTTTTATTGTAAATTAATACATTTGAATAAACTAACAATTTTATTACTTTTTAAAATTGCAAGACCTTCAATATAAAAGCAACAACGAGGCCAAGATCAGCTCGTAAACAGACTTGACAGATTAGCAGCAGAGTTCGCCACAGAATATTTATGAGCAGGAGGTGAGAGATTTTTCATTCATGAGTGATGCCTTTGCCCACGTGACGTTCCCGAAAGCTATTAATGAACCTATAGGAAAAATACACATATGGAAAGGAACTGCTTACATGCCAAGGAACACCACTTCTTATGTTAGGTTACTATTAAAAACTTACGTCTTTAGTATAATAATTATAAAATTTTAAATTAGTTGTAGTCATTAAGGATAAGAAAATATACCCAATTTTGATGATCCAGTTTAACAATCATAATATGTTTTGCACTATTGATTTTGAAAGAATATGACTACGTTTAGATCAAAAGCTAAACTATATAAATAGTTTAATTTGAATACTATGTTCCGATCCATACAAAGAAGCCAAATTCAATGTTGTATTTTAAATTGATATCGCCCAGGGTAAACTTATGTTCTATTGTTTGAAACAACAAAACAAACTTATAATGAGATGTCCTGACACATGGTAGAATTGACTCTTGTATTACAATACGAGAACCCATGAAATGTTTTGTGGCATTTCTAGTGCAAATGAGTATATACAATTCTAAGTAATGTTTTTGATTACAATTGAGTGTTTGGATGATGAGAAAACTTCAATTGAAAGTTAGTAAATTGAAAATGTGTTTTCTATAAAACGGGGATCCAATGAAAATACTTTGGGAATTATAAGTGTTGTGCTAGCACATTAATTATTACTTCAGATACGAGAATACATTAAGAGCAAATGAAAAAAACCAGTTGGCTTAAAATTAAAACAAAATTTTAAGTTATTGAAAGAATTCTGTTGTATTTTTCATCACACTACGATTTTTTAGCCGTTTTCAAACGTTTATTGGAGGCCGAAAGCTACTATTGTTGTCCATACCAGCTGTCATCGTCATTTAGGCCGGTATTACACTATCATAGTTCTATGACATATTATATTATCAAATATATGATAATATGTTCTCTCAAGGAGAACATATTATCATAGTTCAAAACCATTATAATAGTTGGTACATTACACTGTAATAATTTTCATCAAAGACATATGATAATAGATATATGTCATAGAACTATGATAGTGTAATACGGGCCTTAGGGACCAAGCATATTTTTACATCCCTAGGGCCGAAAAACGAATGTTTGCCTATTTACTTAAAACATTAATTTGTATTAAATACTCAAGCAGTATCCATATGCATTGCTATAGACTTGTTTTATTGTCAGCGCTGCCTAGGCAATCATTTATTGTAATTTTTGTAAATTCCTCAAAATATTTCACATAACCTTTAAGTTGTAGTTGTGTTGACTGTTAGTGTGAATTATTATTGTGGTGAATATGGGTAAAAGGGGAAAAGTACAGTTCTAATTCGTTCTAAAGCTGTACCCTACTACGCATACATCCAGTAAAATTTGCTACCATTGGATCAATTCATTGAATTATTTATAAGGTTGAAAGAAAATCAATCAGAAGAGTAGGCTAGTGGCAACACTTATAAGATGGTAAAGACAAGGCTAATTAAGCTAGGTCAGCACCACAGCAACAACCCTGTGATAAACAAACCCTCTTCTATGAGGGATGGAGAATAGTAATAATAATTGTAATGTAAATGCTTTGGATTTATATTTTTATCTTTGAATTTATTTTAAGATCATAAGTTTAAGCATAAAATACAAAAATCGAAATGTACAAGAAATATTTCTTGAATTATTAGTAGAGTATTAATTCATTATTAGTATTAATTAATTATTAGTAGAGTATTATTAGTAGAGTAGTCTGAAGTTTTTTGACTTAAAAATAACATGACGAAATCATAGATGAAACTAGATATGCCCTCAGCTAATTGTTAGATTGTACATGGGTATTTTTTAAGGTATCAAATCTTTTTAAAAAAAAAGGCCAAGCAAGGTATCAAAAGCCCCAATACATTAGCCATAGCAAACTTAAATTTACATACAATCGATCCTTAAAGAAGGTGCATTTAAATATGTATTATACAGGGTTTTTTTAACTAAGCAATGATTGCAATCTTAGGATAAAATACATCTACGTTCAAGGAAAGATACAATTGTTTAGGTATGATGGACAACTAAATAATTATGTAATATAGTGAAATACCAAATAAATGAATTATTAAAGTGCTTCCTACACAGAAATTTTACGTAAAAATGTTCTCATAAACTTTCAACTCAAACTGAATGGTTAATTTTATGTAAACAAATAATTAATCAATACACCTATCACAACAGGTAAAAAAACAATTTTTAAGATTTGTACTAATAATTTTTCCATGTGTGAAATACTCGTATAGTAGTGCTAAACATAAGAACAAAATACATGAACAATGCTTTTCGTTTTCAAAACGAATTAGGGTTAAATACCCCCGCAGCAGCAAACCTGCAGACTAAGCGAATTTCCATTTGCCTGATTGGATTTAGACTAAAATATCTACTTAAAAATATAACATTTATTTCCTATTTAAATAGAATTAGTTTAACAAGTACTTAGATTTGCTGCATCAGGGAGGGTAAAACTGTTTTTTTTTGTTTGTAAAATGTTAATGGTTAGTAAGAAATAAAAACATTTTCCAAATTTGATCAAAATGTGTTCATAAACAAGCAAACTACAACAGTTTACTTGTTCTCCATAAGAATAACATAGGAATTTAAAATTTAAATTTTTTTTGAATTTTCTCCGTAACTATTAGGCGCATAATAACACTTCAATATACTAAATTATTTGTTTTTTTAAGCTCTATAAAATGGTTTGGAAAGAAATTGCTAAATTTTATGTTTTTTGGGTCAAAAATGGGAAAAACCTATTTTTACCCCATAAAACCCCCCGTAAACCCCCGTTCCCATAGTCCGATCATGCTGGTTCGCGAACTCATACAAGTTTATCCCGCTTTACACCTTCATACAACATTTTATCAAAATCGGACACAAATTACTCAAGTTAACGTGCGGATGGACATATATATATATATATAGATATATATATGCATATATAAAAATTTAAACGAATGGTGTTTTTGGCCTCTGGGGACATCAAAATGGAAAGGAAATCGGTCACGGGCCTAGGTCTTACCATGAGACCTACGGTAATAGCTACTTCCCTATAGGGAAATGAGCATGTTTAATCAAAATATCCACAATCGAGGTATTAAAAAAGTACAGTAATATGTAAGCCATTTCTTACCATTTCTCTTTGGATTGGTATTAATGGGGTTGCAAATTATACAAAATAAGTTAGCTTGCATTCAAATGTCCAGATGCTAAGTATCTACTATCCCTACTAATGTTTCTTGTAAATAATTTAAAGCTAAAACGAGCGTAAAACGTGCAATAGATTAATTACGTAAAATATTAAATCAATTTACTTTGAATTTTTTTCTTTTTTTTTACATTGTTATACCATAAGACTCTCATTGTTGACTCGTGGACAAGAGGGCTTCCTCCCCCATCACAACCCCTCTCAAGTAAATATACCCTTGGCACTAGCTGCTGACCTTGCTTAATTAGCCTTGAGATATGTCAATACAATTTGTGTTGAGCAGGTGTGTTGGCCCTTTAGTAACTATCTATCAATAAAAGAGTAGCCATCAGCTTCTGGGTACTGGTAATTTATTCATAAACTAAAATTTAAAGTTAAAATTCGTTTAAAGGTATACACAAAATGTTTAATATGAATCCGGTGTGCCTAAATATTATTTTAGATCTTAAATACATCAGCAAATAGAGTACCTAGAATATCTTATTTAATTTAAATTCATTTAAACTAACAAAAAGTTTTTCGCAATAAAACACCAATTATTTTTAAAACACAAAATAATGCAACTATTTTCATTTTAATCAAATAAATACAATTAGATGTTCCCTTAGTTGATAGTATAACATTCAAAAATATTAATCTGTTCAAATGTAAAAAAATCTGTTCTCCATAAGACTAACATGAGAACTTTAGAGGCCACTGGGGCAGAGCCCTGATAAGATTTCTTGAATATGCACACCTAAACCTAATTAGAACCTCCATGCCAATTCCTGAGTTCTTATGGTTAGTAATTTTTGTGATACAGTAATCAATGAGTTTGTGAGTGGTATTTGATTTTTACAAGTATAGAATACTCCATATTAAAATTTAAGTATGTTATTTGTTTGTGTTGTTTGGTTTCTTTAATTTATTTTGATTTTTCCAAAATAATATTGTTTTAAAAACATAGTCGAACTATAATAGTGAAATGTTTCTTATAATATGCGTCTATAAAGGAGCTTTGATTCGAGCTAGGTTCTGTAAATTTCAATTACAAATGCACCCACAGTACTGCGGGTTTAATTTAAAATTTGAATCAGATGTCCTCCATGGTGAAGATTTTAATTTGGTTCAGAGCAAGAAATCAGAGAAAGATATTTATGAAGCTGTTACGTTAATGAGAGATTATCACTCAAATTAGAGTAATAGCTGAACAGCTGTGTGCTATTTCTGGCTGCACAGTCGAGATTCCTGCAGGTTTTGCTGAGAATAACTTGCGCTGAATTTGTTTACATTTTGTTTCAGTTAAAAAATAAGAGTTACTAACCAATACATTTCTTATTATTGCATACTGCAATTAAAATGGGTTTTAGTAAATCATACAATATTATAAATTTTACTAATAATGCATACAAATTAATGGTTAACTGAGTAATTTTTAAGGCAGGGTTGACAAAAGATTAGTTTCTTTAATTTATGCAGATGAAAAGCCTACTATATCTCAAATTACAAGTAGGCCTACTGTACAAGTAGAAATTATGATTTTCTACACAGTTTTCATTAAATAATTGAGTTTGAAACCGAAAAAACTTACAATAATCGATAAATTTGAGATAAAACTGAAAGTATAAAAATTCGGAAAAGAACATTAACTCAAGTAATTGCAGTGTTAAATCTAACTTAACTCTTGGGAAATTCAGAAACGTTGCTTTTAGAGGTGCTTCGGCAATTAAAACTTGGATAACGTCCTAATTTTGATGTACAATCACGAACGAAAACAACCAATCAAGTTTAGAAGAATTCTTATGTGACTACAACTAAATAAATTGCTACGAGAAATTGTTGTTTTTGAAAATTAATGATCTTTATACCATTGATTTGAGGTAATATTTTTTTTGTATTGTTTTAGGTAAAGCTTTTCATGGCCACACGTTACGATTTTCGTTACGTAAAAGGATTAATTTAACGGTATTACATATTCTCGGAATATACAGAAGAATTAACCATATTTTTGAAAGACTGGAAATAAAGATTGTAACTTCATTGTATTGAATTTTAGCCTCCTGATCACATTTAAATACTAAACAATTGGTATAAATACCTGCATATAAGTGATCGATCAAATGTGTTTCTAACATATGTTCTTGCATATGTTCTTGCAAAATGAAATATGTTCTTGCAACCGGTTTCGACTCACAAAAGAGTCATTTTCGGGCCAGTACAGATGTCTTCTTGCTTCATTCGAAGGCCGTCAATTAATTACATTATTTTTTATACTTTAACTCATAATATTTGAAAAAAAATTGAAATAAACCGATACTGTTTTACCATTTTATGGTACTAGTCTACAAACATCCAACTAATAACGCAGACACCATTCAAGTAGTTGTTGCAGTCGAAGAAGATAGATTAATTGTAGGTGTATGTATGGGTTGTAATAAGCCACAAGTGAATTGGACAAATCTCCAATAATACTTTGGGGATTACATTTAGTTTTGGCCACACTACGACTACAATTCCACAGAACACCTACGATATAATATCGGATTAACTATAGATATTATTGATTTTGATTCGGTTTGAAATCCGAGCGCTATACTGCTTCTAAAGTATTATATATGTTTATGTAAACACTTAATTGAGTTATCATCTGTTTACGTTTTATTTATGTTTAATTAACTTAAACATCGAATTAAGTAACCATGTATTAACTTTTTCTTTAATGATTGTTAAATAAAACTATCAATATTTTAACAAAAAGCAAAATGAGTTTTAAGAACGTAATCAAAACAAACTACCTATAACTTACTATTATGGTTACAATAAATATTACACTTTCTTCTATTTTCAGTCGTACGAATGTAGGATAATTTTGTCAAACAACTTTAATAATGTGATTGATATTTTGTTTTTATTTATATCTTATAATAAAATAATATCAGATGCGATACTAATATTGAACCGAATCAAAATCGATAATATAGATATTTAATCCGGTATTCTATCGCAGGTTTTCTGCAGAACTTTACCCCAACTGTAAGATGTTTGGATGATAGAATGTATAGTTTATTGTTTGGCAAATTGGTCTTCCTTTATCTTTACATTATATTGGTGATGCCTAACAACAAAGGTATTTTTTTATTATAGTCTTTATAGAAAAAACACACTGACTTTTCTATTGTGAATATTTAAGTCTTTTAACATATAATATAAAACAAAATATCTGCGTGTCTCAGATCAAGTGGTATTTTTTTTTTACAAATGTGTAAATTTAATAGTAGCATATAAATTAAGTAAGTAGTATAAAAGCAATTTGGCAACTTTTAAATTGAATATGATAGTTTATATTCACAAATTATAAACAAACAACATGGAATAACATAATTTTATATTTAAAATCGTGGCCAGTGTGTGGCCAGTACAGCATTAGTTACTAAAAAACATACAAATATTTTGTAAAAAGATAAACAGCCAAACAAAAGAAATGTAGTCCGTTATAAAATCTCCAACTAGATTAAATTATATCAAACATTTTGGTAATTAAAACCGCCCCAGTAATTATTGGGTCACCGGAAAGGAAATGGATGTTGACCACGGCTCGAGCTTAGGTCATTAACAATTTACTGGTTTTAACCGACATTTTCTGGAACCTTTTTCTATAAATCCAAACACAATAATCTAAATCGTGTACGCATTCGTATGGCTCAATTTCCTAAGTAAAAGATTAAGTTAATATGGTTATCTCTAAAACACACAAAAAACCTAACTAAGCTACAAACATTTTAGTTTGTATATTTATTTTCATACCAACTATATGGTATGAACCGTGGTATAACTAACTACTTATAACTTCTAAGCTGGTTATGTTTTCGTTTATAACATCTCATTGCCACTGACAGTGATGCAACGAAACATTGTACCAAACACTAAATAGACCACTCAACAATTAGTATGGCCTGAACAACTGATGATTAGCTGATCGTTACAATTTTACTTCTTCTATCTCCGTTACTTGGGTTGTTATGAGTAAAACCATGCTGTTATGAAAGTAAACGATGCTGTTATATGAAACTTTTCAATTCTAAGAACTGAACTGAAACGGCTACTTAAAAAAAAATGGTTATAGGTTAAGAAAGTAAATGTATACATTTAGTGCTCCATATTATTCACAGGTTCGCCGAATCGATTCGTAAATGTCCAGTGGATATAGGTTGAAGTGTCAGCTGTTTATAGATGATCATAACAACAAAGTCTGGACCCTTTACAATCAAGTCAACCCTTACTGCTTGTCCAAGTTATAACTGATCTGGAATGGGCAATATGAAGACCTCCAACATTCTGTTCCTTCCCTGTTATGTGTTGACCAGAGAACGACAGTCATTTTATACCTTTACTTTAGTTACCCTAGTTATAACTTACTTTAGTTATAATCTTCTTACTTTGAAGACAATTTCCCTTGCAGCTTTATATTTGATTAAATTTAAATTTTTTATTGTTGCATAAAAAGACCTTAGACATGTTAAATGTTTTCTTAATGAAGTTTGTCGTTGTTATGAACTACTAATAAATGTAGTTCACGATTTTACGTAGCATTATTAAGGCTAGTTAGCAGTAAAATTTGCAATATAATAATCATATTCGCTAGAGACTTTCACTTTTTTTGTTATGGTGATATTCTTTTTTAAGACTAGTTTAAGATTTAGTTTAAGACGACACTAATTTTTATTTTCAATCCGTAGCCTGATTTAATTATCTACTTAAAACATTATTGAAATTTTGAATTACGCTATATATTGAAAAAAAAACTATATATTTTTCGTCATTGGTAGCATCCATCAAATCCTTCAAGATTACTATTTTCTAAGTATAATTTATCAATACTTTCCAAATAATGTTTAGTTTTCCTTGGCACAATTGTTATTTTAACTGTTAAAAGCATCCAACAACACGTAACGCATAGATATATAGGATTTTTTGCAGTAACACAATTTATTGGTAAAACTTTTAATTAAAAAAAACTTGTAATAATTAGAATTTGAACTAGAACCAAAAACCTACATAATACCTACATAAACCCGTAACCGAATATGGAATTTCTTGTTTTTTAGTTTATTTTCCAGTATTTATTTATTGCATTTGTACCAAATCAGAAATCACTTTTATAAAGACATTTAAGAATTAAAATTTGTTTAAGAAGCATTTTTTTCGTAGATAATTTGTACTTAAACAACTTCCTCACTTTAAGGCCATGACCAATCTTATTTTGTTAAATAGACTTAATGTTCAAACAAAATTAGATATATTCATAAAAACACGTAAACAGAAATATGATATTTTTTGTAAAATTGTTGTGGAATCAAAAATAAACAGTCAGCTGGAACAAAAACTTGAAAACAGCAGAGAGTAGAGTTTATTAAATTGCAGACACAATTCCTAAACTGTTTAAACGATAACGAGATTGAATGCCAGAGGGCCATTGGTGTTAATACAGTGTTAAAGGCTTAACTGTGTTACAATTATATTACTGGTAAAGTGTTATACATATCTTTTTTATATTTAATTTTGAATGAGGAACTAGGTTTTTGTACATTTCCATATATTTATTTACTAGTGTAAATAATTTGAGGAAAAATGGTTAAGCAATAGTTGCAATATTCAGTTGCACGGAACATAAAAGTAGATCTTTTTATACGACAAACTAAAAACCTTTATTATGTTTTACCTAGGATATTTCAATACCATATTTACCAACGTAATTAAGATAATAATAAAATAAAAATATTACACATGTCACTTATTATAGTAAAGGCTTTCACAAATGATTCTGTATACGTGTTTTGAAAAATTAAAATAATATGAGACACTGTTAAAGATCTGAAGGATGGAAACTAATTTTGAATATATTTATAGCTGCATAGCTAAATTTTTATTGAGCTCACCCATTAACAAAAAGCTGTCGGGCATAAGACAAGTCTGAAGCTGTTTAAGGGTTGAAACTAGACTTAGCTGTCATTGAGAATTAATTGGGCTTTTAATAAAATAAATTAATATAGAACCATTTACACTCGTCCAGCAAATATATCCACACAAGTTTATTTTTTAGGGATTGTACCATTGACTCATAAATAATAGATTTTAATATTAACCTTTTTACCAACAGTTCACCTTTTCGTGTGTATCATCTTCAGTGGCATTTTTTATAGATTTAAATGAGAAAATCCAAACGTTGGTTAGGACATATATGAAAGATTTGTTTATTAATTATCATTTATTAAAGATGATTGAAAAATGCATGTGTCCAAGTTAATATATACATAATCTACATAAAAACAAGCAAGCAGGTTTCAAATTTGCATTCTGACTCTTCAACTAATTTCCCACTTTGTGCATAAAATGCTTCATGCCAATGTTAACAATTTACCAGGGAGAAAATCATAGTTTTACTCGTAATTTATGTGCATAGACATTGTGATATAACATTATTTCGATATTTTTTTAGGACACTAATTTATGATGATTTTACCTTAACGTTGTCTTATCCTAATCTTGATAATTTCGAATTACATTATTTAGTAAGAATGAATTTTTATTAGTTCTTCTTTCTTTATTAAATAATTTTCTGTGTTGCTTTTAATTGCTAATCTCCAGTTTTGTGTGATAATCTTGTTAGGTTCTAGGTTCTTCCTCACCTAAAGACAATATCAGATGCTGGATCCCGAAACGTTTTGAAAACCTTTTTAACTTATCGTGTTACACGTTTTTCCTATAACCTTAAAAATGACGCAACTTAACAATCACCTAAAATTATTGCAAATCATCTTATTATGTCAGTAACGTTGTTAAAATGAACATTTACATTATTATAGTAGCATTTAAGTTCATAAACATCACTTACCGGTACCTCAAACATTGGACAAGAATACAAACAATCAATTAGTGCAGATCATCCAAGTACTAATTGTACTAGGTAATCAATTATTGCCTTAGGTAAGTCTGCCTGTCTGTAAGCCACAAGCGTATTGGACCGACCTCTAATAAGACTTAGGTTCTCGGAGCTAGTTGTAGGTTACACTATTGCTATAATGTTACAATAGTTGGTGTCGAATAGTATGGTATGTTATTCAGTATTAACATTTAGGTTACCATTTGGATTTAAATTTGGGAATCCTTATGCACACAGAAAATTCTATTAGACTACCTTATTTTCTTAAGTCTTTTTCTAAGTAGACTTGTTTACGTTTGGCTCCAAACCACCTTAAAATTGCATTGTAAATAAAAAATATGCCTACAAACACTTCAAATGTATATTACACTTATACTGTTAAACAAGACGGTATAAGATGTTTAGTGATGATTGATAAAGATTGGACACTAGTATCATCAAACTTAATAGGCAAATGTGTAATAATCTTGTTACTCATTAAATATATAGTGACTTCAGAGTAAAAATGATATAGGCATAAGCTTCAATGGGAATGATCAATCTTGTTATCACATTTTTTTTTATCGTGACAATATATATAGATAATAATTTAAATTGAAGAATAAACTCACAAAATAACGGCACCATTCTTAACTTATGTAGATTCAACACTTTTAAAAGTATTTATTCAATTGCTAAGAATACTAATTAATTTGATTCTGTTCAATTGATAAAAAAATAAATGTAACAGATTCACGGCATAAGCAGTGCCATGTTCATAACAAAAACTGAATATACCTGTGAATATATAAACTGAATACTATACTATCAAAATACTATTACTATGCTCTCAAAATGGTGGCTAATCATGCATGTTATGCCAACAAAACCTGATTTGTTAATATTACCATTAATATTAGTAGGACACCCAAAGTGGGTTATTGAAATCATTATTAATTGATTAATGGAAGCGTATGCAATATAAATTTTGGTGCAAATTTTTGGTTTCAATTTTCTTTTGTTGGAATGTTTTTAGGGACTACTAGTTTTTTATGAAACTGGGGAATAAAATACATAAATACCACGCTCTGCTATCATTTTATGTATTTTATACCCTCTTTTCATTAGGTTACGGGCCCAGAAGAAGTTTTTTATATAATTTATTTTCGATATGTATAAAACTACATTAAAATAAAGAATTCAGGACTGTGTTGGATAAGATTTCTAGGCTTATGAACAATATTTTGTTACCCGATATCTTTAAATGAATCGTTATGTTGTTCAAATATGTTCACAGTGAAGTGTTTATCCTTTAATATTTTTTACATTTTCTTTTAATAATTAAAGTTTTTTGTGTTTTTTCCCACGTTTCATCTGTTTTGCCTTCACTTGATTTCGTCCCTTGCTTAACGTAGCTTAAAACATTTAAATTTTAATTCTCAAACTATTTCAGTTCTAAATCTATTTATTCATTTATTTATCTCTTTAAATCTTTCTTTTAAATTTTCGATGTGTTTATTAAAACAATTTATTCTGTTTCATATTTTGATTAAAATCTAAAATTACGAACTCCATAGAACTGAATATGTTCCAAATGCACAAAACACAGAGGAGCCAGAATGTGTGGTCAATAGCCATGTTTCATGAGTTATCACTACTAGTCCTTATCAGTGGTCCGGCCGGGAGTTAGGGGGGTTTTGGGGGGCCGTGGGGGGGATCGGTAGAGGGGGGTACCCAGGTACCGGGAGCTTCAGTCGGCTTTGCGCGCCCTGACGGCCGGGATCGCCGTACTGCCGCGAATCAAACTAAAAAAATATGTGAATAACAGCTGTGCAGAACCCTCGGTTTAAAAATTTTCCAAAATTACTCGCTAGATTTTTTCTGTGTGGTGATAACATTTTGATTCGGATTACTTTGTGAAATTTGTGTTGCAGTGTAAGTGGGGATGTGAAAGACGAAATGTAGGGGATTGCTGTGTTTGTGAATTAAGGTAAGTTTATTTTAAAATATAAATTATAAAATAATAATTTGTTTATACATTTCTCATATTACTTTTTTTATAATAATGGGGTTTATATTGACTATAGGTTAGTGCTTCTATTTGAAGAAAACGAATTGTATAAAAAAAGTACAATGATAAACACTCCTACATGTAGGTCATCGCTGTAAATAAATAGTTGGCCTATATGTTTATTTCTAGGTAAATAAATTTATGTTGCCACATAAGATTTTTATATTAGTTATACAAAAGTCTAGCTATAAAATTCTTAGCTATTGAACAACTTACTTTAAAATCTATTTTCATAACAAATATGAGTGTACAATTTTTATATTCTTGTAAAAACATTATTTTGTGTGAGTTATTTAAAATTGAGTCCAAATTATTCTGTATTTTTTTTATAGAGTTAAAAGGTTTTCTTCTTTTACTCTGTATTCTACACAAATATCTAGTGTTCGATCTTACCTATATAACCAATATAAATGCAAACCCAAATTTTAACACTTGGTAAATAAACGTGCAATTGAATTCCGATTTTGAACAGATTAAATAATATTTTATTACTTTCCAATATGATAATAGCCTGATATATTTAAACATGTGGATAATCCACACTATAAGACGTAAGCTACAAAATAACATATTACACATCTGTACAGTATGAACCAATTCATGATATTATGCTAAAGTTGAAAATCATCACGCATGAATCATCATCCAGTTCTCGGAAAATCCAACCCTCGTCAAATGCACGGCAAGTTTTCAATGAGGAAGCGCGTAATGAATGGAAGTTTCACAGCTCGGTTATATTTATGAATGCGGACACCATTGACAGCGTTGCAGCATCGTTAAAAACCAACCGTTGAAAAATCGGTAAGCAGCATTCGCTATGAAATTGGCGTGAGCCTTTATTGCAAATGCTAAATGAGCCTTAAATCACTGTTAGAGTAAGGCCCTAGTGGCATAATTTATTGAATTATTTTGAAGATTTGTATAAGTGTTACATTTTCGTTTAAATTTTGTACAAAGGTTGTTAAGGTTATGTAGGGCAGTGACCTGCTTTTATTTGGTAAACAAATTGAAGGGAATGTAAGACGACTAAGGTTTAGGAAATAAATGATTTAACGTAGTAAAGATTTCGTTAAAATGTCTTCCTTCCGTATACCGGTCATTGGGCAGAAAATAAATGTTTTTTTTAGTTACCATATAAATTTAAATTTTCTTAGGCCTAAAGTGAAGTTAGTCAACACCATGAGCATTATCATAGATTAAGAACCGTAACACTTCTTGGGTTTTAATAACAGTTGAACCTAAAACATAAGGCGTACTCGAAACTATCGAATCACTTTTTTCATCCCAAAGCAAAAATCTATTTGTGATTGATTGGTGCAATTTAACCCAGAACTGCAGGACCAAAGACCTGCACTCTTATTAATCGAACATCCATGTCTTTTAAGGAATTGAAACCAAATCCTTGAATTTTCTTCCATTGCAGACCTCAGATATCTTAATTTTAAAATAAGTGTCTTTAAGTTGAAAGTTTTTAAAGCATTTTATATGTTACTTAAACTTATGCTTGAGACAGCTGACTAGGAATTGACGGAAGAATCGGAGATACCATATTTATGAGGAAATGCTTATTTTGTATTCTACAAATCGTATTGACTTATTTTAAATTAGCCATGCTAAAAGCTGCATAAAATACGCACTTGGAACACGTGAAAAAAATAAAATATTTTAGTTTTTCACAACGAACAATCATAGTTCACTTGCACATGCGCAATCTTTGATTTTTTATAATCCACAATGCAGTTGTAAATATGCCTACAGGTATTATAATACTATGTATCTGAATTATCCGTGAATTACGTTTGCTGATTTTACCTAGTCATTTTTATGTGACAATCATATGGACATACACAAAATCTTTAGAACATCACAGATTATAGATTTATCAGTTTTTGCTTTAAAAATGTAAAAATTCAATCTTCTAGGTTATGCTGATTTAAGACCTTATAAACTAGTTTTGTATGCAGTCTGTTGTCCTCTCATCAAAGCCAATTTGCCGTATGAGTCACTAAAAGAGAAGTCACATATAAGGCCACTTCTCAGTCACTTAAGTCCAGTCTTTATCAAGCTTGAATTCATCTCAGTGCATTTACTGTTAAAGAAATGTAGGTAATTGAAATAGGTTTGATGAAGATCCCTACACTATTTCATACGAGATCTTATCACCACAAACCGTGATTAGATAGGTAATTTTATAGTCCGATTATGATATGAAGTAGTAATAATCGCAATACTATCTGTAAAATAAACGTGTTTAATTTCTATGGCATAACACAATGCAACACTTAGATCTTTTTCTTGGTCAAAACAAGTGGACCTACTCGAAAGTCTAGATTACCTCAACTCCAGCTAAATTATTCATTGAAACCTTAAAACCTAAAAACTATCTTGTCCCCAAGATGCATGTATGCAACTGTATCCAAAGCAGTTTCATACAAATAATACTATTTACTAATCATTTACTTGCACGAGAGTTTTCAGTAAGTTAAGGTTCCCAAAGAGTCAAGCCCCTATTGAAACTAAGCTACCTAGTGCACATCTCTCCTGAGCGTTACGTTCTTTATTTCCGTCAAAAGTGGATGAGTCGGACCTCACCCCTTGAGGTCATTAAGTTTTGACCAACGATCACATAAGACCAATGGTCTAAAGGGCCAAAGCGTCTTATGTAAATGTTGGTTTTGACGTAGAACTCGATGACGATAAAAGCAAAAATTTACGCCAAGTCGAATTGATTCGAAGCCAAGTGTAAATCGCATTCTTTGAATTGATTTCTCAAAAGTTTAAAAAGGCAGCCCTATTGAAATCCAATAGTAGGTAAATGAAATCGTTCTCAAAATTTCACAATGTAATTAATATGTTTATAATATAGTAGAGCGGACACATCGGATTGTTGTGCAACCGAATTTGAAAATGGCTACATGTTACAGTTTTTCTGCCTGACTATGTAAACACGATTACCGTTCTACAAACGTATGTGTCATACTACAGGTGTGAACCAAATGTGCAGCATCTGTTATGCGTAAACACTTCAACGTCTGTCTACGTTTTCTTAGTTCGTCTTTTGCTGTGCAAAATTGATTACTCTTTTTATGCTTGAATCTTGTTAAAATTTAATAGCAAAAATTGTATTGTGTACAGGAGTAACAAGGATCATGGACAAAATTAATTACTTGAACTATTGTACTAATTTGCATTGTTGGGTTGGGTTGGTTGGGTTAGCATAGGTTATGTTGGGTTAGGTTGAGTTAGGTTGGGTTAGGTTGAGTTAGGTTGGGTTAGGTTGGGTTAGTTTGGTGAGGTTGGGGGTGGGGATATGTTAGATTTGGTTAGGTTAGATTGTCTTTATTTATATTTGTTTCAGTTGTATGCAAAGACTTAAAAATAGTATGTTTAACTAAGGTTTGTCTTAATTTTTTTATACAAACCTTTGTTAAACATGTTTATAGAGTAGAGTGTAGTAAATTGTAACTTAAGAGTGAATTTATGTCTAGATGGGTTTGATGTAATATGCACTTAAGTTTAAATAAACCACTAACCCTTTAGCAGGTGAGTATCTATGTCTTAAGTCAAATAAATATTTAATGTAACAAATGTATTGGACCTAAGTCAATGTCCTGCTATATTTTAAAGATATTTAGTAATTCCACCTAACCAGTCTTTTACCTATAACTTCACAAAACAATATTCCGAAAATGTTTCACGTGATTAATTTAGGTATATAATCCACTTACAATCATAATCCTCTTGTGAAATAGTTAATTGTACACTGTTAATTGGAAACAAAACAAACGCCATACTACGCGTCAATTTCATTAAATCCTACATTTTCAAAGTATATGTTTGAAGTCTCTTTCACGCATAAAACATTTGAAATATGTTTCGGTGACATTTGCCAGACGTTTGCCCGGTTCCATATTACTGTAGTAGAACACGACCTATTTGGCACTACACAGGGTCGCTCCAATGAGGCTCCCTTGTAGCACTCCGAGTTAGTAAATCATAACAACACTAATTTAGAGATGTTCTGGTCCCATCGAACGATACAGGGCTTGCGTTGTCGAAATAGTTATAGCTACCAGATAGTTATTATTTAAGTAACATGTCTTTGTATTGGTACGTTAAGTTGTGAGTAGGGTAGGCTTATGTTAATAATAATAATAGTAATGTATTATTTTGCAAGCACTCCTCAGTACAAATTGCTTTACAGGATGACTCTTATCAATTAACTAATCCTAACTTAAAACTAATGACAGAAAAATACCGATCAACCCCTATTTAAAATATTTTGTTTATCAACAACTATATATACATTTTATTCAGTCTAGATCTAAAAGTTAGGTATGGTTTATGGAATGTAGTTAGGATAGGATAGGTTAGGTTAGGTTAGGTTAGGTCGGGTTAGGTTAGGTGAGTTAAGGTTGGGTTAGGATAGGTTTGGTTAGGTCAGGTAAGGTTAGGTTAGATTTTTCTAACTCTATACTGACTCTACACTTACCCAGCCTACCATAACTTAACCTAACCAAAGTTTTATTCACAACCAAATTTATTGCAAATAATATACTGTTCACAAAAATAGTTGTAGAATTAACGGAAAAGGTCCTAGTAGGCCTATACTATCTTAAGATTGTTGGGGAGGTTAATGACTGGCTTAATTGATTTATCTAGTAAATTCAGAGGTGTAGACACAAATATAAAATACACATCCTAACCTAACTATAAGACTTTAGCAGCTTAATGATGAAACCACATTCAGTGGCACAACTCATGGAATACTTAATTTGAATTATTCAACACCTACCAAATAAGTCTTATTCCATATTATTTTACAACCAAATATCATGAGGTGTTTACCGAGTCGTTTGGACCTGCGACAAGATGAGCTACTAAATGCACACACACACACACACACAAACATTAGCTGCTTCACTGACGTCAAGACTATGTTTGGAGTCATTACTTGTGACCGTGAATGAATTAACTCTCATAAATTCATTAGTCAAAACGAGACGTCTTGGGATCCATGCGCAATTGTCAAGTTAAAAATACAGAAGGCAAGGCTTATTAAGATTGTGGTGACGATTTTGAATCTGTTTAGTGGTAAACAGGTATTTTCCTCGTTTGTGATCCTGAAATGAAATATTTCATTTTATTTCGTTTAAATAGAATATATTTTTCTTCCTAATGTAACATCTAATTCAGTTTTGGTGGGTTGGTAACGTTTGCACGCTCCCATGTCTACTCAATTGTCTACCATGTCTACTCAACAGTTTTTATCGTCTGTGCTAAGCAGTATGATTACCATGGAAAATCAAAAGTTTAGAAATAATATTTTTTATTATTACAAATAGCCCAGTACAACGTTTGGACTTTAACTAAAAAGTGGCTTCAGCAAAACCAAAAGGATGACGAATATTTATAAGAAATGTGTAATTATATATTATTTTGTGACATTTATAGTAACTCTAAATGCCATAAAATAACATGAATTTACTAAATTTTGGAAAAAAATGTTTTAAATACTTTAAAATACATTTAAAATTTTCTTAATTAGTTAACATTCTAAGTCCTATATTAAGAATGCATTAATGCTTATGTTTTATGTACTAGTTCAGTGCATAAATAAATTATTTAGTATTCATAAGAACATTATTATTAACTCCAATCTTACTTTCAAACGTAAAAACCAAGGTTAAACACATAACAATGTAATAAAACAGATTTAGTGATTACTTACTTCTCTGCGTTACAGCACAAGAAGGTTACCCTATGTTCCATGTTCAAATCTTGCCAATCGCCAATAAATTTTAAATAAATGACATTGCCGTGACCTAGTGGTGACGAACTATAAGTGATGTCTCAAAGCTTAACAAACTTATGCGGAAAAAAGTCTGTAAGAGGCTGAGAACTTTACCTGTATGGGAAAATCTTTTCAGCTACCACAAATAAATGAATCATAATGAATATATACGATCATCTTGGGTTCAGCTTATAGCTAAAACTAGAGAGAGCTACATTATGACTTAGCATAAAGCTATAGCCTAGCTAAACTATAGGCTTGACTACACTAATGTATAATTTATGTACACTTAAAGTTGAGTTGTAGGTACAATTTGAATACACAATCGTGCCTGCAGTGCATGGAATAAATATTATTTAGCGAAACACAGCATCGCCTGACTGGTGGTAAATCTGGAACCATCATTATCCAGCATTGCGTGCGCAACTCAACACTGCAATTCCTTTGTAATACAACGGCTATTATGTTGCTGGAATAAAATGTGAACTGTAACGTGTGACATAGTTAGTTATATTCTCTAGGACCATTGTATACAAATATTGTATAAAAATAACCACAACAACTACAATAGCAACATACATAACGTATCTTCAAATTACGTCAGTATTGTAAAAGTTCAT
Source organism: Macrosteles quadrilineatus (assembly GCF_028750875.1). Lineage (NCBI taxonomy): Eukaryota > Metazoa > Arthropoda > Insecta > Hemiptera > Cicadellidae > Macrosteles > Macrosteles quadrilineatus. The sequence continues at coordinate 195,545,183 of NW_026542594.1, forward strand.
AAAATACAGAGTGCTTCGTTTTTTGGTAAGCGGCCATTTTGGAAAACGGTGACCATTTTGGAAAATGGGGGGCATTTTGGAAAATGGTGGCCATTTTGGAAAATGGTGGCCATTTTGGAAAATGGTGGCCATTTTAGAAAATGGTAGCCATTTTGGAAAATGGTAGCCATTTTGGAAAGTGGTGTTCGTTTTGGAAAGTGGTAGCCATTTTGGAAAATTGTGGTCATTTTGGAAAATGGTGGTCATTTTGGAAAATGGTGGTCATTTTGGAAAATGGTGGTTATTTTTAAAAGTGTAACCAAAATTTAAAATTTATTTAATGATCTTTTTAGGATGTAGATGTAGTTTTAAAGACTGAGTTCTTTACTGCATTTTCTCTCCAAAACATACTCGTACATAGGGGATGGAGAATGTACACACAGGTAAAACCAGCTTTAGCTCCCATAAACGAGTAGCTTTAGAAGAAAAGAGTCCAACTTAAAAAGTTGTCAAATCGCATTAGCATCCAACAACAATCATAAAATACAAGGTTTGCCATAGAAAATGTTAAAGTTAGCCGCCATTTTTGAAAATAGTGGCCATTAAGAAGGGGAATTCCCATATTTTCATGTACTGTAATAACAAGTTGTAAAGTTCTCCATCGATGTTTAAAAATAAAATAAATAAATAAATTAGTTCCTAAAATACCAATGGTGGCACAGTTAGGTTGTTCACCCTGTATAAAATATGACGTAACAACAATAAACGTGAACGTGAACGTAACGTAACACATATGAAAGTTGGTTAGTAATTTGGTCAATTTTTTTCGATATTTTCAAACGGTCACAGTTACAACAATAACATGTATTTGAATTAGTACACTTCTCAAACTGTTGATACTTTCTGTTTAAAATTACTGTTAAGGTTTGTCAAACATAAGTAACTAACAAGAGTGCTTTATTAATGATTTGTAACTTGCTATGACCAAAGAAAAAAATCTTTTTCAATAATTTATTAATATTTTAATGGATGGATTGTGATAAAAGTCAGGATAACAGGTTCAAAAGTGATCAAACATGAAGTTAGCTTCAATTTCATATAAGGTTAGGGATTGAGTAAGAACCGTGTTATTTAAACTTGTATATATAATTAAAGGTAAAACAAAATTGCAAACATAAAAATGTTTATATTTCTTTCACCTTTAAACGCTTGAAGATAAACAAATGTAGTTTACGCTGTATCATATAAAGTTTACAAGCATGAGATCTTTTATAAGATATAACAGACATACAGTTTGAAAGTGGTTTTCGTTTTAGATGCAATGATTTGTTTTTAGAAGCCTCAAGATGATTGGAGTGGTCTACTTTATTGCATGCGAGACACAATACAAAGTTTGTTGAGCTATGAAAATGTCTGCATGAGTTGTATCTTCAAGATAAACATAATAAGATGGGATGTCATTCAAGCTAACAAAACTTTAAATCTACATTTCAGTAAGATTACTTTTCATCCCGGTTCTACTACCTTAAGATATATGTCTGGAATTGTAAGTGTACTACACATAGTGGATGTATTTTTTTATTTTCTATTTTATGAAGCATTTCGTCTACAGTAAATATAATTAAAGGGTAGTGGGAGGGGAGAGGTAAAGGGGGAGGGAGACGATTTAAAGGCAGGGAGATTTTTTTCTTATTAGGATAAAAGGTCAGAAGGAAAATCTCAAAATGCCTTCACTAAATTTAAAATCCAACCCCAAAATCCTTATTCCAAGCATAAGATTTAAGCTCAGTTTGAAAGATTTATGGTTACTGGAAGCGTAAGATGGAATAAATTAAGATGAGCGCCCACCGAAATTGATATCCCCATGTTAAGCCAGGTTTTAAACAGAATGTGCTGTGGGTTTTGTTTTCAATTACACAATAGGGATTTTATATTTCCCTATTTATTTGAAAAAGTAGTAACAAAATATCTTTATGTTTAGTTATGTAGACTATCTAATGGGGTTCAATTTAATCAACTATATGAGTAGTTTATTTTTTCCAATTATAATAAGTGGGTAAGTTTAAAACAACATGCAATACTACAATTGCAACAACAAATATCTTGACAGATTTCGAAAAAGGATTACGAAAAAAGGAGTTCGAAAAGGATTACGGATTCGAAAAGGAATTCTGATCTTGAATTGTAAAACATCATGATTCTGATTAAAATACGTTTACTTCTCCTCCTACCTAAAGTGAAATCTGTAAGAAAAACCTTTGAAAAAACAGATACATATTTTACATCACAGAGTTGCAAAGATAATAGATTTACTAAGTAGTAAAAAAAGAAAAGAGAACTACGAATAAATGCGTATGCTCATCTTTTGAATTATTACTTGCCAAAATAATTGTGCAAATTTAGTTAGGTCGCATATAAAGATACCAAACTCAAGAAGCCGATTTAAAATGATATTTATGTTTGAAATGCTAACTCAAAGCTATGATGTTTCAATGCACCATTTTAACTAAAGTTTTACTCGATGGTATTGCTAAAAATCATCCTATAAATCTTGGAAATTTTTATCCTGACAAAATTCTAAACTTCCTATGAACTGAACTATATCTTATATAGCCTCTACATGACTCAAATTTAATGTACTAAACTACCGAAATACAGAATTACTTCATCAATATACAATCAGACCTAACATTTTGAACAACCTAAATTCAATCACAAAAGTACACAGATTCCCAAGGCGATTTTACTCTCCAAACGATTGATACCCATTTTGTTGGCTGATCTGAAAGAAACATTTGTTGAAAGCACGAAGTAGATAGCTAAAACAGTGATGATGTAAAGCAGTTAAACAGTTGTGATAAAAGTGTTATGGTGGCCACTATTCCCGAGTTGGCCTCTAGTCTTGGCTTTGGCCTCTGGCCCCTTGCCACCGTCATTTGGTCCCGGGTCATTCTTATGACGTTGCAGCTCTGATTGTCATTATTATTTTAAGTTCCACGATTTTGATTAAAACCGCCTACACAAAATTAAGGCCAGTACAAGTAAGTTTGATTCTACTATATAAAACATTAAAAACGTTAGCATAAAAGGTATCAAGGTGCAATAATATTTGTTATTTAACACATTAAAGTATGATCCATTTCTTGGATTTAGAATTACTATTTTCCTATCCAATAACTATCATAGAGAACGTGCTGGGCTGGCGCGGGCCTTTGGTACCAAAGGTGATGGGTTAAAATCCAGCAAACCACTAATGGATTTATTATTTTATCCATGCGATAATGACGCAACCCTCTTAGGACTTGCCTGAAGTAATGGGTAAAACAGTTCCGGGCTAGAACTAGCGTCCTAGGATTTGAAGGTGAGGCATAAAAAAGCCTATAATCATCCCACTGTATTTACTGATATCGTAAATTACAATCTTACCAAAACATATGTCGTATTTTTATTATTACTTATTTAAGATGTATATTCAAAATTTAAAGATTTTGATACATTAATTTAAATTCCACATGTATCAACACTCCCTCAGTGTTTTTTTAGTGTTTTTAGATTCGCTAGTTCCTAAATTGTCATTATATAATTTTTATATTTATCCTAACCCTCATTATTTAAAGAAATTGTATTGTGTAGTTATATTATTTGATTTGTATTATTAATTCTATAGTGTATCCTCTTTAAACCTCCAATTATGGTTCCCTGTTGTATCTAAAACCTCAATCTACTAGTCGTACGTTTATTTTTTGAGTATTTATTAAAACTTAAAAAAACAAATTAGGGATAATTTTCGTGGAAATAATATTGTGCGGGCCATGTATCATTTGAAGTCTTACATATTTTATTTGACTTTCTAAGCTTTTGGAGTAACTTTTGTTACCACCGTTAGAAGATTCATAAAAATAAAATAAACCCAAACATCTTTGTCAAGTAGTAAAGTTATAGTCTTACACCACAATATAATCTGCATTATAAAACTATTAAGCCTTTATTATTGTAATGAATTATTAATCAGCTGATAATTGAAACATGGGATTAAATCGCTGGTTTACCAAAGTGAAGTGAAGTGACCGCAAACGAGTATATCGAAATATTGCTTTCAATAAATGGAATTCGTTAATTGAAGTGAGGTATTGATATCGAATTGAAAATAGACTTCACTAACGTGTTTATGAGTTTTAACCCCTTATTTTGTTTGGTGTTTACCAATACTCATTTGTACAGAATTTTATGGTAACTTATTAGATTTTCAATCTAATACATATTACTACTTAACTATGTTTTTTTTTTATATTATTAGTAATATTTAAGATTTTTGTACATAGATTGTGTGTACGTATAAACGAATAAATGGCTATATATGTTATTTTAAGAATTGTGTTGATGTTTTGAAAATTAAATATTTATTGGTCTCCATGGAATAGTGAGAAACTCAAAATGTTTACTTGACTGAACCTATAATCGATGTAATTATTTATATTAAGGACTGAATTGTTTCGTAAATGGCATTTTGGAAGTTTATACACACTACTACAATAAATTGATGATAAATTGTTAATTAACTTCATATAAACAATTTTAGAGAAAATTGTGTCAAAAGCTTAGTATTAAGTGTTTTGGACCTAATTGTAAAAGTAACGAACATGTTTCCAAACAAGCTACCTACAACAAAATCAACAACGCAACGACAACAACAACACAACAACAAAAACAACAACACAACAACACACCAACAACAACAACAACGGAACCACAACAACCTTTTACAACAACAAGCTTTTATAATTTGGAGTTTATTTGGTTCCTTTACTGAAGGGCAATGGCCTTTTTTAATTAATTCCCAGAGGCGTATACTCCAAAATAACCGATTTTATTAGAAGAAAATTTTAAGATAAATGTTTAAACCATTGGCAAACCTTTCTCTAGTAACAAATGATTGTTAATCGTCTATTGAATTAAAATTTCCAATCATTTTCCAGTGACAAAAGGGCTTATTTTAAACAACAATAGAAAATTATAGTGACCATCTTAAACACTTACCACTGATCTTACTTTTACTTTGGCAATTTAACGCTCGCAACTCTTCACAGTAGTTGCGAAAGAGTTAAGTTGCCTTCTGGGTACAAGCCAAGCGAAGATTTTACTTTATTAATAATTTGTCTCAGAAGATTAAGGAGACGCCGGATCAGTCGTTCTAAATTTAAAACCTCCGTATCCTATTTCAGGCTTCGTATATTTTCGGGCTTGGAATCACAACATAAAAAAATATTGAATTGGCAGGCATTATATTTGTAGGCCTATATTTTTCTTTGTTATAATTACTAAATCGATCTCCTTTGACGACATGGCTTTTAAACTATTTTGATTTTTGATTGATTGTACTGTTGGGTTTAACGTTACTAATTAACTTTTTTGATTGCACAAAACAACTTTACTTTAAATTTAGTTTTTTAATAGTTTTTAATTGTTGATTAATTACGCTATATGTAAGTAATTTTAGTTCACCATTATAATAAAATCTCTTTGTAAAAATGCTTATACATACTTTATAATCTTAAAGCTTAAGCTTATGAACTAGCGGAGTGTCCAATGGTAACTAAAAAGGTCATTTTTTAGGTCTTCGCCCCATTAGCGTTTTATTTGTATAAAGTTTTAATACAAAAATACAGTGATGCTAACAAACTGTCTTTGCAATGGTTTGATGACTCTTTTATACTCTTTTATACACTCTTTTATAATCGGTTCACAACATTTTGGTGGTTTGAAGGTGAGCAATTCCATCTCGTCCATTTCAACCAAACTTTGAACCAACAACTGATATATACATTAAGCTAAAAAAAGTGGTGATAGAACCCAGGAAACCATCACCTTAAACCACCTACATTTTGTGCTATAATAGTGTAGTTCTAAAGCAACAACTTCAATTAAGTCTTGATTATTAGTTTCATTCACCTAATAATAAACATTATCAAATGAAAGTAAAAGAGTACAGCAGGTGCATTAGACTCGATTTTGAATCCTATTAAGGAGCGCAACTTATGCACGGGTCTCGTTTGTAGTTTTTATTTCTTTACACTTTTTGAATGGACTCAAATGTGTTATTAAACTTTTAATAACGTCAGCTGATGCTTTTACTTTCTCCCCCTATACCATAGTATATGGAGAAAGTATTGTTTTCGTCAAAATTTTCGAGTTTGAGTTTTGAGTGGATATATTCGTTTTGGGTCCCCCTGGACCCAAAAAAGTGGTTTTCGAAGTGATGTCTGTGTGTGTGTGTGTGTGTGTGTGTGTGTGTCTGTGTGTCTGGATGTGTACAGAGCTAGAGACCACACCTGTGGTCTGATTTCGATGAAATTTGGTATGTAGGTTCTAATTCATGGTATCTCCAGGCATTTTTTTTCATTTTTTTGAAATTTTTATTTTTAATGGGGATTTTCCCATAAAAACCCATAAAAAATCGGAAAAATCGGATTTTCTCAAAAATGGCCCGAATGATTTTGATAAAAATTTAGTATGTTGTAGCCCTTTAAATTCTGAATAAAATGGTATAAATCCCATATCTGTAAAAATTACGGTTCAAAAGTAATGGTCAAATATGTTATTTTCCCATAAAAACCCCATAAAATAACGAAAAATAGGATTTTAGAAAAAAAACCGGTTTTGATTTAACATAGTATGTTATAGTCCTTACAGTTTTTATTTTTTTTTTATTTTTTAGAAATTTTTATTTTTAATGGGGATTTTCCCATAAAACCCCATAAAATAACGGAAAAATATGATTTTCCCAAAAATGGCCCGAACGATTTTGATAAACATTTAGTATGTTATAGTCCTTTAAATTCTGAACAAAATTGTACAAATCCCATTTGAGTATATTTACTCTCACCACTTACACATGATAAAGGTTGTTGACAAACTAATGGGAGAAAGTATGTGTCAGAATGCTGATACCGTTTATTTTAATATTTCCATAACAATATTGAAGTGCAAATTCCGTTCAACTTGAGTAAAGAAAAGGTTTAAATGTATGCAAAGTTGTACAACTGTACCTGCACAAATAATAATAAACCACACGTCTAAAAAACAACGCTACAAAACATAAAATATATTTGCAACTGTTTCTAAATGCAGACAAGTTTCAAAAGGTTTCAAGTGTAAACAGTTCGATTTCACCAGCAGTACTTATTGTTTATCTGGCAGTAAAACGTTATCGCTGCTGCTGGAACGAACGAATTAGCCTACACCAACACTAACGTCCGTATATACAGCATACACACACACATACACAACAACAATGCATTACCTGTCACGTGCCGAAGCTGTCAAGGTCGTCACTTCTACACAGAACTGTAACCAAATAACACATAATTGTTTGAGTCACTTGTGTTTAACGTTCACTTTATTGGTTTTTTTTTTACTTGAGCTGTGAAAGAAGACAACAAAATTCAAGTTTAAGGTGGTAATACTTTATTTACCCTACACGATTGATTTAATAAAATAGCAGAAATAATTGATGTGAACAAATTAATTTACAAGAAATGTGTTAGATTTTGTATTAACTTCAAATTTAGGCCTATAATACACGATTTTATTTTACGGTTACCAGAAAAAGCGTGCTTTCTTGTACTGATTGTACCACTCAAAGTTGCACGCAATTACCTACTTTTTCGCACTCGTTTAACTTTTGTCACGCTCCTCATTTTTTGCCACACTCCAGTATTCTAACAAAACAACCCAAAACAATTTGCTAATGTTAGGCACGTAATACGTGCATGCTTAAAATAAATTTGTTTGTGGTAGTGTGTAATGTTACTTCATGGTTAGTAGTTATCTAATAAACATCAGATGAATATACTATAAATCACCAATATTAGGAATAACCATAAACAGTCTCGCTGTCTAGTTTTATTCTAACTTAATTACTGGTGGGGCGTCTCAAGTCTCAGTTGATTTTTTTCTTTGTAGATTTGCCTCCTCCACTCTTCTCTATCCTCTGCCATCCGTATTCCTCTTCCACATTGGATCACATCCTTCCTGACTTGGCCATACGATCTTAATTTAGGCCTACCCAACGGATGTCTTCCTGTAGGTTTGGCCTCACAAACCTCCTTCAGTCTTGTTCCATCCTGTCTCCGAAGTACATGACCTAAACAGTTAATTAATTTGGTTTTTATCATCCCTATTAATAAGGCACGTAGCTCTCTAATTTTTTTCGTATGTGCCGAACTCTTTCTTCATAAACTGGGCCAATTATTTCGAAGTACCTTATTTTCAAACGTCCTTCATTTTTTTGGAGGGGCCCCATGTTTCACTTCCATACAATAACATTGGCTGTTAATAGTCTTATGTTGTCTTAATTTTGAACATATTGACAAAAGTTTGGACGATTAAAGTTTTTTTCACCACACTATGATGTTTTTGGCTGTATTACATACGCTAATTGGTGGCTGAAAGTTACGTTTTGCTGGCCATGCCAGCTGTCGCCAATTTGGGGACCGAGCAGGTTTTTACAGGCCGGGGCCGCAAAATCAGCTGTCCGCTTACTTACTTAGAACATGAATGCGTTTTAAATACACAACCAAAATCCATAGCATTGCAATAAAGAATTGTGTTATTGTCACCGTTGCCTAGCAACTATTTATTTATATTTTTGCTGATTCCTCAAATTATTTCTTAACCTTAAAGTTGTAGTTGTGTTGACGATCAGTGTGCATTATTATAGTGGTGAATAGTGGTAATAGGGTATTATAGTGTGGTGAAAAATAGCGTTCGTACCACGGACCGAAATGGTTTTGCAGCTCTCGATCGATTTAAGTTCTCGACTTCGTCTCGAACTTAAAAACTATCTCGAGCCGGCAAAACCTCATTTTCGGCCCTTGGTACGAAATATACTATTACAGACCCCAATGCAAAAAGAGAAGTATTTTAATTGATATTGCTTTAAGATGTCAACACTTTTACCCATCCCAAAGTTCTAAAAACCTACCAACCTAAGTGTATATTTTTCGCCCGACTTTTCCTCTTCTCGTTAACACTCGAGACTATTAGAATGTTTGTAAAGATACAAAATAAGATTCCTCCACTTAGTCAGTAGTTAAGCCCCATTCAAACACAGTAGAAAAAGTGCGAGCCATGAATACAGAACCACTTCCGCCCTCGTTAGCCCTTTATTGAAACGAGATAACTATTCTGTGTTTGCTGACCGTGAAAGCTCGTATGTAAACCAATCAGAGCTTTGCAACTATGTGAAACACGTTACACAATATATGAGCGAGTAACAATGTACAATAATTAGGACAATGTACTGTAATCGTTTTTAGAAACTAATTTGGACCATTTGTTTTACACATTTTAGTAAATGTAATAAGGTTGTTGTTACGTAAAAGGGGGCTTAAAGTGGAACCTCGATACCAAGTCACCCTCAATAACGAGTGTCGTTTCAAATATCCTCGATTTTATACCCGAAATCACACGTTATTGCAAACCTCGATAGGAAGTCAACCTTGATAACAAGTATTTTTAACAAGTCTTATGAGCGACTTCTTATCGAGGTTTTAAAGAATTTTATTTTGGAGAGACCGTTTCAAAGACACAAAGACATCTCAATGAAAAAAAACCTATTATTTCATTTAACAGTATGAATTACCGAAATGTTACTGTAGATAACAAAGATATTTAGTAGCCAGTTAACAAAATAATTAGATACAGATTTTTTTCATTTTTCACATCATAGGACACTAGGTTCTAGCCTGGAACTGTTTTACACGTTACTTCAGACTAGTCCTAGAGGGTAGTGGCATTATCACATAACATCTATTGGTGATTGGCGGGATTTGAACCCGGGACTTCAAGCTTCGAAGTCCCAAGCTCTAATACAAGATCGGCTCGTTCCCCATGATATCAAATATTGACTTGTAACTTATATATAATTACTAGCTGACCCGGCGAACTTCGTATCGCCTAAGTTATAGGTTTCCCCTAAGACAGACCGATGGAAAGAAAGTACCGTTACGTTTAATTTTCAAGATGATCTCGTTCGCATCGCTCAATCACGTCCTGGTTGAAGTTCGTTCGCTACGCTCACTCACCTTTAGGTTGGAGCTCGTTCGCTGCGCTCACTTGCCTTCAGGTTAGCTCGTTCGCTACGCTAACTCGCCTCCAGGTTGAAGTTCGTTCGCTACGCTCACTCACCTTTGGGTTGGAGCTCGTTCGCTACGCTCACTCACCTTTAGGTTGGAGCTCGTTCGCTGCGCTCACTTGCCTTCAGGTTAGCTCGTTCGCTGCGCTCACTTGCCTTCAGGTTAGCTCGTTCGCTACGCTAACTCGCCTCCAGGTTGAAGTTCGTTCGCTACGCTCACTCACCTTTTGGTTGCAAATTAGCTGTAATGTCATAAATGTAAAAGAAATAATAATGCTGCACCCTGTTGGTAATCCTTGTAACTTTAATGCTATTAAACATCATAGAACAGAACCAACTTGTTTAATTGAAACAGCTGTTAAGATTCATTAATTCCATTTCTCATAAGGTTAACATGGGAAACTCCAGAGCCACTGGGGCGGAGCCCTTTTAAGAATTTCGAAACGGGAAATAGTTTACGTCCGATTCGCATACCTACAGAATTTACACACCAAATTTCATAACGATCGGTGAAGTCGTTCCGGAGGAGTTTGCAGACAAACACTGTGACACGAGAATTTTATATATTAGATTTGCACAACTTTGTTAGTATGCACTAAGTATTATTGTCACCATAGAATTAGATTTACCATAGCTTGTCTGAGTGGGTTCATTTTGTTGTAAACCACGAGCTTTGGTCACCAGGGTTCTAGGTTCGAATCCCACCAATGACAAATGATAGTTAGTTTATATGAGTCGTAGCACTGTAGGCCTAGCTTTAAGTAATGTTTAACATTTTCCGGACTAGAGCAATGTGTAACTTCCAAGGATATGAAGGTGGGAAATAAGACTAAAGGATATTTGTTTGTAGAGTACATTCTCAAATTCAGAGAAGCTTCTTCTTGCCTAAGATACCTATACATTTTTAAACCATAGATAGATAATCCAATGTAAAGGTATGCTTCAAACCAATGAGCCTAACTAGATCCACATCACCCACCGAATTCTATGTCAAATTAAAATCACTTGCGCTTGGCGAGATTTGAACCTGGAACCTTTGACCAGCAGGTTTGCACACCAGACAATATCCACACGTGGTTGCGTGTCTAAAGTGATTATGTATGCAAGATGAGTGTGGAATTATACGACTGGATGACTTGTGTAACTCAGGGACTGGTTAAGACTGTCTGATGAACGAGATGGTTTAGTGTAGAGCGCGGGACTTTAGTCCATGTGTTCCGGGTTCACATCCTGCCAATCACCAATAGATTTCATCTACGTGGTAATGACATAACCCCAAGGCTTAGTCTGAAGTTATTTGGCTAGCGTCAAAAAAATACTAAAAAACGATAAGATTATTTGGCTGGAGTTATGATTTCAAATTCTAACCTGTTAGGGGAGCTAATTTCAGTTGTGATCTAAAAAATTAATTACTATCCCGATTATTTTAACAAACAGAACAAATAGGGATGGAAATACTAAAATAGACCACCTTGGATAAAATGTTATTTAAGGACTGTAATGCAGGTGAAAATAAGCGTCCTTTAAAAGTTATCCCATGGGCTCCCTTGGGACCAGTCATATTACATAAACTTTATATCCAATGTAAGGTTTTAGTGCCTGATGTGTACGTGAATTCACAAGGTATTTTTACATTTCTTCTAAACTTACTTAGTATTTTCCTAAAGTTCAGATGCAGATGTATTAAAAACCTTCTTCAGTGCGGACATAGTTTTCTATCAATATTGGAAATTTTTATTAATTTTACTTTCCTCGTAATAGTTTTAGATATTCAAGCTACTAAGGAGCAAACTGGTTAAATAAAGCACTATCCTTCGCTCAACAAGTTCCCGGGTTCGAATCTGACCATTCCCTAATTGCCTTAGCTATGTTGTACATAGCATCACCCATCTCATCTCCACTCACCCATTCACCATTCAATCCACCACCATTCTCACCATTCTCATCTCACTCATCTCCATTCAAACTTGGCTTGAAATACCTACTTTGTAAGGTCGTTATGTTGATGAGAAGTATAAAATTACGTATTGAAGTAAAGTAGGTCTATTAAAAAAATTTTGTGACGCTGCCAATATTTAATCTTAGTCCAAAGCAACTTATACAACTGTTCGGGAAAAGTCTAGAGTTCAAGGATCTGAAGAGGGTTTCGTTCAAACTTCATATCCTAGGATGTTAGATTTTTAAGCCTAGGGCTGTGTTAGACATTACATTAGGCTAGTATTAGAGATTCGTGGCATAGTCAAATAGAAAAAATGCATTGGTGATTGGCGGGATTTTAACTCGGGACCTCGGGCACCGAAACCCCGAGCTCTACCTAGCTCGCTCCTATCGATCTGGAGGTTTGGGGCAAACATTTCCAAACTTACGCAAATACTCAAATAAGGAAAGGAGTAAATAAGGAAATACACAGCAACCTACGGACAAGTCTTCTTTCGTCAAGGAGATGATTATGTAGTTATGCAGGACGACTTCCAGGCATGCAATCCATGACCTTGGAGAAAGTGAAGCTCCTCGTCAGGTGTGTAATCATCGACCTTTCGTCCTTGAACCTTCCCTCGTGGCGTCTGAGGTCACAGAGATTGTTTGGTCATATCGGCTTATGCGGGTCTTACATGTTGTGCCACTTAAATCGTCGTCAAATAAACATAAGGGCGTTGCTTAAACTAAAAATCGTCCATCCAACTCCTTTCACCAGAATAAACTAATTACCTCTATTACAACTAGAATGCGTGCAAAATTAACTCGATAAAACCAAATTGCAATTTGTTACTTATGTTTTTTCATTATATTTCTTTTGGAGCATAGAATCTACATAGGAATTATTTTTACCCTGAAAATAATGTATGTAAAAAACTTACAAACCATTCGTAATTTTCTTTATCCAGTATAGAGTGACAAATAATTAATTATAAACATTATATTTGAATCAGACGTAGAGGTATGCCTATCTGACTTACGTTACGCTTATTTATCCGTACTAAGACACATATGGCCGTAACTACTTAAGACCTCTCTGAGAAGAAGAAAAAATCTACATTTTAAACAATCTATAATCGGTGTTCATGTGTTTAACTAACTTTAGCTAAAATTCTTGTACGTAATGTAATATCTTGTTACATTTAGTTAGTATTGTCTGAAACTACAAAGATATTTTATGTCAGTGTACTTTTCATTAAAGTTGTTATTAAATTTATTATTGCTTTATTCAGTTACGTCCGTACGCTTTTGACGACAAACTATTCAAGTTAGAATAAAGATAGAAAAATATTGTCAGGTCTGTCATTATGTATTTTGTTTATAAGGGTAAAAATTAAAAATTTTGGTTTATCCACAATTGTTTAATCAACTTGAATGTGAATATAACATAAACGATATGATTATAAATAGCAAACATACTTGACAATAATCTTAGTACATTATCGTGCGTAAAAACAAAAATTATATTTGACGAATGTAAACAAATTTAACCAATTTAACCAACTTATTTAAATTAAATCTTAAACGTAAACACTTTTTTGGTAAGTCAAAAAAATTTCAACATTGGTGAAAACTATTAGGATACTTATAGTCTACATAATAACAATTAATAACTACTTAATAACCATTGATTTCACTACTCGCAGGCCTATTTATTTACAACTGTGAAAATGCAGGCTGTATAATGTTTGAATTCATTCTGAAAAAACTGGGTGTTTTGAAATATAGACATTAATAGAGAATGCATATTTTAAAACATCTCGAAATAGAAATCATTGACTATTTCCATGCATATTTACAAGTAGAATTTCAAACTTGTTATGTGATTTCATCACCCGGTTATTTTACTGTTGGGTCATCGCGTTACACAACAAGTTTTGAAACTCATCATAAATGTCTGAAACATACAATCACACACTAGATAAATGTTTATTTATATTTTTAAACATCATCATTTACCGTACCAAATTAAATGTATGACCTTACCTTGCTCTAACCATTGAATACTCATGTTTTCTTTGGACTGACCATCCTCAAAATCTTCAATACCTTCACCATTTTCTTTTCTTCTTATGAATAGATTGACCATACTTAATTACTCAACATGCATTTTAACTGGTGAACTATTATTTGTTTGGTTAAAAGAATATTCAAAGGAGCAAGGATAAACAGTTTTGTAGACACATATTGTAAGAATTAGCACAAATTTGTTTATACTAAAAGATCTGCAGTTTAGAAAACATTTTGCTAGTGGAAATGTATCGTTATAAATATTTACATTACAGATAAAGCACAAGCTTGAAAGGAAAGTTATCAGATCGTACTTGAATATTTTTATATATTTAATGTTACATTTATATTTTATTCACTAAGGTTCTTTTGAGTGTCGTAACCTTTGTTATGTTTACTCAAGTTTTAGTAGCTTCTAAGCATAACCATAGACAAAAGAAATCAATATAGACCGTCAACCATGCTGCGATTAGCATAGGTTCTGGTGTTCACCGCTAGGAGCACCATGTAGTTACGTAGCACGCGCGCCTTAACTACATGGCACTTTTGTCTATGGAACACACAAAAACAAACCTTTTTTCGATAGTCATAGGGAATTTTAAGTATTTTGTTAATTCATTATGATAATTCCAAAAACACTAATTTGTGCTTTGAAATTTTTATATCCTATATTTTGAAACTACGATAAAAAAATGTCGTCAATACAAATTTGTAAGAAGATACAATAACAAACAAAACGAATGCAATATCATCTAAAATGAAATTACAAGGATAAAAATGTGTTCCACATTTTACTTAAAGTTAATCGCTTGAAAATTTGAGTCGATCTGAAGCTTGGGTGGATCCAAAAGCCTTTCTGTGTTGAAGCCATGATGCATTATGGAACAGCATTAGAAGCCGAATCCAAAATATTGTTAAACTTTGGCGAATTCAATAACGTCGCTTGCTATTTCAACACAATAACCCTTTTTCATTAAACCAAAATAACCCGAATCTCATAATTCATATTGGTTAACGTAATATTTATGTTTTTTATGTCCATTTTTGCAGAGCCAATAGCATTCTAATGTCAGCTTCTTGTGTACTATGATCCTGTTAGTGTTTACGTACCCCTAGTTGAGTTATTAAACATAGTTTAATTTTTTCACATATTTACTCTCAGTAGACTACTAAATTATCATTTTGCTAACAAGACAATATCTCAAGATTTAACTTTCATTTTACAAGCATGTTAAGCCTAAAATACTAGACTTCAAAAATTAATTGGTGCTTTCTTTAGAATGTATTGTTCTAAATTATGTTTTTTCTTTACTGTCTAAAATAATGTTAGAAATTATTTGTTTTAAATAAAGACGTGCCATTGACTATTGGATACTGAAGTATACATCCCATCTATATGGACCAGCTGTAGCCATTTTTCATTTGTTAAAAAAGAATATAGTTTTGTTAGCCTTTCACAGAATGCGCGAGTGTCTAAAATTCTATATTCCACCTTATTTTTTGTTGCTAACCAAGTTGATGGGTCATAACAGTTGCTTTAGCTCAAAATAAGCCAATCCATTAGTTTGAATTGGTAAAAAAAATTGTCTATACGACAGAAATTAGTAATTTAAGTTAGCATAATCTTTTGGTGGCTCACATCAGCCACGACGATTTTAGTAAAAAAAAACTGGCTACAAATTTAACATGGGGATGGAATGTCTAGGACGTACCCAAAAGAATTCGTGCTCATGTTATAGAAGGAAATAGGTATCAATTTAGGTATCTTTTTATATAAGGTAAATTTTGACCATAACAACAACAACAATTTTCAATATTACCAAAATGAAAAAAATTTACAAACTTTTACTGTTTGTATAGGACGTATTCTTTACAAATCTTTTTAATTAGAGTTCTTAAGTTATACTCACAAATTAAGTTAAAGGCGTAATTTATTTACTTTCCGCAAAATGAAGAAGTGTTATATATTAAATATATATAGTGTAATATATTCACAAATTTAGTTAAAAGACGTATTTTTTTTACTTTCCGTAAAATTAAGAAGGGTAATTATGTAATGATAATGAAACAACGAATTAGTTAGCAAAATACTTAAAAACACCCGTCCGTAGGGAAATTTACGTAAATATTTCACTTAAGACTTATTACATCCATGAAGAAAATGCTTTATCGTCCGCATCTATCTTTCTAAATCCGACGTGTTTTTACCTCTGAACCATCCCTGCTCTTCGGCGTTCTCCTTAATTGCTTTAGAAGTACCTGCGCTCTTAACTGCTTTTTAACGACTGTGTTTTACACCATTCAATGAAATAATTCTATTAGGAGACGATGTGTAGTATAAAACAAATGTATTAGTTCAATGAACACGACAAGATTCTGTGATAATGTTTCAAAGAAATCAAAAACGTTAACAAACTAAGTGTATATTATTTTCCCTTTTTATTTTGAGCTTTTTATGACACAAAGGTAAAGAGTCATACAAACTTTGAACTATTACAACAAAAATATCTAATATTTTCACACTTAAACATTTTACCAATAATTAATTGTATAATTAAATACAACAGTAGCACAAAGTACAAAAATATTCCTTATTTAAAAAAAAATCATTTTATATAGTGCAAACATATTCATCTTGTTAAGATATTAGTATGTATATACATTATACCCACTCTAAATATACTTTAATTGTTTTAAAAATTGGCTTGAATGTGTTCGGTTAGTTAACTATGGATCAACTGTAAGTTCGTAATTTAAATATTTTTATGTTGCAGTATTATGAAATGTAATTGATTGTTCATAGGGAGGAATAAGTAATTTGCATGTGTTATTTGTCTGAAGCACAAAAAAATACGTCAAATAACACTTGTAGTAATATATTAACAATTATACTGTTTACTCACAAGACGGCAAATACATATAAAGTATGGTAAGTGGTGATCGATTTCAATTGAACACTTAAACCATCATCAGACCCAATAAGCGAATGATGCTTTCAGGTAATTTAATAACACATGATGCTAATAAAGAAGTTATTTAGTATTATTTGTAAACATTTTAAGCTAATGCAACATATAAACTTATGTTCCTCATGCCATGCCTCATTTTATAATTACAATCTTTGTTATCATTATATCGCATTGTTATTAAGTAACAATCTAGCAATTTAAATTTCAGGTATATTTTCTTATATATAACATACTTAAGCGTAAATGTTACACTTAAAGTACTAAATACGATTAATGAACGATAGTTAATACGATAGTTAAGAAACGTTAGTGAACTCAAACTAAGTCGATAAAAATGTATTGTAACCCAAGTGAAAAATAAAACTACACGATTTAGTACTAGTGTAGGACTCAAACCATGTTTTAACTTAAGGGGGAAGGTAAATAATTTTTTCAAGAGGTTAAGGAATTATTAGTCCAAACAATACTATCTGGTACATATTTCACTAACGGAATGCATTTAAAATCTAACTGCATTATTCTCCAACACGTTAAATGTATTTTATAAACTTTAAAATTCGTAAATGACATTTTATCTTTAAAATTTAATTAACTATATTCGTTTTTGACAAATAAGATAAGATTCATAACTAACATATGAAGTAATTCAAATATTTGGTACTTATTAAACTAATACGAAATTCTTACTTAAAACGTAAACCCATGAAGCAGTTATCATGGAATATTATGTTTTCCTGACATGTTTGATATTCACTTAATTAATATGCTTAATAGCGCAAGGGAATTGAAAATTCCGGGCATTCCAGGACAGGCGCCGTCCGGGAGACATTCTCCACAATTTTATTATATTAGCGCTGCCTTCTCTGTCCAGAACAGGCATGCATTTTAATTCCAACTTCAAAATAATAACATGTTTTCTATTCTAATGCAGGTTTTATAATATATTTTAAGTGTAGGGTAATTGGTAAAACTTATATATATTCGTGAATGATATGAATTTGAATTTTCGAAATATTTAAAATTTATATACTGTTATTAAAGGTTCCCAACTTATCACATATTTCATAAGGAAAATTAATAAAAATATAATACCTTATATTAGAGTCTAAGCAGCGAAATATAAAGACCTTAACTTTTTAGTCAGTAACGAAAGATCACACATTTATTGAATAGTTTATGTGTAAAAAAATCAAATTTTTATAAAATATTTGATCAATTTTTTAACAAAGAAATCCCTTTTAAGTTTTTTTTACGAAAACATGAAATTTTTTATAAAAATAAAAATAGATTAGCAGGAAAAATTGAATCAAAATATATCTCCTCTTCGAATAAAGGAATCCAATAGTGCAATTAATAATATATGTTATAAGAATAGTAATTGAGGGTAGTTAGAGATCAAGAAAATCTTCTGAACCCAGATCAAACTTGTTTGATGGCAATCGATAAGTGATTCCTTGCTACAAATGGTGGACTTTAGGTACTATACTACAAAACTACCACCTTACAACCACCTACATATACTATACCACATACATAATAAACCAATACCCTTAACGCGCCCCCCAAAACCTCCCGAACCCCTCCCCCTAAATCCCAACCCAAACCCAAATTCAATCCCAAGCCTATACCATTTCCAATACGTGAAATTACTGTAAGTCTTGAAATACACCAAAAATAAAGTAACTAACATTTTTAAGAGTCACAAAATATATCCTACTGAACATTTAAATAATTAATTTCACATATATTTCCCCATTATGTAGACTTTAGTGCGTTGGCCTCCCTTTCACTTGATGTTAGATAGCCGTGGATAAGCAGAATGAAAGGAGATTGAAACTTGTAGAACCACTAGTGATGTTCTTTGACAAGCTCTGCTCAGTGCTCAACCAGAGTTCAGAGGTTCAAAGACTGGAACCACCGTTTACACAGGCTTGTGATATTCTACTTCCTTCACTTACACTGATTGCTTCACCCTTTCATTAAATCAAACAAGTAGCTTTATTTAGTTTAATGTTTCGTTACTTTTTACATGAATTAGTTGAATTTATAATTGGTGTAGGATTTACACAAAAAATTACTGTAGAGTAAGGCAATGTAAAGATATGGCTTAGTTATCTATTCAAAGGTCCTAACCGGTATACTATTCTGTGATCATAAAATATAGGTGATTTGGGGGAATGAATCCACCCCCTACACCTAACCCCAATTTCGAGACAACAGCCTACAGCTGATCAGCTCATATCTTAAAGGGAATCCAGGACACCTTCCTCTCAATACGCTTAAACTTTGCCGACATACTATATGACGTTAATTAAAACAGAGTTTAATTAAAAAAGAATTATGATGAGGAGATATGACCTATCTAGCTATATTGAAGTCCTAGGATCAGCTCTTTAGACCGACTTCTTGTAACAGCTGAAATCAGGGAAATGTTATATAAGCACTTTTAAAAACGAGTAGGCATTTCGATTGTTACGTAGTACCATGGATGAAGTAATATAATGCTTAATCTAGGTAGTACTATGTGATCCAACCGTACCAGCCCACTTAGTAGAAAACAGCGTAATTTTAAATTAATTTATATGAAAGGCCGATGTAGATTTTTTACTTCACTAAGGAGGAAATTTTAACAAAATCTCGGCAGTTTAGTGGTAGTTATTGTTTAGTACATAAATCTTGAAACAAATTATAGATTTATCGTAACAACTTTTGGGACCTTTGTAGATATGTATATGTTCAGGTGTAGCGAAGGTATAAAAATGAAATATTCAAATATTTTAATAACATTTTAAGCATGTTGACATTATTATTTCAGTTAAACCTAACAACAGTAACAGCTTAAAAGTCCAAGGAGCCTAGACGTTCTAACTCGTAAAACAATTAAAGAACTACAAAGAACATTTCTAATCCCACACTATACCAGATATTTAAATTAAAATCACTCTGGTGTTCAAACAAATATTGTGAGATGGTAAATAACTCTTTAGCGACTGTGTGAAATTAAAAAAAATAACATTGCTCTTAGGGCAAGCAAGGCCAAGATGGCAGTTAGCTTCCATGGACTCCCTTGGAGAACAATTAAAAACTGCAAAGAAAATTTCTAATCCCACAGTATAATAGAAATTATAATCACTTAGGCGTTTGAAAAAAAAATGTTGGGCAAAAATAACTCTTCAGCAGCTGTTTAAAACTATCCAAGATGGCCGCTAGCCTCTAAGGCCCGGTTTCCCCAAAATGGTGTAAACTACGTTTATAATAAACTAGTTTATTTTTAAACTCCGTTTAAAATGTGTGTTCGGTTTCTCCAACATTTTACTGGCTTCGTTTAAGATAAACGGCAATTCGAGCGGTTGGCAATCCTGAATGTGTATTTGTAAGGAATCTTCGGTGGGCTTTGGGCTAGTGTTTCCTACAACCACCACAACGCTGCGCTAAAACTCAGTAGAACAGCAAAGTGCGAATGAATAGCATCACTGTTTAAGGTTAGGTTATCAAGTTATTATAAGTTGTTGTCAAATTCAGATTCATTCCATTTATTGAAATGGTCAATTCTGTCCCTTATTTTAGTAGGCCCTCTTGTTCTAGGTACTAAAGTGTCATAATCTTCATCTTCGAAAATGTCTATTACTTCAAATACTTCAAATTCAAAGGGTCAAATACTGCAATTAACAGTAGCCTAAGTTGAAATAAAATCAAATGTACAAAAAAAAACTCAATAAATTATAAATAAAACTTAACTTATAAGCTAGCCCTAAACCAAGCCTATTTTCGTCCAAATGAATTGTAGTTGCTTCAATTATTATTGTTTTAACACCTACTTTTTGTTTTGATTTGAGGTTATGTTACTGTTGTAATTTACTAATTTGAACTCAGTTTATTTTATCCCCAGTAGTTAAACCAAGTCGAGAGGTGGTTTAGTTTGAACTTAGATTAATACCTAGTTTAAATTTGGGGAAACACAAATCAAAGTTAAACTACGTTTAAATCGCCGTTTAACTTAAAACTAAGTTTAAATGAGTTGGGGAAACCGGGCCTAAGTATTCTTAAAAGATGTGAAGTGCGGAAGTTTACTTGGATTACTGTGTATTATCAATCGCCTTGATTGATTAAAGATTTAAACCAAATGTGGTCTGACATTTTGTAATTGTTGCAATACACAGGTTTGTAAAGATATATCTCTTTCTAACAGTTATATTAAAAATAGTAACTTAAAACTTAATAATGTGTATTATTTCTGTTCCAACTTATATGTATTTGACCTAAATTAATCACACTAATCCATTTCACTACGTCAACAAAGGTTTTTTTTAAACTCATATAATAAATTAATATAGAAATATTTTTCACTGACAGGGAAAATACTTAATGTATACATACTTCAAAAATCTGCGTGGTTTTTATTGAAAAGCCACTTCTGTGAACTTCACAAAACTGCTGGAAAACAACCTTTACAAATTACTTTAGAAACTTCAGCTAGTATTCGCAAGCTACAGGAAAACCACAAGAATGTTTTGATGTGGTTTCGTGTCTAGCTCCAACAATGTTGAGAGGTATTTTCACTACCTAAATTTTAAATATTTATCCTTCAAATTTGATAAAAATAACACAGCGGGTATTTTACTGTTAAATTATGACTCAAAAAAACAACTTATAACAAATTGTTTTTGTCATAATAGTTAACATAGATAATTTTAGTAGTGTTTAAGTTGTTTTAAATTGTACGAAAATTTGTTTCATAGAAGACTTTGTAGAATAGTTTTACTTGTTTATGGCAGAGGACATCCTGAAATATGTATATTTATTTTTAAATCCTACCAAAGACTATTGCAATACAAATCGTTTAAATTGGCATACTACAAATTAAGAAATTTTAATTTAAATTTCAATATGGTCACAGAACTCTAGCTATTTAGGAAACATTTAAACCTTTATATTGTAATCTAATAAACCTTAAAAGATTACTACCAACCTCAATCAAACATCTAATCCTTCCAACAAAACCGCCAGAACACATTTCTACAGGACTATGCAGAGAACGTTATGGAATATATTCAATGATTGTTGGATTTCTGATCACGTATATTCCAGCAGAACCTTTCACAAGCGACGTGACTAAACGTAGCAAACTCCGACGTGGTCCAAAGTGACAAAGTAACATTTCAAAATTTGCAGGATAGTTTTTGTTTCAGTTCAAAGACATTCCATCCCCATGTTAAATTTGTAGCCAGAGTTTTTACCAAAATCGTCGAAGTTTATGTGAGCCACCTACAGATTGCGCTGATCTAAATTACTAAATCCAGTGGAATACACACACTTTTTTACCAAGTCAAACTTAAGAAATGACTTATGATGAGTTCTAGCTACTGTTATGAACCATCAGCCTGGTCAGCAACTAAAAATAAGTAATAAAATATAATTTCAGACACTAGCGCATACTGTGACTGGCTCACACAACTACGTTATTTTTTAATAAAAAATTAGCGTACAGCTGGTTCATTATAGGTGGAATGTCTATTGTCTATGGAACGTTTGGGGTGCAATAATTGAAATGATAACACCATTTGGGAGTGAAATAAAACCCGGCCAAGGAATCTTTTGGATCGGTGGTTAAACGTGGAGGGAAAAGTGCCATATTGCCAACTCTTTGTAACACAAATCTAAATATCGTAAAAATGCATTATGGTACATTATTGTATACACTACAATAAAGTACAATTGTACAATTGTACAATTGAGTACAATTGTATTCTTCAGTATCCAATAAAGTTTAAACTATATCGATATAAAAACTTGATATAATGTATCGTGCTGTTTGAAATAGGTAAAAAATCCAAATACGAGTGAACTATACAGATGGGGAAATAATAAGTGGGTACTTTTGAAATGGAAGAATTTTGCAATCATGTGGGCAAGGAAAGGTCAAAGAGTGAGGTTTTTGTCCTTAAGACACCAATTTCATGTCCTGTAGAGTACCACTGACTTATAATTACTATCTTATGGTTATGGAGTCCAATTCAATGTTTTATCTACCAAATAAAAAGCTACCAGTCTCCTAGGTGGAAGAGATTTTCACCAGGTAGAAATTTTATTTTACTAAAATGTATCCCAAGAATATTATTTAGACAAAGTTGGAAATGTGTTACTTTGCATATCGTGACAATTGTCCTAATTTGCCAAGAATGCGAAATACCTGTACTAAACATTTCTTTACCAATAAAAAGTTTGGTTCCCTTGTCAATCAGTATGTTAACGTAATATACAGGGTGATCAACTCAAGGAGGCCACCATTGGGATATCGGAAACGGTAAGAATTAGAGAATACTTTAAATGGGGGACATTCCTTTATTTTTTGTGGCAGTTAAAAATATGATTTTAGTTTTTCAAAATTCAGCCGCCATTTTCCAAAATGGCGGCCAACTTTGAAATTTCTTACGGAACACCCTGTATTTTATCATGTTTTCGGATAGAACGTGCAATTTAAAAACTTTTTTATTCTTGACATTTTTTCGATAAACCCACTCGTTTAGGAGTTACAGCCTATGGAAAAATGACTTCCGGTGAACATTTTACATCATGTACCTCCAAAAAAAGTAGGTTTATAGCGAAAATGCGAAGAGTAAATAAGTCAAACAAGTCTTAAAATTGCATCCACATTCCATTAAGACCATAAAATACACAGTTTTCCACTTTTCAAGTTTGCCGCCATTTTGGAAAATGGCCGCCATCTTTAAATAATAGAATTAATATTGTTAACGAATGTTATGGACTTTTTGGAATGTGGATGCAATTTTAAGACTTGTTTGACTTATTTACTCTTCGCATTTTCGCTATAAACCTACTTTTTTTGGAGCTACATGATGTAAAATGTACACCGGAAGTCATTTTTCCATAGGCTGTAACTCCTAAACGAGTGGGTTTATCGAAAAAATGTCAAGAATAAAAAAGTGTTTAAATTGCACGTTCTATCCGAAAACATGATAAAATACAGGGTGTTCCGTAAGAAATTTCAAAGTTGGCCGCCATTTTGGAAAATGGCGGCTGAATTTTGAAAAACTAAAATCATATTTTTAACTGCCACAAAAAATAAAGGAATGTCCCCCATTTAAAGTATTCTCTAATTCTTACCGTTTCCGATATCCCAATGGTGGCCTCCTTGAGTTGATCACCCTGTATACAGTATGTAAATGTATTGGTGCCATTTACCTGCACAGCTCTTTGAGCCCAGTTATAACTAGTGGTATCGGTACCAAACAAACCACTACAAAGAGCGGTTGCCAATGCTTTGTCATTCACACGTGTCCAAACTGAATGCGAGTGAATTTGAAACGTAAACAGCCCTTTTCATTTACCAATTGCCTTGATCTTTTTGCCAAATATTGGTTAAACGGATTTGCTAGTCAGTTTGTTTAATTTTAAATATTTTTATAATTTACTTGTGTTGTTATTTTGGAACAGAAACTAATACTTTGGTAAATAACAATATTGTACTTAATGACCGTCTAGTCAAAAAACTAGCATTAATACATTTGGATTTGAAATTTATGTATTGTTTATGTTATTTTTTTCAATTGGCTAGTCAACTTAACAATTTACAAACAGGGGTTTGATCATTAATTGAAAGTTACAAAAAATACACACAAACATTCAACTTAAACAAGCTCTAAAATAAAAAAAAAATTATAATACACCTCAGTAATAGTGGCATACATACTGTCATATCCCTACGTCTATCTTAACTTATGGTTTAGTTAATATGTATAATTTCAAATAAGGTAAAGACAGATGTTTATGGTTTTCAATATTTACATTATACTTTTCTTCTAGTTGAGCATTACAAATTATACAGAGGAATTAACTTTTATATATTTCAATAAAAATAGATACATTTTATCCAGTGTAAGTATAATCAGCACTAATAATACCAGGCTACCCTTTTGAGTCACAAAACATACGTATGAAGGTTTGTGTGCTAGATTTTTTTGTGTACTATCGATTGAGAACTATAGTAAGTACTTTACACCTCTTCAAGTAATACACAATAAATACAGTAATAGTAAAAAGATTTAAATCATTGGGTTTGAAAAAGTAAAATATTGATGTACAATTCTAAAATGTTAAGTAATATTGATTGGCAAATATAATTCTAGTGTGTTATTTACCACCCCTAGGGATGTAAGCAAATTAATTAATGCATGTATCAAAAACTAAACGAATATTGTTCTATTTTACGAACAACATCATTGCCACATTCATTATACATTATTATCGCCATGCAGCTTATTAACCTGAAATAGATGTTTCCAATAGTAAATAAATTGATAGTTATTTTGTTTCGTTTATGATAATATTTACAAACACATATTGAAAATTACTAATAGATATCATATGAAAAGTATATAATTAAACTCTGACATGTTGTTACACCAGAGGCATAGCGTGGGTTTGTAAATAGTCTGATTTCATCTAGATCTTTATTCTAAATTATTGAAAAATTGTGTAAAATATTCATAATTAATTACATATATAACATTTAGGTTTACATTCCATGTATAAATCATTTATAGGAAATTTAAAACTAGTTTTACCATTCTCGCGGGATACATCGATACGGATCGTGAGGAACATAGATACTGATCGTGGGATACATTGATACGGATCGTGAGGAACATAGATACTGATCGTGGGATACATTGATACGGATCGTGAGGAACATAGATACTGATCGTGGGATACATTGATACGGATCGTGAGGAACATAGATACTGATCGTGGGATACATTGATACGGATCGTGAGGAACATAGATACTGATCGTGGGATACATTGATACGGATCGTGAGGAACATAGATACTGATCGTGGGATACATTGATACGGATCGTGAGGAACATAGATACTGATCGTGGGATACATTGATACGGATCGTGAGGAACATAGATACTGATCGTGGGATACATTGATACGGATCGTGAGGAACATAGATACTGATCGTGGGATACATTGATACGGACCCACATAGAAAATTTATATTGAAAATATATAAAAAAATATATATTTGAAATATAAAGCTATATATTTGCTAATATATATTGTCAATATATTTTAAATATGCAAATTATGGGACCGAGTAATATATTCAGTTATATTTCATTTGTGGTATTTATATATAAATTATATATTTCAAATGTGTTTTTATAATATATTTTAAATATGGAAAAGGGCTAGTATATTAAAAATATATTTAATATAATGTATTTCAAATATATTAATAATATATAAAGCTTTTTAAACAGTGTTTGTGAGTCGCAAAAGCGACGCATAACACCGCGGTGGTGTGTTATGAGTCGCTTTTACGACGCTTAACATTCGGCGGGTTGAACAAAACCAGGCCTATAATTTAGGACTACTTAGACAGCTCTTTTATGGACAAATGTTATGCTTTTAATTGAGAGAAGCTTTATCCAAATGTATTATCGAAGTATTTTAGGTTTACTAATCACACAGATTTGCTTCATTCGGGATGTAGGCCGGTCTGATATCATTACTATAGTAGTAAAAATTCAGACTCGCGCACATATTTACAAAATAGGCTAGAATGCTGTTTGTAAAAATAGATTGAATAATTATTTTATATTGGTAAATGTACCGTATATATTCTAATTTATAAACAGTTGATCCACTTACCGTAAAATCGTGCAACTAGGCCGTATCCAAATTACTAACACTCATGTTTTGAGGTTAGTCCAAATTAGCACTCATTTTTATTGACTTGCCTAATAATTACACATATTTAAACACTAGACAATTTCACTTATACTCTTTCTTGTTTCTTAAGCAAACATTCTACAGATACGCATATTAGGCATATTGCCCTAAGCTAGAATCGTGCAACTAGGCCGTAACCTAAATGACTAACACTCATTTTTTGAGGTTAGGTCCAAATTAGCACTAATTTTTGTTGCCTGGCCTAATAATCACACACACATTTAAACACAAGACACTTTCATGCATACTCTTTCTTATTTCTCCAGCGAAAATCCTGTAGATACGCATATATCTGTTAAGTCCACAACATATAACCTACGGACGCAGTCCTACACCCACCTATCGCCGGCACAACACTGCTCAACTGAACATAATTAAATCAATATGGCCGCATATATATGTGGAATATATTTATAATATAAATCTATTTTGTATTAGAAATGTAAATGTTAAAATATATTTTTAATACATTGAACAAATACATTTAAAATATAAATGTAAAACGTTGAATACTCTTAAGCTATATTTAAAATATATTTAAATATTATATGAAATATATTTACAAAGATATATTATAAATATAACATACAATATACACTTTAAATATATTTTAATAAATATATTCAAAATGTATTATGAGAAATACGATTAATTTATAATAAACTTATATTCGATTTATATTTAAAATACATTATAATATATGTTCTAAAGTATAAAATTTATACATAATACCAACTATTTTCTTTGTATATTTATACTATATTAGGAATATAGAATGGAATTATATATTTGTACAACTATAAATATTAACTATATTTTGAGAAATTTTTATATATTGAAATATATTCTTATTATATTTTCATGAATAATTCTTTTATGTGGGGATCGTGAGGAACATAGATACTGATCGTGGGATACATTGATACGGATCGTGAGGAACATAGATACTGATCGTGGGATACATTGATACGGATCGTGAGGAACATAGATACTGATCGTGGGATACATTGATACGGATCGTGAGGAACATAGATACTGATCGTGGGATACATTGATACGGATCGTGAGGAACATAGATACTGATCGTGGGATACATTGATACGGATCGTGAGGAACATAGATACTGATCGTGGGATACATTGATACGGATCGTGAGGAACATAGATACTGATCGTGGGATACATTGATACGGATCGTGAGGAACATAGATACTGATCGTGGGATACATTGATACGGATCGTGAGGAACATAGATACTGATCGTGGGATACATTGATACGGATCGCGGGAAACATCGATACTGATCGTGGGGAACATCGATACTGATCGTGGGAAACATAGATACTGATCGTGGGAAACATCGATAATGATCGTGGGAAACATAGATACTGATCGTGGGAAACATAGATACTGATCTTGGGAAACATCGATACAGATTGCGAAAAACATCGATACTGATCATGGGAAACACTAAAACCCTTATCGGATGAATTATTTCCCGATTCACGTGTTAAATTCCTAATGGACCAAGGACCTAACATGGGTAAATCTTAGTATCTTAGTTGCATCCCTCGTCTTTCTTTGGACAAAGCACATAACCAAGTATCTGAAATAACCAACTAGACTAAGCAATAAAATAACATGAGGGTAAACTGTAATTGTCTAAAATATTAAAAGAATTGTATAAGAAATATGCAGTGATAGTACCCAACCCACTGCACAGGTAGAATGACATGTTTTTAAAGGTGTATTTTGGACATTTTCCATCTCGATGGTAAAAAACAATACACTACGTTTCGGGATCTGGAATCTGGTCCCCTCCTCGGGTGAAAAAACTTAACTAACACATTACAACTAACAATACCCAAACGCCCAACCTAAGTTGGAATACACTACAAAGGGTAGCAGTCAAAAAATTGCTTTTTACCATCGTGATGGCAAATGTCCTCAATAAATTTTTGAACAATATTAACTCACCATCACCAACAATGAACTTTAAACAAAGAATAAGATGTCATCTTTCATAAGCAACAAAATTAATGATTTTCCTATTACTTTATCTTAACTATAGCATCAATTAATTTGCATTTTCAACAGAATATTCTGTTTAAAAGTGTATCATAGGAAGCTAAGGTATAAAGTAGTCAATCTAGGTGAAAGGCACATAAAGCTTGCGTGTTAACTGACTAAGTTTAATCGAGAAGGCGAGTCAGACCGGGAGAAAACATCGATCAAGTAGCGATTAGACTGGAAGGCACCTTCTTTCAAGTTGGAAAACAGAGATAAAAATACTTCCCCACTGAGAAATCTGATCGGATGTTTTTGTTTATTCTGTTTATAAGTTTCGTATTTCATTTTTGATTTTGGTTTTCTCTCTGAATGATACAAACATAAAAAGGCATTAAGGACAGGGTTTATTGTGAAAAATATTATTTAGTACAGTTTCAGTCGCATCTGTAGGTCTAAATAGTAAGACACACATTCTGCTTTCTGGGTATCAGAATTTCTTATGAGTGGAAGAAATAACAGTATAGTGATGAGACAATTTTAGATAAAAGTTTTCTATGTACGCCCACTTTGTTTACCTACTTTCCCAAGTTTGGGTTTTTTACGTTAATAAACTGTATTTTAATTTGTTTGCTATATGTTTATTATAGTCGTAATACGTATACAGGCCTGGTAGTGAGCTGGTGCCTAGGTACCGTGGGACTTCGGTCCCTAAAGTCCTGGGTTCAAATCCCACCAAATCAACGATATATTTTATTGAAGTTATATTGCCCGCAATCAAGTCTAGCTTGATGCAATGTGAAAAACTATCCCAAGCTATTACCTAGCGTCTAAAAAATAGTCATCAGGGTGGATGAGACCTACCCTAGAAAATATAATTCGACTCATTTTATTGCCTTATAACAACAAACCAGTGTTGTTGTTAGCATCTCACTAAGTTCATAACATGTATAGTTTTGTTTAAATTTTTATATTTTATTGTTGTTAGCAGTAAGGAAATACCATTGTATTATGTAAAAAATATTTCATAAAAAACTGTTATTTTATGTAAAATATTTTTTCTTATTTTTATACAAATCTATGTTTTAACGAGTACAGTACGTAGTAATATTCTACATAGTGAAAACATAAGTATTTTAATTTATACTTCCATAATACACAATTAAGAAGAATAAGCTAGAAACTAATGCTTTGAAATTTGTTTTATCATATATTAATCATGACTCCTTAGGTTCGACTTTATATTTATTTCTCTTTGAACTGGCAGATTTTTTCAATATAAAGTTATTATCGAAGAATTTGGCAGAGAATTAAACATAAACCAAGCTTAAGGAATATTAAACACATTTTTTACATCCCGTTGGATCAATTTTCTTGGGCTTGGTAAAGACACAATTAAACCAATGACTGTAATTTGTATAGTTAATGCCAGGACGTTACTGGCCAAGACATTTTCTTGTTAATAACTCAGGGTGATAGCCGAGAATTTTAACAAGATTTTCTTAAGCTCAGTTATAAATGTTGGTAATATTCTTCAGCATCAAGCTCCTTGTAATATTATACAGGATGATTGCATATCTTCTTGTAAATTAAATTTGTTAACGTCCTGTAATTGATAAGACAAAGTATATTAGCTGGAATAGATTTAGAAATAACACAACTGCTTCAAAAATTCACAAAAAATAGTTTTTTCCTGAAAGTACAACAATTTGTCAAATAACACTTGTAATAATATTTTTACACTTATATTGTTATTCACAAGACGGTAAATACGTATAAAAGATGGTAGGTAAAGATAGATTTTTATTGGAGTGTCCAAATCGATCACCACTTCTCTCTTATATTTATTTACCGTCTTGTGAGTAGACATTGTAAGTGTAATAGTATATTTCGTACCTAGGGCCGAAAAAGAGGTCTTGCCGGCTCGAGATAGTTTTTAAGTTCGAGACGAAGTCGAGAACTTAAATCGATCGAGAGCTGCAAAACCATTTCGGTCCGTGGTACGAACGCTATTTTTCACCACACTATACCCTATTACCACTATTCACCAATATAATAATGCACACTGATCGTCAACACAACTACAACTTTAAGGTTATGTGAAGAAATAATTTGAGGAATCAGCAAAAATAAAAATAAATAGTTGCTAGGCAACGGTGACAATAACACAATTCTATATTGCAATGCTATGGATTTTGATTGTGTATTTAAAACGCATTCATGTTTTAAGTTAGTAAGCGGACAGCTGATTTTGCGGCCCCGGCCTGTAAAAACCTGCTCGGTCCCCAAATTGGCGACAGCTGGCATGGCCAGCAAAACGTAACTTTCAGCCACCAATTAACGTATGTAATACAGCCAAAAACATCATAGTGTGGTGAAAATATATTATTACAAGTGTTATTTGACGTATTTTGGTCCTTTCAGGTAATTTAACCTCGATGCTGATCAAGAGGTTATTTAGTTAATTTCTGGATAAATGTTACTAGTTACAATAATTTATATGGATACCACACATATTTACCTGTGTAAAAATTTAGTATAATATAGTCCATTGTAATCGAAATAAAATATTTAAAGACGGTAAAAGTTATATAAACAAGACAAAATGTAAAGAGAACTGCTCAGAGTGTTTGTAGACTTTTGAAGCCAAACACTCAACAAGATTCGTTGGAATAATTCTGCAGCTAAGAGGTTTTCAAGCTTCGGAATTCATCATCATAATTTATTTAGTTTCATTCTAAAACAATTAAATAGCTAAAAGTAATGAATTGTTAGAAATAATAAGTAATAACCCTATGTATGTAAATGGTTTATAATTAAGTGGCATTTGTCCGGTTTCTTTTTTCGTTTTTAAGGCCTTATAAGGTCCTCAAACCTTTAATAATGTACTTATCTAAATATATAATTGGATAATTAGTCTCAAGGAATGTTTTTGAAATAATTTAATTTTAAATATACGTTTACCTGTATGTTAGTTTCCGAAGTTTAATCAGCAGTTTTTTAGACTCTTTTAGTAATTTTAATGATGCGTTATCATTTAAGTAGGTTCAAACGTAAACTATTTGACTTTTTTACTTTATTTCGATCGAATACATAAAATAATTTTCTGACAAAATAAGTGTAATAGAGATTTAATTTTGTATTCAGCTAATTTATATCATAGACTAAACGAATTTTTGTCTCTGGTTATAATTACGTTTTATCTATTACTTTGCATTATTGGGTCAAAAACCATTATACTTAAAAAAAACATTTCTTTTATCTACATAAACATATCTGATGAAAGGACAACTTCTATGATCAGTTCCATTACAATGTAATGCTGCATGCCTATGTTGACCTCCACCTAAAGACATTGAGTATAGATAATGAGCCATCAGACACTAATAAGACAATCGCCTGTCTGTCTGTCTGTCTGTAGAAGATGGACTTCCGCCACAGCCGCCTTGAGATGTTAATTACACAAGAATTCAATATCAACACACAATCATCAGTAATTTATAGCTTAAGGAATGCTTTATTGATTGTAGTGTTGAAGCATTGAAGCTATTAGAATAATGTTTGGAATATTATCCGTTGTTTGTGGACTTTAAATATTTTACTGAATCATTTCTTATTAAGAAGCACAAGATGGATTGTTCAGGTTTTGTTACAATTTATCTTTTCATTAGTAAACTTTAAATGTTCAAGAATAGTTGGAGATAGTTTTGAAAGAAATTGTGTTTTCTAAAATTTCAATTATTTGTGACTTATATAGATTTTCGTATGCTTGGTAGGTCCTTGTGTGGTGATTTAAATTACACTGATTATTTTACTCACTGTTTCTGACATTGATGCATTTTGTGTTGAACATTTATGAATTTTTACAACATTATTACTAGCATATAAGAGAGCACATATACTGAGCACAGTATCAGAAAGTGAAATTGTAAGTATTCATATCAAATTTATTATATTTATAGTAAACTTTAATTATACAGGAACGAATAGCTCAAATAAAAATTTTTATTTCCATAAATACTAAATTTTCAATTATAATCATTCTATTAGAAAATTTCACCATGGCATAGCTGGAAATGGCATGTTATATTTTTATTTCAAATTGTATTTACCATGGTAGTTTTTAAACTCATGCTTTAAAGGTTAAACTTGTGTTAATGAGCTATCGAGTTAAAGAAGAACGCATCATAAAACCCGCCTTGTAAAATTGTTATGATTTGACTTATCAAGGTTTGCTGAGAATTGTTATCTTAATATTTCTCGCTATTGCGTTATCCATTTCATCATCAGTAACTACTTTGAGAAAAAACCAACTGATGGTCGGAGGTGATTTAATAGCTAAAAATAGAAAATCCTGTTCTATACAACTTTTGGGAATTTTTGGTACCATCCGCCTTATAACTTTGCATATTGAAATATATTTTTCTGGGAAAAAATTTTCAATCATGCTTTCCCAAATACTAGGCTGTTAGCTACACTTTCCAGAGTTTTCTGTACTTAAATTTATTTTTTATTAACAGTGATTTCGATATTGCTTCATTAAATCTTAAAATAGTTTTGTATTGACTTATATTTATTCGTGATAAAATTCATACAACAGCAATGCACAAAAATCAATAAGGTATAATTTTATGTATGTGAGGTGCTGCTTTAAAACTACTAGACACGCCTAAATTTTGTTAAATATATAGTTAAAACTCATGTAGGGAAAACATATATGTATCAATTACTGTTATTTCTTAATATGATTTACTATTAAAGAATACAGTTACTGTATTTTAGCCTGCTTACAACAAGGGGTATATTAGTATCTATTTTATTAATAATTTACAATATTCTTTCTCCATAAATTTATAGTGTTATTTTTTAATCAATTTTGCCTGATCCAGAGTATCAAATTCTATAAATTATATTGGTTTCATTCGGAAAACCCCCTTTTGAAATATTCAGAAAAAAATTAACCAAAATAATTGAAAAGGAAAACAGTTGCAATTTCAAACAATTCAATAAAAAAATGTAAGTAGGAAAACGTACAATTTTAGCTTCTCGGACCTAGAATATTGGCG
Source organism: Macrosteles quadrilineatus (assembly GCF_028750875.1). Classification (NCBI taxonomy): domain Eukaryota; kingdom Metazoa; phylum Arthropoda; class Insecta; order Hemiptera; family Cicadellidae; genus Macrosteles; species Macrosteles quadrilineatus. The sequence goes on from NW_026542594.1 coordinate 195,579,088, forward strand.
ATTTCATCGTGTAAACCTATCGAATACCCGATGAAAACCGATTTCGTTGAATATTCTATGTTATCTTTGGTATAATCCCTACTTATATTGGACGATCTTTCCCGTTTCTATGAAATACGTGAAGTGGTTTACTAAAGTCGTAGTCAATCCAATACGTTTTTAAGCAAGATAATATTAAAATCATGTGGCTAAACGGTAAATCTAAGCTATCAAAAGATATCAATTTGAATATTAATTATTTCGTAATCATTATTTAATTACTTATACTTCCATCGAAACGCATAAATGTATTTTGCCTCATTTACCAACTGCGATCTTTTCATGTGATCCTATTGTTTTAGGCCTATTAGAAATGGACTAGTATTTTCTTAACATCTTGAAATCTCAAGATTATATAAAGTCAAATCAATAATTGAGTTTAACCTGTTACTAAATCAGTAGGCACTTTAAAAACGTAAAAATTGAGCGGATATGGATATTAAAAATGGTTTAGGTTAATATAGAGGAGAATATACACCTTTTCTTAATTTAATATGTCTGTTTATATCAGTCTTAAGATAATATTATACGTATATCTCATCAGAATCAGGGGTACCCACACCAATATTTTAAGGAAATATCCATGGGGAAATGTGTCATTAAAGTAAATCAAAACGTACAAAATATTAGAAATTTTAAATTTACGTTTTACAAATATTTTTATATAACGACACCTAAACGTAACGCATCGACATTTTTATGTTGAGAATAATGTTATACTATTCAATGCAAATCGTAGCCAAGCGAAAGCAATATTGAGAGAAGCTAGTTCCAATATTGTTGATATCATGGATAAAGTTATCTTGCGTATAGAGTGAAAACAGACGCAATGAACATTTCATGATTTCGGTGTAAAATTAGTTTGTACTGAATTTTGTCGTTGAGCAAAACAGTAAATAACCTAGAAATTTATTATACAATTCAAAATTACGTAAGGAATAAAAATAGTGCTATCAATAATAAATTAAAACCGCAACGAGCACATATTCTTAAGTAATTACAAATTATTAGGTATCCAAGACTATTTAAGAAATTAATAATTACATGTTACAGATTTTCACTTTCTAAAACGTTATTTGCTTTAGATATTTATTGATTATCTTACGGATGATATGCATACTCTTGTGGTTTGCTTGTTTGATGACATTCATTGATGGCATTTGACAAACAATATTATAACATTATTATTCTACACAATTATTATTTGGCTAAAATACATTATTACATTTCCTGTAGTAGCAAATCAAAGTACTCGTTGCATCTAATGTTATTTAAATCGGGATTCTCTTCGACGTGTTTAAGAAATTTTAAATTTGCAAGGATATTGTTTTTTTTTTTCTTTTTTTTTTACTCCATTACAAACTTGTTGGTGCTATTGTTCCCTTTAATCCCTAGATATACAAAACTGTATCTTTTAATTTATTATTTGGATCAGCAAAAATGAATAATATTTAACGATTTCTCTCTTCAATACCATTCATCAACTTATGAAAAGTAAACCTAGTTATATCATCCATGCAGCTTTAAAAATCCAATAAATCAAACTTAATTTGCCACATGCAAAAACAAGGAGCCAAAATATGTAAATGTTTACGAAAATCTGTTAAAAACAGCTCATGCTTGCTCCTGTCAATAGCAGCAACAATACACCAAATTAGTCTCGGTTATCGACTAAGGTGTTGACATCCTGGGTCGTTACAATCTGACCTCAAGGTCACACTCGGGGTCACAGTCAAGGTCAAGGTCACCTCGTTATTATGCTGAAGCTTCCATCACACTAAGGGCAATACTTCAATCACTTCGAGAGCGGAATGGCGCTATTTTTAATACTTTTACTTTTATCATCACCTGTTAAGTTTCCAGTTCGTTTGGGTGTACTCATCTTTAAAAGTTCATTTTTATGATGAAGCACCTTCCAAATATGTTGTTTGATTTTGTGAAACTTGATTTTAGATCTATGAAAAATAAATTGAAAGAATTTAAGTTTGCTAGTTTTAGAGATCCATGATATACCTTATAAATAAACCTATTATTCAACAGCTGATCAATACAACATTTCGTTTGATCAATTTAATGAGTTCGTAAATTTACAATTTGGGTGCCACAAGCCTAGTCGTTTTTAAGCTCGTATATTTTTAGGAAATCCCAAAAGACAACTGAAAAGTCTCTGGAAGAGCTTTCAATTTAACATAATATATTTTATGAAGTTTATGAAATATTAGTCAATTGTTAATTATCTATTTTTAATTAATTGAGGTAGGGACGCCATCTAGGTGCGCAAATACCCAAATATGAGTGAAAGATGAGTGTAGAATAAAGTGAGATTATAATTATAATCCTGCCCAATGCTTTTGCAAGTGCCTGCAACAAACCGCCTTAGAACTAGTAATTATAATTGTTTTGCACTTAGAATAATAAAGAATAATACTTTAAAACATTGTTTTGTACTTGTAAATCCATTATTTCATTGGACATTTCCGAAAAAATCGTCCAATGTTATATAATAAACATATAATTTGTATTTGATTTTTTTAATAATCTCAATTTATACATAAGAAATTTTCCAATTACAGTTCCCACAAAACCGTTTAAAAACAAACACCCATACTTAATCCTCATGTGAAAAGTCTATCAATTCACATGAAACAATGTATTGCATAAACAACATCGATAACAACTTTGAGTATACTTTCATGTAACGCAAACAAACATTACCCTAGGTAACACCAAAACAGTTGGGGATCGATTGACGCTTTCGGAAGTACGCTTCCCCGACTAAGCTAGTTTAGATAACGGTGATAAGGCACGCCTACCGACCTTGGCCTGCTACAATGCGATAGCTACAACATTGACATTGGCACTGCACGATAGATGTTTGTTTATGTTCATATTATACTAGATATAAATTTTTAATAGCAAAGGCAAGCCATATTCCGTAATATTGAAAGTGTGATTTTAGCATCATTCTGTGCTAAGGTAAAACATTATTTTTATACTTTAAATCAAACTGAATTTTAAGTCGTAATGGACATAGTTGATGAGAGCTACCGACAGATTGTGCTGTTTCAAATACTTAATTTTGTTACTCATTCATACTTTTAAACGAATTCAAAATGATAAGTTTACTTATTGTATGCTATAGCAGCTTTTATGTCATCTCAACTATCTCATAAAAAGGTACGAAATTTAGAGAATTTTATATGTACAAAATTTGATATTTAGTTTTATGTGTAATTCAATCTGTGACCAGATCACAGAACAATGTCTTTTAAATATAAATTGGTGAAAGCTGATTTTATAGATGGGATGTATACTTCAGTATCCGAAAATCAATGATAATAGTATGAATTACGTACGGAATATTATGTCATTCAAAATACATTTAAATTGACCTTAAAGTTATTGATACGCATTAAAAAATGGTATTTATGTATCTATATTATGTTCTATTGCTCTAGACAGATTTTTACCCACTAAGGCAATGTTATCATAAAGTAACAAACCAAAAAAAAAATAAATAAATATTGTGTTGCTTACATACTTTTTTTATATTACGATTTTGAATTTAATTCGTTGTATAGTTATAAGCATAAGGGAATTATTTTTTACTCAGTTATATTTTGCTTTAGGTATTTTCAAAACTTTTATATTTTAGTACAACATTTTTATAGAAAATCATCTTATTGTTTTGCACACACTATTTACAAACAGGTCAACTCGGTAGACATGATTTTGATAATTCAACCAAACCCTTTAAAAACTCTTCACATTATTAAGAGTAACTTTTTAAATTCATGAGACTTTTAAACCCATTAAACAGCTTAAACAAACCACACGTTTAACATCGCACATTTGCGTTTTGCACGATAATTTCTCTATCACCGTTGCCATAATCTTGTAAGTGACTTTGAATGTTTACAAAGCCATAAATATGTCGCCCAGCTGGTAACACGTGTGTGATTATGACGCTGATCGCGTATCACTTACAACAACCGACGATCACGCACTCTGTCCAGTGCTACCAACCTACGTGCTTTGCATAAAAACTTGAACGTTTACGCACTATATAAAGTGTTTTTCTGCTCTAGTTTCCAATACTCAGTGCCACCAACCTACGCGATTTGCAACAAAAATATCGTTGATTATCGCAACTGTTTACACACTATATATAGTGCTCTAGTTTCTAATACTCAGTGCCACCAACCTACGCGTTTAGAAGCAAAACTATCGTTGATTATCGCAACTGTTTAGACACTATATAAAGTGTTCTAGTTTCCAATACTCAGTGCCACCAACCTACACGTTTTACAACAAAAATATCGTCGATTATCGCAACTGTTTTGATACTATATAAAGTTTTTTTTTCTGCAATAGTTTCTAATACTCAATGCCACCAACCTACGCGTTCACCTTAAAAAAAATCTCGTTCGATTTCAAGTTCTTTCAAAACCATTAGTCATTGTGTTACCATATAATAATTCTATCCAAAAAAGGTCGATTAAGATAGTACTAAAACCAGGTTTGGGACAGTTTCCAAAAAATAAAAATAAAATATTTATTTATAAAATCACAATGGGGAAGAAACCCAAAACGATTGTGTAATTTAATAGTTTATAGCGTTTTAAATTCACTAAAATAAAAAAAAACCATGCAGATCACAATGTTTCTTAGTCTGACCAAAATAGACAAGGAAATTCCAACCCTAAGTGCTCTTTGAGCTCTGAACAGCTGTTCCATTGTTCCTGGGCTGTCGTCTGTAAACTGAACAATAACTGTGTTAAGTCCGACGATATGAGGGCTACTCTACATTGTGTCATAGATAACTGTAGACCTCTGTGAATGATAGCTTATTCATTGTGGCTAACACCTTCTTAATCTTTATTAATTTTATTTCATTGTTGATCAAAAATGTTTCTTAATTTACATATCGTAAGTGGGAACTATAATTATAAGTCTTAAAGCTATGCATGTTGTAGATTAGTGAACTATAAGGGAGTTTGTACATTTAAGAAAATTCTAAAAAATAGTGGTAGTATATATATTTAGTCTACATGACAAATGAAGTAAAATTGTAAATGTTGCTCCAAATAGTACGCCAAACTGATTTGCTAAGTATTAATAATTACATTTACATGTTTAGACCAGGTAAAAAGGCAAAAGACATTCTCAAGAATTAATTTTGATAGCTGTTCTAGTTTTTGCGCCAACGGCAGTGCATATTGCCAAACGTCATAGACAAATATATAATTCAGCAAACACAATTTATATTGTGAACACTTTTATAGGCTAACATATAAAACGAAAACGTAACTGAACCCTTAATGACTCCACCAGAGAGCACAGAATAGAAATTTCTATTCTGTGCTCTCTGGACTCCACGAAGTGTACAAACAAAACTGTATTTAATTTTTGTATGGACGTTGCTTTTTATCAAAATTTGTATTTTTAGTCTATAATTTGTGTAATTCTTGTAATTTATCGTTGTTATTTTTTCCAGATACAGTAATTTGGAGCTTGCTGACTAGCTTCCGGTATGTATAACAATTAATACACATCAGAAACTAAATAATATTTCTAAGGATTTTCCGTAGGTGAAATATTTTTCTGTTTCGTGTATGTTTTAAATAGATAATTTCTTTGGAGAAGTGATTTCAACCTGATTTTTAAATATAATTCATTTAAGATGATTCATCTTCAAAAGGATGTGAGCTGGTCTAGGTTAAGTGCATGGCCCTTGGTACCAGAGGTCCCGGGTTCAAATCCCACCAATTACAAATATTTTTTATCTAGATAGTGCAAAACCCATCTAGGTATATACTGAAGTAATGTGTAAAAATAATTCCAGGCCAAAAAACCTATTACAAATAAGATTGTTGAGTACCAGTCAGTAAAAATAATATATAATTAAGTTCCATTTGTGGTTGGTATGCTTGATGAAAATCAATGAACACGCCGTTTTAAATACGAACCACGTACCCAGTTTTATGCGTGTATGTGAACGATAACATTTTAAGACTTGGTTGTGACCTGCTTTTCGTTACGTTTACATTCGTCTTATACTGTTAATGTTTACAAAATTGCAAACATATAAATGGTGTTACAAAAAAAAAAAATAATAATTACCATATACGCCGGGCAAGACTCGACAAATATTTTTAATTGACCTTTTCCGCTTTAATGGGTTCAGAATGTCAAACTCAATATAAAACGTTTTTTACGTTTTTCAATTAAAACGTTTTTTTTACAAACATTTACTTTCCTAAAGACTTTCAAAGTAAAAGTGTGGATTTCGAAAACTCAGTTGGGAAGACGAATTCTATTTAAAAATACATTTCATTGTGCTATCACATGAAAAGAATATTTAATGACATACTAATCTTTGAATATACAGGTTAAGTCAGACAGGTAATATAATATTCTTTATTCACGTTTTAAACGTGTAACTTTGTAACAATATCCACGGCGCTAACGAATATAATTATTCAACGATTCTATTTATGTTTATCTATTTTTGTCGTCAAATTGAAACAGAGCCAACCCTGATGAAACACAATATCACAGCTGTTTGATTTTTATTTTCTTCTTTGAATATTCAAGTCAAGTGTTCAATGTTTGCATTTACCCTGATTCAAAGTATCTATGTTAGAATATTAGTTGCAACTGTGGGTCAATTATAAACTAAACATTTGGCAAGGACTGACAACAACCATACCGTTGTGTGGTCTTGGCCACGATACAAAAACGGATTATTTTAAGTCTTAAATATGACGAGAATTTACTTACAATTCTGAAATATGAAACGGAAATTTAGAGCTCAACAAGATTTATTAGAGAGATATGGAACATTGTTCTTTATTCTGGAAATATATCAAAACGTAGCTAGTTAAAGTGAACGCTTATGCTGGTTTAAAATAGGTACCTCACAAATTTTTCGAAAGGGGAAAATGAAAAAAACCTATTTAAATGGGGTTTTAATTTTTTTTTCTTCGGGGAAGTATATCTTTTGAGGTGTATATATTTTTGAGTATCCATAATATCCTTAACGTTCTTTTTTGTACATTTTCAGTTAACGGTCTAACTAAACTAAATAGAATAAAAGTACAGTATGATATATTCATAAAAAATGTTTGATGAGAATAATTGTTTTTGAAATAAATAAACTAGTAGCAAATTAGAAACCTCAGAAACATCAACTAATTGAATTATAGACTATATTGGTGTACATTCATGCAATAGTGAATGGTAATATATTTCTTCTTTATAATCAACTTAATGTGAAACCTCTCTTAGAATTCAATCAAAAGGAAAATATATTGGCCTAGTTTGCATTTATGAATATTATTAAAAGTTGAGGTAATACAATCAATGTATTGCATTTCTGAAACTAAACTATGTTTAAATTGCTGAAGACCCTTAATAAAGTCTCTATGTTGATGAAACATAATTTTTAATTTCTTTATAGTTAGACTCTGCATATCGTAATATTCCACTAATGGGATATTTGTTTGACAAGTGTAGAAAATAATGACCAAATAGCTTTAGGAAGTGAGCTAACCAATAGAGCATATTTTCCAATCATAAATGAACCACAGCCCTTAGTGTCTAGGTAAAATTATCCTAAAGCATGTCATAAACCTCATTTCACTTTTCAACTGTCGGATTTGAACCGAGAATTTCAATCTAGAATCACCGTGCTAATTGCTATGACCTACCTACTATGCTTTGCTATTACGGAATATATGACTTAAATATCAATATATGACTGTAAAGTATAGAGAATACGATTTGAATAACAAATCTAAAATAATAATAAATATTAATAAATATTGATAAACGAGAGACACATATAAAACATCAATTATAATCCGATTATGTCATGTGATTCATTATTGCAACTGTAACTTGTAAATTGTTATTGAATATAATTTAAACTCAACAAAACATGTTGCAGCAACACAAACTGACATAATATACAAGCCAACATTGTCCAATATGAAGGATCGTCCTACACTCATCTCCATTGCAATTTCAGAATAAAGTATTAAAGTATTTACGTTTTTATTGAATGAACCCAACTTATGTTTTGAGATTATTGATTATGATCAAGAATAAGTACATGATTATAACTATAGACAGAGACTATTATAACGCAGACTCCTATACTTGACTCTGATATCCATAGAGTATCAACATAATGTCAATCAAAGCTCTTTGACACTTGAGATCTAAGGCATGACAGTAGTAATTGTTGCTGAGTGCAATGTTCCATAAACGATAAATTAATTATAAGATTAAAATGTACTTTAGTAGGCACCAAAGATTGTCAAAGTAGTTACTTCAGGATGGCTATGTTTAAGCTTATGACAGCTAGTATTTAGCAGCATTGAAAAATTAAACGTATCATATCACACATGGATATGACATATGCTTGAAACATGTCCTGGATGAAATAACTACATTTGACTACTTCTGGCAACAACTTTAGTAGGATGTTCATCTTATAATTAAATTTCCAAAGTATCAAGTTTAAATTGAAAACTAGATTGTAATTAAGATGTCTTAAGGGTTGTCATTGGAGGTTTTTTTCCAAATATAAAGGTTTAAATTAGTACTTAGTTTAGGTTTACCATACTAAAACAGTACCATAGTACCATAGTAAGAGTATATTCCAAAATTCGTCAGCGGCTTAGTATTGTTTTCTAACTGTTTTATAGTTAGTTTAACTTAAAAATGAATTATATCTTTGCCAAAAATTACCTCTTTTTAAATCTTACTTTTTAGGAACTTATAATTCTTGTCGGATAAAGAATGCAATTGGTCTATGAGCAATACATTTAGGACTTTTAGGAAATGTTAAAAAAATATGTTTAGTTTTTCAAAGAGTTTTTAACGACAATTATTTAGTATCTTGCACTATAACAAAGCCTAAGAACTGCCTATTTATTAGTGATGTTTTACATACATAAAAAGTTAATATAAATTTAAAGCCTTCTCCCTGAACGGAAATTAGTATTAATATCAACAAAATATACTATTAAATGGTTTATTAATTGAAAGAATATCCATTATATCTATGATAAAAGGTACAATTGTACTATACAATATGTAGAATATTATGAGTTCTTAAAACAGATATTAAAGATAGTTTAAATTGTTTGATAAATTGGATACGTTTCAGAATACCACTGTTGTAGGCCATTTTATAAAAACACCAAATTATTTTTTTTATATTTTCAGTTACAACAATGACTTATTAGTCTACCTTTTGCATAAAAAATATTCGCAATGTTACTAAAATAATTTTGGATCAAAATCTAAGTTTATAACCAACAGTTAGTGACCAGAAATAGCTTGTTTCACAATCACTTTGAACATTCAATACGAATAATTACTGAATATTCAATATATCGATACATCGATAGCGGGGCTAAAGGTATTTCATGCATGATACGGGGTAGATTTCATTGATATTACTCGCTTATTCCAATAATCCATACTCGTGTTCTGTTTTCATCAGGAATTCCCCAAGTAATGCGCTTAGGTTTACCGTAATACTGCGATTATGATATATTGCTTTGCAATTTATGTTTCATATGATTATTATGGCTTACTTGTAATAGATTATTTCGGACTAATGTGATTCGATGTAGATTGAAACAGGTGTTTTCCCGTTGTTTTCGGCTGCACTTTACTTTAGGTCCTATACAAAAAACCGAATGAAAATATCGACTATTCGATTGTTTCATTCGATATATCGTTTGGTCAGTTAGGTTAGGTTAACCTTACCTTACTAACCAAATGATATATCGAATAATCGATATATCGATCGATATTTTCGTTCGAATGAGTGTAGGACCTAAAGTAAAGTGCAGCCTTGTTTTCTCGTCAGAAGATTTCCAAGGGCTATACTATTTTTAATATTTCCAAGTATTGAGTTTTTTTACATTATTTTATGTTGAAACTGGTGGAAGTTTAAGTTACCTTTTATTTTGGTTACCTTGTCATCTTCAAGTCCAACTAACACACTGATGTGCATTTAGCAACAAGGTAAATCTGCAGGGTTACAATATATATATTATATATATATAAATCTATATATAAATATATTAAATATATATATATGTATATAATAAATATATATACAATAAATCTAAATATTCTACGTTATTCTATTTAAGTTTATGGAACTTTATAAGTATATTGGACTTAAAAGACACAAGACAACTAACAAAATATAAAGTAACCTAATTACAAGTTTTTGAAATTTGTTTTAAGGTGTATACTCCATTTGATTGCAGTTGTATGTGCAATTTTACCTAATATATGTATTTCTGATAGTTCTCACTACTTGATGCACCTTATTTGAAATTATAAATGCACCATATTTATGTTTGTATGATAGTAAATGTAGTTTTGATAAATAAAATATGTTTTAAACACTCGTCAAAAGTATAATCACTATAATTATAAGTAACAATCCTGGTAGGGAAATATCTATTTATAGCATAACTCCAGGTATAACACCGGTGGATACAAATGGGACCATTAGTACGCTATCTTAGCCCCTGAAAGGGTTCAGTCATCTGTGTCTATTCGATGGTCTCTATTGCACAATAGGTCCACAAACGTTGTTGATAGACTGTAATACAACGTCCATTATAATATTGTCATCATTAAATTATCCAACATCAATAATTACTACCCCTTTTATATTAAACCAAAAACCTACTTAAATAGATATGTCTATACTATTATAAAAAAGAGGTGGTTGCTGTATGTGTGTATGTGTGTATGGGAAAAGTAAACTTGAAAAATACTGGTCGGTAATTAATATGTTTAACACACTGCAGAACTATTATGGCACTAGACAGTTGATTTAAAAAATAAGTTGAAAAGATCAAAGTAATTTCTTTTTTATTTAAGGGGGAAAGATTTAACTATTGTTGAGAACACCAGCTGTACTTTTCCTCCCATGAAATGTTAGATGGTATATTATAATATAAAAAAAGGATTTTTTTTAGGCTATTGGGTTATGTCGACTTAGAAGCAAACTTTCAAAGATGAACAAACCATTAAATAATTTCTTTGTGAATTTCAATCAATTGCACTTAAATTAATAATACAATTTGTATTTTTAACCTTAACCAGTTTCCCTTGATAAATTGAGTTAGTGTTGAAAAGAGTGACAATTAATACTTTAAAAATTATATTGTTATTTTGTAAGAAAACGAGTAAGTGGTCATTTAAGACTATAATTACGTCAGCCTAAAACAATGATATGACAAAACAAAGGCAGTAAAATATAATTTTTGAATTTCAAAATTTGCTTAGAAACAATCCCGACTCCGCTCTTGATTTTTTACTCATCTTTCCGTTTTTGTAGCTGTTAACTTTTTTTTTACCTTATATACACAGTTTGAAAATACGTAAAAAATACATACGTTATAGAGGATAAGCATTTTACTATGTCCGCACTAAATGGGGTGTTCAATGAAGTCGTTACTCAAAGAGTGTGGGTGCCCAAAGTAGATGTTGATATTTATGTTGGCCACAAACTATCTTGGCACTATTAGCACTGCGTTAAATTTTAGATGACGCAAATTAAGCTAAAAACTAATACTACTAGATGGTGACCAAATTGAACCTATTTTGATGAATACCCATCAATTATTAAACCGCAAATAAGAGTAATAAACTACATTGATTGTAGAATATTAGTACAGTAATAAAAATGTTATACTTTGTTTATAACCCACCTTCACATTCTTGGACGCTAGGTTCTAGCCCGTTGTTTTACACTTTTCAGTCTAGTCCTAGAAGGTTGCAGCATTATCATGTAGATAAAATCAATCAGTCATTGGCGGGATTTGAACCCGGGACCGCAGGCTCCGAAGCTCCTTGCTCTAGCACTAGACCAGCGCACTCCCCTGTTGTTAAAATGTTATCATTTAAGTTTTTCTGATGTATACAAGAACATAACATATGATTATTACTATTCATAAATAATGTAAGCAATTTAACTTACCAATATGTTGTTCCACCAAAGAAAACATAAAATTATTAAATGGTAAACTTTGAGTATTTTTGGTGAGAAATTCACAGTAAAACCCGATATTTTATCTAACATGGATGGTCCCTAGAAAACGAAGGATTAGGCTGTCAGACACAATTTAATGAGGAAGGTATTTAGCTAAATAAATTGCTTTAACAACGATCTCAGTTTTCAAGTTTTAAATTAACATTTTACCTTAAGATCCCTTTTTTCTAACAAAAGACCCGTGAATTTTACCATGCTACACAACAAATAAGGTCAACATATTGAATGGATTAGAATACAACAAAAAATATCATGAAAACTCTTGATATCGAGACTATCATGATTTGAAACATTCTAAAACAAAAAATGTTAAATACCAATGGCTTAGGTGGATAAAACTGTTATATTCTTTTGTTTTACTTTAATTCTTTAATTCGTTATACGAAATTGGATATTACCAATCGATCAGTTAAAGAATCTAAACCAGCACATTCTGAAACATTCTAAACATTCTACACATTCTAAAAGGCTTTTCCAAAAAATAAAATATCATAAAAACGGATTTCTTGATGTACATAATTTTATATTAAGAATGCTTCCCTTGTGTTAGAATATTTTAAAATTCCAAAGATAAAATTTCTAGTCCGATATTTAAAGATACGTTTCTTAAAATTTTATTTATTGTTAGAACCCGTGTAAAATAAAGAACTTTTACAATTATTAAATAATAAAGAACTGATTTTATTCTGATAAATAACAATATTTAAAGCATTTTCTCCATATTGTTCTGTTCTTCAACACTTTAAATTCTTACTACAACTCTTCTCAATTGTTTAAATAAATTAAAATAAAACATATGTTAATTAAAACTAAAGCCAAACAAATAATTATATTTTGATGTTGGTCAATCTTGAATCTGTACTATATCAAAATAACTCGATTTCCAACATTTATATTACAATATATATCGATTGGAACGAATACCTTGTGCTATATAATTCAATGGAATTGCTTGGTAAAAAATATTACCGGACTAATTACTAAGGTACATATTTAGCTAATATTCTGGGTCCTTGACTGCAGCTGAAGCTACTTTTCATCATGGATAAAATGACTACTTTATCCCCAGGCATGAAACTTGATCAATATGTTTTTGCTGCAGTGTAAGAAACTATTTTAAGACTTCAAAACATAAAAAGGTCATAAGGCTTATGATCATAACGTATAAAATAGTGCACACGAAGCTCTATTCCAGATACAAAGCATATAGTTTGTAGCTAACACCACTGCAACGGCGTATCGATCGCCTAGCCAAGGTTATGTTCCCAATTGCGCCAAATGACAGCCCTAATTGGGGGCATTAGACACTTTACCTAAACCACACTTTTGGACATTTTAATAATATAACGAGGCAAAATAAATAGTTTCATTAAGTCTACATTATGCAAATGTTCTATAAATTTTACTAATATTAGGTCAAATACTTAATGTAGATTTCACCTCCCTAGTTTTTGAGCTTTTTGTACCTGCAAAATTAACTAAACAAAAATTAATTAAACTAAAAATCCATAAAGAAAACCATATAATTAGTAATACACAATCAGCCCTCATAAAGGTTATCAAAACAATATATTCTTATTGTCACTGATAATAAACATCAAGGTCAAAGATTCACTCGCGTTTATCAACACCCATTTGATGGATGATTTATTTTCTCAGATATTTAGGCAATTGATTTTTTATAGCTTTCTAGGAAATAGCAATATTGGAGCTTTCTGCGAATAGCGTTTTAACTTCCTACACAATCAAATAAATAACTTATAAAATTAAATATAGTTTGTTCTCTAGCTAATTATTTTTTTATTTGTGTTTGAAGGAGCATTGAAAAGTATTTAATTAGTTTTTCAGCAAAGAGCGTTAGGCGAATGCCACATGATTGACAAGCTTTTCAGGATTAAAGTTGATAAATTAATTAGAACAAACAACTTCTTTGAAAGCTCACCTATTCCATTTTTACTCTGCCATTAAATGCATCTATTGTTACGAAACTATGTTAAGTAGTAATAAAAGTTGGTTAAGTTGGTTAATAAAATAGGCTAACCAATACCAGTAAACTTCTTATTTTATATATTGAAGCTCGTTTTTCGTGTCTAGTTCATGTCCGGTGACACTGATCGCTAGTGTCGACGACATTTTGTTTCCATTGTTTTTGGGCTAATGTAATGATTTTGGTTCTCCTTTTTGGTTATATAACTAGGGAACGAGTTATTGTTCGTGATTGAATTGTTTTGTTTGTTTTAATGGTGTTTTAAATAACTAAAACAACAAGAACCGAATTTTAGACAAAACACTACCCCTAACACCGGACAGAACGAACAATAAAATTGTCTCCAGCTGGATGAGAAATCTACTAAGGGAGTATGTTTGATCAATTCTAAAGATTATCTTTACAAGCTCTACGGTCCGTGTGAATTCAATATCAAATAACAAAAATTAATATTGCAGAGCAATATTTAAAAGGGCGATTTCTGCCAACCATTCGGTGATAATCAGAAGGCCAAGCAGAAGATGAAATTCCTCGCAATATGAGGTTTACTACCCTGCGGCTGGAATTTGGTTGAGATCCTCCTTCTATCCCCCCCCCTCCACTTCCCCCTCTACATTACCACAGACCACAGGGTTCCTACAGGGGATAATTGAAAACCAACCCCTCGGTTCGATAACCTGGCTTAGAAAGCAAACTTCTTAAGACCACCTTAGAGGGGTTACTTAATTAACCACTTAACCATCGGGAAATATTAGGTTATCGATTACTATGGTTGTTAACTTTAAAGATATTTTGTTGTACGTACTTGGGGTGTTTAAGATTTATCAAAACATAAAACTAGTGTAAATAATTGAATCATTAGCCTATATACATTGATTATTCGATACCTTATTTTGTAGTCTTTGCCTATTACAAGTTAAAGTTTATCATTAGGCTAACGATGATATCCAACAAAGGCTCGTTGTTTGATAATACTTTTTTATTATATTTATTATTATATTATACAGGGTGTCCCGGAACTCTCTACCAATATTTTAGGGCATTGCTCCTGGGTAAGAAACATACCTAAATATCATATTTAAATTGTCCGGAAGTCCTTAGTTACTCACACAGCCGCCATTTTGTTTTTTTCAGTTATTACGTTTTTCTAAAGAATGGTTCAACATACGAAATGGAAACTTTGCACAAACCTTTATGACAACTAGACAAAGCTACCAAAAAATTATGAAGATTTTTCAAACTCATACAAGAAAATGGCGGCCATTTAAAATTTTTATAAAATCAACGGTTTTTGAGTTATTTAAGAAACAAAATTTTAAATGGTCGCCATTTTGTTTTATGAATTAGAAAAATCTTCATAATTTTTTCGTAGCTTTGTCTAGTTGTCATAAATGTTTGTGCAAAGTTTCCATTTCGTATGTTTAACCATTCTTTAGAAAAAAATTAATAACTAAAAAAAACAAAATGGCGGCTTTGTGAGTAACTAAGGACTTCCGGACAATTTAAATATGATATTTAGGTATGTTTCTTACCCAGGAGCAATGCCCTAAAATATTGGTAGAGAGTTCCGGGACACCCTGTATATATAAATCAATATATAGGCAGTTTAAAATAATAAAAAAGGGTTTGAACCGTTCCTATAAAAACCCCGATAATAAATGCCAATACGGAAACTAATAAAAACTATGTTCTGAATAAAAAAAAAACAACATATATGACGGGTCCCCACAGCTAGTATTTTTTATACTAAATATAATTTTGTTTTATTTATGCATCTGACGTTTAGGTGTACTACGAACTTTCGATTCAAGTTTAAAATTACCAATATTCTATATTTAATTTTTATCTACATAAGTTTTGCAACTGACACATAATCACCTTAACTCACAATCCCATTTAACTAACGTACTAAATACTGTATAAACCATAGTTTAAAACAGTAAGAAACCCGGCTGGAAATATGCAAGACTTCTGTCACGAATCAAACTTAAGTGTTGTCCAGACATTGGATGATGACTCATTTGGCACAGTGTTAAATTACCGAGTGTGTTAGGCTATAGTCTGTAAGATGGAGCTTGTCTCTTTGCCCCAGTATGGGACTGGCCTGATACTTAGAAAATTTGAATGTATCACTTTTGTTCCGTGGTTGAAGGCTAGTTTTTTCACATTACTTTTGTTCCGGGGGTCAGGAGTTAGATTTCGGGACCGGTCGAAACATTACTTTTGTTCCTCGGACATATCCTTTTGATCTGCGAGAGGGGGCTGTACTCTCCCTCCACAAATCCTCTATTTCGCCCTCCTCCTAATTCTTTCTTTCATGCGGACTTTAAAACTCGTTAAAATTTAATTTTCTCCTTCGAAAAAATATCTATAATTTAAATCACTAAACCCAACCTAGCCTAACCTATCTTTACCAAACCTATCCTAACCTAACTTGACCTAACGTATGAAAGAATTAGAAGGAGAGCAAAAGAGAGGAATTGGGGGAGGGAGAGTGCAGCCCTCTCTCTCGCGGAACAAGAGAGATGTATGCGGAACAAAAGCGATGTTTTCGGCAGGCACCGAAATGAACCTGCTGACCCCAGAATGTGATCCGAAGAAATTGGCCTTTAACCGCGGAACAAAAGTGATAGAAGCAAAAATTGCCTGTCCCTTGGTAAATCTGCCTACTAAGGAGACAGGTTCCATAATACAGAGTATATAAAATGACGAACCATCAATTACCAACTAAAAATAGGTAATTTCATAATTTCAAAGTCTGTTGGATAAGAAATAAATCTACATTCAACGAAACACGTTACAAAATAAAGTTTATTTAGAAGATTTCACAAACGTATATTTAGCACGTAGAGCACTAAAAGATTAATAAAAACTGTTATTTTCAAGTTGCAAGTTATTAAATAGTATTAGTATCACCGTAGCATAATTAACTGACCTTACCATATATATTTCTATATTTATTTATACTACATCTATTGTAAAATGCACATCCAATTGTGCAAAACCCCAGTAAAGTATTTAAAAACAAAAATACTGAACTGTTTCACTTTTCGTTTCGTAAACCACCCATAATCTATACCGAGAAAACATGACATCACCGTTAAATTTCCCCAACGAACTGTGAATGCATTTCTCAATCAATTCCGATAGAATTGCTTCAAACTAATTGATTATACTGAACCCTAACACGAAATATAAACAAGAACGTGTGGCTGAATGATAAACTCAATCATGAACAGTGATAACAGGGTCACAAAGCGGTATTGTGACCTTCAATAAGCTTATCACTTCTGACAACAACTCCAGGAATTGACCTAGTTACCGTAATACGAGCCCTCTGTCTCTCTCCATTTCATCTTTCTTTGGTTATTATTTATCTATATTAACAAAATCATTTTACTTTCCGTAAAAAAATCACTGTCAATAATTGATTTAAATCTATAAGCGAAACGCATAATCATGTGTCGTATTGCATGTGAGCTGTATTTAAAAAAAATATTTTTGGAAGTTGTATGCTTTTTATCCACTTTTTAGAAATTTCTTAGGTGATGGATTTACCACATGTCTTGTATAAGATAATAAGTCAATGACGCAAAAATACAATTTACTAGTTAAATATATTAGTCTTTACTTTATCCATGTGTATAGAAAACATAAGAGGTTAAATTACCTGTGTCCGCCAGTCGATCCTTATGTGCTGTGTCCTATTACAGGATATGCATTTCGGCAGAATAAATTGCCATCATCAGTCCTAATATAAGATCTTGACTGATGATGGCAATTTATTCTGCCGAAATGCATATCCTGTAATAGGACACAGCACATAAGGATCGACTGGCGGACACAGGTAATTTAACCTTTTATTGTATGTCATACCGATCCGGAACAACAACAAACAACATAAAGTGAAGAAAACATAACATTAATTCAAACTCAGGATAAAGAAAACATTTTGTTCAGCCGAACTCGCTCCCTTAAAACCGATAACAAAACTAATCAGACTTTCGTACACAAATATAATCATGGTTCCAAACCTAATTATAATATAGTCTTTAGTGTATGCTACAGAAACAATTGTTTTACTCAATGACAAAAACATCCTTTATACAATTTAAACTATATTTATACTTAGCCTTGAAAATGGGTACAAATCTTCTATAATTGAAAAAATGATTCGAAAGAAAATTAAGAAGAAATTTGAAACACAAAGATCGATTGAAGAAAACAATAGAAAAGAATTTATTTGCATACCCCATAGTACAACCTTAAACAAAGCAACAAGAAAAACCTTCCAAAATTCTAATTTGAAAATAAGTTACAGAACTAAAAATAATGCCTTTCGGATGATAAAAAACAAAATTTCTAATGAAGCATATAACAACCAAGTTAAAGATATAAACAAATCAGGCATTTATCAAATTAAATGTTCAGACTGTAATAAATCCTACATTGGCCAAACAAGTCGTAGCTTTAAAAAAAGGTTCCAAGAACATATACAAGCGTTAAAATCAGGTAACAAAACGACAATGAAATCAAATTTTGCAGAGCACCTTATCGAAACTCGACATGAATACAAAAATATAAATGAAAATTTAGAAATTCTAGAATATAAAAGAAATTAAACAAAATTAAATGTCAAGGAAGATTTTCATATATACACAAATTACAAAAGATTTCCTCAAAATTTACTGAACACCATGAACATCAACAAAACAAATCCGATATTCGAAAAATCCTACAATTGCAATTAAACAGAAATATTATATAATATACGCAAAATTAAACAAAGAATAGATCAAGATCCTCTAAATTTTAAGTTAGCTTAACATATGACTATATTTATTCATTTCATTATTCTGTTATTGTATTTGTAAAAAAACATGACTATGACCTAAGTGTCGAAACATGTCGTTTCTTAATTAAAATGAATTTAAAAGGGTACTTAATGTTGTTATAATGTTTCCAATTATTAACAATTTAAACCATATTTATAAAGATTAAGACATAAACTAGATAAAACCAAGCACTTAAAATTTTATTACTACTTAATTGAAATATACATATATTGCTGTTAATTTAAAACAGGGTTTCATAATGATTTTTCTAACTAAGTAATTAATCTAATTATTTATTAATCTAATAATTAATTAATCTAAGTAACTAATCGATTAATAGGCATTTTATATGTAAGCCTATATTTTTCTTTGTTATAACTATTAAATCGATCTACTTTGAAGACACGACTTTTGAAATATTTTGATTTTTGATTGATTGTTCTGTTGGGTTTAACGTTCCTAATTACCTGTTTTAATTCCACAAAACAACTTTACTATAAATTTAGTTTTTTTAATAGTTTTTTATTGTTGATTAATTACGCTAGATGTAAGTGATTTTAGTTCACCATTATAATCAAATCTCTTTGTACAAATGCTTATACATACTTTATATCTTAAAGCTTCAGCTTAAAATTGGCGGAGTGTCAAATGGTAACTAAAAAGGTCACTTTTTAGGTCTTCACCCCTCTAGCGTTTGATTTGTATAGAGTTTTAATCAAACAATACAGTGATGGTAACAAACTGTCTTTGCAATGGTTTAATGTGAAGATTACTTACTCTTATACTCTTTTATACACTCTTGTACACACTCTTTTTTAACTCTGTTCACAACATTTTGGTGGTTTGAAGGTGAGCAATTCCATCTCATCCACTTCAACCTAACTTTGCAACAACAACTGATGTATACATTAAGCTAAAAAAAGTAGTGAGAGGACCCAGGAAACCATCCCCTTAAACATCCTACATTTTGTGCTATAAAAGTGTAGTTCTAAAGCAACAACTTTAATTTAGTCTAGATTAGTAGTTTCATTCACTTAATAATAAACATTATCTTAAGAAAGTAAAAGAGTACAGTTGGTGCTTTGGAATCGATTTTGAACCCTATTAAGGAGTGCAACTTTTGCAAGGGTCTCGTTTGTAGTTTTTATTTCATTACACTTTTTTAAAAGACTTTGATGTATTATTTTTACTATTAAATAACATCGACTGATGGTTTTCAATATTTCCATAACAATATTGGAGTGCAAATTCTGTTCAACTTGAGTAAAAAAAAGGTTTAAATGTATGCAAAGTTGTACAAATGTACGCACACAAATAATAATAAACCACACCTTAAAAAAACAATGCTACAACACTACATGTTTGCAACCGTTTCTAAAAGCAGACAAGTTTCAAAAGGTTTGAAGTGTAAACAGTTCGATTTCACCAGCAGTACTTATTGTTTATCTGGCAGTAAAACGTTATCGCTGCTGCTGGAACGAACGAATTAGCCTGCACCAACACTAACGTCAGTATATACAGCATACACACACACATGCACAACAACAATGCATTACCTGTCACGTGCCGAAGCTGTCAAGGTCGTCACTTCTACACAGAACAGTAACCGAACAACACATAATTGTTAAAGTGACTCTTGAGTTAAGCGTTCACTTTATTGTTTTTTTTTACTTGAGTTGTGAAAGAAGACAACAAAATTCAAGTTTAAGGTGGTAATTTTTAAATTTATAAAACTACACGATTGAAATTTTAGTAAAATAGCATAAATAATTGATGTGAAAAATGTATTTGCAAGAAATATGTTAGATTTTGTATTAACTTTAAATTTAGGCATGTGGATGTGATAGTTTTTTTACTACGGTTACTAGAAAAAGTGTGCTTTCTTGTACCGATTATAGCACGCTAAGTAGCGTAGATTGCTGCAATTACTTACTTTTCACACTCATTTAACTTTTGTCGCACTCCTCATTTTTTGCCACACTCCAGTATTCTAACAAAACAACCCAAAACAATTTGCTTATGTTAGGCACGTACTGCATGCACGCTTAAAATTAAATTTGTTTGTGGTAGTGCGTAATGTTACTTCATTGTTAGTAGTTGTCTAATAAACATGAGATGAATATACTATAAATCACCAATATTAGGAATAACTATAAATAGTCAAACCACAAACCGGTCTCATAAATGAATTGTTCTAACTTAATTACTGATGGGGCGTCTCAAATCTCAGTAGAATTTTTGCCTCGTAGATTTGCCTCCCCCACTCTTCTCTATCCTCTGTCCGTATTCCTCTTCCACATTAGATCACATCCTTCTTGACTTGGTCATACCATCTTAATTTAGGCCTACCCAACGGACGTCTTCCTGTAGGTATGGCCTCACAAACCTCCTTCACTCTTGTGCCATCCTGTCTCAGATGTACATGACTTAACAGTTAATTAAGTTGGTTTTTATAATCCCTATTAATAAGGCACATAGCTCTCAATTATTCCGTATGTGCCGAACTCCTTCTTCATAAACTGGTCCAAATTTTTCCGAAGTACCTTATTTTCAAACGTCCTTCATTTCTTTTGGAGAGGCCCCATGTTTCACTCCCATACAATAACATTGGCTGTTAATAGTCTTGTATAGTCTTAATTTTGAGCATATTGATAAAAGTTTTGACGATAAAAGTTTTTTACAGACACCAGTGCAAAATAAGAAGTATTTTAATTGGTATTGCTCTAAGATGTCAACACTTTTACCCATCCCAAAGTTCTAAAAACCTACCAACCTAAGTGTATATTTTTCACTCGACTTTTCCTCTTCTCGCTAACACTCGAGACTTAAATGTTTGTAAAGATACAAACTAAGATTCCTCCACTTAGTCAGTAGTTAAGTTCCATTCAAACACGGTCGACTAGTCGAAAAAGTGCGAGCCATGAATACAGAACCACTTCCGCCCTCGTTAGTCCTTTATTGAAACGAGATAATTCTGTGTTTGCTGACCGTGAAAGCTCGTATGTAAACCAATCAGAGCTTTGCAACTATGTGAAACACGTTACACAATATATGAGCGAGTAACAATGTACAATAATTAGGACAATGTACTTTACCGTAATCGTTTTTAGAAACTAATTTGGACCATTTGTTTCACACATTTTAGTAAATGTAATAAGTTTGTTGTTCGCAAAAGGGTGTTTACAGTGGAACCTCGATACCAAGTCACCCTCAATAACGGGGGTGGTTTTCAAATACCCTCGATTTTATACCAGAAATCACACGTTATTGCAAACCTCAATAGGAAGTCAACCTTGATAACAAGTCTTATTTAACAACTCTTATGAGAGACTTCTTATCGAGGTTTTACAGAATATTATTTTGGAGAGACCGTTTCAAAGACACAAAGAGTTCTCAATGAAAGAAACCTGTTATTTTATTCAACAGTATGAATTACTGAACTGTTACTGTAGATAACAGTGTTATTTGGAAGCTAATTAACAAAATAGTTTGATACTGACTTTTTTACACCTTCACATCATAGGACGCTAGGTTCTCGCATGGAACTGTTTTACACATTACTTCAAGCTAGTTTTAGAGGGTAGTGGCATTATCTCATAACATCTATTAGTGATTGGCGGGATTTGAACCCGGGACCTCAAGCTTCGAAGTCCCAAGCTCTACTACGAGATCGGCTGGCTCCCTATATTAAATATTGACTTGTAACTTCGTTATAATCATTTTGCACAACTTTGTTAGTATGCACTAAGGATTATTATCACCATAAAAGTCAATTTACCTTGGTTTGTCTGAGTTGGTTAACATTGAGGTAAACCACGAGGATTTGGCCACCAAGGTTCCAGGTTCGAATCCCACCAATGACAAATGGTAGTTATACAGGGTGATTGATATAAGTGTGCCAGCCGTTTTATTCGAAAACCATAAGAGATATAAAAAAAAAGTTAAATGGTAAGTGCCTTGGATTTTTTATTTAAAAAATTATAGTCAAGTCAAAAAAATTATTTTAGCTGCCTTTTTTCCAATATGGCCGCCAACTTTGATTTTTCTTATCGAACACCCTGTATTTCATGTTGTATTCTGGTAGAAAATGTAATTTTAAGACGATTTTATTCTTGTAATTTTTTTCATAAACCTAACCGTTTCAAAGATAATAATGGTTTAAGTTGTGAAATTGTGAATGGTTTTGGAATAAAACAGCTGGCATGCTTGCTAAGGCCTTTATCGAAACTCTTTCTCATGCAGAAATTTCAAAACTTTAACCATTATTATCTTTGAAACGGTTAGGTTTATAAAAAAGATTACAAGAATAAAATCGTCTTAAAATTACATTTTCTACCAGAATACATCATAAAATACAGGGTAGGGTGTTCCATAAGAAAAATCAAAGTTGGCAGCCATATTGGAAAAATGGCGGCTAAAATAATTGTTTTGACTTGACTACAATTTTTTTAATAAAAAATCCAAGGCACTTACCATTTAACTTTTTTTGATATCTCTTATAGTTTTCGAATAAAACGGCTGGCACACTTATATCAATCACTCTGTATAAGTCGTATCACTGTAGGCCTAACGAAGTAATGTGTAACATTTTCCGGACTAGAGCAATGTGTAACTTCCAAGGATATGAAGGTGGGAAATAAGACTAAAGGATAACCGTTCGTAGAGTGCATTCTCAAACTCAGAGAAGCTTCTTCTTTCCTAAGATACCTATACATTTTTGTACCATAGATAGATGATCCAATGTAAAGGTATGCTTCAAACCAATGAGCCTAACTAGATCCACATCACCCACCGAATTCTATGTCAAATTAAAATCACTTGCGCTTGGCGAGATTTGAACCTGAAACCTTTGACCAGCAGATTTGCACACTAGACAATATTCACACATGGTTGCGTGTCTAAAGTGATTATGTATGCAAGATGAGTGTGGAATTATACGACTGGATGACTTGTGTAACTCAGTGACTGGTTAAGACTGTCTGATTAACAAGATGGTCTAGTGGTAGAGTGCAGGACTTCAGTCCTTGTGTTCCCGGGTTCACATCCTGCCAATCACCAATGGATTTCATCTAAGTGGTAATTAGGCTTAGTCTGAAGTGATTTGGCTAGCGTCAAAAAAATACTAAAAAAACGATAAGATTATTTGGTTGGAATTATGATTTCAAACTCTAACCTGTTAGGGGAGCTAGTTTCAGTTGTGATCAAAAAAATTAATTACTATCCAGATTATTTTAACAAACAAAACAAATTATGATGGAAATACTAATATAAGCCACCTTGGATAAAAAGGTATTTATAAGGATTGTACTGCAGATGAAAATAAGCGTCCTTTAAAAGTTATCCCATGGGCTCCCTTGGGACCAGTCATATTACATAAACTTTATATCCAATGTAAGGTTTTAGTGCCTGATGTGTACGTGAATGCTCGCACAAGGTATTTTTACATTTCTTCTAAACTTAGTATTTTCCCAAAGTATTCCAGATGCAGATGTGTTAAAAACCTTCTTCAATGTAGAAGTATTTTTCAGTCAATATTTTAAATTTTAATTAGTTTTACTTTCCTCTTAGTAATTTTAGATATTCGAGCTACTAAAGTGCAATTTGGTTTAATAAAACACTATCCTTCGGCCACCAAGTTCCCGGGTTCGAATGTCACCATTGTTGTACCATTGACTAGAGTGATGGTCAAAGGTTTGTACATAGCATCATCCTACACTCATTTCCATTCATATTTGGTTTAAAATACCTACTTTTTATGGTCGCCATTTTGATGAGAAGTATTAAAAAAGTATTAAAGTACAGTATTAAAAAAGTATTGTGACGCTGCCAATATTTAATCTTAGTCCAAAGCAACTTATACAGCTGTTCGGGAAAAGTCTAGAGTTCAAGGATCTGAAGAGGGTTTCGTTCAAACTTCACATCCTAGGATGTTAGATTTTTAAGCCTGGAGCTGTGTTACACATTACATCAAGCTAGTGTTAGAGATTAGTGGCATAGTCAAATAGAAAAAATCCATTGATTGGCGGGATTTGAACCCAGGACATCGGGCAACGAAACCCCGAGCTCTACCTAGCTCGCTCCTCTCGATCTGGAGGTTTGGGGCAAACATTTCCAAACCTATGCAAATTCCCAAATAAGGAAAGGCGTAAATAAGGAAATAAACAGCAACCCATGGACAAGTCTTCTTTCGTCAAGGAGATGATTATGTAGTTATGCAGGACGACTTCCAGGCATGCAATCCATGACCTTGGAGAAAGTGAAGCTCCTCGTCAGGTGTGTAATCATCGACCTTTCGTCCTTGAACCTTCCCTCGTGGCGTCTGAGGACGTAAAGATTGTTTGGACGTCATATCGGCTTATGCGGGTCTTACATGTTGCGTCACTTAAATCGTCGTCCAATAAACATAAGGGCGTTGCCTAAACGAAAAATCGTCCATCCAATTCATTTGTAGAGTAAAATGCAGGAGTTTTCTCCAGAATAGACTAATTTACCTCTATTAACTACAACTAGAATGCGTGCAACATTAACTCCATAAGGCCAAATTGCAATTTTCTAGTTATTTTTTTCATTATATTTCTTTTGTAGCATGGAATCTACCTAGAACACATTTTCCCCTGAAAATAGCTTATGTAAAAAACGTAGAAACCATTCGTAATTTTGTTTATCATTCATTCAGTATAGGGTGACAAATAATTATATGAAAACATCATATTTGAATCAGACGTAGAGTTAGGCCTATCTGAGTTACGTTACTTTTTATTTGGCCGTAATTAGAAAAGATCCATATTTTACACAATCTATAATCGGTGTTCATGTGTTTAACCAACTTTAGCTAAATTTCTTCTATGTAATGTAATATCTTGTTACATTTAGTTAGTAGGGTCTGAAACTACAAAGATATTTTATGTCAGTGTACTTTTCATTAAACTTATTATTAAACTTGTTATTGCTTTATTCAGTTACGTGCGCTATTGAATACGAAATTTTTGAGTTAAAATAATGATGGAAAAATGTCGTAAGGTATGTAATTATGTATTTTGTTTGAAAGTCTATTAGAAAATATTGGTTTACCCAAAATTGTTTAATCAACTTGAATGTGAATATAACATAAACGACATGATTGTAAATAGCAAACATACTTGACAATATTCTTAGTACATTATCGTACGTAAAAACAAAAATTATATTTGATGAATGTAAACAAATTAAACCAATAATTGTACGTAACCGCATTTTTATATTGACTTATTTCAATTAAATCTTAAACGTAAACACTTTTTTGGTAAGTTAAAAAACCTATCAACATTGGTGAAAACTATTTGGATACTTATAGCCTACATAATAACAATTAATAACTACTTAATAACCATTGATTTCGCTACTCGCAGGCCTATTTATTTACAACAACTGTGTAAATACAGGCTGTAAAATGTTTGAATTAATTCTGGAAAAAACTGGGTGATTTGAAATATATACATTAATAGAGAATGCATATTTTAAAGCATCTCTAAATAGAAATCATTGACTATTTCCATGCATATTTAGGAGTAGAATTTCAAACTTGTTATGTGATTTCATCACCCGGTTATTTTACTGTTGGGTCATCGCGTTACACAACAAGTTTTGAAACTCATCGTAAATGTCTGAAACGTACAATCATACACTAGCTAGATGTTTATTTTTATTTTTTTACATCAACATTTACTGTGTAGAGTTAAATGAATGACCTTACCTTCCTTAGCCATTGAAAAATCATGTTTGTTGGAGTTTCTAACCTCATATACCTCTTCGTTTTGTTCTCTTCTTATGTATAGACTGAACATACCTAATTAGTATGTATGTTACAAGTCGTTAGTTAAGTTAAAAGAACGTTAAAATGAAGCAGAGGATAAACAGTTTTGTAGACAAAAATTTATTGGAAGAAATATTACAAATTTGTTTACACTAAAAGATCAGCAGTTTAGAAAACATTTTGCTAGTGGAAATGTATCGTTATAAATATTTACATTACAGATAAAGCACAAGCTTGAAAGGAAAGTTATCAGATCGTACTTGAATATTTTTATATATTTAATGTTACATTTATATTTTATTCACTAAGGTTCATTTGAGTGTCGTAACCTTTGTTATGTTTACTCAAGTTTTAGTAGCTCCTAAGCATAACCATAGAGAAAAAGAAAGAAATATAGACGGTCAACCGTGCTGCGATTAGCATACGTTCTGGCGTCCACGGCTGGGAGCACCGTGTAGTTACGTAGCACGCGTGCCTTAACTACACGGCGCTTTTGTCTATGGGACACACAAAAACAAACCTTTTTCGATGGTCATGGGGAATTTTAAGTATGTTGTTAATTAATTATGATAATTCCAAAAACACTATTTTGTGCTTTGACGTTTTTATATCCTAAATTTTGAAACTGCGTAAAAAAATGTCGATAAACACAATTTTTTTGGAAGATACAACAACAAACAAAACGAATGCAATATCAACTACAATAATATTCTAAGGTTAAAAAATGTTCCCCATTTTACTTAAAGTTAATCGCTTGAAAATTTGAGTCGATCTGGAGCTTGGGTGGATCCAAAAGCCTTTCTGTGTTGAAGCCACGATGCATTATGGAACAGCATTAGAAGTGGAATCCAAAATATTGTTAAACTTTGGCGAATTCAATAACGTCGCTTGCTATTTCAACACAATAACCCTTTTTCATTAAACCAAAATAACCCGAATCTCATAATTCATATTGGTTAACGTAATATTTATGTATTTTTAAATCCTTTTCCACAGAGCCAATGCATTCTTATGTCATCTTCTTGTGTACTATGATCCTATTTATTAATTAGTATTTACGTACCCCTAGTTGAGTAATTAAACATAGTTAATTTTTTTCACTTATTTACTCTCAGTAGACTACTAAATTATAATTTTGTAAACAATATAACATCTCAAGATTTAACTTTCATTTTACAAACATGTTAAGCCTAAAATACTAGACTTCATAAATTAATTGGTACTTTCCTCAGAATTTATTGTTCTAAATACTGTTTTTCTTTACTGTCTAAAATAATGTTAGAAATTATTTATTTTAAATAAAGACGTGTTATTGACTATTGGATACTGAAGTAGACATCCCATCTATATGGATTAGCTTTAGCAATTTTTCTTTTGTTAAAAAATAATATAGTTGTGTTAGCCTTTTACTGAATGGGCTTTGGGTGCCTCAAACTCTAGTTCCACCTTATTTTTTGTTGCTGGCCAAGTTGATGGGTCATAACGGTTGCTAAAGCTCAAAATAAGTCAATCCATTAGTTTGAATTGGTAAAAAAGATTGTGTATACGAATGAAATCAGTAATAATTTAAGTCAGCATAATCTTTTGGTGGCTCACATCAACTACGGCGATTTTAGTAAAAAAAAAAACTGTCTACAAATTTAACATGGATATGGAATGTCTAGGACGTACCCAAAAGAATTTGTGCTCATGTTATAGAATATATATACTTTACAAATCTTTTTAATTAGAGTTCTTAAGTTATACTCACAAATTAAGTTAAAAGACGTAATTGATTTACTTTCCGTAAAATTAAGAAGTGTAATTATGTAATGAAAATGAAACAACGAATTAGTTAGCATAAAACTTTAAAACACCCGTCCGTAGGGAAATTTACGTAAATATTTCACTTAAGACTTATTACATCCATGGAGAAAATGCCTTATCGTCCGCATCTATCTTTCTAAAATCCGACGTGTTTTTACCTCTGAACCATCCCTGCTCTTCGGCGTTCTCCTTAATTGCTTTAGAAGTACCTGCGCTCTTAACTGCTTTTTAACGACTGTGTTTTACACCATTCAATGAAATAATTCTATTAGGAGACGATGTGTAGTATTAAACAAATGTATTAGTATAATCAACACAACATGCTGTGATAATGTTTCAATCAAATCAAAAACGTTAACAAACTAAGTGTATATTATTTTCCCTTTTTACTTTGATCTTTTTTTGACACAAAGGTAAAGAGTCATACACACTTTGAACTATTACACAAAAAATATATAATATTTTCACACTTAAAATTTTACCAATAATTAATTGTATAATTAAATACAACAGTAGCAAACAGTACAAAAATATCCCCTATTAAAAACAATTGCATTTTATATAGTGCAAAAATATTCATCTTGTTAAGATATTATTATTTATATGCATTTTACCCACTCTAAATACACTTTAATTGTTTTAAAAATTGGCTTAAATGTATTCGGTTAGTTAACTATGGATCAACTGTAAGTTCGTAATTTAAATATTTTTTATGTTCCAGTGTTATGAAATGTAGTTGATTGTCTATAGGGAGGAATTAGTAATTTGCATGTATTATTTGTCTGGAAGCACAAAGAAATACGCCAATAACACTTGTTGTAATATATTTACTCTTATACTGTTTACTCACAAGACAGCAAATACATATAAAAGTATGATAGGTGGTTATCGATTTCGATTGAACACTCAAATCATCATTAGACCCAATAGGCGAATGATGCTTTCAGGTAATTTAATAACACACGATGCTAATAAAGAAGTTATTTAGTATTATTTGTAAACATTTTAAACTAATGCACCATATAAGCTTATGTTCCTCATGCCATGCCTCATTTTATGATCACAATCTTTGTTATCATTATATCGCATTGTTTTAGTAACAATCTAGCAATTTAAATTTCAGGTATATTTTCTTACTTAGTTAAAACATACTTAAACGTAAATGTTACAACTAAAGTACTAAATAAGATTAATGAGTTAATTAATTAGTTAAGAAACGTTAGTGAACTTAAACTAAGTCGATAAAAATGTATTGTAACCCAATTGAAAAATAAAACTGCACGATTTAGTACTAGTTTAGAACTCGAACCATGCTCAAACTTATGGGGTAAGGTAATTTCTTCGAGAGGTAACGAGATAATTTTTTTATCCAAAATCTACTATCTGGTGCATATTTCACTTACTAACAGAATGAATTTGATATCAAACTGCATTAATCACCGGTTAAAATTCGTAAATGACATTTTATCATTAAAATTACATTAACTCTATTCCTTTTTGAAAAAAAAAACTGCAGTTTTGTCACTACTCTTAAACACAAAAATGTTAAGTAATAAACTATTTGGTACTTGTTATTCCTACTTAACACAAATTAATTTCTTGAAACGTAAAACCCATGAAGCAGTTATCATGGAATAAATGTTTTCCTGACATGTTTGATATTCACTTAATTAATATGCTTAATAGCGCAAGGGAATTGAAAATTCCGGGCATTCCAGGACAGGCGTCGTCAGGGAGACATTCTCCACAATTTTATTATATTAGCGCTGCCTTCTCTGTCCAGAACAGGCATGCATTTTAATTCCAACTTCAAAATAATAACATGTTTTCTATTCTAATGCAGGTTTTATAGTATATTTTCTAATATAGTGATATTAGCAAAATCTTTGAAGATTTTTGCAAATGATATGAATTTGAATTTTACGAAATATTTTAAATTTGTAGGCTACTATAAAAAAATCCCAACTTATAACATTTTCCATAAGGAAATTTTTTTAATGTAATACCTAATATTAGTGACTAAAAAGTGAAATATAAGAACTTTTACTTTTTTGTCAGTAACGAAAGATTACACAATTATTTAATACTAGAGGAGTACCCGTCCTTCATACGGGGTGGGCATTTAAGTATAAAATGCTTCTGCAATTATACTCAAGCTTTTCGTTAGCAATGGGGTAAGACACAGTTTGATAACATTATGTTCTTTAAATTTACAGTATTCTATAGTATAACACATCTTCCATAGCCATACTCTTCTACCACTTCACCTAAACAATAGAGGAAATTAATTATCAAACATTCGCGCTATATGACAAATTATTCATTAAATAAAAACATAAACACAACTTAAAACAATCTTACTTTAACAGTTCTCATAATGTATCACAGCTTTTTGTTGCAGCTTAGTTTAAATTATCTGTTGTCATAAATGCAAAAATAATAATAGTGCTGCGCTCTGTTGGTAAACCTTATCACTTTTAATGCTATTGCATGTTATAGAACCAACATCTTTAGTTGAAACAGCTGACTAAATTCTTTAATTCCTTTTAAATATGAACTAGTGGCTTGTAGGGACATAAGTCCCTAAAAAGCTCAAATGTAAAACAACTTTTTGCAATACCGGTATTTAAACAAACTCAGAATAACATTATCTATGTGTCAGAATAGGCATCCCTACACCATATTTTTTTGTGTAAAAACCAGTTTGTTGTTCTTCTTTGTTTGCTTTTGTTGATGTCATTTTCAATAAATAATTTGAATCACTCCAGTGGTTTAACATGAAAAGGCAGCAAACATATCATTGTTTGTGAATAAATACTGGTTTACTAAGGTAGCTTTGGTCTTGTGGTTAATGAGGATAAATAAAAGCTTCCCTGTTTGGAATTTTAAAAATTCATTGGAGGTTCGCCTTCAGATGAATTGAAGACGCCTGCAATTTCATCTGCAGTAGGCTTATTATACCTACGACGATCCATATTTATCCTGTCTACAAACCTAAGTTCTAATTCACTGTCACCTTGTACAACCATTTCTTCCGAAGCTCTTTTGTAAATTTGTGCAAATGGATTTTCTAATAGAATTTCAGCTAACAAAGGAATGCAAATACACCATTTTAGAACCAATAACATTTATAGGTTATTTTAGTTGTATATATTTACACAACCTTAACCTTAAAATGTGTAGAAATAGAAATATAAAGAAAACAACATCATTTAAAATAAACTTGAACATATGATTTAAAAATAAAAACAAAACAGAAGTTAGATTTAATTTCGACTCTTTGATTATTTATACAGAATCTTTATTCTATGTCGTTTATTCCTTTAACACGACAATAACGTAAAAGCATGAAAAAATGAAACTTGAGTATATGATTTAAATATAAACAAAGAATGCAGACGTTTTTCCGACTAATCTTCAATATTTCAGTTTTATTATAGTATACATTCTATAGTTGACTGGCTAAAAGTAAACCAAATGCGTGTATTGATCACTGTTTTCAAATCTGTGGCACAGCTGTTTTAATTTCAAAAGATGTAAACAAATTAAACTCCATGTTGTTTTAATGGGAAAAGTTTTATTCTGTTGCGAATTTATGGTAAAAAAATAAGAAAAATGAATAGTTTTCCCTCAAAATTCACGTCAAGACCTTTAAAATAAGACCCCTCCCATCCTTCTACGGCCATCCAGTCACTCACAATTTCTTTACAAAAAATTGACTTACGGAATTATATATATAGATACTCCTAAGGTCAACATGGTGAACTACAAAGCCACTGGGGCAGAGCCCGAAAGATAGATAAGAATTG
The DNA here is from genome assembly GCF_028750875.1 of Macrosteles quadrilineatus. Taxonomy (NCBI): domain Eukaryota; kingdom Metazoa; phylum Arthropoda; class Insecta; order Hemiptera; family Cicadellidae; genus Macrosteles; species Macrosteles quadrilineatus. The sequence continues at coordinate 195,611,453 of NW_026542594.1, forward strand.
AGATAAGAATATGCCTATATGTTAATCGGGAATGTGAGCTATCTTCATGCCAAATTTCAGCCCAATCTCTAGTAGTTAATGCGTGATTGAACTTCAAACAAACAAACAAACACACAAACTTTCACATTTATAATATTAGTAAGATATAATGTGTAAATAAATCAGGCGACAGCTAATAAAAAAAAAAACAACTTTAAATTAAATATTTGATTAATTCTTAACAAAGAAACCCCTTTTTACTTTCTCCCCCGATACCATAGTATATGGAGAAAGTATTGTTTTCGTCAACATTTTCGAGTTTGAGTTTTAAATGGATATATTCGTTTTGGGTCCCCCTGGACCCAAAAAAATTGTTTTCGAAGTGATGTCTGTGTGTGTGTGTGTGTGTGTGTGTGTGTGTGTGTGTGTGTCTGTGTGTGTGTCTGTGTGTCTGTGTGTTTGTATTCACCGAATAGTGGCATCCTTCACAGGCACACGGCCGTACTGTGGCACCTTCAAAAATTGTGGCACCTTTTTCAGGGTGCCACAGCTAATTCGATCATTTTTGAGGTTTTCCAGCATTATTACGTCGTTTAAACATCACATGCCACAATTGAGTATTTTTGAACTCGTTGATGTGAGTTTAAGTAGTGCAGGTACACACCGAATTGTGGAACACGAAACCATACAGGTAGCTAGCGCGCCTCGCGCCGTCCGCCGGAACTATAACTTTCCTAATGCTACGTTGCCAATTCTCGCGCCAGCCTACACTCGAAATAGTGGCACCATGCCACAATTCAGTATATATCAACAGTGTGTGGACAGGATTCCACTTAATGAGCTGTAGAGCTTGAGCAGTGTGTAGAACAGTGCAACAAGCAACTAATAAACTAATAATACTACACTGCCACGTACTATAAAACAATTTAAGTACCATAAATAATATACTTTTGCTCCGAGTGGTGAACAATGTTTTACATTACAAATAATTTGTGTAGTAAATAATAATTTAAATTGATTTACCTAACCCGCCATGTTAAACTTCCCTATCCCAAGCGTGATGTATACAACTTCCTTACTTCTCGAGTGATGTAAAGTATCAAAAACTCACTCGGTGATGTAAAGAAACCCATTTAAATAACATTAAGTGCTTAACTTAAAAAATATAACTCTATGGAGCCTACGATGTTCAACGCTAGAAATCAGCTGTGCGCTTGAATGTTATTATTATGCTTTAAAGTATTTTCCTACCTAACCTAGCTTTTGTTAGTAAAAGAACGTTACTGATAGAAGATGAGTGAAATGGATAATGAAAAATATTGTACGTAAACCCATGTTTATTGTCGGGTCAGGTAAAATCTTTTACGTTACACGTTACGCAAGAGCGTGCTGTTTAAATCACTTAGGTCACAGAAAACGTACTACTATAACCACTTGCAGTTATATACAAAGTACATGCAAAAAATTGTCCATAAGAATAACATTGGAAGTTAGTATGCAGGTTTGCTGCCACGGAAATGTAAAAATGGGGAATTTTAGGTCATAATCAAGTAGATCTCTACTAAATCAAGCCACATACCAATTATTATTAAGATATGCTGAGTAATAAGCTAAATATACAATTTTATTTTTTCCCCATAAGGATAACATGGGGACCATGTTCTGTGTTTTCCGCCTTCAATATCTTGGTAACCAATGGTCATAGAGCAATGATTCAAAACACCAAATTGTTTGATTTTTTGAGCTGAATTCAATGGTTTAAATTAAAATTCGATTATTTTACTCTGAAAAGAGTCATTTTTAATTTAATGAATAGATGTCACACATGGCGGCCATCTTGGATTTACGACGTCATAAAAACCAAACCCCGCAATTTTAGGGTAAACACCCGGTACTACACCATTATGTGACATATAATAAAGAGATTCCACATAGTCACACATTCCCTTCACAAAAAATCCCACGGAATACAGTTTGCCCCCCGACTATAACGTACACATGCATAAGCCATCAGCGGTAGCACCAGTAGCCTCAATGAATATATAAATACTTGTGTTAAGGTTTAAATACAGTAGTCAATGTTATTACTGAATTTGATACTATACATATTGTTACTAATATATGAAATGGAGAAAAACGTTACCTTAAAAATACAAAATTTCCCAATTTATATCCAGACCTTTTTAAATAGCTTAGAAAACAAATAATTTAGTAGATCAAAGTGTTTTTGTACGGTTATTGGTAACAGGACAAATTCAAAAATTGTAAATTTAAAATTCCCTTGTTATTCATATAAAGAATATTGTAAAATGTTGTAGTTTGCTTGTTTATGGATATATTTTGATCAAACTTGGCAAATTTATTCAAACAGTTACAAAACTATTTGGATCATGAACGGTACTCTAGTTTTCCCAAGGTAGGACACGTGAATTGGAATTTTTGCGTTACAGGCACAATAACAGTAAGAATCAAACAAACGTACAGATATATACACAAGACTCGTTTCGGCTATCTTATTATATACAACGTAGAAATAACCAAACACTTCATGAGTCTACGCAATGTACAGACAAAACAGTAAAGACTTTATAATCTTATAACTAACTATCTGCCCATGCTTCGCAACGGGGTGAGAATCTTTGGGTCTCTAATTCCACCGTAAAAAAATAGTATATTTCGTACCTAGGGCCTAAAGTGAGGTTTTGCCGACTCGATATCGGGTTTTAAGTTCGGGAAGAAGTCGAGAACGTGAAACGATCGAGAGCTGCAAACCCATTTTGGCTCGTGGTACGAGCGGTTTTTTTTACCCAAGTATGTTTTGCAATATAACGTCCCTCTTATTTATGTGAAATATTTTGAGGAATCAGCAAAATCAAAAATAACAATAAATAGTTGTCTAGGCAGCTGTGACAAAAAACAAGTCTATTGCAATGCCATGGATACAGCTTGTGCATTTAATATACATTAATGTTTTAAGTAAATAGGCGAACAAGTGATTTTGCGGCCCTAGGGATGTAAACCCCTGCTCGGTCCCCATATGACGATGACAGCTGGCATGGCCAGCAAAACGTAACTTTCAGCCACCAATATAAACCAGCTAAATGTATGTAAAACCGCTAAAAACATCATAGTGAGGTGAAAAATTCGTTACGCATACTTTTACATTACCATGAATTAATTATATGCATACAGAAAAAACGGAGTCATACTTATTGCGTATTTTAATGTAAACTAGTGGCTTGTAGGGACATAGTCCCTAAAAGCTACGGAAAAGGAATTATTGTTGGAATATTTAAACAAACTCAGAATCAAATTATCTATATGTCAGGATAGGCCTAGATATCCCACTACAACATATCTTTTGTGCAAAAAAAAACAAAACAGTTTGTTGTTTGTCTTTGTTTGCTTTTATTGATCACGTTATGTTCAATAGAGAATTTGAATGATTCCTGAGTTTAACTGCTAAAGGCAGCAAACATGTTTAAGAATAAATATTGGTTTATTAAGGTAGCTTTGGTTTTTTGGTTAATGCTGATAACAAGGCTTCCCCGATTGAAATACAGTATTGGAAATTGTCTTCGTCAAATAAGAAAAGGCAAAAAATTGTGTGTTGAGATACCCTCTACCCAGTTATTATTTCTAAGTCTATGCTCATTTTGTAAAGGTTTAACAAAATTATTCTTAAGTAAAGGCATCCCATTGACAGAACTTGGACCTAAATTTGTTTGTGATCAACATTAAAAAACCACTATTAGCCTAGAAAAGTATGTGGTGTTAATCCTCCTAAAGGTGCGATTGATTTACATATTCTACCAAAAAAGGGCCTAGTCAACGTCTAATTACCAACTATTTTGCGGCTAGTTAGCGTTCCATTACCCAGTTATCGAAACTAATCACGACATAAATATTTTTGGTTCGTTTAAATACCTGTACGAACCTACTTCATCTCTATTCCCAAATTGTTTTCTAAGAGTAACCGTTGAGGTTATTCCACTTCATACAAAATATTGATTAAACACTACAATAAATCTCAAATATAAATGTTAGTAAATTTAAAAAAAATGTGAATAAATCTTTTACATATGTTTTGAAATAAAAACAAAGAAGACCTTCTTTTAATCTTGAATCGTTTCTTAAATCTTGAAAACAATTTATTTCAACTTTGACATAACTAAAAAGTCTTGATTATTAAAGGTAACGTTATCCCTTTATATAGTTGGTTTTATATAGTATACATTACATTGCAGAATTGACTGGCAAATGAGTAATCCAAATGTAAGCTTACTTGCTAATGATAAAATCACGATCAGCTGGATTGAAGTAAACAAAAATCAGCAGTAAATGCCTTCTAATGCTATTCTTATGGAGAACATTGTACGTTATATCATAGATAAAACATACTCCCTTAGTAGATTTCTCATCCTTATGGAACAGCTGAAGACAATTTTATTGTTAGTTCATGTACGGTTTATGTAGAGGTCGTGTTTTGTTTACAATTTGTTTCCCATTATTACAGCCATTTAAAACCTCGTTTAACCAAATAATACGATCTAATCATAAACAATAACTTGTCCCCTAGTTATATAACCAAACAGTAAAGCACAAATCAAGAAATTAACCCTAAAATAATGGAAACAAAGTGTCATCAACACTAGCACCTTTGTGTCACGTACATGAACTAGACACGAAAAACGTGCTTCAAAATTTACAATGGGATGAGAAGTCTACTTGTGTTGGTTAGTCTATGGTTATATCTAATTTTGTGTTAAGATTTTGGGAATTTCACTATTTTTCCCGCCGTCACGGGATAAAGACCTTTAATTTGAGCCCTCTCACGTCGTTCTACGACTTCCCAGTCGCCCACAATTTTGACGCAAAGAATCGGCTTACGTAATTAATATATAGATTCCCATGAAACTGATAATTTACCCAGCACATTAAGGCCTTTATTCCAAGTATCTCAGTTCGTAAACCATACATACAATGTGACGATAAAATATCAACAAAATAGCATGTAGTTTTATGTAATCCTCACGACATTTCATTTGGTCCATTGACTTTAAATCCAATAATTGTAAAAATTATTGGAGCTTTGAAAAAAACTTCATATAAAATCCTTACACTAATAAAAGACGACGTCATGAGCGCGGGAAATGAGCTACAGCGGCTAGGGCATAACCACATGAATACAGAACGGAATGAAGGAACTAGAACGGAGAACTGGCAACAGCGCACGCGAGAAGTAGGGGGGGCGCACACACCGCTCAAGCACTACAACGCATTAGTGGCATCCTGTCCACACACTGTTGATATATACCGATTTGTGGCATGGTGCCACAATTTAAAAACTGGAATGTTAGATGTTAAAATGGAGTGTTCATTAAAAATATCGATGCAGACATGTTTCTACCACCTTCCTTCATCCACTGGTGGCCGCAGGTTGAAAGATGCCACAATTAGGTGTTTGCGAGTATTCGGTAAAACCCCGTATGTGTGTGTCTGGATGTGTACAGAGCTAGAGACTACACCTGTGGTCCGATTTCGATGAAATTTGGTATGTAGGTTCTTATCTATGGTATCTCCAGGCGTTTTTTTCATTTTTTTGAAATTTTGATTTTTAATGGGGATTTTCCCATAAAAACCCATAAAAACCGGAAAAATCGGATTTTCTCAAAAATGGCCCAAACGATTTTGATAAAAATTTAGTATGTTGTAGCCCTTTAAATTCTGAACAAAATGGTACAAATCCCATTTCTGTAAAAATTACGGTTCAAAAGTTATGGTAAATTATGTTATTTTCCCATAAAAACCCCATAAAATAACGAAAAAATAGGATTTTAAACAAAAATCCTGTTTTGATTAAACATTGTTTGTTATGGTCCTTACAATTGTGATAGTTTTTTTCATTTTTTAGAAATTTTTATTTTTAATGGGGATTTTCCCATAAAACTCCATAAAATAACGGAAAAATAGGATTTTCCCAAAAATGGCATGAACAATTTTGATAAAAATTTAGTATATTATAGTCCTTTATATTCTGAAGAAAATTGTACAAATCCCATTTCTGTAAAAATTACGATTCAAAAGTTATTGTAAATTATGGTATTTTCCCATAAAAACCCCATAAAATAACGGAAAATCAGATTTTTCCGAAATTGGCTCGAACGATTTTGATAAAAATTTTGTATTTTATAGTCCTTTAAATTCTGAAGAAAATTGTACAAATCCCATTTCCGTATATTTACTCTCACCGCTTACTTACGATAAAGGTTGTTGACAAGCTTATGGGAGAAAGTATGTGTCAGAATGCTGATACCGTTTATTTGTTCTTCACGTAAGCATGTAATTTGTGACATAAAAATAATATATCAGCAGTAAAAACTGAATCAAAATATATCTCCTCCTCAAATAAAGATATCCAATAGTGCAATTCCTATTGTATGTTATAAGAATAGTACTAAGGGTAGTATTAAGGGTAGTTAGAAATGAAGAAAATCTTCTGAACCCAGATCAAACTTTGTTTTATGGCAATCGATAAGTTATGCCATGTTACAAATGGTGGACTTTAGATGATATACTACAAAACTACCACCCTAATACCACCTACATTCTATACCACATACATAAACCAATCCCCAACCACGCCCCCACAACCCCCCCCCCCCAAATTCCAAACCCAAACCCAAATCCAATCCCAAGCCTATACCATTTCCAAAACGTGAAAATACTGTAAGCTTTGAAACACACCAAAAAGAAACTAACATTTTCAAGAGTCGCAAAATATGTACTACTGAACATTTAAATAATTAATTTCACATATATTTCCCCATCATGTAGACTTTACTGCGTTGGCCTCCCTTTCACTTGATGTTAGATAGCCGTGGATAAGCGGAATGAAAGGAGATTGAAACTTGTACAACCACTAGTGGAGTTCTTTGACAAGCTTCGCTCAACCAGAGTTCAGAGGTTCAAAGACTGGAACCACCGTTTACACAGGCTTGTGATATTCTACTTCCTTCACTTCTCCTGATTGCTACCACCCTTTCATTAAATCACACAAGTAGCTTGATTTAGTTTTAATGTTTCGTTACTTTTTACATGAATTAGTTGATCAAATTATAATTGTTGTAGGATTTACACAAAAAATTACTGTAGGGTAAGGCAATGTAAAGATATGGCTTGTTTATCTATTCAAAGTTCAATCAAACTGCTATATACTGTATTCATAAAATTAAGTGATTTGGGGGAAAGATTCCACCCCCTACACCTAACCCCAATTTCGAGAAATTAGCCAACAGCTGATCAGCTCATATTTTTAAGGGAATCCAGGACACCTTCCTCTCAAACCGCTTAAACTTTGTGAACGTACTATGTGACGTTAATTGAAGCCGAGTTTGATTAAAAAATAATTATAATGAGGAGATTATGACCTATCTAGCTATATTGAAGTCCTAAGATCAGCTCTTTCAGACCGGTTTTATACTTCCTGTGACAGCTGGAATCATGGAAATGATTATCAGCAATTTTAAAAACGAGTGGGCATTCCGATTGTTACGTAGAACCATAGATGAAGTAATATAATAATTAATCTAGATAGTACTATGTGATCAGCTACCAACCATACCAACCCACTTTGTAGAAAACAGCGTAATTTTAAATTAATTTATATGAAAGGCCGATGTAGACTTTTTACTTCACTAATGAGGAAATTTTAACAAAATCTTCGCTGTTTACTGGTAGTTAATGTTTAGTAAATAAATCTTGAAAAATATAGATTTATTGTAAAAACTTTTAGTATCTTTGTAGATATGTATATATTCAAGTGTAGCGAAGGTATAAAAATTAAATATTCAAATAATTTAAGAGAATTTTAATTATTTCTTCATTGCTATACGTAAAGTACGTAAGTTTATTTGGATTTATGTGTATTATCAATCGGTTTTATTGATTAAAGATTTAAACCAAACGTGAACTGACATTGTTTAATTGTTGCAATACACAGATTTCTAAAAACATCTCTTTCTAACAGTTGTATTTAAAATAGTAACTTTAAAATGAATAGTGTGTACAACTTATATGTACTTGACCTAAAATAATCACACTAATCCAGTTAACTACGTCAACAAAGGTTTTTTTTACTCATATAATAATAAATTAATATAGAAATATTTTTCACTGACAGGGAAAATACTTCATGTATACATACTTCAAAAACTGCTTGGTTTTTATTGACAAGCCACTTCTGCGAACTTCACAAAACTGCTGGAAAACCACCCTTACAAATTGCTTTAGAAACTTCAGCTAGTATTCGCAACCAACAGGAAAACCACAATGTTTTGATGTGGTTCATGTCTAGCTCTAACGTTGAGAGGTATTTTCACTACCTAAATTTAAAATATTTATCCTTCAAATTTGAAAAAAAAAATAGCACAGCGTGTATTTTACTGTTAAATGATGACTCAAAAAACAACTTATAAAAATTGTGTTTGTCATAATAGTTAACATTGGTAATTTGTGTTTAAGTTGTGTTAAATTGTACGAAAATTTGTTTCATAGAAGACTTTGTAAAATAGTTTTACTAGTTTATGTCAGAGGACATCCTGAAATATGTATATTTATTTTTCATTCCTACCGATTTGTTTAAATTGTCATACTACAAATTAAGAAATTTTAATTTCGATTTTAATATGGTCACAGCACTCTAGATATTTAGGAAACATTTAAACCTTTAATCTAATAAACCTTAAAAGATTACTACCAACCTCAATCAAACAACTAATCCTCCCAACAAAACCGTCAGAACACATTTCAACAGAACTATGCAGAGAACGTTATGGAATATATTCAATGATTGTTGGATTTCTGATCACGTATATTCCAGCAGAACCTTTCACAAGCGACGTGACTAAACGTAGCAAACTCCGACGTGGTCCAAAGTGACAAAGTAACATTTCACAATTTGCAGTATCGTTTTTGTTTCAGTTCAAAGACATTCCATCCCCATGTTAAATTTGTAGCCAAAGTTTTTATCAAAATCGTCGAAGTTTATGTGAGCACCTATTGCGCTGATCTAAATTACTAAATCCTGTTGAATACACACACTTTTTTACCAAGTCAAACTTAGGGAACTATGGCAACTGTTATGACCCATCAACTTGGTCAGCAACAAAAAATAAGGCATAAAATAGAATTTCAGACACTAGCGCATACTGTGACTGGCCCACACAACTACGTTATTTTTTAATAAAACAATGGCCTACAGCTGGTCCATATTGATGGAATGTCTATTGTCTATGGAACGTTTGGGGTGCAATAATTGAAATAATAACACCATTTGGGAGTGAAATAAAACCCGGCCGACTACATGTTTACGGTTTGCTGGAATCTTGAGGACTGGAGAGCAAGGAAACTTTTGGATCAGCGGTAAACGTGGAGGGAAAAGTGCCATATTGCCAACTCTTTATAACACAAATCTAAATATCGTAAAAATGACAACATTATGGTACATTATTGTATACACTACAGTCTTCTTCAGTATCTAATAAAGTTCAAACTATATCAATATAAAAACTTGATATGATGTATCGTGCTGTTTTGAAATAGGTAAAAATCCGCATACGAGTGCACTATACAAATGAAGAAAATAGTAGTACTTTTAAAAAGGAAGGGTTTTGCAATGATATGAGCAAGGAAAGGTCAAAGAGTGAGGTTTTTGTCCTTAAGACACCAAGTTCAAATCCTGTAGATTACCACTTAATTATAACTACTATCTGATAGTTATGGAGTCCAATTTTAGTTCAAGGTTTTATCCATAAAATAAAAAGCTACTAGTGTCCTAGGTGGAATAGACGAGTCGATTTAGCCCAAAAAAGCCTCCAAGATAGAACAAATTCCAACAAATGGTTTTTCAACGGTTTTTGGTAGTAATAGGTGTAGAAAGTACCAGGAAAAAAGTCTACCAAAATCGGACAACCGGAAGTCGGGTTTTTCCAAGATGGCCCCCGTGAGGCCCTCAAATCGACAAGATGACTGCAAATTCGTCGATTCATAGTTCAGGATTGGCCGATTTCCACGAAAATTGGCAAACACATGTAGAACTATATTTCCAACCTTAAATATGAAAACTAGGCAGACAAAGTAACCCAAAGATGAATTTTCAGGGTTATGTGCTAAAAAATAAGATTTTTACTTAAAATATATGTTTTTCTAATATTTTGTACAAAGTTTGTTATAATTTCAAATTTATTTTTTTACCATTAGGTTCAACACGAAAAACCTAACAATTTAGTATATTGAATCTTTGTTCTGCTTCATTTTGTTACAGAGATATTGAAATTAATAACTTTAGTATGTTTTCTTGCCGAGATAACTCAATGTTAATCTTATGGAGAATAAGCATAAATATTAATATTATTTTTCATTAAACCTATATAGATAAGACTTTTTGTTCTGCTTCATATTATCTGTTTTAATATCTTTTTACTAAAAATTCCTTTTTTGGCAGTTGCAGCAAACCTACGTATTCGGTTCCTCAGTTTAATCATAAAGAGAATAAGGAAAAATCAATGTTTTATTAGTCCGAGAAGTATAGAATATTACCTTAAGAAATTGCAAGAAAACGTTTTATGGTTATATGTTGTAGTTTTGGGTGTGCAGAGTCGGATTTTCCCAACATTGAACAAATTTTGAAAAAAAAAAGATACCATAAGCATTTTCTATGCACGATTTTCTAAATATTGACTTGGGACCAACATCGATATTTATTGGGTGGTCATTTCTTCATTTCGATGGGAAACGTATTTTGGCCGCCATTTTGGATCCACCTTATTGGATATAATTTTTTGTTGTTGTAACGACAGTGTTGTGACACATTATTACTATATATACTAGATTTTCACGCATATTCCATTGCCGAAATCCGTTTTTAAATACATTTTTTTGTTTTAAACGTTTTGTACTTTGAAATTTTTTTACGATTATTTTCCTTATCTTCAGTTAGTAGTTCATTCTTAAATAATTAATGATGTAAGGGCTTTCATTTGAGCTTTTGATCATTAAAATTGGACAAGCTAGAGACGAGATACCAATCCCAATAAAATATTAAATTTAACTTTTTATAAATCAGTTTTTATTAAATGTTTTATATCTCGGGTTCTTTCTGGTCTCAAATTATTCAGTAGAGAATTAGGTTTTTTTATTTTATTAGTCACTAAATAATATCTGACTAATTAATAAAAAATGATTCATGCACCTTAATTTAATATTAAATTATTTGCATTTGAAATTTGTCTTTAGTTAAGTACATATATCCCCAATTCTAATAACTCCCAATAAATAATCCATAACTACAGTAAAAGTCAATACTTTGATGAATCTTTTAAGATGATAAAACTAAAGACTAAAGACAAATCTCGAAAAAAAATTATTGTTAAATAAGACAGACCCATATTAAATTTGTCACATTTTATTTAGTGAATAAAAAAATTAACCCAAACATTTACTGAGTAATATGAAACCAGAAAGAATTTGGTGGCGTATTAAGAACCCGAGATATAAATATTTTAATAAAAATGTATTTCTAAAAAGTGAAATTTAATATTTTGCTGGGGTTGGTAACTTGTCTCTAACTCGTCAGATTTTAATGATCAATAGCTCAAATGAAAGCCCTTACATTACTAAATGTTTAAGGCTAGAACGAACTGCAAGCGTTAATATGTACTGGAGATATAAAAAAATAATCTTAAAAAATGTTCAAAATACGAAACGTCCTTAAGAAATACGGAAAGTAAATAAAAGAAACGTCTTATAACACTTAAAACATATATTTACGCTTATACTGTTACTCACAAGACGGTAAATATACAAAAAAGATGGTAAGTGGTCTTACCTTAAGAAATGTATGCAGGAGAATTTTTGTTTGAATATATCTTTATAACGAAAAAAAGATATTTAAAAACTTATTTTGGCAATGGAATGGGCGTGAAAATCTAGTTTAAAATAATGGGTCATAAGATTGCCATTACATAAAAAAAATTTATATCCAATATGGCCGATCCAAGATGACGGCCAAAAACACGTTCCCTATTGAAATGACACTGTCATTACATTTAAAAAAATATTTATATCCGTTAGGGGATCCAAAATGACGGCCGAAAACACGTTCCCTATCGAAATGAAGAAATGACCACCCAATAAATATCGGTGGTGGTCTGAAGTCAATATCAATGAAAACCCATGTTGTTTTTTTTTAATTTTTCCAATGTTGAGAAAATCTGTCATATTAAATCTTGATTCTAGGAGTTTTCCAGTAGACCGATTGTTGGCAATTTTTACTTTGTTACTCTGCATACCCAACACCACAACATAAAACCATAAAACGTTTTCTTGCAATTTTTTTAGGTAATATTCTATACTTCTCGAACTAATAAAAAAATTGATTTTTGCTTATTCTCTTTATGATTAAAACTAAGGAACCGAATACGTAGGTTTGCTGCAATGGTAACTGCCAAAAACGGAATTTTTAGTAAAAAAAATATTAAAACAGATAATATGTAGCAGAAAAAAAGTCTTATCTATATAGGTTTAATGAAATATAATATTAATATTTATGCTTATTCTCCATAAGATTAACATTGAGTTATCTCGGCAAGAAAACATACTAAAGTTATTACTTTCAACATCTCTGTAACAAAATGAAGCAGAACAAAGATTCAATATACTAAATTGTTAGGTTTTTCGTGTTGAATCTAATGGTGAAAAAATAAATTTGAAATTATAACAAACTTTGTACAAAATATTAGAAAAACATATATTTGAGGTAAAAAATCTTATTTTTTAGCACATAATACCCTTAAAATTCATCTTTGGGTTACTTTGTCTGCCTAGTTTTCATATTTAAGGTTGGAAATATAGTTCTACATGTGTTTGCCAATTTTCGTGGAAATCGGCCAATCCTGAACTATGAATCGACGAATTTGCAGTCATCTTGTCGATTTGAGGGCCTCGCGGCGGCCATCTTGGAAAAACCCGACTTCCGGTTGTCCGATTTTGGTAGACTTTTTTCCTGGTACTTTCTACACCTATTACTACCAAAAACCGTTGAAAACCCATTTGTTGGAATTTGTTCTATCTCAAGTGCCTATATTTACTCGACTAGAAGAATTTTTCACTATGTAGAAATTTTATTTTAATAAAATGTATCCCAAGAAAATTATTTAGGAAAAGTTAGAAACATATTACTTTGCATATCGTGACAATCATCCAAATTTACCAAGAATGCGAAATACCTGTACTAAACATTTCTTTACCATCTAATAAAATCTTGGTTCCCTTGTCAGTCTGTTAACGTAATATATACAGTATGTAAATGTATTGGTGCCATTTACCTGCACAGCTCTTTGAGCCCAGTTATAACTAGTGGTATCGGTACCAAACAAACCACTACAAAGAGCGGTTGCCAATGCTTTGTCATTCACACGTGTCCAAACTGAATGCGAATGAATTTGAAACGTAAACAGCCCTTCATTTACCAATTGCCTTGATCTTTTTGCCAAATATTGGTTGAACGGATTTGCTAGTCAGTTTGTTTAATTTTAAATATTTTTATAATTTACATTTGTGTTGTTTTTTTGCAGAAAATAATACTTTGGTAAATAAAAAAATTGTATTGATCGTCTAGTCAAAGAAACTATCAATAATAAAATTTTATTTGGAATTTATCCATGGTTCATGTTTATATTGGCAAGTCAACTTATTGACAAAAAAACGAAGTTTGTAAATTAATTTAAATAAATAAAATAAAAACTTACCTACACTTAATTTAAATATAGGACAAAAATAAAAAAAAGGAATGCCTACACCTCAAGTGACATACATACGTAAACATGAAGGTTCTGTATGCTCAGTTACCTGTATCTTTTTACCATCGATTCAATTAACACACAGTAAATACAGTAATAGCAAAAACATTCAAATCATTTTGTTTGAAAAAATTAAATATCGATGTACAAAGTAAATGTTTAGTAATATTGATTCAGTCATAATTCTAGTGTGTTATTTACAATCCCAAGGGAGATGTAAGCAAATTAATTAATGCATGTATCAAATAATTAAACGAATATTGTTCTATTTTACGAACAACATCATTGCCACACTCATTTTACATCATTATTGCCATGCAGCTTATTAACTTGAAATAGATGTTTCCAATTTTAAATAAATAGATAGTTATTTTGTTTCGTTTATGATAATATTTACAAACACATATTGAAAATTGCTATTGGATATCATATGAAAAGTATATAATTAAACTCTGACATGTTGTAACACCAGAGGCATAGTATGGATTTGTAAATAGTCTGATTTAAACTATATATCTATTCTTAATTATTGAAAAACGGTGTACAGTATTCATAATTATTAATTAAATATAACATTTAGGTTTACATTCCATCAGTAAATCATGTATAGGAAAATAAATAAATCTAGTTTTACCATTTTTGAAACATCATTACCTTCGGGTGACTTAAATATCATATTATATGAACATATTTTAGGGTAGTGAGACCTAGGGGCTATGAGATCGTAGGCAACATTGTTACGAATAGCGGTATACATCGATACGAATTACGGGAATTATCGATACTGATCGTGGAAAACATCGATACAGATCGTGGAAAACATCGATACAGATCGTGGAAAACATCGATACAGATCGTGGGAAACATCGATACTGATCGTGGAAAACATCGATACAGATCGTGGAAAACATCGATACTGATCGTGGAAAACATCGATACAAATCACGGGAAACATCGATACTGATCGTGGTAAACATCGATACAGATCGCGGGAAACATCGATACTGATCGTGGAAAACATCGATACAGATCGCGGGAAACATCGATACTGATCGTGGAAAACATCGATACAGATCGCGGGAAACATCGATACTGATCGTGGGAAACATCAATACTGATCGTGGAAAACATCGATACTGATCGTGGAAAACATCAATACTGATCGTGGAAAACATCGATACAGATCGTGAGAAACATAGATACTGATCATAGGAAACATCGATAATGATCTTGGGAACCACTGAAACCCTTATCAGAAGAATTATTGCCAAATTCACGTGTTAAATTCTTTACGTATCAAATCAAGGAAATTACATGGGTAAATCTTAGTATCTTCGTTGCATTCCTCGTCTTTCTTTGTACGAGGCACATAACCAAGTATCTGAAATAAGCAACTAAACTAAGCAATAAAATAACATGAGGGTAAACTGTCACAGTCGAAAATATTACCTCCATAAAGGTATATGCATTGACAGTACTTACTGCACAGGTAGGATGTCATCATTCATAAGCAACAAAATTAAACATTTTCTTATTACTTCATCCAATTATGGCACCAACTAATTGTGCATTTTCAACAGAATATTCTGTTTAAAAGTTTGTTAAAGGAAGCTAAGGGATAAAGTAGTCAATCTAGGTGAAAGGCACATAAAGCTTGCGTGTTAACTGACTAAGTTTAATCGAGAAGGCGAGTCAGACCGGGAGAAAACATCGATCAAGTAGCGATTAGACTGGAAGGCACCTTCTTTCAAGTTAGAAAACAGAGATAAAAATACTTCCCCACTGAGAAATCTGATCTTGGGATGTTTTTGTTTATTCTGTTTATAAGTTTCGTATTTTATTTTCGATTTTGGTTGTCTCTCCCTGAATGATACAAACATAAAAGGCCTTAAGGGCAGTGTTTATCATGAAAAATATTATTTAGTACAGTCTCAGTTACATCTGTAGGTCTAAAGAGTTAGACATACATTCTGCTTTCTGGGTATCAGCATTTCTTATGAGTGGAAGAAATAATAGTATAGTGATGAGAAAATTTTAGATAACAGTTTTCTATGTACCCGCACTTTGTTTACCAACTTTCTCAAGTTTGGTTTTTTTACGTTAATAAACTGTATTTTAATTTGTTTGCTATATGTTTATTATAGTCGTAATACGTATACAGGCCTGGTAGTGAGCTGGTGCCTAGGTACCGTGGGACTTCGGTCCCTAAAGTCCTGGGTACAATTCCCACCAAATCAACGATATATTTTAATGAGGTTATATTGCCCACAATCAAGTCTAGCTTGATGCAATGTGAAAAACTATCCCAAATTATTACATAGCGTCTAAAAAAATAGTCATCAGGGTGGATGAGACCTACCCTAGAAAATATAATTCGACTCATTTTATTGCCTTATAACAACAAACCAGTGTTGTTGTTAGCATCTCACTAAGCTCATAACATGTATAGTTTTGTTTAAATTTTTATATTTTATTGTTGTTAGCAGTAAGGAAATACCATTGTATTATGTAAAAATTATTTCATAAAAAAATTGTATTTTATGTAAAATATTTTTTCTTATTTTTATACAAAAACTATGTTTTTACGAGTACAGTACTTAGTAATATTCTACCTAGTGAAAACATCAGTATTTTAATTTATAATTGCATAATACACAATTAAGAAGAATAAGCTAGAAACTAATGCCTTGAAATTTGTTTGATCGTATATTTAACATGACTCCTTACGGTCGACTTATATTTATTTCTCTTTGAACTGGTAGATTTTTTTTAATATAAAGTTACTAACGAAGAATTTGGCAGAGAATTTAACAAAAACCAAGCTTAAGGAATATTAAACATATTTTTTTACATCTGGTTGGATCAATTTTCTTGAGCTTGGTAAAGAGACAATTAAACCAATGACTGTAATTTGTATAGTTAATGCCACGACGTTACTGGCCATGACATTTTCTTGTTAATACCTCAGGGTGATAGCCAAGAATTTTAACAAGCTTTTCTTAAGCTCAGTTATAAATGTTGGTAATATTCTTCAGTATCAAGCTCCTTGTAATATTCCAAGCTCCTTGTATTATACAGGATTATTGCATATTTTCATATAAACGAAATTTGTTAAGGTCTAGTAATTGATAAGACAAACTATAGAGCTGGATATAGACTTATAAATAACACAACTGCTTCAACAATTTACAACAAATATTTTTTCCTGAAAGTACAACAATTTGTCAAATAACACTTGTACTGTAATAGTATTTTACACTTATACTGTTACTCACAAGACGGTAAAAATACGTATGGTAAGTATGGATGGTAAGTGAAGATCGATTTTTATTTTAGTGTCCAAATCAATCACCACTTCTCTCTTATATTTATTTACCGTCTTGTGAGTAGACATTGTAAGTGTAAATATATTATTACATGTGTGGTTTTGACGTATTTTGGTCCTTTCAGGCAATTTAATCTTGATGCTGATCAAGAGGTTATTTAGTTAATTTTTGGATAAATGTTATTAGTTACAATAATTAATATGGATCCTGCACGTATTTACCTGTGTTAAAATGTAGAATACTATAGCTCATTCTAGTCAAAATGAAATATTTAAAGACGGGAAAAGTTATATAAACAAGACAAAATGTAAAGAGAACTGCTCAGAGTGTTTGTAGACTTTTGAAGCCAAACACTCAACAAGATTCGTTGGAATAATTCTGCAGCTAAGAGGTTTTCAAGCTTCGGAATTCATCATCATAATTTATTTACTTTCATTCTAAAACAATTAAATAGCTAAAAGTAATGAATTGTTAGAAATAATAAATATTAACCGTGTGTATGTTAATGGGTTATAATTAACTGGCATGTGTCCGATTTCCTTTTTTTCGTTTTTAAGGCTCCATAAGGTCATCAAACCTTTAATAATGTACTTATCTAAATATATAATTGGATAATTAGTCTCGAAAAAAGTTTTTGAAATAATTTAATTTTAAATATACGTTTACCTGTATGTTAGTTTCCGAAGTTTAATCAGCATTTTTTTTACTCTTTTGTTAATTTTAAAAATGCGTTATCATTTAAGTAGGTTCAAATGTAAACTATTTGACTTTGTTATACTTTTTTTCGATCGCCTACATAAAATAACTCTCTCCCAAAATAAGTGAAATAAAGATTTAATTTTTTTGTATTCAGTTAAGTTATATTTACCTTTTTATCTATTACTTTGCATTATTGTGTAAAATGTCAAAAACCATTATACTTTAAAACATTTCTTTTATCTACATAAACATATCTGATGATTAAACAACTTCTATGATCCGCCCCTTTACAATGTAATGCTGCAGAACCTATGTTGACCTTCACCCAAAGACATTGAGTATAGATAATGAGCCATCAGACACTAATAACACAATCGCCTGTCTGTCTGTCTGTCTGTCTGTAGAAGATGGACTTCCGCCACAGCCGCCTTGAGGTGATAATTACACAAGAATTCAATATCAACACACAATCATCTGTAATTTATAGCTTAAGGAATGCTTTATTGATTGTCGTGTTGAAGCTATTAAAATAATGTTTGGGGTATTAAACATTGTTAATTTTTTGTTGGGGTTACGAAAGTTTCAATCAATAATTTTGTTATGGAAATAAAAAGTAGCACAGGATAGTTAAGGTTTTGTTAAAATTTATCTTTTCATTGGGAAACCTAAATTTTTCAAGAATATTTCAATAATGTGTAACTGTTAGTACTGTATGCTTGGTACATTGAATGGTAATACTTACTAGTAAACTGTTTGGATATAGTTTTAAAAGAACTTGTGTTCTGTAAAATTTCAATAATTTGGGGATATCGATTTTCGTAAGCTTGGTGCCTTGTGTGACAATTTAAATTACACTGATTATTTAACTTACTGTTTTGGACATTGATGCATTTTATGTTGAACATTTACGACTTATACAACATTATAACTGGCAAATGTGAGAACATATATACTGAGCACCTTAACAGAATGTGGGGTTGTAAGTATTCATGTTTAATTCGTTAATATTAATAGTAAACTTTAATTGCACAGAGATTAATAGCTCAAATAAAATTTTGTATTTCCATGAATACTAAATTTTCATTAATAATAATTCCATTAGACAATTTCACCATGTCATAGCTGGAAACGGCATGTTATATTTTAATTTCAAATGGTATTTATCATGGTTGTTTTTAAACTCATGCTTTAAAGGTTAAACTCGTGTTAATGAGCTATCGAATCAAAGAAGAATGCATCATAAAAGCCGCCTTGTAAAATTGTTATGATTTGACTTATCAAGGCTTGCTGAGAATTGTTATCTTAATATTTCTCACTATTGCGTTATTCATTTCATCATCAGTAACTACTTTGAGAAAAACCAGCCGATTGTCGGAGGTGATTTAATAGCTAAAAATAGAAAACCCGTTTCTATATAAATTTTGGGAATTTTAGGTACCATCCGCCTTATAACTTTGCATATTGAAATATATTTTACTGGCAACAAAATGTTCAATCATGTTTTCCCAAAAACCAGGCTGTCAGCTACACTTTCCAGAGTTTTCTGTACTTAAATTTATTTTTTATCAACAGTGATTTCGATATTGCTTCATCAAATTTTAAAATAGTTGTGTATTGACTTATATTTATTGGTGATAAACTTCATACAACAGCAACACACAAAAATCAATAAGGGATAATTTTATGTATGTGAGGTGCTGCTTTAAAACCGACCTAGACCGGTAGACTTTGTTACTAGACAAGCCTATATTTTGTTAAATATAATAT
Source organism: Macrosteles quadrilineatus (assembly GCF_028750875.1). Taxonomy (NCBI): domain Eukaryota; kingdom Metazoa; phylum Arthropoda; class Insecta; order Hemiptera; family Cicadellidae; genus Macrosteles; species Macrosteles quadrilineatus. The sequence goes on from NW_026542594.1 coordinate 195,631,083, forward strand.
TTTTGTATTATGTATTATGTACAATGTATATATTTAAAACTCATGTAGGGAAAACAAATAAATGTTCAAATTACTGTTATTTCTTAATATGTTTTACTATTAAAGAATACAGTTATTTTAGCCTGCATACAACAAGTTGTATATTAGTCTCTATTTTATTTATAATTTACAATATTCTTTCTCCATAAATTTATAGTGTTATTTTTTCAACAATTTTGCCTGATCCAGAGTATCAAATTCTTTCAATTATATTGGTTTCATTCGGAAACCCCCCTTTTGAAATATTAAAAAAAATTTTAACCAAAATAATTGAAAAGGAAAACTTTTGCAATTCCAAACAATTCAATAAAAAAGTAGGAGAACGTAATATGAATTTTAGCTTCTCGAACCTAGAATATTGGTGATTTCATCGTGTAAACCTATCGAATACCCGATGAAAACCGATTGTGTTGAATATTTTATGTTATCTTCAGTATAATCCCTACTTATATTGGACGATCTTTCCCGTTTCTATGAAATACGTGAAGTGGTTTGCTAAAGTCGTATTCAATGCAATACGTTTTTTAAACCAAGATAATATTACAATCATGTGGCTAAACGGTAAACCTAAGCCATCAAAATATATCAATTTGAATATTAATTATTTCGTAATCATTTTAACTACTTATACTTCCATCGGAAACACATAAAGGTATTTTGCCTCATTTGCCAACTGCGATCTTTTCATGCGATTCTCTTTATATGCCTATTGGAAATGCTGGTGTTATTATTAACATCTTCAAATCTCAAGATTATAACTACTCAAATAAATAATTGAGTTTAACCTGTTATTAAATCAGTAGCCACTTAAAAAAAAAAAAACATAAAGATCGAGCTGATATGAATATTAAAAATACCTACTGGTTTTAGGTTTTAAAATATAGTAAAGGAGAATCGACATTTTTTCTTAATTTAATTTGTCTCATTATATCAGTCTAAGATAATATTATACATCTCATAGTAAATTGGACAGATTTATTTAATTTTTTTAATTGGTACACACACCAGTATTTTAAGGAAATATCTATGGGGAAATTTGTCATTAAAGTAAATCAAAACGTAAACGTTATTACGAATTCTAAATTTACGTTTTCGAAATATTTTTAATAACGACACCTAAGCGTAACACATCGACATTTGTTGAGAATAATGCATATTATGCGATGCAAATCGTAGCCAAGCGAAAGCAATATTGAGAGAAGCTAGTTCCAATATTGTTGATATCATGGATAAAGTTATCTTATGTATAGAGTGAAAACAGACGCAATGAACATTTCATGATTTTAGTGTAAAATTTGTTTGTACTGTGTACCTTGTCGTTAAGCAAAATGGTAAATAACCCAGAAATATATTATACAATTAAAATTTGTATAAGGAATAAAAAATAGTGCTAACAATATTAAAATACAAATCGCAACGAACACATATTCTTAAATAATTACAAATTATTGGGTATCCAAGACTGTTTAAATGGAGTTAATAATTTATTACATGTTACTGGTTTTTACACTTTCTAAAACGTTATTTGCTTTATATTTATTGATTATCTTATGGATAAGATGCAAACTCTCATAGTTAACTTGTTTGTACAATTAAATTCATAGATGAAATTTCACAAACGCTTTTATTTCATACTATACAACTCAAATTTGACAAAAAATATTATTACATTTCCTGTGGCAACAAATCAAATTACTCGTTGCACCTGATGTTATTTAAATCGGGATTCACTTAGAAATTTTTAAGGAAATACAGTAATTCAATTGGGCAAATTGATATTCTTTAGTTTGCAGATTAGTTGCGGGGATATTATTTTTAATATTTTTTGGCTCCATAACAAACTTGTTGGTGCTATTGTTCCCTTTAATCCCTAGATATACAAAACTGTATCTTTTAATATATTATTTGGATCAGCAAAAATGAATAATATTTAACGATTTTCTCTTCAACACCATTCATCAACTTATGAAAAGTAAACCTAGTTATATCATCCATGCAGCTTTAAAAATCCAATAAATCAAACTTAATTTACCACATGCGAAAACAAGGAGCCAAAATATGTAAATGTTTACGAAAATCTGTTGAAAAGTAAGCTCCTGTCAAAAGAAGCAACAATACACCAAATTAGTCTCGGTTATCGACAAAGGTGTTGACATCCTGGGTCGTTACAATCTGACCTCAAGGTCACACTCGGGGTCACAGTCAAGGTCAAGGTCACCTCGTTACTATGCTGAAGCTCCCATCACACTAAGGGCAATACTTCAATCACCTCGAGAGCGGAATGGTTCTATTTTTAATACTTTCACTTTTATCATCACCTGTTAAGTTTCCAGTTCGTTTGGGTGTACTTATCTTTCAAAGTTCATAAGTATGATTAAGCACCCTCCAAATATGTTGTTTGATTTTGTGAAACTTGATTTTAGATCTATGAAAAATAAATTGAAAGAATTTAAGTTCGCTAGTTATAGAGATCCATGATCTACCTTGTAAATAAACCTTATATTTGACAGCTGAACCGTACAATTTTACTATATATATTTTAGTTTGTCATATACAATTTTAGATTTGTCAATTGTAGATGGTCGTGTTTTAAGCTCATACGTTTGAGGATTTCTTGAAAGTCAACTTGAATGCCAATGGACAATGTTTTAATTTAACAAATATCTTTTATGAAATTTAAAATGAATCCAAATTATCAACTATCAATTATTACTTAATTGAGGAAGGGGCGCCATCTAGGTGCGTATTTATATCCAAATATGAGTGAAAAATTAGTATAGAATGGAGTGAGATACGATGCTGCTAAATAAAAGCAATTGTCTGCAACCTTAACAACAAGCAGGTGCCTGCAAGCACCTTAGAAAACAAAATGATAAGCCTATTTTGTCACCTAAAGAAAACCCGTAAAATTGTTTTGATACTTTTGAATCGATTGGACTTCACCGAAGTTATGTAAACATGGCTGGGCCAAGCCAAAGTAATCCACGAATAAATGTTTGAATTCAATAGTTTTAACTAAAAAAGATTTTACATAAGAAGGTTTACAAGAAATGTTTTTACAAAGACGTTTAAAAACAATCACCCATACTTAATCCTCACGTGAAAAGTCTATCAATTCACATAAAAGTATGTATTTAATAAACATCATCGATAACACCTTTCAGTATCCCATGTAACGAAAACAAACATTACCTTTGGTAACACCAAAACAGTTGGGGATCGATTGACGCTTTCGGAAGTACGCTTCCCCGACTAAGCTGGGTTAGATAACGGTGATAAGGCACGCCTACCGACCTTGGCCTGTTACAATGTGATAGCTACAACATTGACATTGGCAATACTAGATACGATAGCTGTTTGTTAATGTCCATATATACTAAATATACATTTTTAATAGCAAAGGCAAACAATATTCCGTAATATTAAAGTGTGATTTTAGCATCATTCTGTGCTAAGGTTAAAAATTATTTTTATACTTTAAATCAAACTATTTTAAGTCGTAATGGACATAGTTGATGAGAACTACCGACAGATTGTGCTGATTTAAATAACTGAATTTTGTTATATATTCATACTTTTTAACGAATTCAAAATGATAAGTAGACTTATTTTATGCTACAGCATCTTTTCTCATATCAACTATCTCATAAACCATAAGGTAGGAAATGTAATTTTTTATATGTACCAAATTTATTATTTGTAAAATTACACATGCAATTTTATGTGTAATTCAATCTGTGACCAGATCGCAGAACAGTGTATTTTAAATAAAATTGGTGAAAGCTGATTTTTATAGATGGGATGTATACTTAAGTTTTAGAAAATCAATGATAATAGAATGAATTACGTACGGAATAATATGATCATTCAAATAGATTTAAACTGGCCTCAAGGTACTCTTGTTCTATGCAGATTTTTACCCACTGCAGAAATTTTATCATAAAGTAACAAACCAAAAAAAAAAATTGTGTTGCTTACATATAAAATTTTTTTTTATATTACGATTTTAAATTTAATTCGCTGTATAGTTATAAGGATAATAGATTTATTATTTACTCAATAATATTTTACTTTAGGTATTTTCTAAACTTTTATATTTTAGTACAACATTTTTACAGAAAATCATCTCATTGTTTTGCACACACTATTTACAAACAGGTCAACTCGTAGACATGATTTTGATAATTCAACCAAACACTTTAAAAATTCTTCACATTATTAAGAGAAGTAACTTTTTAAATTCATGAGACTTTTAAACCCGTTAAACAGCTTACAAATCACACGTTTCACATCGAACATTTGCGTTTTGCACGATAATTTCTCTATCACCGTTGCCATAATCTTGTAAGTGACTTTGAATGTTTACAAAGCCATAAATATGTCGCCCAGCTGGTAACACGTGTGTGATTATGACGCTGATCGCGTATCACTTACAACACCGACGATCACGCACTCGGTCCACCCCACCCAGTGCTACCAACCTACGTGCTTTGCATAAAAACTTGAACGTTTACGCACTATATAAAGTGTTTTTCTGCTCTATTTTCCAATATTCAGTGATACCAGCCTAAGAGCATCACAGCAAAAATATCGTTGATTATCGCAACTGTTTACACACTATATAAAGTGCTCTAGTTTCTAATACTCAGTGCCACCAACCTACACATTTTACAACAAAAATATCGTCGATTATCGCTACTGTTTACACACTATATAAAGTGCTCTAGTTTCTAATACTCAGTGCCACCAACCTACACATTTTACAACAAAAATATCGTCGATTATCGCTACTGTTTACACACTATATAAAGTGCTCTAGTTTCTAATATTCAGTGAGTAGATATAATAGGAGAATATGACCTCACTTTCGGCGTTTTAGAGGCACTTTTAGGGCACTTTTTATAGGGGAAAAATGAGAAAAAAATGGAAGAGCTTTTTTTGGCCACTTTTTTAAAGACCCAGCTCTCGACCTATACACCCCTATATAAATTTTCTACTTTTTTAATACTGAAAAACACGTCTGGAATATGGCTCATTTTTTTGGCCACCCGGCTCTCGGCACGCGAACTCGGGCGCGCTCCCAGCTTATGATGTGCTCCCTTGGACATCCTTAGTGGAAATCCATGAGTTCTGGCTACTTGGAAACCCAAGCCATTTGACATACAACGAATCACCCTTTCTCCTAATTACCTTCTCTACCAAATACATGTCCTTATACTTGGTCTTTAACAACTCCTCTGTATAGAAGCCTCCCCTGATTATATTGTCATTTTCATCTTTCAAGATATAAGTCACAGGCTTTGTATTCTTAACTTCTGCTATTGTAAATAGTTCCCCTGTCCAATTTGGAGTATAACCTTTACTAAAAACATGTTTATACTTGGAAATCCTTACGCTATCGCCTACCTTATATCTTGGCTTTTTAACTTGCTCTAATTTAGAAGTCAACCTCTCATGCACAAATTTACTATTCTTAACATTTACTTGGTTAGGCTTCATTCCTATAGATCTATGCACCTTATTATTATATTTTCGAATTAACTTTGGAAGTAAATCCAACCATTTATAACTCCCCTGAGCACTAAATTCCCTATATAACCAATTCTTTAAAGTTCTCTGAAACCTCTCCACAATTGCAGCCTTAGTTGTAGAAAATGTGTGATAGTGATTAATATTTAATTTTTTCATTAGTTTGCTAAAATATTGATTAAAAAATTCTTTTCCATTGTCAGATTGAATGTTTTTAACCCCCTTTGGTAGAATGGTTTTAATGGCTTCTGTAACCACTAACCCTGTCTTATTCTTTAGTGGAGCAGCATAAGCTTTTTTAGAAAATGTATCTATTAAAGTTAAAATATATTTATTGCCAGAATTTTCTCTAGCATAGTTTTGCATATCAATTAAATCTATTTGTACGGTTTCATTTATACCTAATACTTTGAAAGACCTTCTTATGAAATTCTTTCTTGCAGGTTTATGAAGTTCGTATGCAATTTCATTCATTTTTTATAACATCATCCTTTCCTGTAACTCTAAATACATCACCATTAGCCCCAATCAATAGATTATCTTCCATTCTTTTAAATACATAGTTTTCTGGTATATATGGTCTATTATCTATATACTTAAATCCACTCAAAGATGTGGGGTCAGCAACTAATAAATCAGGATTATATTCCATCAAATTAAACTTTTTTTCTCCATATACAAATTTTGATCCATCGTAATGCATAGATTGTGACATTAGACAAATATCATCCAAATGTTTCCCCTCTGGTAGATTTCTTATGAATTGTTTTTTGGCATCCCAACAATATAGTTTTTTATTATAAGTTATAGTCTGTTCTTTTGTAACACAGTCAGTGTCATCAATGGCAGGTTTAACACGTACTAACCTTTTATTATTAAAATTCCAATAGCCTACTTCCATTTTTGGAACTTGTGAAACATTCACAGCATCTTTACTATCTGTACCTTCCATCAAATTGCTAAGTTTCTGTTTCTTAGCATTCCAAACACCATTCTCTGATTCTAAAAATTCATAATTACTATCGTCTTGTACAAATTTACCATCTTCTTTTCGTATTAAAGTCTGTTGTAAAGTGGGCACATCATTTAAACTTTCACCCTTTTCCACATTAGTAATTTTCCGTTTCTTAGCATTCCAAATACCATTCTCTGATTCTAAAAATTCATAATTATTATTGTCTTGTACAAATTTACCATCTGTTCGTATTAAAGTCTGTTGTAAAGTGGGCACATCATCTAAACTTTCACCCTTTTCCACATTAGTAATTTTCTGTTTTTTAGCATTCCAATTTTTATTCTTAGATTCTAAAAACTCATATTTAGTTTTACCTTGTAAGAAGACATCACCTTTTCTAGTTAATGTCTGTCCTAAAGTTGATACATCATCTACAAACTCCCCATCTTTAACATTACCAATTTTACGGTTTAAACCATTCCAACTATCGTCTTGTAAATTTAAAGTAGGTTCACTACTAGCCCTAGGTTCTGCAGGCTTATTATATGGATTATATAAACGATAAAATTTATCTATAAACATATTTTTATTTAATAAATAATTCCACTTTCTCTCAATTCCTCAATAATGGAATCTATTTCATTATCCACTCCTGAGTTACCGGCTTGGCGACTTAGCCAAAGAAGTCTTAACCTATCTACAAGCTCATTAGGATCATCCCAATAAATATAGTCTATTTTATTACCAGTCACTTGTCTCAAACCTTCACCAACAGATTTAAAAAGAGGTTTAATTATATTAAGATATTTAGTATGTCTATTACTTGAAATTGGTGCACCATCTTTGTAACTCTTTAAATGTCCATTTGTAGCTTCCAAAATTTCTTTATAGTTTTGCAAATCAGCCGGAGTATAATCCTCAGGTTCTTTTAAAGTTAACAATTGCCACAAACCTTTTGTCCCCTTGTAGGTTTTATTTGCAATTGTAACATCATCATTGGCAATGTCAACTTCCTTATTTCCAATAAAAAATTTATTTGCTTCTCGTCTAATACCATATGTAGTGTCTGTCATACTACTTTTACTGAGGTAATTTCCTAAATAGTCTGATGCTAAAAGACCAAAATCTAATTTATGTGGAGTGTGTGGTTGTAATGGTTGCAATCTTGGTATTATTGGTATTCTAGATGGAGTCATTGGGAGAATCTCCATTCGAGGCCTCTCTGTTTTGGCAATTTTTTTTAATTCTTGTAATGGCTCTATTAAAGGTTGGAATGTTTGAAACCTCTCTTCAACCTCTAGAAACTTGCCACGTTTTAAAGCTCTATATTTCTCTCGTATTTGATTTGCAGAGTCAACCAATTCTTGTTGAATATTTTTCATCTTTTATTTACATTTTATTTATCTCATTTGACAAAGGATTGTACTCAAACACTTTATCATGTATTATCAAACAATATGCAGATGTATTTGCTGGCACATTTTCTGCAGTTTCAATCTCTAATTTAATATCAACAATTCCTTCCTTCACTGTTTCGTTCTGTCTAGAACAGTCTATTACAATTAGTGGATATTTCTTCATAAACTCAGCCCTACTAATCATAGGATCTGGGATAGTATTATAGTAAGTCTCTCTAAATCTCATAAACATCTCATAAGCTTTAGAGACATCTCCATTTTCAAAGTCGAGATTTAAATCACTGTAAGGATAATATTCAGAGTTTAGAAATACTTTGAGATTTTTTAATTTACAGTGATCAAATTCATCAGTTCTTTTTCGTGCACTATTATCCCTAGCTGTTTGGAAACCAAATATAATATACCTAGGCTTCTCCAAACTGGAAGATGTCTTTACTGACCATGTATGTCTTGTAGTATTGGGATATGATGGAAGTTCATGCAGCTCTAAACTTCTAAATGCAATTTGCAAATTTTTATTTTGCAATAACATCTTTTGTAATTGTAACTTTTCCCCATCTGATGGTATCACGTGTGGCATCACCCATTGAATTGAGTTAAGTGTAATTTTAGGAATCGTATCAGCAGTGCCACTGGCTGGAGCACTAGCGGTTGTTAATATACAATTCAAATCATTTTTGGATCTTTTCAACACCAATTCTTGTTTGACATTTACTAATACCTTATTAAAGTCCTCAAATACACCCATTAACAGCTCTAATGGCAAACATGTACTAAACTTGCCACCTTTATGGAACTCTTTTAAATTTGTGTCAGAATCAAATGCTACATTTGACAATTTAGTAGTTTTATTGTAAGAGCTCAATATTTTCATAAGACTAGAAATTCCTGGGTTTCTTACAATGTCTATTTCTTTACCTGCGACTTCATATCTAATTTCATCAAATAAGAATGCAAATGCATTATTTATAAAATGACCTTTATCATGATTTTCAATTTCTCCCTTAATATATAGATAACTCCTACACGGGAGAGTTAGCAAATCTTGATTATTAATACATATTCGAATTTCGTCGGAATTATTTATTGCTAAAGTGTTGTGGGGAACATAGGAGTGATTTGTAATTTTAACCACACTATCGTCGAATTGGGATTTCCCTGTAACGTCTAGAAAATCTTCCATTTTTATTAATAGAAAATTTTAACTTTAGTCCTATTGATCGTAGGAACCTAGCATTTTGTACACTTATAGATAAATTCTTATAAATTCTCATATCTTTTTTATATGACAAGTAATTGTAGTTTCTTCTCCATTAAAGTCAATTGCCTTGTCATGCTGATCGGCAAATGTAATACTGACAACATCTAAACTTCTCTTATTTACAGGAAAATATATAATATTTCTTGGAACTTCAATAATTTTGTAGCCAGGAGGAGCTTCTGGATAAAAGCTATGTATGGTGTGTGATTTGTTTCCATTTAAATAGGACCCGTTTGCAATATTACATTTTACTCTAATCACATTTACATTATTAATGTTTATTTTATTTGTAGATTCAAACTGAACACCAGGAGTAGAAACACCTTTAAATCCCAATAAAACAGACCCTAAACATGGTTTTGTAAAATCAAACACGTGGCTAGAAAGTAATGTCGCTTTCATAGTTTTATTATTAGCTGTAAGAAAAAAGTCTGGGATTTGCTTTTGAATTTCCTTTGCAAGCTCAACCACCTCATATGTTCCTTCAGAAATTTCTATTGTAACTGGAGCTTTGTGGTCATAATAGAAAACATCATCACCTTCTCCAATGGTTAATTTGTTGCCTTTAAGTTGATTTAATTTTGGAATAAGCCCTTTGAATAAAAGTTTGACTTTAGTATTAATTAATGCTTCTCCATTCTTATGTATTATAACTTTAAGTTTACCATCTAATAACTGGTTTAAATCATCAACTAAGATCTCTCCCTTTGGTAATGTTTTTTTCTCTACTTTGTAATATGTTAAAGTATTAAGTGGTTTTTTTACATTAAATATAGAATTATAACTTTGAAAATCTACTAATCCAATTACATAATCATCATTTAATTCTATGGGAGGAAAGAACACTGACTTTAGCTCTGGCTCTGTACCCGAAAATGTTATAGTAAATGAATCCATTTTTATAAACAAAAATTTTTTATGAATGATAAACATAAAATTCCACAAGTAGAACTATTTAAATCTTGTATTTGATCAGTAGTATAGAAGATTTTATGTCCCTCAAAATATTTAATTACTTCTTTTGGAGGTTGGATTCCAAATGGGTCAAAATAAATTACAATATCTTTATTTTTACGATATGCTGTCCAATGTGTGCCAGATGAACTGTCTAAATTAACTATTCCGCACTCTTTTACTCTTGGTGTTAGATTTTTTAGCTCGTTTTTTAGGTACACCCCCCGGAAGTGAGGCACGTCTTTTGCGGCCTCTAACAGCTGATAGTTGTCCATATTTTTTATTAAATTTTAATCCCATTCCCATCTTTGCTTTTGCCTTCATCAAATTTGTCACGGCATAAGCAGCTGCTCTTTCAGCAAGATTTGCATCCTTGGCCGTTACTCTAGTCCAAGCTAAGTCTGCTAATCTCATGTCTGCTTTGTTCCGAGCAGCGGTATCGGGATTATTCATGTAGAATATGTCATGCTCTTTACAATAAGAGTCTAGTTTATTTTTTGGAGGTACATTTTTAGCTAAATTCTCACGTATATTCGTTCCAGGTCCACAGTATTGATATGTTGGTATTTTCAAATTAAATGGAAGGTTATTTATAAGAGTATTCAATAACCCTCGACCCCTGTAAGGCTTTAGGAATAAACCTTTGCCCTTTTTACATGTTTTCTTATTATCATTTTTTACCATTTTTATTATATAAAAAATGTCTTTTATTCAACAAAAACACAAATTTAAAATAGTACATACTAAGGAAAATATACCAAAGAAGTTGGGTCTTTTTCCTACCAATATTCGATGTGTTATTTGTGGTCCCAGTGGAAGTGGGAAAACGGTTGTAATTTATAATTTAATTGTAAGAAAGGAAGGATTAAAATTTACAAACCTATATTTAATATCTAAATCTTTAGAACAAGAAAAATATAAAAAAATAATTGAAATATTTAGTTTGTGTGACGAAGTGAAATTACACACGTTTACTGACTGTGAAATCACACCAAATGATGTAAAATCACAGTCAGTTGTTGTATTTGATGATATAAATAGTCCAAATATTACACAATTTTTCTCAATGGGTCGACATAAAAATATTAACAGTTTTTACTTGAGTCAATCTTACAGCAAAGTACACAAACATTTACGTGATAATGTAAATTTCCTAATATTATTTAAACAAGATGATTTGAATTTAAAACATGTATATAACAATCATGTTGGTAATGATTTTTCATTTAACCAATTTAGAAATCTCTGTCATCAATGTTGGGATAAAACTAAATATGGCTTTTTTGTAATAGACAAAGAAAGGTTAAAGAATAATGGCAAATATAGATTTATGTTTGATCAATTTTATAATGACCAAGTGCAAGAGTATTGATACCATCTTCCAGAATAAACCTCTTGTCATCGTCAAACGATAGTACTTTCTTATTCATAGTTAAGGTTTGAAGATGATGATTTGTAGATTTAATTCTTGTCACATTCTCATAGTAATCTTGCCCAGTGGCAAGACAGTTCAAATAATGTTGATGTCTAAGGAGATGTTTAACTGTAGCACCATCAGCTCCTTTAGCTTTCTTCACCTCTAAAGCCTGTTTGTCTTCTTCATATAACCATTTTAGAGGAATATAAGAATATAACTTTGGTCTTAAACCACAATATTCATACATAATATGACCATCTAATTCGTCTTTAAACTTGCCTGTGACTTTTTTATTTTTATCAGCGTATAAGAAATGGTCTTTACTATATCCAGAGGTATCAAAATAGTGTAAGTCACATTCTATTTCCTTGTAAAAATCCTCTGTAACTATAGAATACATTAAAGAATCCGTATCTGTCATTAGAAATCTTTTATTCTTAAATTTTGACATATAATTATAGTGGAAATCATACATTATTACTTTACTAATATCCAAAATGGTCATTCCCAAATATATCGGCTTATTAAACTTTACAACTAATTTATTTAAATGTATAGCATGTAAATTGTTATCGAACTTTTTGCTACAGTCAAACCTTGGATTATTGACATATTTTGTTAATAGTGATTCATCCTTGAGATATATATCACGAAACTTGCGTTGGTTCATAATTGTTCGACCAAAGAGACTATTATTTAACAATTTGTAAAAGTCTTTTTCAAAATCATTTTTAGCACATTTGCGTTTTTCAATATTAAAATTAATATAGGGTGCAAGCCATTTGGACTGTCTAAATTTTAAAATTCTATGGTATTTTGTAGCAACCAAACCCAATTCCTCATATTTTTGTAATGTTTTATAATGTAAAATATATTTAGTTTTGTCATTTAAATTAGGTATTAATTTGCCATTCATTTTCTCAGGTGCTAATGGATAATCATTATGTAAATCATGTAAGCTTTTGTCATATTTTAAATCAACTTCTAAAATGTATCCAAACTCATCATTTTGATTGTATTTGTAGTCTATCTCTTTTGTCCAATGAAATCCATCCACGGGTAGTGGCTCGCACATTGCTGTAGAGTATAGTGAATTACAGTCTAAATATATTAAATAGACACTTTCTTGATTGGGATCATAATGTTCACCCATATATCTATTATTGGCTTTAGCGTAACGTGTGGAAATCATACTGACTCCTCCTCTGATTGCACTTTCTATGAACAAATGCATGTCAATATCTTGAAATAATTGTAATTTTATGCCAGTCATTCTAAGACAGGCTTCCCATGTTAGTCCTGGAAGTGAATACATGTGTACGGGGTCAAGTTTGTAATCCTTTAAACACAGGTCTCTAAATGTCTCAAACACATCAGCCAGTAGCAATACATCTGTTTTAAGATATAAATCATGATATTCTTGTAAATTATGTATATTAAAATGGGTCCAGATATGCTTTGCATGTTCATATTCATTGGGAGAGATATGTTCTTTAGTTAAAGTACTGTAAAATTTTTCAATTGGAGGTAGAGACTCTGTAAACTTATCTGGTCCTGTCATATATTCATAGGGAAATACGCCTTTACGTTGTAGTAGTGGATTGTCTATAAATCTAAATGTATTTAAATTGGAAGCTAATTTGTATAATGGAAGGGATAGAAAGTTGTAGGAATCTAAAAATACTAAATCATCAACAGAGAATGAAATGTACTTTTCCATATCTTTGGCTATGCAATTTAATTTACGATTATATTTTCCCAAGTGTTGCATTATTAAATGTCCATCGTAATTTTTCAAGTTATGGAAGAATACTGGTATTTTCTTTGTTACTTTATAGTTTAAATTACAATCATTATGGGCAGCTCCACGGTATCGGCCATTTGAATGACAATGATCACGTACCCTATCAAAATATAGAGGCTTTTCGCAAATATGACAATGTGTTGAGTTTTGGAAAGATGCCTCTTGCTCAGGAGTCATTACAAGGGGAATATATATCGCCATTTGACTTTTAATACAATCATAAGTCTCAAATAATCTTTCGAAAAACACATCCATAACATTTGCACCACTATATAACTCTTCAGAAATAATCTTAGAATCTCTCACTACAACGAATGCAAATCCAGATGGAGTATGATTGTTTGAGTTTATAAAACATTCAAAATCAGCATAAATTACAAATGGGGCTTTAAGTTGATATTTATAATTTTTAAATTGTAATGTATCTTGTTTAGACATTTCCACTCGTTGGGCATCAAAGTTTTTACAATATGTTATATGACGCTCCAATTTATCATTAGTGTAAAAATGTTGTAAACAGAACCTACAAAAATACTTCTTATTGTTATGTTTTGTAGACCGCAGCATTAACATATTAAAATTACGAATTAAACAGTAATGTGATTTACGACCTTGTTGTAATAATAATAGATCTATGTGAGCATTACTATTCAGTTTGGTTCTTCTTAATGGATATATAAATTTTTGGTCTTCAACTCCAAATACATTAACACTTATATTATTTTGTCTTTCAAATTTATCTATATCAGATATTTTAACAGGATACTTTATGTTTGTCATATTTAACTGATTTTCATAGGGTGCATATTTCGATACCCTTTCAGCATTTTTAGCATTCCTTGGATGTAAAGCTGCTAAAATTGACCAAAGGAAGCATTTATTATCAGCATTCTTTATATTTAAAACTGCTTTTGTCAATTTAATACTTTTTGGTGTGGGGATATATGACTTTGGAGTTAGGGGCTTATACTTGTAAACGTGCAACTGCCAATATTTAGTATAGTCATATATCCATCCACTACCTTCGGCTTGGTATTTGTGCATGGAAGTGTCAATCTTTAAAAGAGCATTTTCAATTTGATGCTTTAAGTCTCTCTTCTCAATGGTTAGGATAGTAAGGCTTCTAAAATCTGCAATACATTCTTTCTCATTAACTAATTTTCCGTTTTGATCCATTGAATATTTTATAAATTTGATTCTCCTTACTAAAGTCCATTTTATCGGTAGAGGACAAGACTGAAGAGTACTTTTAAGTTCAGTTTTAATCGATTCACCGACAAATTTAATCATTGTATATGGACATTTGTTACAAGAATTTACGTGTCTTTTAAAATGACCAACAACATTTCTTTTACAGAAATTACAAGTCTTATGAGTTTGTAATATATGAGATTTTAGAGCTATGTTACTATCACAGATTAAATCACAAACTTTGCACAGTTTCACCTTCATTTTATGTATTACCTTGTAGTGGCGAATAAGGTTGCTTTTTTTGGAGAGCGATGCAAAACAATGTTGACATGTGGTCTTCATTTTTATATATGAAATTAAAAAATAGGTTGGCATCTTCTATATAGTAGAAATTACATTTTTACAATTTAAATTAATGAGAAGTAATAATTCTAAATTTTAATATTCAAAACAATTTTATACAATAATATTTGGCAATTAAAATTTTCTAAATCAAAACTAAATTCTAAATCTTAAATAAAAACTCTTTTTAGCAGAATGCTGAGTCTACATTTATACAGAGTTAGTGTTAGTTATATAGAGAAGACTACCTATGAAAAAATTATATAGTGATTGAGATTCGGCGAAGTTTTAAAAAAATAACTTGTACACTTTTGACTCAAAGTCCCCAGTGATTGAGATTCGGCTAAGTTTTAAAAAAATAACTTGTACACTTTTGACTCAAAGTCCCCAGTGATTGAGATTCGGCTAAGTTTAAAAAAATAACTTGTACACTTTTGACTCAAAGTCCCCAGGTGAGTCAAATTCGGCTAAGTTTTAAAAAAATAACTTGTACACTTTTGACTCAAAGTCCCCAGTGATTGAGATTCGGCTAAGTTTTAAAAAAATAACTTGTACACTTTTGACCCAAAGTCCCCAGTGATTGAGATTCGGCTAAGTTTAAAAAAAATAACTTGTACACTTTTGACTCAAAGTCCCCAGGTGAGTCAAATTCAGCTAAGTTTAAAAAAAATAATTTGTACACTTTTGACTCAAAGTCCCCAGTGATTGAGATTCGGCTAAGTTTAAAAAAAATAACTTGTACACTTTTGACTCAAAGTCCCCAGTGATTGAGATTCGGCTAAGTTTTAAAAAAATAACTTGTACACTTTTGACTCACTTGAAAATAGTAATAACAAAATAAGGTTACATTTTAGATAGGGAAGCAGCATACAATTGACATGTAACTAAAAAACTAGGTTGACATCTTCTATATATAGTAGAAATTACATTTAAAAAATTTCATTTAATAAAAATAATAATTTTGAATATTAATTTTATATTTTTAATATTCAAAATTATTTCACACAATTAGATTTGGCAATTATAATTTTCTAAATCAAAACTAAATTCAACTAAAAGAACTAAAAGAAACTAAACTTCAAACTAAAAGAAATACAGAGTACAAGTATGAGTACAAGCATCAATTGGTCACAACCAATTGATCCCATGACCCGACACGCGACAATATATTAGGCCTACACTAGTCTAGCTTACATGTTAAAACAAGAAGATTCAGGTGATGAGCAAGGTGGTCCAGGCGGGCAAGGTAGTCCAGGCGGGTGAGGTGGTCCAGGCGGGCGAGGTAGTCTAGGCGGGTGAGGTGGTCCAGGCGGGTGAGGTGGTCCAGGCGGGTGAGGTGGTCCAGGTGGGCAAGGTAGTCCAGGCGGGCGAGGTAGTCCAGGCGGACGAGGTGGTCCAGGCGGGCGAGGTGGTCCAGGCGAGCGAGGTGGTCCAGGCGAGCGAGGTGGTCCAGGCGAGCGAGGTGGTCCAGGCGAGCGAGGTGGTCCAGGCGGGCGAGGTAGTCCAGGCGGGCGAGGTAGTCCAGGCGGGTGAGGTGGTCCAGGCGGGCGAGGTGGTCCAGGCGAGCGAGGTGGTCCAGGCGGGCGAGGTGGTCCAGGCGGGTGAGGTGGTCCAGGCGAGTGAGGTGGTCCAGGCGGGCAAGGTAGTCCAGACGGGCGAGGTAGTCCAGGCGGGTGAGGTGGTCCAGGTGGGCGAGGTGGTCCAGGCGGGTGAGGTGGTCCAGGCGGGCAAGGTAGTCCAGGCGGGCGAGGTGGTCCAGGCGGGTGAGGTGGTCCAGGCGGGCGAGGTGGTCCAGGCGGGTGAGGTGGTCCAGGCGGGCGAGGTAGTCCAGGCGGGCGAGGTAGTCCAGGCGGGTGAGGTGGTCCAGGCGGGCAAGGTAGTCCAGGTGGGCGAGGTGGTCCAAGTGAGTGAGGATACGATAGAATCTCCCCCTTTTATACCCAAAAATTGTCAAAAAAACCTGCCCCAGACAGACTGGCACCAGACAGGCAGAGAAAATTAACAATTAGTTTTGATTGGGGTCATTGGGTTACACTCAGTCATTCATTAGAGTCAGGAGCGGGAGCATGGGGCAGGAGCCCGACCATAGCATGGAGCACGCCATGGGTCAAGAGCATGCCAAGAGCATGCCCGCGAGCGGGAGCACGCCATGGGTCGAGAGCATGCCTAGAGCACACCCGCGACCAGGAGCGCGCCCGAGTTCGCGTGCCGAGAGCCGGGTGGCCAAAAAAATGAGCCATATTCCAGACGTGTTTTTCAGTATTAAAAAAGTAGAAAATTTATATAGGGGTGTATAGGTCGAGAGCTGGGTCTTTAAAAAAGTGGCCAAAAAAAGCTCTTCCATTTTTTTCTCATTTTTCCCCTATAAAAAGTGCCCTAAAAGTGCCTCTAAAACGCCGAAAGTGAGGTCATATTCTCCTATTATATCTACTTCAGTGCCACCAACTACACGTTTTACAACAAAAATATCGTTGATTATCGCAACTGTTTACACACTATATAAAGTGCTCTAGTTTCTAATACTCAGTGCCACCAACCTACACATTTTACAACAAAAATATCGTCGATTATCGCTACTGTTTACACACGACATAAAGTGGTTTTATGTGCTATGTTCCAATACTCAGTGGTACCAACTTAAAGCACTACCACTTATCGTCTATAATTATTCCATACCCTAAAATAGTACTGTATATTTTATTAAATTTGTTATTAGACACACACATTGTCTTTTGTGCGCTCAGTGTTATTAGCTTCGAGCACTAATATTTGGTAACATATGTATAGTTTTTTTTTTCATCCGTTACACTCATACGATTGATTCATCTACCCTTGACACACTATAACAGTTAGGTTTGTCTGTCCCCTCTAAGACCATGACCAGTTAACTACTGTTAATAAATATGTTACGACTAAAATAGTGTTTTCTCCAATTTTTTTTACACTCATGATTATTTTTACGCTCAGTCTAAACAACCGAGGAAAACTATTTCCTCTAAGTGAATTCGTTTCGTATAGTGAATGTTCAGTTTTTATAAATTAGTCATTTCATGCTTTTTGTAAATGTTTTCCAATCAATGCTGCCAACCTACAGCTTTACATCAACAAATATCGCAAAAATTAATTGCCATATTTAAAGTTGTTCACCTTAAAAAAAAGGTTTGATTTAAATTACTTTCAAAACCATTAGTCGTTAGATTACCAGGTAATAATTCTATAAAAAATATTGATGTAAGATAGTACTAAAACCAGGTTTGGGACCATTTCTTAAAAAATATATATAAACGGTTGTGCAATTTAATAATTTATTACGTTTTAAATTCACTAGAATCAAAAAACGAAGCAGATCACAATGTGTCTTAGTCTGGTCAAAATAGACAAGGAAATTCCAACCCTAAGTGCTCTTTGAGCTCTGAACAGCTGTTCCATTGTTCCTGGGCTGTCGTCTGTAAACTGAACAATAACTGTGTTAAGTCCGGCAATATGAGGGCTACTCTACATTGTGTCATAGATAACAGTAGACCTCTGTGAATGATAGCTTATTCATTGTGGCTAACACCTTGTTGCATTTCATTTAAGTTTATCTTTGACCAAAACTTTTCTTAATTTACGTTTCGTGAGTGGTAACTATAATTAGAAATCTTAAAGTTATGCATGTTGTAGATTAGTGAATACTAGGGACCGTGCTCTATAAGGGAGTTTGTTCATTAGAAAAAATTCTAAAAAATAGTGGTAGTATATGTATTTAGAGTCTACATGAAAAATGAAGTAAAATTGTAAGTGTTGCTCCAAATATTACGCAATATTAATTTTCTAAACATTAACAATTAGATTTACATGTTTTGAACTAGGTATAAAGGCAAAAGACATTCTCAAGAATTAATAATAACAAGAAAGAATTAATTTTGATCGGCGTTCTAGTTTTTGCGTCAATGGCAGCACATATTGCCAAACGTCATAGAAAAACATAAAATTCAGCAAACACAATTTATATTGTGAACACTTTTATAGGCTAACATATAAAACGAAAACGTAACTTAACCCTTAATGACTCCACGAAGTGTACAAACAAAACTGTATTTAATTTTTGTATGGACGTTGCTTCTATCAAAATTGGTACTTTTAGTCTATAATTTGTGTAATTCTTGTAATTTATCATTGTTAATTTTTTCAGATACAGTAATTTGGAGCGTGCTGATTAACTTCCGGTATGTATAACAATTCAAACATATCAGAAACTAAATAATATTTCTAAAGATTTTCCGTAGGTGAAATATTATTCTGTTTCGTGTATGTTTTAAATAGAAAATTTCATTGCAGAAGTGATTTCAACCTGCTTTTTGAATATAATTAATTTAAGATGATTCATCGCCAAGAGGATGTGAGCTGGTCCAGGTAAAGTGCGGGGCATTGGTTCCAGAGGTCTCGGGTTCAATTCCCGCCAGTCACAAATATATTTTATCTAGGTAATGCAACAACCCTCTAGGTATATACTGAAGTAATGTTTAAAAATAATTCCAGGCAAAAAAAAACCTATCATAAATATGATTTTAGAGTACCAGTCAGTAAAAATAATACATAGTTAAGTTCCATTTGTGGTTGGTCTGATTGATGAAAATCAATGAACACACCGTTTTAAATACGAACCACGTACCCAGTTTTATGCGTGTATGTGAGCAACAACATTTTAAGACTTAGTTGTGACCTGCTTTTCGTTACGTGTACATTCGTCTTATACTGTTAATATTTACAAAGTTGTAAACATATAACAGGTGTTACAATAAAAATTAATAATTACCATCTACGGCAAGACTCGACAATATTATTTTTAATTTACCTTTTTCGCTTTAACGGAGTCAGAATGCCTCTATAACATTTTTTAACGAATATTTACTTTCTTAAAGGTTTTCAAAGTAAAAATGTGGATATCGAAAACTCAGTTGGAAAGACGAATTCTATTTTAAAATACATTTCATTGTGCTATCACATGAAAATAATATTAAATGACATAATGTTTAAATATACAAGTTAAGTCAGACAGGTATGATAATATTCTTTATTCACGTTTCAAACGTGTATCTTTGTAACAATATCCACGGCGCTAACGAATCTAATTATTCAACGATTCTATTTATGCTTATCTATTTTTGTCGTCAAATTGAAACAACGCCAACCCTGATGAAACACAATATCACAGCTGTTTTGACTTTGATTTTCTTCTTTGAATATTCAAGTCAAGTGTTCAATGTTTGCATTTACATTGATTCAAAGTACCTATGTTAGAATATTAGTTGCAACTGTGGGTCAATTATAAACTAAACATTTGGCAAGGACTGACAACAAACATACCGTGGGAGGTCTTGGCCACCAAACAAAAACGCAAAACGGATTATTTTAAGCCTTAAATAAAACGAGAATTGCTTAGATTTTTGGCTAAATTTGTAATATGAAACTGCTATTGGGAGCTCAACAAGATATATTAGAGAGAGATGAAGCATTCTATGTTAAATTCTAGAAATATTTAAATACGTAGAAAATTAAAGTAAACGCATGTTGATTACCTTAAAATTTTTCACAAATTTAGATATGGGAAAATAAAAAAAAATCCAAATTTGGTCTTACTATTTTATTTTTCTTCGGGAAAGAATATCTCCTGAGGTGTATATATTTTTGAGTATCCATAATTTTCTTAACCTTCTTTTTTGTACATTTTCAGTTAACGGTCTAACTAAACTAAATAGAATAAAAGTATAATGTATTAATAAAAAATTGTTTGATTAGAATAATTGTTTATGAAATAAAAACACGTACAGTAGCAAATTAGAAACCACGTCAACTTCTTTAATTATATACTATATTGGTGTACATTCATGCAATAGTGAATGGTAATATATTTCTTCTTTATAATCAACTTAATGTGAAGCCTCTCTTAGAATTCAATCAAAAGGAAAATATATTGGCCTAGTTTGCATTTATGAATATTATTAAAAGTTGAGGTAATACAATCAATGTATTGCATTTCTGAAACTAAACTATGTTTAAATTGCCGAAGACCCTTAATAAAGTCTCGATGTTGATGAAATCTAATTTTTAATTTCTTTAGACTCTGAATATCATAATATTTCGCTAATGGGATATTTAATAATGTGTGACAAGTGTAGAAAATAATGACCAAATATCTATTGAAAGTGAGCTATCTAAGAGATTATATTTTCCTATCATAAATTATCCAAAACTTTTAATATCTAGGTAAAATTATCCTAAAGCATAGTAAGGTCGTGAACCTCATTTCATTTTTCAATTTTTGGATTTGAACCTAGAATTTCAATCTAGAATCACCGTGCTATAATTGCTATGACCTACCTACTATGCTTTGCTATTACGGAATATATGACTTAAGTATCTCTCTGTAAAGTATAGAGAATACAATTTGAATAACAAATCTAAAATAATAATTAATAATGATAAACGAGAGACACATAAAACATCCATTCTTATCCGATTATTGCAACTGTAACTTGTAAATTGTTATTGAATATAATTTAAACTCAACAAAATATGTTGCAACAACACAAACTGACATATATACAAGCCAACATTGTCCAATATTAAGGATCGTCCTACACTTATCTCCATTGCAATTTCAGAATAAAGTATTAAAGTATTAAAGTTTTTATTGAATAAACCCAACTTATGTCTTGAGATTGAGATTATTGAATATGATCAAGGATAAGTACATGTTAATAACTATAGACAGAGACCATTATAACGCAGACTCCTACACTGGACTCTGATATCCATAGAGTATCAACATATCAATCAAAGGTCTTTGATACACTTCAGCTCTAAGGCATGACAGTAGTAATTGTTGCCGAGTGCAATGTTCCATAAACGACTATTTAATTATAAGATTAAAATGTACTTTAGTAGGTATCAAAGATTGTCAACTGTAGTTACTTCAAGATGGCTATGTTTAAGCTCATGACAGCTCGTACTTAGCAGCATTGAAAAATTAAACATATCATATCACACATGGATATGACATAAGCTTGAAACATGTCCTGGATGAAATAACTACATTTGGCACCTTCTGGTAACAACTTTAGTAGGATGGTCATCTTATAATTAAATTTCAAAAGTGTCAAGTCTCTTAAATTGAAAACTAGATTGTAATTAAGATGTCTTAAAGGTTATCATTAGAGTTTTTTCCAAAATATAAAGGTTTAAGTTAGTACTTAGTTTAGGTTTGCCATACTAAACTGTTGCAGTATATTCCAAAATTCGTAAGCAGCTCAGTATTGTGTTTTAACTGTTTTATATTTAGTTTAACTCAGAATTAATTATATCTTTGCCAAAAAATACCTCTTCTTAAATTTTACTTTATAGGAACTAATAATTGTTGTCGAATAAAGAATGCAACTGGTTTATGAGCAATACATTTAGGACTACATTTAAGAAATGTTTAAAAATAATTTTTAAAGTTTTTCAAAACGTTCTTCAACGACAATTATTTAGTATCTTGCACTCTAACAGAGCCTAAGAACTGCTTATTTATTAGTAATCTTTTACAAATAAAAATATTAATATACATTTTAAAGCCATCTCACCGAACTAAAGTTAATATCAATATCAACAAATTATACCATCAAATAGTTTATTGATAAAAAAAACATCCATTCTATCTATGATAGTAACGATTTTACTATAGAATATGATGAGTTCTTAAAACAAATATTAAAGATAGTTTAAATTCTTTGGTAAGATTTTTAATTGGATACGTTTA
Organism: Macrosteles quadrilineatus; assembly: GCF_028750875.1. Taxonomy (NCBI): domain Eukaryota; kingdom Metazoa; phylum Arthropoda; class Insecta; order Hemiptera; family Cicadellidae; genus Macrosteles; species Macrosteles quadrilineatus. The sequence continues at coordinate 195,653,776 of NW_026542594.1, forward strand.
AGAATACCACTGTTGTAGGCCATTTTATAAAAACACCTAAATAGTTTGTAAGGAATTTAAATCTTTTTTTTTTATTTTCAGTTACAACAATGACTTTTTAGTCTACCTTTTGCATAAAAAATATTCGCAACGTTACTAAAATAATTTTGGATCAAAATCTAAAGTTTAAAACCAACAGTTAGTGACCAGAAATAGTTTGTTACACAATCACTTTGAACATTCAATACGAATAATTACTGAATATTCAATATATCGATACATCGATAGCAGGGCTAAAGGTATTTCATGCATGATACAGGGTAGATTTCATTGATATTACTCGCTTATTCCAATAATCCCTACTCGTGTTCTGTTTTCATCAGGAATTCCCCAAGTAATGCTCTTAGGTTTACCGTAATATTGCGATTATGATATATTGCTTTGCAATTTATGTTTCATATGATTATTATGGCTTACTTGTACTAGATTATTTCGTACTAATGTGATTCGATGTAGATTGTAACAGGTGTTTTCCCGTAAGTTGTTTTCGGCTGCACTTTACTTTAGGTCCTATACAAAAAAACCGAATGAAAATATCGACTATTCGATTGTTTCATTCGATATATCGTTTGGTTAGTTAGGTTAGGTTAACCTTACCTAACTAACCAAATGATATATCGAATAATCGATATATCGATCGATATTTTCGTTCGAATGAGTGTAGGCCCTAAAGTTAAGTGCAGCCTTGTTTTCTTATCAGAAGATTTCCTAGGGCTCTACTATTTTTAATTTTTCCAAGTACTTAAGTTTTTTTTTACATTATTTTATATTGAAACAAGTAAAAGCTTAAGTTACCTTTTATTTTGGTTTCCTTGTCAACTTCAAGTTCAACTAACACACTTATGTGCATTTCACCCAAAGGTGTGACATCTGCAGGGTTACAATAATATCTAAATATACTACGGTACTAATATGTTGGACTTAAAGGACACAAGACAACTAAAAAAATATAAAGTAACTTAATTAAAAGTTTTTGAAATTTTTTTTAGGTGTATACTCCATTTGATTGCAGAGGTATGTGCAGTTTTACCTAAAACATGTATTTCTGATAGTTCTCACTACTTGATGCACCTTATTTGAAATTATTAATGCACCATATTTATGTTTGTACGATAGTAAATTTTGATTTGATTTGAACAATATACTATTGAACACTTTTCAAAAGTATAAACAGTAAAATTATAAGTAACAAGGCTGGGGAAATATCTATTTATATCATAACTCCAGGTATAACACCAGTGGATACAAATGGGACCATTAGTACGCTATCTTAGTCCCTGAAAGGGTTCAGTCATCTGTGTCTATTCGATGGTCTCTATGGCACAATAGGTCCACAAACGTTGTTGATAGACTATAATACAACGTCCATTATAATACTGTCATCATTAAATTATCCAACATCAATAATTACTACCCCTTTTATATTGAACCAGAAACCTACTTAACAAGATATGTAATTTGTTTAACACACTACAGAACTATTATGGCCCTAGATAGTTGATTTAAAAGATAAGTTGTGATGATCAAAAGTAATTTCTTTTTATTTAAGGGGGAAAGATTTAACTATTGTTGATAACATCAGCTGTACTTTTCCTCCCATGAAATGTTAGATGGTATATTATAATATAAAAAAATAATTTGTTTTTTTTTAGGCAATTGGGTTATGTCGACTTAAAAGCAAATTTTCAAAGATCTGTGAATTTCAATGAATTGCACTAAGATGAAAGATACAATTTGTATTTTTAACCTTAATCCAGTTCCTTTGATAAATTGAGTTAGTGTTGAAAAGAGTCACAATTAATACTTTTTACAATTATATTAATGTTTTGTAAGAAAACGAGTGATTGGTCAGTGTACTTTAAGACTATGATTAAGTCATCGTAAAACAACGATACCACAAAACAAAGGCAGTAAAGTATAATTTTCGAATTTTCTTAGAAACAATTCCTACTGCGCTCTTGATTTTTTACTCATCTTTTCGTTTTTGTAGCTGTTAACTTTGTTTTTTACCCTATATACGCAGTGTGAAAATACGTAAAAAATACATACGTTATAGAGGATAAACATTTTACTATGTTCGCACTAAATGGGGTGTTCATTGAAGTCGTTACTCAAAGAGTGTGGGTGCCCAAAGTAGATGTTGATATTTATGTTAGCCACGAACTATCTTGGCACTATTAGCACTGCGTAAAATCTTAGATGACGTAAATTAAGATAAAAACTAATACTACTAGATGATGACCAAATTAAACCTATTTCTACAAATACCCATTAACTGTCGAACCGCAAATAATAGTATTTAACCATCTTGATTGTACAAAATTAGTACTAAAAATGTTATACTTTGTTTATGACCCACCTTCCCATCCTTGGACGCTTGGTTCTAGCCTGTAACTGTTTTACACATTTCAGTCTAGTCCTAGAAGGTTGCAGCATTATCATGTAAATAAAATCAACTTGTGATTGCCGGGTTTTGAACCCGAGACCTCAGGCTCTGAAGCTCCTTGCTCTAACAATAGACCAGCTCGCTACCCTGTGTTGTAAAAATGTCATAATTTGATAAGTTTTTCTGATGTATACGAGAACATAACATACAATTACTATTCATAAATGATGTGAGTAATTTAACTTACCAATATGTTGTACCACCAAAGAAAACATAAAATTGTTAAATAGTAAACTTTGAGTATTTTATGTGTGAAATTCACAGTAACACCCGATATTTCCTCTAAAATGGACGGTCCCTAGAAAACGAAGGATTAGGCTGTCATACATAATTTAATGAGGAGGGTATTTAGCTAAATAAATTGCTTTAACAACAATCTCAGCTTACAAGTTTTAAATTAACATTTTACCTTAAGATCCCTTTTTTTCTAAGAAAAAACTCGTGAATTTTACCATGCTATACACAAATAAGGTCAACATAATGAATGGATTAGAATACAACAAAAAATATCATGAAAACTCTTGATATCAAGACTATCATGATTTGAAACATGCTAAAAAAAAATGTTAAATGCCAATGGCTTAGGTAGATAAAACTGTTATATTCTTATTTGTTATTTTAATTCTTTAATTCGTTATACGAAATTGGATACTAGCAATTGACCCATTAAAGAATCTAAACTAGCACATTCTGTCTGTGTACGCGTGTTTAAATAAGGCTCTTCTAAAAAATAAAATATCATAAAAAACGCATTTATTTATGTACATTATTTTATATTAAGAATGCTTCCCTTGTGTTAGAATCTTTTAAAATTCCAAAGATAAAATTTCTAGTCCGATATATCAAGATACGTCTCTTCAAATTTTATTTATATTATATATCGATTGGAATGTATACCTTGTGCTACATAATTCAATGGAATTGCTTGGTAACAAATATTACCGGACTTATTACTAAGGTACATATTCAGCTAATATTCTGGGTCCTTGACTGCAGCTGAGCTACTTTTCATTATTAATAAAATGACTACTTTATCCCCAGGAATAAAACTTGATCAATAGTTTTTTGCTGCAGTGTAAGAAACTATTTTTAGACTTCAAAACATAAAAAGGTCATAAGGCTTATGATCATAGCGTATAAAATAGTGCACACGAAGCTCTATTCCAGATACAAAGCATATAGTTTGTAGCTAACACCACTGCAACGGCGTATCGATCGCCTAGCCAAGGTTATGTTCCCAATTGCGCCAAATGACAGCCCTAATTGGGGGCATTAGACACTTTACCTAAACCACACTTTTGGACATATTAATAATATGGTTGAGGAAAAATAAATAGTTTCATTAAGTCTGAAATGATGAAAATGTTCTATATATTTTACTAATATTAGGAAAATATACGTAATCTGGATTTCACCTCCCTAGTTTTTGAGCTTGTTGTTTCTGCAAAATTAAACTAAAAATACCTAAAGAAAACCATACAATTAGTAATACACAATCAGCCCTCATAAAGGTTATCAACACACAATATTATACTTATTGTCACTGATAATAGACATCAAGGTCGAAAATTCACTCGCGTTTATCAACACCCATTTGATGGATGATTTATTTTCTCAATTATCTAGGCATTTAATTTTTTTAGCTTTCTAGGAAATACAAATATTAAAAATTTCTGTGAATAGTGTTTTAACTTCCCAAAGAATCAAATAGATCACTTAAAACATTAAGTATTTTTTGTTCTCTAGATTGGTTTTTGAAAGCGCATTGAAAAGTATTTAATCTGTTGTTCAGCAAAGATAAAAAGGCAAATACCACATGATTGACAAGCTTTTGACGATTAAGGTCGATAAATTTATTAGAACAAACACCTGTTTTAAAAACTCACATATTCCATTTTTACTCTACCATTAAATGCATCTATTGTTACGAAACTATGTAGTATACAAAGGTCAATTTGGTTAATAAAATAGGCTAACCAACACCAGTAAACTTCCCATTTTACATATTGAAGCTCGTTTTTCGTGTCAAGAAACAACAAGAACCACATTTTAGACAAAACACGACCCCTAACACCGGACAGAACTAACAATAAAATTGTTTCCAGCTGATCCATAAGGACGAGAAATCTACTAAGGGAGTATTTTTTATCAATTCTAAAGGTTTTAGTTGAAGACTCTACGGTCCGTGCGAATTCAATATCAAATAACAAAAATTAATATTGCAGAGCAATATTTAAAAGGGCGATTTCCGCCAACCATTCGGTGATAATCAGAAGGCCAAGCAGAAGATGAAATTCCTCGCAATATGAGGTTTACTACCCTGCGGCTGGAATTTGGTTGAGATCCTCCTTCTATCCCCCCCACCACTACCCCCTCTACATTACCACAGACCACAGGGTTCCTACAGGGGATAATTGAAAACCAACCCCTCGGTTCGATAACCTGGCTTAGAAAGCAAACTTCTTAAGACCACCTTAGAGGGTTTACTTAATTAACCACTTAGCTATCAGGAATATATTAGGTTATCGATTACTATGTTTGATAAATTTAAAGAATTTTTGTTGTACTTACTTTTGTGTTTAAGATTCCTCAAAACATAAAACTAGTGTAAATAATTGAAACATTAGCCTATATACATTGATCATTTGATACCTTATTTTGTACTCTTTGGCTATTGCATGTTGAAGTTTATCAGTAGACTAACAATGGTATCCAACAAAGGCTCGTTGTTTGATAATATTTTTTATTATATTTATATATATATATATTATATATATTATTATATATATTACATATTATATATAAAAATCAATATATAGGCAGTTTCAAATAATAAAAAAGGGTTTGGACCTTTCCTATAAAAAAACGATAAGAAATGCCAATATGGAAACTAATAAAAATTATGTTCTGAATCAAAAAACTGTCTTAACAGATATGACGGGTCCCCAAAGCTAGTATTTTTTAATACTAAATATAATTTTGTTTTATTTATACATCTGACGTTTAGGTGTACTACGAACTTTCGATTCAAGTTTAATATTACCAATATTGTAAATTTAATTTTTACCTACTTAAGTTTTGCAACTGACACATAATCACCTTAGCTCACAATCTCATTTAATTAACGTACTAAATACTGTATAAACCATAATTTAAAACAGTAAGAAACCAGGCTGAAAATATGCAAGACTTCTGTCACGAATCAAACTTAAGTGTTGCCCAGACATTGGATGGTGACTCATTTGGCACAGCGTCGAATTACCGAGTGTGTTAGGCTATAGTCTGTAAGATAGAGCTTGTCTCTTTGCCCCTTCTATACATGGGACTGGCCTGATACTTAGAAAATTGGAATGTATCACATTTGTTCCGCGGTTAAAGGCTAATTTTTTCACATTACTTTTGTTCCGGGGGTCAGGAGTTAGATTTTGGGACTGGTCGAAACATTACTTTTGTTCCTCGGACATATATGTTGATCCGCGAGAGAGGGGGCTGTACTCTCCCTCCACAAATCCTCTCTTTGGCCGCCCTCCTAATTATTTATTTCATGTGGGCTTTAAAACTCGTTAAATTGTCATTTTCTCCTCAGAAAAAATATTAATAATTTAACCTAACCTAACCTAACTTAACCTTACCTAACTCATCCTAACCTAACTTGACCTAACGCATGAAATAATTAGAAGGAGAGCAAAATAGAGCATTTGGGGGAGGGAGAGTGCAGCCCTCTCTCTCGCGGAACAAGAGAGATGTATGCAGAACAAAAGCGATGTTTTCGGCAGACACCGAAATGAACCTGCTGACCCCAGAATGTGATCTGAAGAAGTTTGCCTTTAACCACGGAACAAAAGTGACACAAGCAAAAATTGCCTGTCCCTTGGTAAATCTGCCTACTAAGCAGACAGGTTCCATAATACAGTGTATATAAAATGTCGAACCATCAATTACCAACTACAAATAGGTAATTTCATAATTTCAAAGTCTGTTGGATAGGAAATAAATCTACATTCAACGAAACACGTATAATTACAGTTTATTTTGAAGATTTTACAAACGTATATTTAGCACGTAGAGCACTAATAGATTAATAAAAACTGTTATTTTCAAGTTGCAAGTTACTATAATAGTATAAGTATCACCGTAGCATAATTAACTGACCTTACCATATATATTTCTATATTTATTTGTACTATATCTATTGTCAAATGCACATCCAATTGGACAAACACAAGTTAAGTATTTAAAAACAGAAATGCTCAACTCTTTCACTTTTCGTTTCGTAAACCACCCATAATCTATACCAAGAAGACATGACATCACCGTTAAATTTCCCCAACGAACTGTGAATGCATTTCTCAACCAATTCCGATAGAATTGCTTCAACCTAATTGATTATACTGAACCCTAACACGAAATATAAACAAGAACGTGTGGCTGAATGATAAACTCAATCATGAACAGTGATAACAGGGTCACAAAGCGGTATTGTGACCTTCAATAAGCTTATCACTTCTGACAACAACTCCAGGAATTGACCTAGTTACCGTAATACGAGCCCTCTCTCTCTCTCCATTTAATCTTTCTTTGTTTATTATTTATTTATATTGAAAAAAAAATCAGTTTACTTTCCGTAAAAAAATCACTGTCAATAATTGTTTTAAATCTATAGGCGAAACGCATAATCATATGTTATATTGCATGTGAGCTGTATTTAGAAATATTTTTAGAAGTTGTATGCTTTTTATCCACGTTTTATAAATTTTTTAGGTGATGAATATACACGTCTTGTATAAGATAATAAGTCAATGACGCGAAAATACAATTTACTAGTAAAATAGATTACAGTCTTTACTTTATCTATGTATATAGAAAACATAAGATTATTTAAAACTCAGGATAAAGAAAACATTTTGTTCAACCGAACTAGCTCCTTTGAAAGCGATATGATAAAAAATGAATCAGACTTTCGTACAAATATAATCTTGGTTTCAAACCTATTGTTTTTATTTAACCCCATTTTGATATTGTATCATAACGTAGTCCTTAGTGTAAGCTACAGAACAATTGTTTTACTCAACGACAAAAATACCCTTTATACAATTTAAACTATACCTATAAAGATTAAGACATAAACTAGATAAAACCTAAGCACTTAAAATGGTATTACCACTTAATTGAAATATACATATATTCCTGTTAAATTAAAACAGGGTTTCATGTTAATTTTTCGTCCGGTGACGTTTGGGTGCACTGTAAACTAAATGTCCATCTCCAATTCAAGAAAGCATATTAAGCTGACGCTTTTTTTTACTACCTGAGGGTCCAAAATAATTTTCTAATACGTCAACTACATAGGTTATGAGTTTCAAAGATGATTGAGTAAAATAAATAAATAGGTAACATAAAAATTCAACATAAATCGACGTAATCTTTAATTATACAAGTATACAAAGATATCTTTGAAGATCTAGTCTTAAAATCCTGAGGTGTAACCTGGTCTAAGTTGTAAGCTAAAGCTAGACACCGTTATTAACTCATAACCAAACTCCATGAAATACTATAACGGGTTAAAGATATGTATGAAATAGGAATAGTTACCATCAAAAGTCTCCTAAAGTTATACAAAAGATTGATTGAAAATTACAATAGTTGTACTAAAGCCCACATTTCCCTATGGCATGAAAATATTTTTGTCATTCGTAAAGATTGTGTATGGCACTATGCTATTCTAAGTAGCTATGTTTTATTCAATATATCACTTTATGTTATGGCCGCTTATTCATTTCATGCTGCCAGATATTTTTGAGGAATTATATCTTTAGTTTATGATCCAAAATTATTATTATAAAATATCTATAAATTGATTTTCTTTGTAACTTTATCTTTCTGTGTTGAGAGTTTTTTGAACTACAGTTATAAACTGTTTATATTAGTAAAGGTAAAATTGAAAAATTATTACGTTCTACAAAAAAATACTGTTACATAGTTTTCATAAATGTAATTGTAATCATATGGTAGTCAGATACTGTTACTACGGCTAGTAACCAAAAATAAACATCGTCACTCAAATTAAAAACACGGGAATGTAAGAATGTTTAACTATTTAACTACTACTTTAAAACCATTTCATTAATTATAACCTCGTGCACTTTATTCAGCATTTCAGTTGCTTCTCATCAATCAATCAAAATAAAATGGAAACCTAAAAAACATTCCCCAGAATTTATAACTTGTTTCACACTATGTTCAGTAATTTCATATTTAGAGCCACTTTATGCTACATTAGGTTAATTATTGGTACATACAAACCCGATTCAAACACTTATTTCCTATGTTTTTTCCATAATTTACAAATTTAAAAAGAATAACTCTAATTTAAATTTATGTTCTTTAGCCGTGACCATTTCTTGAACATTAAGAGCTGGATCACGAGCTCTATCTGTGGTCCTAAATGTCGTAGTGAGCAGCAGGTTATAACCTCATCTTTCTTTTTTTTTACTCGACAAGCTCACAAGAGTGACATCAAGAGCCTGAAGATAAGGATATAACCTTGAAACCGGTTGCTCACTACGAGATTTAGGATCACATACGAAATCAGGTAATTTTATACAATTTTAATGTAAAATTTTAAAACATTTTATTTATAGTAATATATCTCCACTTTTTCTATCCAACCATTTTGAATGACCACTCTGAGGTAAGTTGAGATACAAACACATTTTCTAATTCAATTACCATGTCAGCCACAATTCCGTTTGATGTGCAAACTGAGCTGGTTTGAGCAGCGATGGGTTTAAGTGATAAACTAATTATTATGGGACATGTCACTCATTTGTCTCGTTCTGAACTGCTGTAAACATTTTGAACATATTTTGATTGTTGGACATATGTTTTATACCTTAACGATTTAATGTTTACAAAATTAAGGCACTGTGTGTAATCGTAAGGTTTGTTAAAAATGTAATGTATTTTATGTCAATTTTACTGGCTAGTTCAACTAAAGGTTGTATTGTAAATTATTGTAATGTATTATGTAAAGTATTTAATAACTAATAAATTAATTCGAGTAATTATAAATTAAAATAAATTTGAATGTTTGTAGAAAAAGAATATGAAAAATGAAAATTAAAAAGAAATGAAGAAAATATGAGAAAGAAATATGAAATTGTAGAAAAAAATATTAACAGTAATAATGTAAAATTACAAAAGTGAAATTGCTGAAATATATTTTTTTTTTTTTGTTAGGTTTGAATTTAACAATTGAGGTTACAAAAATTGTGTAAGTATTAGTCTAGAAATCAAATTAATCAGGAAAACATTATTATAATTTGTACCTGAAGCTTAGTCTTATATTTTATTCAAAATTCCTTCTTTTGCTTTACGTAAAAACATATAGTATATTATTATATATTATTGTATATGTTATTGTATATTAATTACATTAAATGTACGTTGGACATATCAATAATTATTATTTATAAGATTCTCCTATCACAATTGTGTTTTTAAAACTAAAGAAACTACGACCTATATTCTGTAGGGCTAGGGCTAGACCAATACAATAAGCGGTGTTATAAGCAATGCATTGAAATGGGGACATTGCAGTATTCTTGTTAGCACCAAAACAGTGAATATGGGATCAGCTGTTTTTATCGCTGCAACGTTCTCACTACGAATAGTTTTTGAAGGCAGTGGTTTATTCAAACATACTTGAAAGTGTCGAAAATAATTTTTCGCCATATTGCAGCAAAAACAGCAATTTTAATGCATGTGTTGCGGGTCTAAAGTAGCATTTTTACTCTCTATGGAGTAAAAACTAATTTTTAGTCTCTAGTGAGTAAAAATCCGCTGTTGTAAACAGCAACTCACCATCACCAACAATGAACTGCAAACAAAGAAGTGTTGTAAACAGTTGTAAATTTTGATTGTGGCAATCGTATAGATCGTAATTATTTGTCGATTTATTTATTAAGTAAGGTTTTAGCCTATTGTTGTCGATTGCTCGATATATCGATAGTATAACAACACAATCGTAGTAGACGAAATTGTTGAATCACTTACTAAGCTGCTTATTTGCATTAGCAGAATTGAAAACATACCGGAAGTCGTTTTGAGAGTTTATCTTTACATAAACATTATTTCGTTTTCCAGCTTAGATTTTGTTAATTAATGATACAATATGACGAAAAATATAGTTCACCACACGGGCAAAAAGATACTTTTAACCCTCTCTTATGCCTTTTGCATGTTTATCTTACAGTTTAAGGAAGATTTTACTAAGTGCTTGCCGAATTGAACCGATATACACTCTAAAACCTAACTCTTACTAAATTGGTCCGTTCCATTGGCGTTAAAGGTGACATCATCAAGAGCAAAGCTGGAATTTGGCCAGTTTTGGACTAGAATTAACAGATCTCGCAAATCTTAAGTGGAGATATTACGACGGGAGATCGCTGCCTTCTCTTGCCAATTGGTTCGAATCCAGCGCAAAGATAATAAGCTTACCAGGAATATCGACTTTTTACCACGACCTTTGTCACATTCAAACGCAGCACGTCTCAATAGTGAAGCTCAAATTATGACTTCATGGACTCAAATTCTCCGTTACCTCCTAGACTATGAGCTGCACCTGCAATTAGGAATATTTACCACTTACTAAGACCTATTTATTAGTTTTTATTGATACAATTATTTTCTTTTTCTCTTCTATGTCATGCATGTCGTCAATTTAATTTATATTGCTATATTTATATTTATTGTTACTTTTTATTCTTGTAACATATTTCATCAAAATTATACATTCTTTGCAGCATGTATTGTGATTTCTTCTTTTCATTGTTGTTCGTTGTTGTTGTTGTAAATGTATGTGTGTGTATGTCGTTGTTGAATGCTATTTTACTTGCATATGGGGGAGCGAGCTGGTCTAGTGGTTGCAGCGCTTGGGACTTCGGTCCAAGAGGTTCCGGGGTCAAATCCCACCAGTCACAAGTTGATTTTATCGAAGTGATAATGTTGCAACTCCTAGGTCTAGCCTGAAGTAATGTGAAAAACAATTCCGGGCTCGTACCAAGCGTCCTAGGAACAAAAGAAATTAATTACATATAAAAGGGGTCTTCAGTCAATAAATAAATATCCTAACAGCTTTCAAACAAAATAGTATATTCGTTAACAGTTAGTTTACGTTACTGAAACAAGACAAATTAATTTAACTTACACGTCCCCCTATATAACAAATATTTATGAGAGCTATACGTTTAATTCATTAGATTAATTTACTACACAGGAATAAAGTAAAGAGATTTGTGAAAGTCACGTTAACAGAAGTAGAACTTGAGAGTTTGGATCCCTGGAGAGATACCGCAGATGGCGCTGTAACAGATTATAGTGAATCTGAATAGCTTTGCTCTACAGACGAGAAAATCTGACACAAGTCTAGCTTTAATGCTTACCTGGTTGTTTATTTCTTAAGTTTTATATAAATGTTAAATGAAAACAGTATTTATTTATTAAAAATGGAACACCTGTACCATTTACGTTAGTTGTACGTGATATAAATTTAAGATGCTTAGATTTAAAATATAATATATATGTATGTAAATATAATATATATGTATGTAGAAAATATGTATTTTTATATATGTATTCTTAATTGTATTTTTGTACGATTTTAAAATTAAATCTGAACCCTTTGGGTTCGATAGCATACTCTGCAATGTTGCAGCGAGATAATAGTGGCAACACCGCAGTTACGGCCTACTGAACCAGCTGTTGCACCAGTTCTTGGGTGTCTGTGTAATGATTATATTAACTGGTTCGCGATTGTTACTACTGTTGTTTGATACAGCTGGTGCAGCATTGACTTCAATTAATATTCGTAAAACGTGTGTTATAGGTCATTAATGAAATTATATTCTGTCAAAATTAATAATGTTATTTACTAACCAGCAAGTTAATTTCTTATATACAAAAAAAAAACACAAACATCCATTAAATGCAATCGTTAATAAAAACTTCAGTGTGGGAACCCTTGCATTTTATTTACGAAATGAGAATCAAACATTATTACCAGAATAAACTATTTAACGTAGCTAACCTTTTAACGCAACACTGGACACACTAACTCAGCTGGAAAGTTTGTTCATTGCCCGATCAGTCACATTGGCACTTATGTATTGGTATAACGTGTTTGTACTGTTAAATAGGACGTCATAGGGAGTCTACAGGATTCGTTGGCTTATACGTGCCTTTAACATTAGTATGATATTTATTTAAATCCAGTAAATTTTAGGTAGGTTTTGTAGCTTCTATTAGTTGTAGAAAATATTGATGTTTAGTTGATCAAAATCTCCTCCAGCACTTCATTCTCCTTCAACTATGAACTTTGTAGTATTATTATATTTAGTAATTAATTTATAAAGTTTGTAAAATCCATTCGCTAAACAATATGTTGTTTCATGTTGTTAGACTCCTTATTAGGAGACTAGATATTGCTTGTCATGAATATAATAGTGATTAATATCCCTTTACTGCCGAAATGATTCTCGTAGTCTGTAAGCTACCGATTTCAACTCTCATAGGGAGTATTAAGGCTATGATATAAGTTGTAAATTTAAGTTTTTTTTTGTCAAACAATAACAATTGAACACGGACCAAAACGTTATAACACCTACTTTTGGGTAATTAGTGCCAAAGTAAAATGTTAGTAATTATTTACACTGTTGTGAGAATGAATTCAAACTACAGTTTAGTGAAGTATAATTTAAAACTCAAATCATCATACTAACCCCAAAGTAGGCCTACTTAAACCATGAAATTATGGAATTCGTCTAATCTTATTGAAATTTACACAAAAAACTACTACAATTTCAATACAATGGAGACAATTATTCTTCCTCAACAAAAATAATTCCTAAATTTTTGGTACTTACAGAACACCCTGTGTAATACTGAGTGCGAGATAGAGAATGTTGTATATCCCTTATTGTCTAATCAATTCATGATAGAGGCGCAGGGAATGTCAGTCGAGGTACTATTGTTGGACAAGTGCTTCAATTGCAGCAACTAGAACTTAATTGTGATACATGGAAGCTGTAAACCTCACCCCTCTTCCCCTCACCAACACCTATCTTCCCACTTATATACATCACCTACACGTATACACTTGACTGAAATTTGTATTTAAAATATTTATGTTCGTAGACGCTCAATCTATTTTTACAATGAATAATGTTATCGCTTTGGTTTAATGAGTGCAAAAGTCGAACGATACGTAAATACCCTCCAATCGTTTTACAGTCCAAAACTAAAACTACATATGTTTTGTAATTAGCCTCTTACAAGATTCAGGAATCTGTTTTTACTTTAGTTAAAAAATAATTAAAGTCTGTGGCTTAGACGGTATCACGATAAAGTGTAATCCAATTCAGCGACGTCTAGGGTTCTTGCTGCAATGGTACCAGTTAAAAAGTTTTTTATACGTATTTGCCAACCTCGAGTTCTGTAGCACTATAACGCAAGTATGACTAACAAATGCAAGTTAAAAATAATTTGTAACTCTATAAAAGAAAATCCAATGCTACTGCCATCTAACTTATACAAATTTAATTTTTCAATTTAAATACATCTCAACCCAAAATTTCAATACCAGAAATTCTCGCTTCAACAACCAAACACAACAAAACAATGCTCCTCGTGTTAACATGTTTTTTTGTTTCAGAAACGCAAAATATTTCAAAATTGAATTGATGAATATAAATTGGATGAAATAAATATCAGTCGGATCCAGGTTAGCATTTCCATTTCCAGCTGGAGCACGCGATGTATTGCTGAATGTAATACAACATTGGAAAACAACTGTCAGTGGCCTTCGAACGTTTGATCATTGGGCTTCAGTGGAGTCGACTTTGTTGTTTTGCTGTAACTGGTCGCGTTTTTTGAAGGGGATTATCAATGTGAAACGAGTTTTTGTAGTGAAAACGTTATTTGAAAATACTATTTTGTGTGATAAAAAAATTATACATTTTCAATTGTTAATTAAAGTATTTATTTTTTTCTTTTTTACATCATCATATAGGGTTAACACTCATATTGATGAGAACAAGGAGGAATATCTAATAAAAAAAAAAATAAAAAAATTTTAAAAACTAAAAAAATAGACAAAAAAAAATAAAAAAGTTAATTAAATTTTTAAATGGTGAGGATCAAATAGAGTTTTAGAAGGAATTAAATGATTTAAAAATATTTTTACATAAAAACAATATTTTATATATTTTACATTTTAGTTAATTTTTTACTAAAATATTTAACACACAGCTTAGACAAAAAAATTCATTAGACACTGAATAGGTACTTAAGTAAATAAATACAGCCCTTATCAATGTGGCCTTTTTCTTAACATTTGTTGGAGTGGTATAAACCATTTAATTTTACCAATAAATAAATAATGTGTAATAAATGAAACTATAACTGCAAACATAAAAAAAAATTGTAGAAAATCCTCGGTTAAAAACTTAAACCTTTTTTACCTGTTTATTTGTTCTGATATAAATTGCCAAAGATTTTTGACTAGTCATGTATACATTACAAAGAGCTTATTTGCAGTATTTACAAGGTTTTAAAATAACTAACAATAGTCATCGTTATCATTTTAAATTGTGTTTAACGTTATTCAAATGTATTACGAATGCAAATAAAATAACACATCATTTAACATTTATTGGGTTTTTAAGTGTTTATTTTAATAATTGTTTCAATTTAGTATCATTTAAGTAATGTATTAAGTATTCAATGTGGATAATACATGAAACACTCGTAAATCTAATCTTAATTTTAAGAGAAAAACTTTAACGTTACACAAATTCCACCTACTTACACATTCATTTCAATTAAGGTAAAAGTAGAAACTCGGAAATTCATTAGAAAGGGGAATTTGCATTTAGATATTCAATGGGGAGATTCTCTTGAAATAGGAGTTTAATCCTGGCTAAGAACCACTGTTCAGCAAGAAATGAAAGGAAAACAGCTCTCCACGACGTTCATAAAATGTTTCATTTTGTATGATGTCTTCATCTCTCCGAGCGCTCCAGTATTTTTAAGAATGTTTAATTTTAGCTCTCTTCCCTCTTGTTTTATTTTTTCAAGTAGTAAAACTTTCCAAGAGAATTATCGTTGGACGTTTAGTAAAATATGGTGAATAAAAGAATTCGGTGTTAAATATTTAATGTTCAATGCCTCAAGGAAAATGTTCTTTTCTAATATGTATTATGGGTATTTTCTCTTTATTTAAAGGCAAAAATACTTTGTTACTGAGCTTTGGTTGAGAAAATTGTCTAACTCAGTCTAAGATTAAAAAAGGTTCAAATACCTGCTATTAAGCAATCCAAATTTGTTGTTAGAACAACTAATTGTCTGGACTCAAACTCCGCCGGGTTAGCGTCGTCTGTTTCTTAACTGATCAGTTACCATAAATGTCTCGTGTTCGTGTTTGTGTCGTCTGTAAATGTTTATTTATTTTCGTGTAAATATGACGCTCTTCGTATGAAGAAAGAAAACTGTCCTTGTGCAGCCTGATGATGGGGTCACACAGACACCGAAACTAGTTGTTCTAACAACAAATTTGGATTGCTTAATAGCAGGTATTCGAACCTTTTTTAATATTATTTGGCAATCCGGAGGCTAACAACTACAATCCGGTCTAAGAGTTTGATACCGTAAAAATGATTAAATGGGCATTTATATTAACAATCAGATAAGCTAAATATAACCTTTCCAAATTATTATTAAACATTCACCGAAGGCTATTTAAAAACCTGGATGTTTTGGGGTGGGGGAATATCGTCCAGAACCTTAATATATACGCGTGAGAATGGGTTATGGACAAAATTATGTACAATTTATGGACACTCTTCTTAAAAACTCATTTGAAAACAGAGGTAGAATGAATATTATGTTCAGTCTTCTAGCTTCCCTGGTACTAAATTCACACTAGTCCTAGACGTAGGGATTACCACAAAAACCCTTTGTATTACCTACGACCTCAAAAGAAAATGTTCTTATATTTTTTGTCTGTTAGGAAAGAAATCCATGGTAAGTTGGTGGTACATCAAATGTTTCTCCTAGGATGCTTTACACTACCCGGGATAGTTATTCAATATACTTTGTGCTAGACGTAGTGGTTGCAACAATATAACTTGGATTAAATTTGCAGTGTTTTGGCCTGATTTGAACCCAGAAACTCAGAGACAAAAGTCCCGTGCTCTATTACTAGACCAGCTCGCTCCCCAAGATGGATCAGATGTTATCGTGACGGACTTAAAAATTAAATATAACAAAGTTTAGGATTCACCTTTACGTAATAACACTTACAAGAGTTAAAGTTTATCTTTACACTTAAAGCAAATGCAAAATTAAAAGAGTTATCAACGACCTGTTTAGGAAAAGGTAACGAAACTAAAAACTAGAAGCTGGTGCAGTAAATGTGAATAAGCTGCATTATCGATGGGTCAGGGCTGAAGGTGAGTGATGCCCAAATTGCAGTAATGGCCTCGTAATTTGAGGCTTTGACCTTCCCCGACTTCAAGATATTCTAGCTTTGGCAACCCTACGATAACTTAGTCACTATTTTCATACACTAGCATTGTTAAAACTCGATAAATTTACTTGAGGCTAGAGTTGATATTATACTTACCCAAAAGAGAATACACACATGGAAAAAAAGACAAGTTTAAGATTTGGTTATGTTTATGTTTAGGAAAGTTTCTTTTGAATATATAGAGCTGGTATAGGGATAGTGTACGGGACTTCGGTCCTAGAGGGCTTAGGTTCAAATCCTTCCAATCCCTAATGGCAAAGAAATAATTCTAGAACCTTTAAGCCAAGCTTGAAGTAATATTTTAAAGGGCTTCTGTCTAGAGCCTAGTATTCTTGGATGTAATGTAGGACATAAAAATGTAAAAAAAATACGTATCGATTGTAATTTTAACAGATACAGCAAGATAAAAAAATTACACATTTGCTAATTCAAATAAAAAACTACGATATTATTCATAATACTAGTAAACTCGATCAGTTTCCTAATAAACCAAAAACAAAAGACTCTTTCTTAGCAGTATTGTTTTTAAGTACGTATATTTACAATGCAGTAATATATCACAATACATCGTAATGTATTTTGAAACGAAATTCGTTTCCTCTAAATAGTATTTTCTGTATTTCTCCTTTAAATGACGCCTTCATCAATCTTCATTGGGAATTCTCAGGCCTTGAGCCGAAGTTTGATGGTTTCCTTCTTAATATCTGAACATCAACAATATTCATCATTCAAAAACATTGTGGAAAGTATTTGTTAAACGAATGGTATCAAAATTTTATATTCAGTAATCACTTCTCACAGCAATTGCAATTTAAGATTTTTCAGTGTTAGTTAGGTTACATTTTAGTTAAATATATGTATTTTAACTATTCTATATATTTTGTTTTTTTTTCAGGTTGCATGTACTTACACACTTAAAGGTAAGCCATGATACTAAATATTATAAACTTTAATTTGTTTACGAGCGAAACTAAGAATATGTCAAATTGTCAGCAGCATGTTTATTTAACATATTTTCTGATTGTTTAGGAGTTGGTTGGATTTTTTAAGGCCTAAGTGAGTAATTGGTTATTCTTATCCTTTATAACACATCATTGTTTATTTTCAAGTATTATTTAAACGCAGATAAGAATTTGATCTATTCAAAATTGAATTTAACAGTTTTATTAAATTATGCTTTTTTTCTATAAAACACATCTCAATCGTATTAATTTATATTAACTATATACTTTTTAAAATGTTTTACTTGTCTTTGAAATATTTTTGTATAATACTAAACCATATGTTTTTAGTTGTGAATTTTTATGTTTTATTATTGATATAATGGTATTTCTGATAAAAATTATAAACGAAAGTGTATCTTTTCAATCCGATTTATTTTAATTTTACACAAATCAGTATATTTGTAGAGTTTTGTTACATTTAAGTTGTTATCTTAACAATAGAAAATAATTTTTTTGTAAAAATAGTACATTTAAATTTGTAAAATAGTAAAGTTTGCAGGCTAAGAGGAAAACATTAATTATAAACAGGAATTTTACACTTCTTGAATCCTTCTTGAACAGGGTTTCGAAAATAGTTTAATAATATCCCACGGGCCTTAACAACGATCTCATAAATATTTCCTTTATTAAAAATACATTTTAATCCCCAAAGTGCATTTCATTTCGCTCAGAACGGAATTTTAGATCAACATTTCTGAAACCGTTTATTCCCAAAACATTTCAAGCGCCTCCGGGGCCTTAAAACGGCATTTCATAAATAAACATTAGTATTATTTACTTGAAATAATTAACAATCAGGAAAATTATGTAAAAAATTACTACCTACGCTTGAAAACAGACAGTGCACAAAGGTTTTATAAAACAAGACGCTTGAGGAATACAATTTTTAGTTTCTCCTAATGTCAAAAATAAATATATCACGCAACTAATAAATACTTTTTGGTATTTTCCTAAAATGAGTAAATATCACTACACAATGTTTTTTATGGTTTCCGATATCCGGAAAAATGCACATGTGTGGTCAATATGTGTAATGATTTTTTAAAAATAATTTTGGTTTCCTTATCTTAAGGATAATCTTTACTTTTAGGGTCATACAATTCAGGAAAATATCGTACTCTCATTACTAAAAATATTAACATAGTATTTTGTGTTAATATAATTATCAGAAAATATTGTACTCAATATTCTGTTATTTAGAGAAGTTTAAATAGTATGGGTATTGGAGGTTGTCTGGTTGATTCACAATTGCGCAGCACTTCTGTTTTTTATGCCCGGGTTCAATTCCCACACACTACAAATTGCAACTTGACACATGGCCATGCATTTACCTGGCGCTTTAAAGCTCCTGAAAATTATATATATAAACTTAACCAAAAGCAAATGCAAAATGAAAAGAGAAATTATATGCAATGCATATAATTATGAAATTATTGCAAAATTATATGTGCCTGTAACAAAACTTTAAAATAAAACTACAAAATATTGTTTTATCCTTGAGCAATATAATTAAAATATGTTAACAATTATTCACTAAATGTAATAATTTATGAAGCAGCTTTGTTTATAAGTCTAACTAATGAAACTGTTCTGCACATATAATTTTCAAAGACGATGGAAATGAAAGTAACAGACGATCCCATTTAGAAGAGAGAAGAGAATGTTTGATAAAAAATTGAGGTCTAATCTTCTACTAAGGATATCCATTTGGGATGAAATAAAACCGAATTGGTTTGAGCATTGTAGGCATTTTCTTTGGCCTTAGTGAATAAGGCAATGAAAACTTAATTGTTAAATAGTGTTTATTTGCAATCATTTAATAATTTGAAACTAGCAATAATCGTCGACAAATCAAAACTCTTTGTGAAATTAATTGAGAAGAAATATGTTTTAGTCATGAGAATGTTATTACCTTGCTATATTATATTAGCTGATATGTTATTAATGATGTTTTTTAACATGACATACATTTTAACTTAAAAATAAGAAAAAGATTATTTCAAAATATACATATATTTTATTCTTGTAAGCATTGCAATAAAAGTCCATATTCAAAAGTTAAATAAGATTACATGTTGTTCGAACTTTTACAGGAAATGTGCAAACGTAGGGACTTTTCGAAGTCTGTGTAAAAATGCAGTAAACTTAGTTTACTATACGTAACCGGTTAAAATATAAAATTTTTAATTTACTTAAAAACTTTTTGGTTAGGACTTATGCATTTTAATTTGTAAAATATTTTTCTTAAAATTTGAGCAAAATATTCTTTTGGTAATTAACTGACTATTTTGAGTACACAGGTAAATGTTTATGAGAATTGAAGTGGAATATTTAAGTAAAAAGGTAATTTTCTAACAAGTAAAACTAAATTGTTTGTTTTAAAATTAATTTCATAACTTGTCCCATAGTCATAATAAAGAAATACTTAGGAAAGGTCAAGAGTTAGAAGGGGAGTTCTTATCAAGATGAGAAAAACAAAGTGGGTGTCTCATGCGATTTCGTCATCAACTTTAATATGTACTTACATTGGCGTTAAAAATACCACAACAAACTGAAACATTGTTGATTCTTAATAAAAAATGTATGCAATCATAAGATAACAAAACAATATGCAAATAATAAATATTTGCATAATATTATGATATATTTGAACATGTGTACTTAACAATTACATGGCATTTTTACTCTCTATTCAAAAATATAACCTTGACTAAAATATGTGTAGGCTAAAAATACCAAAAACAGATATCCCCTTACTTTTCTGAAAAATCAATAAATGTTTATGAGTACATTTGTTAGTTCAATAGTATTGTATTGAATAGCGAGCTGGCCTTGTGGTAGAGGTCGGGGCTTAGGTGCCCGAGGTCCCAGGTTCAAATCCCGCCAATCACCAATGGACTTTATCTATGTAATAATGCCACAAAATCCTCTAGGGCTTAAAGTAATGTAGAAAACAGTTCCAGGCTAGACCTAGCTTCCTAGGATGTGAAGGTGGGACATAAAATAAATTGTACATTTAAGAGTTAGATTTTAAATTAGTAATTGAGCTTTTTAATTAGACTGAAACTGTTTAACTGGAAACAATAAAGTGAAGCAGATAAGATGATAGCGTTGAACAATTGACGTCGATTAAGAATTTTCTCAAGTCGTCGATACTGCTCGTCCATTAATTGACTTTATTGGTATTGCTCTTATTTATAACGTCAGCCTTACGGCTCAATTTTATTTCGTCTTTCAAAAATGTGCTATTTAAAAAAATGTCCTTCAGGTAATACTTTACAGATTCTTTAATATCAGTTTAGAATCGTGTGTGTGTCATTTTACCCAGTAAAATGAATAAGGTAGTGGTGACTGGGTGGCTTAAGTTGGAAGCGCCATGGACTCTAGGTCCGCAATGTCGTGGGTTCGAATCCTAGTCAATACCACTATATTTGTATATGTACACTTAATACTTATGATTTACCGGTTCGCCCCTTGCTATGCTGGATACGATCCTCGCCCAGGTCCATAGCCTATGTAAGAGGCAAAGTAAGGCTAAAAGCCCACTCCAACCTCATACAAAACAAAAATCACAAGGGAACACATATATTTAACACGTGAAATAGTGAAAATTGAATACAACCTTAAAAATTCAAAGTAACATATTCGTTTCCTACATTAAAATCGGGTTTTCACTACATTAGAAGGAAACAGTAAACGTAACATCTGTGTAAACAATGAAAAACTTATTACATTTCATTTATATAATTTGTTGTCTCTAACTGATTTGTAGTGTTGTGACAACGAATGTTTAATTTATCTTTATCGTTAGAAATGCGTAAAATATTTGTTTCTGCCTGTGTACATGTCATATTTTATGTCAGATATAACATGTTAGTCTCAAAGTGTGGAACATTTTTGTCTTTGTGAAATATACAAACATAGCTATTAAATTCATAATTCTGAGTTGCACTGCTCATTCTTTGAATAGTCCTATTCCACAGTGTCTTTCGGAATATTGTATAATTGTTTTCACAATTACAGAACAGTGTATAAGCTTTTGATTCTTTCTTTTACAGACATATGGAGTAGCACCGAAGATACTAAGATAATTGTTTTTTTTTGCAGCATTGCTTCTTGTGGTAGTGACTTTCGTACCATTTACCGTTTTAAAACAGTGACATAACTAGTTATCCAAGTTGTGTAATATTGTGTACTAACCTGAAAAAAACTTTAAAGATTGTTTTTTACAAACCACATGGTTGTACATTGTACAATAAATGTAAATTTTATTTATGTATTATAATTTTTTTTAAAGTGTAAACCAGTTTGTCTCTGTCAACCAACCACTTTGTAAACGTGTAAGTGTCGCAACCCGTGTTAACACCTTTAAAGCAGTGTTACCGTGTTAACTAGTGTTTGTTACTACTCACTTAGACCTGGCAACGTCCGTAGACTTTAGGGCTGAATAAAATGTTTACACCTTGTTTCTATTGTTTATAGCTTGTTTCTACCTTTGGTTTTGTCGTGGTCCTGATTATTTTACAAACTTAACAATCAGGCTAAGATTTTAACTACTCTTTTTTGAGGTAGGGATGGTACAAGTTTTTGTATGAGAATATGTTTTGAAAAAGGAAAGTAACTGAACAGTTTTGCTTAATTTTTTTTTTAGTTTTATTTAATTTATATTAAAAAAAAATTAATTAATTTTGATATACTTTTAACCAATGTTTGTAACGTCTAGCCTAGTATATGGAAAATGTCAAAAAATTTCATGATTTCAAATTAACAATTTAATAATTAATATTGTGGCCATATTTGTATTGTATTTTCAATGTTAGAATATAAGCGCATACAAAGTAAATAAAGCTTGGCTCATAAGTACAGAAATATTATATCCGAAAACATATATTTGTATTTAAGAAAAATATACGGTATTCAAACGTGCTTGCATTACTTTAGTTAAGTACCATTTTGTATTTACTTAGTTTATTATATATTTTTATCTTAGAACCAAGCCATCTTGGATTTTCGCGATGATATTTGAAAAACAAAGTATGCTGTATGAAATAAATAAATGTTTGTATTTTACAATAATTGTAAGAACTAGTGACTTTATAGTTGTGTTAAATCCTTTAAATAAATTTACATTGTTTTAGGATTGTCCCACGGGGATAATTAAGTTGGGAAAATTAATCGATGTAGGATCAGCGGTTTGTCTGAAATCAACAATGGACACTTTACAAAATTCACCAAGTATTTGTATCAACAGAATCTACAGGGTGAAAAAGGTTAAAACATAGTAGATCATCGAACACTTATTAAATGGCTAAGTTAGTTCCATGTATCGATGCAGCTATAGTATAAATAGTGGCTACACTGCGAGTAGAGTTGAGCAGAACACAACTGCAGTATATAACAATTAACCACACCCCTCCCGTGACAATTGTGGCACTTGACTCAAATTATAATTGAGCTGCCTTCCACTCGTATTGTGTTGAGAAAACATAGCTCGAAATTATTTACTTTCCAGAAGGAAAGTAAATTTACTTAATTTAATAAGAATAAGAATTTAAGTAAGAATACTGCGGCAAAACAGCTGTTTTAATACTTAGTTTCTTGGCAAGGTTTAGAGGAAACAAAATCAGCTGATCAGCTGATTTTTATACAGTTCCAAATATATGGTATTTTCTATATTGAATTTAATTTTATTTATTATTGAGTTGTATTGTATGATTTAAAACAATAAATAAATCTGTTATCGATATATGTAGAAGAATTGAAACTTACATCTTTCATTACAGTTTGCATTGCATTAACGGATTGGCCCTTAGGCTACTACATCTAAAAAACTAGGGTGGTTTTCATTGAAAATATTACTGCAAGAAAGAAACAACTGTTTTGAAATACACGATGCAAGGTGCAAATAGCAATTTCCGGTTCCATTGGCAAAATAGGGTTAGAAAAACTTGATTTCAATTACTATCCACTGATTTTGTCAAGAGAAATAGTTCCAAAAAATCATGTTGTGCCATCCTATAGTATTTACTTATTTTGATTACGTTTCGTGGTACCTTATAAACCAATAAATACATTATTCAGAGAAATTTAAACGTAATTGATTATAACGTATTTTCATTTGTTTTTAATTAACATTGGTGGAGCAATACATTTAGAGTGAGTAATTAATTAATCTTAATAACGTATTGTAAATGAGTGCACGTATAAAATACTTTAGAACTTATTTTTACTGTTTATATTATTTTTTTCGTCCCAAATCATGTCTATAAGCATATTACTTAATAAATATTTTCTTTTCACAATCAAACCTACTTCATACTATATTTTAATCGTAAAAACATAATCTGCTTTAAAATAAATTGTGTTCACAATCAAAACCAGACAAAGGTAAAAATGATTCGATAATATGATGACAATTATAATACTAATTGACAAATCACAATTGCAAAAATCTTTTATCTCTGTAATTGGATTTTGTGCCATCGAAGTAATTGCATATAACTGGATTGTCAGTTTTTATTACCTATTACAATTGACATTAGCTGTTTTAATTTTATCAGGTTTAAATGTTGAGTTGATTAGTATTTCATTAGGTTTGGATTTAATTGATTCGTTCAGCACTTGAATTTTTAATCTAATTTGTAAATTAATAAAATGTATTAAAAAGGGATTTAAATTAAATTGATTTTTGATGTAAAATGATAAAGTAATTAACAAAAGAAATATGTCATTTTATAGACTTACTTGGACACTATTTTTAAATTTATTTGACACTATAACTGGTTAATGTGGCAACGTATATATTAATATAATAATTATAATATTAATTATATTAAATTCGTTTATATTGTAGGAATAAACTCATTAGTTTGTTTGTACTTTAATCATTTTGCGTTTTTAGCAATATTAAAACAATTATAAATAAATCTTTCTTACACATTTGTAACTACATTAACCTAACTGTTATTCGTATATTGCGATTTCAATTTTGAACATTTATTTTAAAATTTAAACCCGCGATTTGTGATTAAGAAAATGTTATAATATGAAGGATTGGTGTAAGCTTAGATTTTAGTTTCCAAACACAAGTTAATTTTTACGAAACTTACAAATTCACTTTATTAGATTAATCATACATTTAAGATAATTTTTCTCGTGCTATTATGAGATTTTTAAAGATATTTATCTTAAAATTTCCTACTAAAAACCCGTTATTTAAAAACACGGTTACAAATAGTTTTCCAAATACAGGTCGACCTTTCATAAAGCCAAGTTATCAGACGTTGGTATTGGACCTAAATCCTTTGGCTCGATGTCACGAACAGAAATAACCCTCACACCAAAGCCTTCGATAGTGTCAAATGAAACTGCAGTGAGAGTAAGTAAAAGGTAACAGATATCACATTTTAAGGTTAACTTTAATTAACAGCTGATTTCAATTAACAGCTGTAACAGTCTAACATATGTTTGCGATTATTTGTTTTAACTCAAGCTACCTATTTACATTCATACTGTTAATAGATTTAAAGTTGAATTGTTGATTATTATTGAAGTTTTAATATAATTATTTACTAATAGCACCAGGACAAATTGTTGGCATTGCATTAATAAGACTATTGTTCTAAAAGAACGAGGTCGTGTTGAGAGAAAGAACGTTCCTGGTGAGTCATCTGCCATTACGGTCATTACCGAGTTGTTTCCAGCAATGCCATTGTCAAGGTCAAATGCAGCTTGAGCTGTCTGTGCATTTGTTAAAGAACATACACTTTTTACAGCTGTGGAATTGTACTTAAACAAATAAACTGTTTTAACTTAAAAACCCCAACTGCTTTTCACTATATTTCAGTTTAGTCATAGAAATATTACTATAGATAAAAATCCATTGGTGATTGGCGGGATTTGAACCTGCGACCTCGTACTCCGCAGCCTTTAGCTCTATCACTAGACAAAATCGTCTCCTACATTTAGGAATAAGACTCAGTAGCAAATAATAAAATATTGTTTTATCAATAATAGTCGAATACAAGTAGTGTAACAGGTCAAAGACGCAAGCAATATATTTAAATAACCAAAAAATAATATAAAAAATATTAGGCCTATAGAAGTAAGACATTTTTTCAACTTCATCATAATACAGGTTGTTTAACATGAAATGAAATTTCAGTCCACTAATTATAGTACAGCAATTAATTAAATATTTTAATTTCAAAATTGAAACATTCTAATAGTTCATATATTTGTGAGTTAGGTATATTGTGTTTAATGAGAAATAAAACATCAGTAACTTAATAACATATAATGTTTACAATTTAAACATTTTCCATGCTTTAAAAATGTTTTTTTCCGTATTATTAATATAAATATATGTAATGTACAGTACGCAAAATTATACGTCTAAAAGGCCAAATAACACTTTGTTGAGTACATTTTTGTTCACTTCACACAATAATCTTTAAGTATCTTTTTAACGTTTAGGTGTATCAAAAGCGTATTAAAAATATAAGTTTTCGGCAATGCATAGTTTTTTTTAGCACAATCAATTATGGTTTTATTGTTTTTATTGGGTTGTGTACACATATTTTATGTTTATAAGGTAGCAATTTAAAATGCTTTACCATGAGGGCTGTTTATCCTCATTTGATGAAATTTGTAATGATAACCTGCATCTAAGCATGTTTTATATACACTTAAATATCTTTTGTAAATGATGCTATATAATTAACTTTGTAAGAACAAAACATATTACAGTGCGTTCGAACGTATCCAGAAACCAACATAGGATAATTTATTTTAAATAAAATGAGAGTAATTAAAACTTGGTTATGAAGGTGGAAAAGCCTTGTGTATTCACGAATAATGATAGGAACTTTTAATTGATAGTTAATCGCAGGCATGGCGATCAACGATGCTTTGTCTGTTTGCAGTTTTTTTATATATTAACCCCTTTCAAATCATACACTTATAAATTAAATAAATAATTTTTTACAAGCAGTTTTTCAGTTTAAGAACATTGATTACCTAACTGCTCTGATAACAATTATTTATTAAATTTATAACGAAACAATGCACTAAAATGTTATAAGTCTATTAATGAAAACACAATAGTTGTACCTCAATTAAAGACTATCGATGACAAGGGAATTTTTTAATCTCCTTCATTTTATATTACCCTTCACAACATGTTATTGAAAACCTCGATAAGAAGTTAGCCTTGATAACAATGTATTTTATCATCCTAGTGAAAGTCTTGTTGTAAACAATCTACTGTTTAAACACAATTAAACATAAAAGCAATTATTTTAATCTATTAAGTTTATATTTAATTCTGACCTGTCAAATTGAGTTGAAGAACGTTGATGGGTGGTGATTTAAGCCTAACATAGAAGAAGCTGGTTGAAAACCGTTGAGTAACTACGGAATTTGCATAAGTCTGTCAGTAAGCACCGTTCTTGTTCGCTCGAATGTTCATTATTCACTGAATCACTTATTACAAACTCTCGCATATGCGTCGAATGTGCTATTGATGTTAATTTTATACAGAACAGATTTGATGAAGAAGGATTCTCAGTATTATGGCAATGTTTTATTACTATACCTTTGTCAGTTGGAACAGACATTTTTTTATCATAGAATTTGTAAATAAATTCACTAGACAGGTAAAATTTCATTTCTTCATTTTGTGAATTTATACGTTATTGAATTTTTTCCAAGGGAATGGTCTAAGCCCTGTTCTTGGTACTGTCTAAATCTCTTTAGTTAGGCCTAGATAACATCAATAGTTGGTAGCCTTATGACGAGTCGCTTATGGGTTCACGATTGATCTATTTAAATGAAACTAGTGGCCTTGAAACGTGCAGATGAGCATCATAACTACTCAGCAACCCAAGAAATTTTATCAACTTTTAGCAATATGATTAGTGCGATCTAGCTAAAATATAAGCCCCCAAAAAGCTTTCCTTTTACAAATCATATTCTAAGTGCTATCGGAATTTACCTGCATACATTTTAGAAACTTGGTCTATGTTAACTAGTTGGATTTTAATTGTACCTCGTATAAAATAACTGAGAAATAATCAATATGACTTTTTTTAAAATCTAACATTAATTTGGTAAACCATAAAAACAAATATAAACTTGAGAGTCTATTATTAAAAATACACCTTTCAGTTACAAGTTGAAACAATCTCGCTCCACAGGAAGATGTATTTAATCAACTACTGAGGGGTCTTATGCAAGCTTGTAGCCACATCAAATGGACTAATATCCCTCACTGTCTGACAATGATCATGAGTGTGGGACCGAACTAGACTCCATTACTACACACTACCAAGGTCTGTTTAATCACAGCTGATTTATGGTTAGGTTAGGGTTGCTTATGTCCCACCTTCACGACGTAGGACGCCAGGTTCTAGACCGGAACTGGTCTTACACATTACTTAAGGCTGGTCTTAGAGGGTTGTGGTGTTATCACATTGATATAATCCATTGCTGATTGGTGGGATTTGAACCCGGGACCTCAGTCCCCGAAGCCCCAAGCTCCAAGGGAGTATTAAGATTGCTATAATGAATAAACATTTAGAAACTGTTGGTTTCAATCTACCAAATAATATGGAAATACTGCCATCCTCTTAAAATTCACTCTTAAAATCTGGTTTGTTGAATTTATTTTTAAAGCGTTATAGTTGATTATACTAGTGACTTCACTGCATTAATGAACACTGCATACTTTCAGTGAGCTCAGATAATAGTGACTACAAATAAATAGTAATGATCTTGCAATGACAATAGATCTAACATTAGAAGACCTTGACTCTAAGTAGTCTTCCTATAAGACTAGGCTGTGCTGGCAGCCCCTCTAACATTCCTGAGGTCTTTGGCTAAGCACAAAGGTATTGATTTTGTTTTCTTAACCCCTGATATGGGATAGAGATCTGTTTTCAAGGTCAATTTATTTGACAAACATTTTCTACAATAGTTTAAACTTTTTATGAATCAGAAAAGGAAATTTAATGGTTTTTATGTAGGCATAAGTATTGTTACATTGGTAAGTTAATTGGTATTACAATGGAGTATGAAAAAGTAAAGTAGGATTTTGTCATTAAAATAAAAAAAGATTTTCCCATTAAGATGTAATATTTAAGGTAACATTCTATCATTTCCTATGTTTATTTTATTACTCATCAACCATTTTAGAGTAGACTTTACGCTCGTATATGAAGAGGACAGAATTATCTATGAATACTGGGATTACTTCTAAGAGTCTAAGTATATGTCAAATTGTACAAAACATATCTTTCACAATCGGCTACACCCAATTTCGTTCGTAAATTTAAAACTGCTGTTTTGACTATATCTAGTTTTGCTTGCTACGCTTGTATAGCTAAAAAATAATTAAATATTTTAATCTGTTTGTAAAAGTATCATATTAATAAACATTACCACTCAAAAAACCAAACACATACCATCGCTTTCTATGCCATTTAGATATCTTATGAGAAATTATCTCATTTGTGACCACATAGAACAATACATATAGTGAATACAATGGATATTAATTCGGTCAGTGGAGAATATTACTCAGCAAGTGAAGAATATTACTCAGCAAGTGGAGAATATTACTCATCAAGAGTATAATATTACTCAGAAAAGGGGGAAATATTACTCAGCAAGTGGAGAATATTACTCAGCAAGTGGAAAATATTACTCAGCAAGTGGAAAATATTACTCAGCAAGTGAATGTTATTCAACAAGTTGGACCACAAAAAAACAACTGGCCATGACTGTTGTAGATGAATTCTCATTTCATGAACGATTTGAAAACAAATAGGACTGATTAGTGAGCGTTGTTTGGACCAATCAATGTTAATCAACGCTTCATCGATTTGATCCTGAATCATTTGTTTCATCCTTTATGCTAAAATTAAGAGAGACCTAAGCTGTAAAAATGATATTAAAAAACTTGCAAAGTAACAAATACAAAAGTTATTACGTTGATTTCATAAATAAAGGTGATTTAAACATCCTTGTGTCAGATGTTTAAGTTCATTTTTAGTGTTACATTTTAATAATTAATTTAAGAAAATCATATAACATTAAATCCTCATTTATTTTTTATTTAGAGTGTCAGATATAAATTAGTAATAAATATAAAATAATCTATATGGATTTTAGAATAGATTGTATAAAAAATGTAGGAAATCAAGATTGAACTAGACAAACAATGTCTCGCCTCGGCCTAACTTCGGAAGCTGAAAAGTTGTGAGATTTAAACTTCTTAATTGATAATCTTTGTTGTTTATGCTTATCGCTAGACTTAATCTCGACGAACCAAATTTGATACCCAGGAAAACTTCATTTATGATCTAAAATATGTTATTGAATCATGTTATAGCTATTATTATTGATTAAATGTCCGATTCAATATCCACCTTGCATGAGATTATGATTGATATATTATTTTATGGAATAACATTAGGTTCTGAACCACATGTCTACAAGCAATTGCTTCGTAGGCTTTGAACCAACATATTCCGGATAGAAAAAAATGTGTTTAAAGCTATATACTATAGTATGTTTGATGGAACCTGTCTCTTGGCATTTCGTCTACCTAGGATTAGCTAATGGTTTAAGGCTAGTCCCAGTTAGAACCAACATATTCCGAATACAATACTGCGCTTTAAGCTCAAATATTTTAGCTAGTTATAGTGTGTACAATGAAACCTGTCTCTTGACACTTTGTCTACCTAGGGAGTAGCCAATGGTTAAAGGCCCGGGCTAGTCCCAATAAGACTAAGGACCAACAGACAGGTTCCATAATACACTCTATAGCCTCTCCCTAAGTAATTTAATAGTAATATTAATGTTTTTCTTATGAATTCACATAACAATGAATCTCTAGGATTGTGACCTTTCTGTATTTATTATTTTTTGTATTCTAATGATTTCGCTGTGAAAGCTGTGGGGCTCTATAAAGTAAGTAAATAAATTTCAAATGTAAGCGTGCACTGAAATAATAGTTTAAATGGTTATAGAAAGGAACACATTCCAGCACCAACAGATAAAAAGTTTAGAAAATATTGCCTACTCAACCGTTTGTATTTGTAACACTTATTATCATTTGATTTTGATTTTATCTTAGCCAATGACGAGATTTGAAAATAGTGTTTGGTATCCAATGAAAAATTACATTCTTGATTGAATAAATAAATTGTTACTTCTTTAAAAGCTATGATGTAAGTTGAGACAAGTTTTGAGACAAAGTCTGGATTATGGCAATGCGTTCTACAAACCAAATTTATGATGAATTCCATAATTATATACTTGCATCCAAGATGTTTGTGAGTGTATACAGACAACAAAGCAATACAGCTAAAAGCTATTACAAGTTTATGACCTGATTGGTTGCCTGATTGAACAAATGGAACCAAACTGGACTTAAAAAAAAACTACAAGCATAAGGTCAAATTATATATTTAAAAAGATAACTACTTGCTAGGTATATATTTTACATCACATACATTTGGAAATAAAAACTGATTTTAATCCAGAAGATCCAACAAAGGAATAATTCACACAAACTCAATTAAATTCCAGAGGATTTAAAACCAACGATTGTTGGTATGTTAATGTGAAGACCCTAAAACTCTAATTGATACCCTGAGGTATTGTTAATCAGTTTCTAGCACTGTTAATAATCAATTCTAAGAGGGTGTGGATGGGATGAAATAAGATTACTGGCTCAAACTTTGTAATGGCCGGAGTTTGTGGCTATGACATTCACCTCTGAAAGCTGTTCACTATGTTAATCGTTTACGAATGTAAAATTACAATTCAGCTGTAAAATTGTATGATGCTAAAATTGTATCACAACTAAAAAGTGTGAATACAACTATTGAGCGTATGAAATTTCATTATTAATCGTACTAATTTTGTAACTATAACAAATAAACTACACAAGTTCATAATAATTATACTTGTGTAGTTCTTTACCTAGAGTTAGTTACAATAAGGATGTCGGTGGATCAAAATTAAAATGTTTCACTATAATATAGAGAGAGTGAAATAGGGTACTCCTTTTCTGAGACACAATTACAATTCTGAGATTACAAAGGAAAAAGTTTTGTTGAATTAGGCTACATATTTGAATTATGTATCACACCTTAAAATGATTTTAATAAACAATTTTTCTTAAATGAAATTGTACACTGTCAGCATCCTAATAATTTTAGTGATTAAAATAATAGTACTGTAGTTCCAATACCTTTCGGTACTCGAGTAGTTATTATTATGCACTCCATAATAATAATTAGTATTTTTAGTGAAGTGAAAAGGACACCATATTCCCTGAAAAAACTCATTTGGGATAAAACCCTGCTTCCACGACAGTGCTGCAAAGAATCACTTCACCAGTAAATAGTTATTTATGTAACTAGTGTGCGGAGTGGTACTTTGCTGCAAGAAATATGTTAACGCACGAGCCGTAGGTGGGTGTAGAAAGTATCTCGAGTGCACCAAATGAAATGAAATGAAATGAAGGCAATTTGCACTCGTGTTGCACGTTATTTGGACCCCTGTTGTTAAACATGTACATAAAGAGTTGGAACCCTAACTATATTTAGATACTAACATGTACGGGGAAGGTATACCACAAAATATCCAAGTAAAAAGCGTACATTTCCGCTCAATTGCAACACCTTTTTTCAAGAACTAAATTATCTTGTTTGTCTATTCGACCTGAAAGCTAAGTTTTAGCCGACGGTCTGGCGTTGTTCACAGTTTAGTTTCAGCTGATGAGCAGAACAAGAACAACTCGGAGTTAAACAGCCAATCAGCTGGTCCAGAATTAATGATTCCTATTAGTGGTAATGGAAGACGTCATTTGGCCAATCAACGCTCAGCATTTGTGTTTGTTGGCGTTTTCTCTTTGAACAATTACGTTCATTTACTTTCATTGTTTCTACACGCATTTCCCAATAGAGGTTTATTTGTTTGTTACACATCTAATGTTTTTCAAAGTATTACGTATCCCATCCATATGGACCAGCTGTAGCATATTTTTATTAACAAAAAAACGTAGTTGTGTGAGCCAGTCACAGAATGCGCTAGTGTCTAAAATTCTAATTTATACCTTAATTTACGCAGTTAACCAGTTGATGGGTCATAATAGTTCCTATAACTCACAATAGGTAATTCCAGTAGTTTCACTTGGTAAAAACGTTTGTGTATTCGTCAGGAATCAGTAATTTAGATCAGCACAATCTGTCGGTGGCTCACATCAACTACGACAATTTTGAGTAAAATTCTGGCGACAAATTTAACATGGAAATGAGACGTCTAGAGGTATTACTGTTAAATAAGTATGATGTTTGTCAAATTTAAATTCAAATTCAAATTATCAATTGTCAAAGAAATGTAATTGATCAGATTATGTTGCTGAAAGACTTTATATTTCAAAGGATTTGTTTTTGAGTACTTCACCTCTTATGGAACGTATCCATGCAAAATATCATAGTCAAAATGTTATGTAAAATTGGTGAGCATATTACAGATATTATTTAAGGGACTTTGTCCCAAAAAGTTGGGTTACAGATAGTTTCTGTTAATTCACCAAAACAGCTCCTGCTGTGTACAGGATTATGTGTGTATTAAATAACTTAGTAATCACCATTGTACTTGTTACTACATTTATGAAAAGTACATAAAAATACGTCTACTAAAACAGTAATATATATGCAAAATATCCTGTTGGCCCACAAGACGATAAATATATATAAAAGTTGTAAAAGATAGTAAATGGTAATTAATTTCGATTGGTCACTCCAATCATCATCAGGCCCCACATTGTCACCAACAACACAGAATATTTAAAAATATATATTTCAACTAACAATATGCAGAGTGTATGTATTAGGCTTTATTCGTCTTTACATATGTTTTATGCTACTATATATTTTTTCACCTAAAACGTTACATAAGCCATACATACTATGTTTACAACAAGGAATCTTTTCATAACAAAGAACTTGGTTACGCCACTTTATTTACCCCAAGCTACTTTGCCGAATTTATACCACCCTTTAAGCAGTTATAAGTGATGATAAATCATGAGGAAGTTTCTCTTCAACAATTCTACACAGAGACGTTTTGCGGCTGAAAGGAAATTAACAGAGGCATTCATCAAGCTTTGTTTAGCGTCGAGGTAAATTATGAATAGTGTTTACGTGGTAAATCACTCCCTGGGATATAATTATGATCGTATCTTGTAGACAACAAGTCTCAATTTTGGCTTGTTTAAGGAGAAGCAAATTATTTTAAGTATAAGTTTGGTTTGGATCCATCTACAGGTTGCCATGGGTTACCTTATGTATTGATTCATGTATGAATCAAATATCAATCAACTGTTGGATACTAAGTTAAAATAAGCTCAAGATGAAAAGAGGGCTTAACCAAATTAACACTAATTAAAAATTTGTATGATATGTTTGAAGATACATGCTCACATAAAAGGCAAACATTTACAAACCGTTACAGAAAGTAAAATACATAATAAGTTTTGAAATATAAAGAACTTTTAGGGCTGGGATCCTTTTCGAAGAGAAATCACCCAGAAAAACGTCCATCAGGGTTTTATTTCCCAGGACATTTGGTGACTGATTATTGGGTATTGAGTTTAATTCTTTTACGGGTTGTCGCTTTTTGAACCTACTTGTTTACAATATTTACTACGGAAGGATTTTTTTTCTAGAGGGTTAGTTGCACATCATAAAAAAAAGGCTTGAAAACCAAAAGTATCATTATCACCTAGCTATCGACCAATAGAGGACTATTGAATGCTGTTATTTGAAGACCTATTTGCTATTGAAAACCTATTTAAGATCGCCTGGATTATGACTTTGACCACCTAAACAGGTACTATGCGCTTTTTCATTGCTAGAACAATTATTTATTGGTTATATTCGCTATTTAAATTTATTTATAAAGGGCTTGACATGGTGTTTGAGTACAACTTTCAAAAGTATCTATACATGTATTTTAGTTTGTATACAACAATTTTTGGTTCCTAACATGAAACCCTTACAGGTCTCAATCAAAATAATAAGTCACGTTATATTTAATTTAAGAAGCTATATTTTGTAAGTTTTGTATAACTCAACTTGTACAATATTTGTTAGTAAATAAAATCAGATTACTATTATATGTATAAGTAGTATAATGCTTATATAATTTAAACTTTTATCATGCTCAGATGTTGTAATAATATGAAAATGTTTGTTAAATGAAATACAGACAACTGTAACGGTATCATAATTGTTCAGAATTAATGTATATAGACGTTTCAGTCCGAACCTGCTTAGTATACCTACAATATGTATTAATTACTTTCTAAGATATTACAGAAAACTCATGGTTAGCTATTTTTCTAGTCCCAAACTAATAACAGATTAAATTAAGTGGTGTTATAAAACGTACACCATATAAAGAAAGTACAATTTTCCAACACTAGAAACTACGCTATTCTTAAATAAAAACTTTACTCAATAGTACTTATCTTCCTATACATATTTATTAGTGAATTATATACAAAAACACCTTATTTTTTTATTTGCGTGTCAATTACAATCAAATTAAGTACTAAGCATGCCACAGAAACAAAATATAAATAAACTAATAAGAATTTATGTTAGGAAAGTCCATTAATTACTCTTCGCAGTGAAATATTTCTTCATTATAGAGTCGTTAGGAGAGTTAGAAATCGGTTTATTTGAGATACGACAAAGTTTACCAAGGAACAGTTTAATTTGTCCTCATCTCTACAAGTTCCCAACTCATCTTCTTACTCTGAGATGAAAAACTATGGTAAAGATATCACAAGTACAGACTAAAACAGGTGTTTCATTCTGATAATTTGTTCAGAAATTAAATTTACATTAACTAACTCCTTACAATAGTTTATAAATGAAATTTGAGTATCATCACTTGTTTTTTTGTATGCTAGTACTAGAATTTTCCCCTAAAACGTTTACAATATTGGTAATATTGTTTCATATAAGTTAAAAAAACCTTTCGTGAAAGAATATTATATATATTTTAATTAGTTGTGTATTTACTTAATTAAAGGTCCGCATTTACTATTTAAAGTATCCTTAATTTAGTTTTTGTTGAACTAAGTAAAACACAACCAGTTTATTGCACCAATAATTGTACTGAAGAATTGTAAAAATTGTACAAAATTGTTTAGTGCAGATCATATAAACGTTTGATTTATTCCCATTTAATCTTAAGGTAAGGACTGCTATCTATAATTTTTAGTTGAGAATAGAAAATATTTGTTTAAGCTCCTACATTTTGATCGCAAACCATTACTATTATTTGAGAACCACTATTCAACCATTTATTTTTATTTTGCAAAATCCCCATGCTGCAAGGCAATTATTGTTATATTATTAGCTGCGAAATACAAAATTGATTGTCTTTACTTGTAGTAACAACAACGTATCGAACACTAAACCATTTTACACCTAATAAATAACCGATAACCATAAATATGTAGTTTCTTAAAGTACTTAATCCCTTAAAATATTATTAAATCGACAATTTCCATTGCAAATTAGCTGCCGAATCCAAAAGTGTCGACATAATGAAGCAAGCCATGACAAATCTGCAAGTGACAAAATCCTTTGATCATTCTTTTGGTTTGAAGCAAAGCCCTAATGAGCCGCTGTGAGACTGAGCCGATTTTAAACAAGATATCCTTTCTGGGCCTCTGTAAGGTTTAAGTAGATTTACTCTTCCTTTGCAAATGAAAATTTGTTTTATAAAAATGAATTTATTTAAATATCCATAGGTAAGTTGTAGATTACATTTGTATGCGTGCAAAAAGTATGCAATAATTGAAATACCCATTTAAGATTCTAAGAAGGCACACACAATAAGTTACAGTAATGTACTAATTTTTTATGTATTCTCGGAAACTATTGTTACTTTAAACTATCTTTTATGTAAACTCCCAAATAAACATTTCAGACCATTTTGTTATAACAGAAGCCGAAAAAAACAGACATTGAAATAAAATTGTTTCTCTTAACATAGAAAAATGGTACCAAATGTTTTATTGAATTAAGATCATAACAAAAAACCAGTCTCTGATATATAAACATTGTATTTAGCTAGTTTTTTTTATTTACCTATTTCAGTTACAAAAAGGCTAGAGGTTTTATTTGTTCGGATATAGTAATTTATACTTTGAAAATAGCACAAGCTATAAAGATACAATTAAGAACAACATTTAGTTTAGAGTTATATTTGAACGTGTGGGTAATTTCTCCTAACCCCAAAGAGTTACCTTTTAATCAATATACATTCAAGTGTAGGGATTTAAATGGTGTTTTAAAAAGCTGGGCCCTACAAATGACTATGGGCATCGACAAAAAGAATTAAATATAGACCTTTAGCTGTGATGCGGTTACCCATAGGTTCTGGCGCACACCACTGGGAGCGCCATGTAGTGTCAGCCTACGCGCTATGTACACTACAACTACACGGCACTCCCAGCGGCGTGCACCAGAACCTTATCTTCCTAGATGGTAACCATGGTAACCACAGCACGGTTAACAGTCTATATTTAATTATTTTTGTCAATGCTATGGGTGACATCTGGGTAAGGTCAATAAGGGGTTCTTTTAATATTTTGGGTAATGTTATGTGTTCAGTAATCACTAAACGATTATCTTTTTTTACTAATTGATACTAATTGTTACTAAATGGGTTACTAATTGAAACAAAATTTAAATAACCCAAAAGTTCCTAAGAGGATCACTTTGTTAAACTCTTTTATGAGTAGTAGTTTATATCATTTGCTACAAGTTTTAGAAGTTTTATTTACTAAATTTATGGCTGTGCGGTGAATAGCTGTAAAATTTACGATCTCACGGCGTGGATGCCGTGGCGTGTGGATATATTTATCGCTGCTCCCAGCTTACGTACTGACATCTGAAGAAGCGTTTGCTAACGATGCAAAATTCATTTGATAACTTTCTAACTTTATGTTTCCAAATTTTAAAGTGCAATTTGTAAACCATGTACATGCATCTAGTTTTGAAAAAGAGATATGTATTTTAAAGTCTAATCCACACATAGTTAGGCCATTTAGCTGTTAAATTGTTAATTGAAACTTTGTTAACAATATGTAAAAATATTTCAAAATCTTGTAGTTACACTGTTGTCACTTAGGACAACACTTTAAAAGGCCAGGAGAAAGATGAGGTTGGTACAGCTACGGTTCTGGAATCTTACTTTATTTCAAATTCAGTTACTCAATCCAGAGAAAATATGCCGAACCCATCACAGATTTGTGTAAAATATATCAAAAAATTTGACATGTGTAGTATGAACTCAATAATTAATCATATTAATAGAAGGTTTATCATACAATTGAAAACTTCAGAGCTATTGGAGTGGGAATGGTAAACATAATCTAAGTTTTATGACTAGAGGTCGTCTTAGTTTATGTCATGCAACTTTAAACTAAGTGATAAACTTGCTTACTCTGCATGTGCAGTTGCCAAGATTGTAAACAACTTTTTTAATGATCATGAAGTAAAGTTAGTGCAGAATTGCATTACCCGCTTACAAGTAAATGTGGGAAAATTTACAATAAAAGCTATTCTTTGGGGTAAAAAGATTAAGTACGTTAAACTAAAAATAACAAAAAGCTCGAAATATGAGATTCAAACAAACCAATGTTGTAATATTACGTTTTAAATAACTATTCCAGATTCCCACCAAATAAGCATTGTTCTTGTATTATTTGCCTTAGATAGTTATTTAATCTTTTTAGTTAATCCTTGAACATTTACTCAATTCATTCCAAAAGTTCATTTTGTATTTGAGCCACGTTAGTTAAAAAAACCTAAGGAATTACATTTGGACAATGAATCGACCGAGGTATATTACAGGAAACACTCCATTAAAAATAGTAGAGTTATTACGAATTTCAAAATTAGGTCCATCTAATGAGAGGCATCTATTTACTTGAATTTATGAAGAAAATATTTTTTTCGAGCTAAGAATCTTTTAATGGTTTCTTGATAGTTGACCAAATATTTTTATCCATTTAAGATCTTTTGTGCTATTTTTAATTCGTTATGTCCACGAAAATGTTTCCACATAAAAATTTAAGAAACCTTAATTATTCTTATTTTATAGTGATTAACTTTTAAACAATCTTTGTAGCCCTAGGATTATAATTATTGTATTGGTTATTAGTTTTATAGGTTATAGAATAGTTTTATACCCTATAACCAATAGATTCTACAACTAATAGTTTTATAGGTTATTAAACTTTATTGTACCAGTAACTCAATAACAGCCTATAAATATATTTTTTAGGGTGACAAATTGTAATTATCTCCAAAAACCTGTGTAGGGTTAGGTTAGGTTAGGCTATCATCTAAGACTATTGTTACTACAATAGAGAATTATTATTAGTGCATTACCTACAATTTATATAGCAGAAGTCATATAATGGGACAGTTCCAGTATTTGTTGTTTTTCCTTCATTTTTTTACCAAAGTCTTAAAGGAAATATCAAACGTACTACGTTGTGCATAATACGAACTGTAAAAAAATTGGTGTATTGCTAGCCTAGTGATTAAAGTCCACGACTACGGTGCGGGAGGTACGGGTTCAATTCCCGGCACATCCATAAATCACATGAACTTTCACCACTTTCATAAAAAGAGTTTGAAAAACACTCTGTCTTTTCAACTTATAATCCCACTGTCGTAGACAAGTACGAAAAAATAACAAAAACTACATTCCCACAACAAACGTGTAGTATCATTCTACATGTCTTTGTTTCTACAGTCATTGTTTCGGCGGATCCGGTTGAAGATTCCCAAGAGTCACTAAGTATAATTGTCCACAACCAAGGTCGAGTACACTAATTAGGGTCTAAAAATACGTCTGTTAACAGTCTAAATATAGACGCTTCCCATTTACATTAAGGACTAAAACACTGTAACGTTTATTCCATTAGGAAATGCTTTGAGTTTGGAAATGTATTATACAATGGAAAATTATTTTACTCCAACAGTGCTTTTAGTTATTGGAATTCCTCGTTATATGATCATGAAAGATGTTATGTAAGTATATTTGTATTATTAACTTAAATACATTTTATTTAGCACAAGTTTTTTTTTGTGATTTCTAAAATGTAATGCAAGTAGTTACTTCAACGATTATTATTGAAGTTGACCAAACTATATCAAAGGATAGTTTTCCATTTTACCATTACCCATTTTAAAGTATTAGTAATTAATAAACAAAACAAAATTCCTTTAGTAAAATGACAAACTCCATCAAATCTCTACGAATAAAAACAAAAATCGGTTTTAAGAACAAATTAGTTTTCCAAAGGCACTTAGAGGTTGTCGTTTTATCCTCGTATAATTTATGAGTTTGGCTGCAAGTTGTAAAACTTACGATATATTACGGGTTGAGGTTGTATTTTATGTACAGCTTAGTTTGTTTGGAAACTCCCTCAAGGTAGTGATGTTTTTAAATTCTACAGCGTGCTTTATGAAGTAGGTTTTTACACGTTTTTTTTACATTAAAATGGGTAAATTTGTAGATTTTGTATTAGATTATTAGGCCAGCTTTTGAAATTCTATACGTTAGACAGCAAGAAACCCAGATCTTGGACCTTCTCTTGGATACGTAAAACTTAAAAAAGTGATTTTGGCGTAGCAAAAAAACCCAACAAAAATCAGTTCCATCTATAGTGTGTTTTGTAGGGTTACGATAGCTCTATTTATTTATGTACTTATTTAATAATATCTGTAAATATATTTCAGTTGAGAGTGGCCTACTTAATTTTTTCTTTTCGATTCACATACGCATACAGTTCATTTTAAGTGGCGGCACCGATGCTAACACCATCGCTGTCTTCGTTTTAAAGTCCGGTATCCCTAATTTCTCAATTTTGTGTATTAGCTTCAAGGTTTAATAGGCTTGTTACGTTTTTTTTTCATTCAACCTAATTTAGTTCTTTTGATTAGTTAAAATAATCCCAACATAAAATGAGGGTATAACCAAATTAGCACTAACTAAAAACTTGTATGATATGTTTGAAGATACATTCCCTCAAAAGGCAAACATGTTTCCAAACCGTTCCAGAAAGTAAAATACAGAATAAGTTTTGAAATATAAAGAACTTTTAGGGCTGGGATCCTTTTCCAAAAGAAATCACTCAGAAAAACGTCCATCAGGGGTTATTTCCCAGGACATTTGCTGACTGATTGTGGGGTTCTGAGTTTAATTCTTTTACGGGTTGTTGCTTTTTGAAGCAGTAACAAACCATCTGAAATTTTAAAAACCCTAAAATCTTTTCTTTTAAAAAAAGCTTATTACAGCGTCCGTAAGTTCCTGGCTGACGGCTAAAAAAAAAAACTATCAAACTTGTTTGATTATAGGTATCCTTAGTGTACGTAAAAAAAGAACAGTTATTATTTCTTATTGAAGTCAAGAAACTATACGTTTTGTTAAATGACATGACCAATGCATGTATGTATATGTTATTTTGGTTAAATACATGACTTATTGAACCTACTTCATTACAATATTTACTACGGAAATAGTAATTTGTTTATATATCTACAAAAATTGTTATGAATATGGCATTAAAAAGACGTATAAAATTAAAATAATTTAATATTTGATTGCATTAATATTTTATTTTATTGGAAGACCAATGTGCAGACAAGATTAAATGGTTCATAAATATATAATTATTTCAATAATCCAACACAGCAGAACTTTAAAAGTATCGTATTCGTAAGCATTTTCAATGGCAAATGAGTGATTGGCGTTCTGCTTAGAGCATCTTATAAAAGGCATCTTACTTTGACACCTTTGGGCTTTTAGTTTATTAAAGATCGCCCTTTATAGGAAGGTAAGGCTTTTATATAAGGTCCTTTTAGATTTTAAAACTACAGCCAATAAGGCAGATTGTAAGTCTTAGACAACAATCTATACTTTTAAAAGTTATTTTTGTGTTTTAATATATGTAGGTTGGAGTATATATTCATCATAACAATTTCAATTAGACGTGATTCCACGAGAAAAGAATGTTATTTTTCCTAGAATCACCCGACTTTGTGACTTTGTTGCCGACTTTGTGGGCTTTCTTCCACTGATTATAGTACCCTAAGCTGCTAATCGCTGCATTTATTTACTTTGTCACACACTTTTTCAAACAGTTTTTACTTTGTTGCACACCAGTATTCTAACCAAACAACACAAAACTGCGTATTTTTATTATGCACGTAATCCGCAAGCATTTACCATTTCGTTCAACAATGGTTCAACGCTTGGATTTAACCTAACCTAAAACGTGTTGTACAGTGTTTTAAAGACTAATTATGTCTATGCTCTATAATAACAGTAGGCAGAATATAGTGTGCCACACGAGTGCAAATTGCCT
Source organism: Macrosteles quadrilineatus (assembly GCF_028750875.1). NCBI lineage: Eukaryota > Metazoa > Arthropoda > Insecta > Hemiptera > Cicadellidae > Macrosteles > Macrosteles quadrilineatus. The sequence continues at coordinate 195,696,330 of NW_026542594.1, forward strand.
TTGCTGCAATCGAGAAACTTTCCACACTCGCCCATGGCTCTTGCGTAAACATTTTTCTCGTGTGCAGCAAAGTGCCACTTTGCCCACTAAACAAATAACTATTGTCTATGGTACTAGTTTACTAATATTTTCTTTACTTAAGCCTCTTATAACATTCAAACAAATCAAGTAAGACGATTAAAATCAATATGGCTGGTGTATTTGTTGTAGGATAATACTTTTGTGACTTAACAGTATGTCTTAATGTTGGGAAGCGAGCTGGTCTGGTGGTAGAGCTCGAGACATCACAACCTGAGGTCCCGGGTTCAAATCCCGCCAATCACCAATGGATTTTATATACGTGATAATGCTGTGGCCCCTTAGGACTAGCGTGAAGTAATTGTTAATACTTCCGGCTTAGAACCTAGCGTCCTAGGATGTGAATGTGGGTCTTAATAAGAAATAAACTCCTTTTTATTTAAACATTTAAATGCATTGGATATGTATAGTGTATACTCAATAGTAAATATAGCCAGTGGTAGAAAGTTCTTTTACTAAATATCTTCAAGTAATTCAACAAAAACATACTCTTATATTGGAAGGTGACACCTTAATGAACACATTACAGTTATCAGCTGTGGGTAAAATGTTTGTAAAATATTTATAGAGTATTTATCAGTAGCCTCGACGCCAGGATTCGTGATGGATGTTGTAATTAGTGTCCTTAGCTTGAGGCTAGCCTTTGTTTAGGATTAAGTAACCATGATAAATTTCTGTCCTATGAAATAACCACATGGAAATTAAAACTTAAAAAATAATAACAGACAAATTTTATAATCGATCAGTTAATTGACTTACATATAACACATGTAAAAGGAACAACCAAAATAACAATTTAATAACACGTAAACTTAGCTTTATCTTTGTTGTATTAGTATTACTTGTGATTACTTTCAATAAATTACTCTTACTTTTTAAAACGTATAGAAAGTGCATCTCTGTATTAGTGAAGTTAAAAGGTACAAAATAGTTAACTCAAAACTTAACTCATTAGTTTTTTTACAGGTTTATAATTTGAAAAACTTGATATCGTAAGCATTAGTTACTATAATTTAACACAAAAATTCAAAGCTAAGCAAAATAAAAAAATTTTTGTTGTGATTACAGAACTTTTCAAAGTTATATAGGGGCTGTAATTTTATTCTGGAATATTTACGTTTGCAGTTTCAAAGGAGGTTAGAAACTGATATATGATGAGACCTGTGATCCATGAAGTTTAGGTTATTTGAAAATTCTGCCAATTAAATTCTTTTCAGTAATTTTAGATTTGTCTACAACTATACTTACTAGTTAAAACACATTTACGTTATTTGAAATTAAATTTAGAAGAAATAAGTTTACAATTAAATCAGAAAATTGATTAAAATTTGTGTTTTTGAACCTTGTGTACAAACTGGCAATATTATTTGGAAAGATTATTACTTAAAGACATACAAAGGCGTGTAAAATAATTGATTTGATGCACCAAAATTATAAATAAAATAACTTTTAACAACCTAAATAAAATATGGCTATATGCTTTATTAAATAATTTATGAACATCTTACCATTGATGGAAGAGATAATGCATCTTGAAATATGAAGAACTTTTAAGTCTGCATATCTTTTCCAAGAGAAATCGTTCTGAAAGACGTCGATCAGGGTTTCATTTCCCAGGTGATTTGCCGACCGATCGGCGGTTTTTCAGGATCATTTCTTTTGCAACTTTTTCTTAACTACGAAACCAGAATGGAAAAAAATATCGTGTATGAAATTGAAGGAAATATTACCCTAATATAGTGTAAATTATATTTTTAGTAACACTTGTATAACTTAACTAATTAAAATATATGTAGCAAAAGGTTGTACAATATATTTTCGTTCAAAAGTCATAATATTTGAATTGTTCATCTTTGGTAATGCAACATCAATACGTTTTTATTTTTTTACAAAAGTCTATTTTGGATGTGATTTCTTTTCTGCATATTTAAATCAGAATAAAGCAGTAAAAAATATTTTTTTTAATAACTTGTTGATCAGCGTTGTACGTGTTATTAAATTTTCGGAAAGTAAATAAAAGAAACGTCTTATAACAATTAAAACATATATAACCACTTACCATCTTGTTTGTATATTTACCGTCTTGTGAGTAACAGTATAAGCGTAAATATATGTTTTAAGTGTTAAGAAGATTCTTTTATTTACTTTCCGTAATATATTTTAACTTAGTAATTAATTTAAACTTAATTTGACTAATCTATATTAATTGTATTAATGCGAAGAAAATTAATTCTTATACTTATTTATACTTTATAATTTTACAATACCACAAAAATAATATTTTTTTCCCAGCAGTACACAACCCCACAAATAATATTTGTAACCAATACTTGCTTTATTCTATGAAATATTAGTTATGATCAGCATTAGCTTATTCTTAACTAATATTCCCTGATAAAAATGTTATACAAAATTATATTTCAAACGTTTGTGTGAATACAAAAATAAACCAGTCAAAAGGTTGTATTTAAACTATGTTTTCCTATTCCGGATTTATTATTCTTTAGTTGATAAAAATTCCATAGGTATCTGCCAGACTGAGACGTGACCTTCCTTCTTCTTCTGCTCCTCGCGGTAATTGCTTTCGTTGAAAATGGCGGGAGATCCGTTTCAATTAAATGCTCTTCAACAAGTAATTCAACATTGTTCTAGACAACTATAGTAAAATATGCTTAGGTATCTCACTCGTACCATAACTTTTATGGTAGTATCAATTTTAATTTATTATTTTAGTAAATATGTGATGGGAAATTATTTGGTAGCATAAACGTTTAAATCTAAAAAATCAAGAAAAATATCATCAATTTGAATTAGGTTAAATAGTTTATTTTTCTTTAGACTTACGTTCTTACCAGTGCATTTAAACATCAATGAATTCCTCAATATAACAAATAATCGTAATTATTTTGATTAAAACTTATGTAATAAATACCGCTAGTTTGTTTTTATTTAAACCAATTATTTTTAAGGTTTTTTATATGATAAAGCTAAGTTTTATTACTATACTTAACATTTTACTTGACTCCGAATTGTTTGATTTAGGTCATGTTTTGGATGTAACTAACTAGTTGAATAAATAAGTGAGAATTATCCATACATTTCGTTAAATGTATCAAAACTGTATAGTTTGTAATGAATCTCCCTCTAAACTTTGGTAATTTATTTTTTAGCTATTTAGGTTGTCTTAAAGGACTTAATTTCAACGTGCATTAAATTTAAAATGACTATTTTTATTTATTAATAAACATATTAATTATTTGTCCTGTTTAAAATAACTAATAAGTAACATTATTTAATATAAATATTACTTCATTTTACAAAACAACAATCAATTATTTAATGGCCCTGATAAAATAAATGAACATCGTTTAATCCTATGGGAAGCTCGGTGTGTTTATTTAATTAAATCTCTTAAGTGCTTTTGGACGTTCTAATTATACAATACCCATTATAATGTTGACTACTATTTGAAAAATAGTGAGATATTTTGAACATTATTTAATAAAGTTAAAAATAACTTCAATTTTTCGTTTTTTACCTAATAGGTCAATTTATTTGATTTTGTATAAGTTAATACACAGACTTAAGAAACATTATTTTTTTTGTCTACTAGTTTTAGACATTGGGAGAGTGCAAATCTTTAATCAATACTATGTTTAGATTTTATGTTATTTTATTTATGTTATTTGCATCCTTTATATGTTTTTGAATACCTTTCAACCCCTCCATCCAACATAGACTATTTTTTAGACTCCAAACCTATTACAAACCCAAACTCAGTGAAAATTGTACTTTTGGCTCAGAATATACAGTACATGTATATTAGCAGCTTAATACTAATTTAATACTTAATAAATATATTAAGTAAATTATAAATATATTAATAAATATACTAATTTAATACTTAATAATAGTATTAATACTTAATACTAATTTAATAATAAATACAGCTTAATACAAGTAGCTTAATACTTAATGTAATTAATTAGTAATACTAATGACAGTAGCTTTAATTAAATGTATAGCTTTAATCTAACCACTAATGTTCGGATAAAAAAAAAAACTAACACTAAAATACTCGACTTCTCGACACCCAATAAGGTATATACAAACTCCCCCTAAAGAGTTTGTGCATTTTTTCGTTAGGTCCAAACAATAAAAAAATCTCAAACAAGTAAGTTTAAAATGCCTGGTTTCCGGTTCGTGTATTTGCATGTGGCTTAGACAAATGTATAAATAACCTTTGACACTATTCAGCAATCACCTACTAAATTAGTGCATAAATATTGGACTTATGACCAACAGTTGCACAAAGTTGGTATCAAATTTGTTTATGGTATCAATTAAAATTTACGGCCATTTAATGTTTTTCTTAAATCCATTAAATGAGAGAATATACTAGAACCTATTCGGAGTATAAATTGTTTAGGAAGTTGTATACCGTACCCATCCTACGATACCGCAATCGTAAAAATCTGTTATATATATATATATATATATATATATATATATATATATATATATGTTTACGGTGCCTTAAGAAGATATAAACTTCCTCTAAGTAGACGCAGCGTAGGTTACCATGAGAGCTTTTAATTTAAGACCCATAAAACGAGTGAGTGATGCTCTATAAAGACATTCTCGTAGAAGGCAACATCTCAGTTCTTCCGGGCTCTTCGTTCATTGAAGATCATCCTATCTTTGAATAAATGATTGATGATTGATCATTATTGATAGTTGATAATTGATAATGCTTTGACATGTAGACCCCTTTGATACTGAGACTGTAGACAATATTAAAGCTATTAGGTAATCAAATTCAGAGTGATAAGTTAAATTCTTCTTTCCTACACAGACAAATTTTTGTTTATTATTTTATGAGTGTTTGAGGTGTTAAAGTAAACATATTTTATTAAGAATACATAATGGTGAACTAATTATAATTGTTAGAAAAATAATTTATCACTAATTTCATATTCGATGAAACCTGTAACATTTGAAAGAGATGTATGATTTTTTTTATATGAAGAGTTTCTTATGGCTGAACACTTTTTTCAAGAGAAATTGCTCTGAAGACGTCGATCAAGTTCCATTTCCCAGGCGATTTGACGACTGATGTTCAGTTTCAACGTTCATTTCGTTTACACATTTTTCTTGATTATGAAACTAAAATTGAAGAAGGGCATTTCATTAGATTTTCGTCTGAATATTTGGGTATAAACGTATAAATATTTTATTCTAAAACAATAATAAATTATCTTACTATAATAACATTAAAACCTGTTTCAAGCGTTTGTAGGCTAGAATGTATAAGAATGATTAAGCTAATATTGTGAGGAGTCTTTATGTAAACTAGTAGAGTATAGAATATAGCATCATAAAAAGAGAAGAAACTGAGGAAAACGAATACCGATTAAATATTGCACCTAATTAACTACAAAATTTAATTCATCAAACCAGTATTGTTATTATTTTGATAATTGTTAGTGACTTAACACACAAATGCGACAACAGGAACATCATTACTATGGAGTGATACTACCACAAATTTAAAATACACTCTATACTATAAATTATATTGTTCACTCACTGTCAAATAGGTTGTAAAATCTATGTTTTTCATTTATAAATCCACTTAAGTAGTAAAATGTGCAATTGAAACGTAAAGAATACAATATAGGTCCATGAATACTAACTATGTCAATCCCGTAAACAAGGAAAACTCTAAAACGTAAAATCGAGAAAATGACTTGGTTTAAGTCTCGTAACGAAAAGTCTTTGGAGTAAAGAGAATGATTTGCCGTTTAGCTACGATTGTAAAATAGAGAATTGTTAGTGACTTTTCCATCATGTCAGAATCATGGTTTGAACTAATATATGTTCATCCAAATTTTATAAATGAACCATTGGGTAACGAAATAAGTATTAAAATTATTCAATGTCACAAACGTGTTTTTTTTTTTTTTTTTTTTGTTTCCATAACCCAATTGAAATACATTTTATTGTTATTATTTATATCTTGCTAATTGATTGAATGATTCTGTTTTAAAATACGTAAAATATTTTACCCAAACTTAAGCATTATTAATGCCAACATAATATACACAAAAATCAGACTTACAAACTTTAAAAACATCTAAATGCAAAAATATTAGTTTACCCGTTTGTAAATAGCCTACTATAAAAAAAACTAAATGGATATAGAAAGAGAAAATCATTTTTTATACAGATGGTTCTACAATGATAACCTCAAATGCTACAACTGTTATTCATTATGAATTCAGTAAAAAAAAACATAAAATAAATAAACAACTTTTTTTGTTGTATAACTTTTTTAAAATTATGTTTAATAACTGAGATCTGTATTGAACGTGTTATTAAATTTACGGAAAGTAATTAAAAGAAACGTCTTATAACACTTAAAACATATATTTACGCTTATACTGTTACTCACAAGACGGTAAATATACAAACAAGATGGTAAGTGGTGATCGATTTCGATTGGACACTCCAATCATCATCAGACCCAATAGGCGAACGACTTTAAAAAACAGTTTTTAGTATTTGACCATCTCAAATCTCGTCGGACAAATGTTAAGTTGAAGTAAAATAAAGTTGATGTTAAGATTGCCTTAGTGACAATAGTACAGACCAAACTTTCCCTAAACACGCATCTAAGTAACTTCGATGGTTGACACGTAAAGTTGTTTTGTTGTTTATTTAATCATTTGTAAAAATGTTGTTTAAAGTATTTCATTATTTTATTTAGTTGTATATGTAAATCTTGTCCTCATATGATGATTGTTGTTTTAAGCCACGGTATTTAATTTGTCATTAGTGCTAATGCAAAATAGTGTGAATAAATTTAGTTTGGAATAATTATTCAAGCTTGTTGTTAGAACTTTATTCAAATTTCAGTTGGGATTCTAAAATAATATTAAAACTTCATTCTTTTTACAATGTATTTGAATAAATATAACTTTACTAATGATAAAAAAGCGAGTTAAAAAACATCGTTAATCTAAAAAAGAATAGTAAAAATCACTATTTTACATATTAACGTTAGAATAAAGAATATTTTTCAGTAAAGTAGGTGAGTTGCTTTTTGCGTATAAAACTTATTTTTTTTTTAGTTTCTTCCATATTTATATCTCAATTTAATTATTAAATTTTGCAATTACAGAATATCTTTATGAAGGTTTACCCATTTAATTAGGCGGTTATGTAATATAATAACACACATTGCTTAAAATAATTGTTGAGACTCTTTACAAACGTTAACCAAAAATGCCACACTAGATTAAACAAAATACCCAATATTAAGAACGACTAAGTTAAAATTGTATTGATTATTACATCGATGGTGGAAATTGAATTTCATCTTAAAAAATACAATATTTATTTTGGTTTAATCAGTTCTAGAATAATTTACAGGATAGTTGAAACAGCTGTGTTAAATATTCCAGCTGCATCTGCCAGACTGGGACGTGACCTTTCTTCTTCTTCTGCTCCTTGCGGTAATTGCTTTCGTTTCAAAGCCTGAAGAGATCCGTTTCAGATAAATCCGCTGGTAGTAGTGGGTTTTTCACAAACTGTGGAAAATATCTGTTAATAATTGTAAAATAAGATTATAAATGTTAAATAAAATTATTTTAGTAGTCTACAGTTTATTAGTACTCTTTAGTACCAATTAGAAGGATGATATTTAACATTAGTTAGATAACTAGTAATGTATCGATGTTCGTTTGGCATAATCTTTGATACATTAATAAAACTGTTTATCAATTGTATCTAGATTATAAAATCAAGCTGGGCTTACCTATTTTTTTAAAAAAAGATCGTCACAGTTTTTATCTTAAATATACTTTTTACGGTTATTTTAAAATTAAATTACCCTTAAATGATGTTTTTTTTGTAATTATAAAGTAGAATTTTTAATAACTTGATCACAATGTAGTAATGAAAAAAACGAAGTTTATATACAGGTTTATTATAAATTTTTCTTTACAAATTCATTTTACAAAAGGACGTATGGTACTAAATGGCTACTGACCCCAAGTTATGTTCAAAAACATGCTTTAAAAATCTATAAAAAATATTACAAAGTGATAATAGCCTATACGTGTCAAATAAAAAATATTGACTAAACACTGTACAGTATTCTGTTACGCTACCTACCTGCCTTCTCATGAACTGTTCAATTTGTTTATAAACTATAAATTTGTATTTGTATCTACCAACCAAATCTAATGCCATGCTAATGCTCCCTAAAACTTGTCTTTGGTACTTTTCAAACTTTTTAACTTTATATTCGACACTTTAATACATGTTTGCAGAAAACATTTGCATTAGCTGCTTATTTCTTCCAATGAATAACTATTTTAGTTAAACTTATCGGTTATTGTAGTCTAAAAATATCATTGTGGAACCCCCCTTTTTAGTAGTTTGCCTGCTCCATTTATTTTACTCACTAGGCAGTTAATTTATTAGCACATAATATACAATGGTATAGCACGCAGAACTCCCAATTCTTAGTTAAGCGTTCCTTTAGACAATAGATTACTTAAAAAGCATCTCCTATAAAAGCAAACATATAAAAGCTTTATGATCATGTCTTAAAACACGTACAATGTGAAACGTGTTTGGAAAACCTAGTACTACTAATGAGCCAGCTCAGCTGATCACTAGCTCAGCTGATGGTGGAACATTTATGACGTGTATTTATCAGGAGTTTCGGCGCCACTAGTGATGGATGCTGTATTTAGTGTCTTTAACTCGAGCGAGTTTGTCTTTGTTTAGGATTGAATAAAAGTTACACACTCAGGCTTACCGTATCGATAGGATAATAGTATTCAGGAAAGAAAATGGACCGATGATCACTTTTGGGTAAATAATATTTACTGTACCTTGAAAGACATTTTGATTAACAAGAAATGAAATTTAGTTGGTTGCATCCTATAGATTTATGCACACATTTGCCACATTTTTCTCAAATTACCAACAAAAAAGTAGTTGGTCTTCTTAGTGAGACATAAATTTGGGACCATTTTACTGTTTTGTTTCAGAGTTTCCAACTATAAATTAGGTAGTCGGGTACTGAATACTCAAAATATACTTAAAGCATTCACGAAAGGAATACAAAAATCTCATGAGAGTTTAAATCAATTGTAAAAGAGAGTTGAAAGGTAAAATTAAAAACTAGAGAATGCATTTTTTTATTACGATTTTTTACTTAATACACATTCTTTTGCTTTCAAATATACTTGTCTAATTTAAGTCTAAAATAAATAAAAAATGTAATAGTGTGTTATATATTTTTACTTCACGCCTATTATATACTAAAAGCTATTATAGGTAACCGTACTGAAAAGAGCTAGACTATGTGATGTACCATTTCATTCTTACGTTAACTAAATCCATGAAATCTAAAGTTATATTTTGAAGAAACAAAACTAACAAATTTTCTATACAACACTTACTCAATTAATCAAAGTTGTAAATTTTTTATTTTTCATGTTCCACTCAGCAGCAAAGCCTATTATCCCAATTTAAATTGCTAAAAGGATGAGAACTCTAATGTTAACTGTTTTTGTAATGATCATTTAAAAAATTAAACTCTATAAGTCCAGCATTTATATACTGGAAATTATGTTCTAGAGGAGGGTTTTTATAGTTTGTAGATAAAGTTCAAAACAATTAGAATTAAATATTTATAATGTGTGTTCTTTTTCAGGTACGTACCTATAACAACTAGGGAAAATCCAGTAAGTATAGTACATACTAAATACATATACTTATTATTATTTACGGGCACCCGTATATTCAGGTTTCCTTTTAGTGTTTAAGTTTGTTATACAACTTATCCACCAAAAGTACATGAGCAAAATGCCTAGCTGGACATAACAGTTGAAATATACTAATGGAAAACAAATTAGTTATCCAAACGCACTTAGCAGGCTGTCGTTTTAACCTCGTATATTTACGAGTTTGGCTGCAAGTTGTAAAACTTACGATATGTGGTTGGGTGAGGTTGTACTTTACGTGAAGTTTAGTTTGCTTAGAAACTCTCCGAGGCAATGTTTTGAAATTCCACAACTTGTTTTACAACTCGGTTCTAACTTGGCTGTTGACAACTTCGAATTACTTGATTCGACTTACATTACATTCTAATACACATATTACAAAAATGAGTAAAAACGAATACAATTAGCGTACAAGTTTTTTTCGTTACAAATAAATATTACGATGATGCATCATGAATTATATGCAAATACATATGGAGATACAATTATTCTTGAAAAGTGAAAAATTGCTTTCAGTGATAAACTATACGCTTAATTATCGGTTTTTAAATTCAATGTCCTATTAAGGTTAAACTTTTATTTAAAACCAAAAATATGAACTATCTGACTAAATATATTGGTAGAATATGATGAGGATGTACTATTTAATTATTCATAATGTAAATATTTTTGAAAATACATAAGTGTGATATTTTACAGATTTTTTCAGGAGAATAGAAAATTATTTCTCCAAGACTACGATATACTTTCCTTAGAACCCGATTCTAGCTTAAATGCCAAGAATTTTAAAAATTGATATCATTCTTGGCTAGTTACGTCAATTGCTCCTAATCTTATTCTTTTAGTACCAAAGTAAGATTCTTTTTGAAGAATAGTTCACTATTTTCCATCGAAAAAGGTTTTTCCTTTTCTAGTAATCAAATATCTTAAGTAATCCTTTTCTTCATGTTGTTTCTTGTCTCAGGATTACTGTTTTAGATTATAAAAGGTATAATGTTACCTGGATCTGCCAAAGTAATCCAAATGCTGTCTAACGACTACGCGTTTCGAAGCAGTATAAGCTTCATCTTCAGGTCGTCAAGAACACATTTCACTCATAAGAGGTCGTCAAATAAATATAATTTTTACACATACATGGACGGAGAATAGTTACTGTAGGCCTACGAACCGCGTGCGCGCACTTAGACAGGTTAGTCATGACTGCGGCGGTGAGCGTTGGTCCCGTGAACTTTGTCCCTTGCCGGTCAGCTGTTCCTGGTTAGCTATTACAGTATCATACAATGCGTTTGACTGGAAATTTAGTTTGTCGTTTAATAGATCATAACTATGGCTTTTTGTTGCTTTGTATATTTCGTACTCTTCTATGGCGTTCATGAAGCTTCCTTTTGTGCAAAAATGTAGGGGTGTCATATTTGTTTCAAAATTTGTATAGTTATGATTTTCATTAATGAGATGGGCTGCATAATTGGATTTTAAATGATTTTTTGCTTTTGGAAGGTGTTCTTTGAATCTGGTTTTGAAAGCACGGCCGGTTTGTCCTATATAAAAACTATTGCAATCATCACAGGATAATTTGTAAACTCCAGTTTTTTCACCTGTTTCTAGACTATTACTGGACGAAGGATTAAGTAATCGTTGTAGTTTGTTCGAAGTTCTAAACGCTACCCCGATGTTCTTCTTTTTTAGTTCGTGTTTCAGTATATTCGGCAGCCTTGTACCATACTCTGATGTTACAAAGATTTTGTCAATTTGGCCACCTACTCTGTTAATATCGGCTTTTTTCTTTAATTGGTTTTTGACAAGTTTATCGATCATGGCGGTTTTAAACCCATTTCTTTGGGCAATGTATTTTATCGTGTTTAATTCTTTGTTAAAATTATCTTGGCTTAATGGGACGGTGAGTAATCGGTGAACGAAACTATTATAAGCTGCCATTTTTTGTGTTGTAGGATGGTGTGAAGTTTCATGGATGGTTGTGTCGGTTAGCGTAGGTTTTCTGTAAATGTCAAATTCAAACGATTTTTCTGTTTTAATTAGTGTTATGTCAAGAAAGTTTAACCTGTCGTTGCTTTCCAATTCTATGGTAAACTGTAGGCTAGGGTTTATTTTATTCAAATACTTAGTAAATATCTCTAGTTGTCTTACGTTGCCATCATACAGGATTGCGATGTCATCAACATATCGGTGGTAAAATACAATCTTATCTTTGTAGCGGTTGTTATCTGTCCATATGTTATTGTTTTCGAAACTGTTCAGATATATTTCAGCTAGGATTCCTGAAAGTGGGGATCCCATTGCTAGTCCATCGTTTTGTATATAATATTCATTGTTAAAGGCGAAGTAGTTCTGTTGGGTTACTATTTTTGTTAATGCGATGAGTTCATTAATGGCTTCCTCACTAAGATTAGAATTGCTCTTTAGATTGTCTTCTAGGATATTGATTGTATATGCCACGGGTACATTTGTGTACAAATTAACTATGTCCAGCGATGCCAGTGTATATCTAGGTTTGATTTCAGTGTTACTAGTTTTGTGAATTAAATCCATACTATTAATTAGACTATGACTGTTAGGTAAAATAATTTGTTGCTTAATTATCCTTTCTAGGCTTTTAGCGACTTGGTAGCTGGGTGCTGGCATGTAATTCACTAGAGGGCGAATGGGAATTTTATCTTTATGCAATTTCGGTAAACCTTTGAGTTGTGGTGCTTTGGCGTTGATGGGTTTTAGTCTCCTGATTTCTGTGTCTGTGAATAGCGTTAAACTTTTATTTAGAGCAGTATTTAAGGTTTTTGTAAACTTGGTTGTCGGATCTTTGTTGAGTCTCTCTAAGTTGTTTTTGTTGATAAAATCTAAAACCTTAGTATTATAATCATTTTTGTACATGACAACTAGGCAATCCTTTTCTAAGCAATATGATTATAGTTAATCAGAGTCCAGTACTTAAACCAATACAACAGAACAGGTTACATCTTTCCAATTGTTTTATGAATGTTGTTTACTTATTATTGTGATTGTGAATAACAGGAAATGGGCGTAAAAGCTTTACTCATTCACTTTTTAAGGTTAACAAACAAATCGCATACAAGTTGCTTGATCACCTTCAAATATGACTTTGATTACGAAAAAAATAATTAATTCGACGTATCGTTAAGTATCCCAATACTTCAACACAATTAATAACTTTTTTTTAAGACATTCATTATTTAGATATTCTAAGGCTTGAATAAATATTAACGATAGTAAATATTAAAATTAGCTTTCAGAAAGAACGCATTTGAACCTTGTTTTCCAATTCTTGTAATATTCCGAGGGTGATAGAAATTCCAGCGGCAGCTGCTCGGGGACGTGACCTTTCTTCTTCTTCTCTTCTTGGCGGTAATTGCTTTCGTTCGGGTGACAAGATCCGTTTCAATCAAATGCCATTCAACAAAAATTCGTACAATTGAGTATTTATTCAATTTCATACACATAAGACATGAATAACAGCAATGTTCACTATAAACACTAACAACAAACAAAGGATTCGTTTTGAGGTAACTATTGTCCTCAAATTTAAATGTTATAAGGAAATGTTCATTCATCTTATAAAATCTGAGCCTTTTGTCTGTTTAGTGTTCGTAATGTTTGAGAGATCTGTTGATTGTTCCTCCAACTTCAGGTAGGGCCTATATTTACTATTTAAGCTTTAATAGTTCGTTGAAATGACACATAGTTTAAGGTTAACTGCTATAGCCAGTTAAGATGCCTTATGAATTATTTGTCAAATGACCATAAATAAATTGTAACTATTAAAATAACCGGGCAGGACGAACCTTAAGTTTTTTTTACTGGAGCCGTATGGAAAAAGCATCAGTAGGTATTTCCAATTAATGCTATTGTTAAACTGATCATATTCTTGATACTCGAGTAAATGGTTTTGTTTTCTCAAATAATTGGTTAAATATTAATATAAAATTTTCACTAATTTGATTTATTTTTTATTTACTGTACTTTTTACGCAAACAGCATTTAATATTTTTTAAGGTGAATGAATGTTTATATCGTTTAACCCAATTACAACAAAAGAAAACATTTTGGTATTTGTTTATGATGTTTGTTGTATATTTTTTGTTTTTTATGTTATTCACCTTAATATTATAATTAGTATAAATGTTTTTGAATCAGAGAATATTTATCGAAAACTCAAATACATGTTAAATCTGAAGATATATTTTTCTTAACAAGTAAAACAGATTTACATAAAAGGTAATCAAATAACTTATGATAATAGTACATAATGATCTACGATCATTTTGTAAACTTACAGAACATTTATTTTACACTTGACTATAATACACTTACAATAAATTAGGGGTTGTAAATTTTCAGAGTTTTGTAACGTTTTTACCTTGTAATAGAAAGAGTTTTATGATTCCTACAAATAAAGAGTTATGCCAGTTGTAAGAAAATCCCTTTAAACTATGAGGATTTTCTGGAGTGTGAAAAAGAATGAAGCTGTGTTAAAGCGATAAGAAGCTTCTTGTACTTAATTCAAAAGTCTTTGATCCATTCTTTGTTGTAAACAATGGAAATTTTAATTGGTTAATGTTAAAGTGAGGACGACTTTAAATGCTACGTTAAGATCATTTCACGTGTTATTTAAATAACTAGCAAATAACTGATATTTAAAAAAGTTTAGTTTTCGTTCGTTTACATTTTGCATTTAATATTTACTCAAATTTATTTATTTACCAAGGTATGTTTCACAACTAAAATATTTTGTTTGTCAATTAATTTTATCAAAATAGTGAGCCTTTAACAGTACAACTGTTTTATGCTTATTATATGTATCGCTGTTTACATATTTTTATGATGAAAGTATCAAAAGCTTTTATATACTTAAATACTTTTCATTGAAATGGTGACCATACAAAGTAGGTAAAGCGAAGTATGAATCGAGATGAGTGTAGGATGAGTGGCGTTATCTTGTAGTCTTGTTTAGTGACTAAGGCCGACATGTTCCTTAGACACAGCTGTCAATTAATAGCCCATACAGCTAATGGGACCTACAGTTTATAGTGGAATCCGAACCACATTTTTGCCTTGGTATTAACAAATTGGTCTAATTATCGGGATAGTACTGCGGATAGTCGTAGTACTCACTAGTACGGACGTTAATTCACACCAGGGAGTATCGCATCCACAGTGCATGCCTATAAATATCCACAATTCGTGATCTCCTAGTAGCTGGATTACGTGACGATGCCACCGTCCTAGCTATACATAACACAAGTTACTTATGGATTTGGATAAATTTCACAGTTCACTTGTTTTAGGTAGCCAACACGTTGCCTAGAGTCGAATGTCAGCTAACCAGACTTTCAATTTGGTTCACTATTAACATTTTAAAACGAGTATGTTTGTTATAATTTTGCTATTTCCATGCCAATTTATTTTACGGTAAAAAGGGTTTGAGCACCCTAATTTAATATGAACAGGGTAAAAAAACCATTACTTTTGCTCTCATCATCTCTAAGTTCTCATCATTAAGACCTTAGAGAAATTAAATAAAAAAATAACTTTTTACTGTGTATACTTAAATGTTTTAAATCACTACGATACGTCATAGGGTTTACTGAAGGACTTTTATTGTATGACAATAAGTGAATATAAATGTTAAAAACAACTAGTTTTTAGTAGCCAATTTAATGTTTTACCGCATCAAACACTTAATATTGTATCCGATACTTAAATTATAAACACTCCTTTTTATTTATATGTTACTTAGTTTACTTAGTTACTAGTATAATTTTTGAAGGGGGTTCAATAAGAATTTATCGTTTTGAAATAATATTTTCAAAAGCTTGCAATCGTTCCTAAAATGTATGTCTACGTTGAAAAAACTCCTTGCTACATATACAGTATGTGCTCTTTATTTAAACCCTATCAATTCAATGATTTATTTTTTTTCACTTAATGCAGTATACTTTCCTAGGTTTAACTTCATATACGATTATTTACGATTTCCACCCCGAGTATCCTAGATTTGCACAACAAAGGATAGTGAGCCTTTAAGTATAAGACCTATCAAACACATGATTGATGTTCTATAAAGAACAATCTCGTGAAAGACAACATCTCACTTGCCTTGGGCTCTTCGTTATTGAGGATCGCCTTGTCGAGGTAATGCTTTGACGTAGGGCTACCTTTGATCTTGAGACTGCAGCCAATATTGACGATATTAAGTGATAAAATGTAAAGTCTTTAGATGCCAATATTAGATTCGTAATTAGTACGTTAGATTCCAAGTGCTTTGTTGTAACGTTCAAAACAAAAGGATATTTTGTAATGCAATATTACTCTACTTATCTTTTGAGATTCAAAATACTTAAGCAAATATCATTTGAATCTTGACTTAAGAATGTGCCTACTTGAACAAAATCATGGTAGTGAAAAATAGTTAATAATCTAATTTTGATAAAGGGTATGTTTGTGTTCACAAATTATCGTAAACTTTTTGAACGTATTTTTATTGAAAAGTCACATAAAGACAATTAACACAGCTAACTGCTCACCTTCTACGTAGGTATATTTAATTGCAAAGTGTTTTAGTAATAAAAATTTGTTTTACCGGTCTTGATTTCATACTGATTTGAAGTAAATTATTATTTGTGATTAGTTATGATTTCAAAGAGTGTAATAACAACAATACTTCTATTACAATGAAAAATTGTAAAAAACAAACGTTTAATTTAAGTTTTACGATAAAATTAAAGGTTGAAATTTTCTCTCGGAATAAAAGTAACCCGATGTTTACGTAGCAGAGGCTAAATATTTGTTTAAAGCCCGGAAATTAAAATCGTTTGCCCTCCAGCCAGTTGAATAAAGCCATTAACCCATTCTTTTCTGTATAAACTAACCTTGTATTTTGTATTAATCTACACCCATTTAGGACGTAATGTTTTTTAATTAGTACTGTTTTTTGTAGGTATTTCCTTTTTTAAGAAGCTCATACGTTAGTAAATACTACTATTTACTATTTAGGAAACGGGTTTACATTACTTCAGGCTTAACTTAGGGGTTGTGGCATTATCATTTTGATAAAATAAATATAAATATATAAATAAACGATTTGGAGGGATTTGACCCCGGAACCCTTGGGACCGAAGTCTTGCACTCTACCACTAGAAAACCTCGCTCCTTCTGTAGATGTATTAGTAACCATGGAGAGATGTCCTTATTTTACTTAGGTGTTTATTACGATGGACCGTCAATATGAGGAATAGTCAAGACGTAGACTTCCCTGTCAAGAAGACATCTTCGTATATTAGGAGTTCAAATTCCACTATAGTCAGGTCTGGTAGAGAATCCTTGAGCACTTGTCTGTAGAACAGCTAGCAACAGAAGCTCATCATCTAAAGTACACATTTGGAAAGTCTGTAGACTTTTCCGAATTTGTGATATTTAATTTGTACCTTAGCTAAAGCATTTTCATAGCCTTTTAGGAGTGTGTCCATATAAACTGGATTTTTTTATATTCTGTGTTCATACTAACAAAAACATGATAATAGAAGCGTAATTAGGGCGCTGAATTCATTGAAGAAAATTACCTAATGCAAAATAGTCAATGTCAACTGACTTAATTTTTGAATCATCAAAAAGCTACTGTCACTTTTTTAATTAGACTAGCCCCCGTCTAATAAGTAGGTAACATAAAACACAATTAAATATAGGCTGTCAGCCGCCGTGCAGTGGTTATCATGGTTACTATAGGTTCTGGCGCACACCGCTGGGAGTGCCGTGTAGTTACGTAGCACATAGGTCGTAACTACGTGGCGCTCCCAGCAGTGTGCGCCAGAACCTATGGTAACCGCAGCCCATCTGACTATGGTAGATAAGCAATGTAAATTAAATTATTTTAAGTTTTAGAAAAATATAATTTAATTATTTCAGTACAAACATTTTTTTGAACAATTCATCCTATTCAGCCTATGCTACGTAGGGAGTTTAGTGTGGGCGAGGTGTTGCGTCTGCTATAATGGAAGTTGGCACATTTCTGGCACATGTGTGACAAAAGTTGGTGTCAGGAGAAGAGCTATATTGGTACCCGCTGTTCTCTCAAATAATGAATTGTGTAAAAGTGTAAAAACATGTGCGATGTGTTTTCAAACTATCTCATAACAAAATTAGAATTAGAAGTACTTATGATAATTTTGGTCAGAAAAATATACTTTTAGAATCAGGGTTTTATTATTTTAGAATTGTGTGTTCCAAAAATCGAATTATTCAAACATTTGATAACAATAAACCTTATTAGGGGTAGGTAGGTTTATGATAACTTTAAATGGAATTTTACTGAAATGAAAGTATATATAAGTAACAAAGACGAAAATTAAATTAACTTAACACACAAAAAATCTACTAAACTTATTTATTGAAATTATATTAAACTAAAGACTTAACAACACTAAATCGGTATTATCATTGATCACAGTTAAATAATGCATTTTTTTATAGTAAAACTGCAGCCGGTTAAAACATAATAGTTAAATACATAATCGATTACTCAAAATCAAATATTTTTGCCCAGGTGAGTACTAATAAGTAAAAAAATTGACTCTAAAAATTATATTTTTATCTCATGGGTTATTTTTTTTACTACATTTTAACATTGGTGATCAGAAACAGGGGATAATTTAAATGTTTACATCATTTAAATTAAGTTAGATTAATTTAATTTAATTATTTTAATTAATTTTAGGAGCTTTAATGCTTTATATTGACGAAAACACCAAATAATTATAGTGTTCTCCTTCACATCTGATGTTCGCTGGTTCGACTCCAAGCGAGATCCTTTTGGACCCAGATGACATCTGGTAATGGGAAATCATGTGATGATGATATCTTATAAACATTTCTAAATTATAAATAATAACAAGACCAGGGCTTAAACCGATACCTTTCAAAGCAGTAAAAAATGCCATTAACGTAGATAACAAAAAATAAAAATAATTGGTTTGAAATTCCAAACTGTTAAAACTACACTTTTCTCAATTTTTTTTTTTTATTATATGGTTCTAACCTTTGAACTATATTATCGACGAAACATTGCACATAACAATCTACACTGCCAAATCACACACAGACACATTGAATCAACTTGTCTCACATATTACAGGCCTTGTGGCTGGAAATAGTTCATGCAATGGAAGTAAAGTAGCTTAAATCGTCGCTTGCCTAAACTCTGCCAAATCTAAAAATATAAGACAGACTTGTGTTGTCGCAGAGGGCGTAGAATAATCAGGCTAGAGATAAACTTAGCACAAATGTTGTCTCTCATGTTGGAGTTTCTTGTTTAAATTATATAAAATTTAAAACATTTGAGAACATTAAGATGGAAACAAGGCCTTGCTTAATGGTAAATTGTTGTACGTATGTAAATCTATTTATGTACAAAATACTCTTCTTTCTTCTCTGTTTCTTTGGGGAAGGAGAATAAATGAATTGTACCTTCCTCCACTACAAGCATTGAATAAAAGTCATGAGTTACGATTGATTAATATTGAAATGAAATGAAATATTAAAATGAAAATACTAACACTTATTATTTGGGTGTGTTGTTACCCTAGTGGTTGGCGTCTCGGACTTCGGTGCAGGTGGAATGGGTTCAATTCCCGGCACATCCACAAAACTTTAATAGGTTTAATAGGTAGGACTGCTTTCGCCAAAAGCATTTGATCTAACTTCGACTTAAGTTAAAATTCTATTGGTGTAAAATTAAAACCAATGGAAAATAGCTTTGAATACAGTGCATCACCGCTAAGTATATATTCTGTATCCATGCGTAGGGCGTAGCAAATCTTTTGATGAAAAATAAACTTTAATTTTGAGCCTACAGCAATTTATTCCTATGTCAATGATTACCATTTATTCCTTCTACGCCCACGTTTTCGTGAAGACAAGCTGAAGGAAAACATACTGTAAAAGAACAATATTCTATTAAATATCATACAACGAATCACTAAAATATAAAATAAACTAAAGTTTGAAGTAAAAAATGTTCACATGTATTCTCAATATTCGTTATCGTTGCATGAATATACTAAACCCCTTATTATATGCTTTCCAAACTTAATTCCAACATGGCTTGCTTGTATAAAAGTATCTAACAATATTAGTAGCATGTGAGTGGGAGCGTATAAGTCATTAATATCTAACTAACATTATGATGTATGTTACAAATTAGCACAGCTTAGCCCCAGGCTACACGTCTCTGTATCTGAAGAGGAACATAATGGGTTGTTATCTTGTTTGTAAACATTTGTCAAACAAATAGAGCAGTTTAGTAAACATTTTAGAATTTGTAAAAATATATAAATATTCCCCCAAAAACTTTTTTATTTTTGAGCACTATTGTTATTGAACATCGTTTCAAATAATAACTCTTTATTTAAATATATATTAGCTCGGTATCTAGGCAATATTCCTTACATGACGATGAAAAAATTAACAATTCGAGTAAAATGAAAATTCACAATATTGAGTAAAAGAACTATTTTTCATAACATAAGAAATAAAGAATTCCACTTTTTTTAAACTGCCTGCCATTTTCCAATGGTGGGTAACTTAAGATATCTTATAGAATGCTTTGCATTGAAATTTTTTTGTTTGTATGTAAATGCAATTCATAAAAATTAGTATAGCTTAATGTCTTTCTCTAAAGCTTAGAAATTTAGCTAGCTTATTAAACATAAAAAACAGGTTGGCTGCCACTTGGTGGCAATTTTTTAAATAGTGAAATTCATAATTTGAAAGTTACATAAATTAACCGAATTTCCCTTTTTTATCCTAATAACTTCTGAGATTTTGCGAACTGGTCTAGTGGTTAGAGAGCGCGGACTTCGGTCTCTGAGGTCCCGGGTTCAAATCCTGTCAAATCACCAATTGAAGGTCTAGCCTGAAGTTAGGTATGTGAAAAACTATTCCGGGCTCGTGCCTAGCGTCCTGGGACAAAAAAATGAAAAAGTTATTTCTGAGTTACCAACTGCATCAGAGCCACAAGTGTTGACCCCTTATTTGAAATGCAGTTTGACTAAATTAAATACACAATACTGTATAAATAAAATATATACAATCTTAAAGCTATTGTTAATACAAACATTTTATGAAATATGAATTCGATTAAATCTATTCCTATGAAAATAGTTTTACAAGCTTTCATGTTATATGTTTTTTAATCAAAATTTAAAAAAATATATACAGTTGAGTAGTATTTTTAGCAAAAGAGCTACTTCACTCGTACATATAAAGTGGTGTGATTTGCTGCTTCAACTGCTGAGGCAAGTGTACTGATGAATGTCTGGCCACTGATGTATTCCAGACTCAGCAACCATTCAATGGATAGTGATTGCTGAGCAGACCTTCTATACAAACTTCCCTCTGATTTTCCCGGGCTTTAGCCAAAGTTTGGCTCAGCATTTAATTTTTACAACGTTTTCACGGGTTAAAAACGCGCTCGGTGTTTTTTGTCATAAAGCTAACAACATTTTGTTTAATTCAGTTGTCGTTTGGCTTTTGTGGCGAAAGATATTTTTAATAGAAATAAATTAGCTTAAGAGTTTATTTTTTCTCTTTTTTTTTAGAGGTTTGGTGGCCTCTTTTAACCTTGCATTTGGCCGTCCACATAGACTATGCATTATATTTACCATGCACTAGTAATCTTGCTAGGGTTTCCAAACAAGAACGCATCTTGTTTGACTATTGTATTTTACCAATTCAATTAAGATTTTTAGTTAAATTTCATCACAGATTAATAGTTCAAAAAAGGTATTTGACAACAATTCGATGGTTTAAATAGCTATAGACTATTTTACTCAACTCATAACAAACAGATTTACTTTTTAAGTCCAGATCATATATAGAATATCGAATAATATATTAAATGCTCTCGCTAAAGCAAACGAAACTTACAAAACTGAAATATTTAAAATAATACTAGCCTACTGTAAAACTAATATTTAGCACATAGGAAAAGGATAAGGTCCTCAGGTTGACATTATTGAATTTTATTTAATACTACCAACCTACTAGTTAACGAATTTTCACTTTCCTGATTGTATTTTCACTAAGATAATTGTTTTGACATGACAGGTTTTATTCACTATTGAAATAACATAGAGTTAAATAACTCTTAAGATTGTGTTCTTTTTTGTGAAATTTTGGTGTTTTAGAAAAAAATTAATGAATTTTCCCAAATTCTCTTAAAATATGTCCAAATACAAGCAAACATCATTCGTTTAGTTATTATTCTTCATAAAAACTAAAAACCATCGCAATTTCAAATCAACATTTTGTTCTTTGCAACCAAGATGTGAGGAACAACGTTGAGTTTACTCTTAACAATGGTTAAGTTTTCTTTACAATTGGTTTTTCTTAAGCTATTCAAAATGGTGTTAAAAAAATGTTTATATTTTATGTATTAAGGTTCAAAATTTAAAAAAAGTTTTTTTCCATCCCATAGCAAGCCATTTCCATTGTCCGATAATACTGGTTCACAAACGCATTCGATTAAATGAAGGTTATACACGTTTGTACCAAATTTCGTAGAAAATATGATTTTTCCTTGAGTTTTCGGACACACACACTAAGTAATGGTAACACTTATGTATTCAAGAATTCAAATATATATAAACATGCAAATATGAATGTGAACAAATTATGTTTTTACCCAATAGAGACATCGAAACAAGAATACCACATACAAAAACATATAGAAAAATCGCAAAAACATTTACATTCAGACTATTTCAAAAGAGGATTGGTTTCACAAAGAACCATAAAAGAGCTAGAATGCAGTCCGCCAATACATGTAGTGATACATTCGTCTTCAGTGTCCTATTTCAAAGCTATCAGTGACAGAACATTCGGAGCTCTTTGCATTCGATCTCTTTGGACGTCTAAAATATTCCAAGCTTTATGGGTAAAACGTTTTTTGTTTGAAGATCGATCAGACAATAGATTTTTATATTCTTTACGCTATGATGAAGTTCTATATCTCTTGTGTGTGTGTTTTATATATATATATATAAGACTTCAAGCATAGACAATATAATACTGTTTACTTAAACTGTGTTTCAAGTCTTTTAGCGCCGAATCACTTAATCACAGTTACGCTCTAGTATTTCTTAATGTTGCTACCATACTCATTCTTTGCGAAATGAAAACCTTAATTCAAAGGTGTATAAACTAGAATAACAAATAATTTAAGGTTAGTTAGGTGTTTAGTATCATTAATAATTTAAATACCAATGTTAAATTAGTTTGGTTTCAAAACTCGATCCGGATATAACCTTGCATAACGTGTCTGTGAAGTACACTAAACCTTATTAATCCTTATAAAACATTATACTTACGACTAAAAAGGCTTTGAAACAATTCAAATGCAATAGTATATGCTACTAAAATATTGTTAAACTCTACAGATAATACGATGAAATTATACACTATTTACTTCCGAAAATTTAAATGAAACTGTATTTTATTTCGTTGGGATTGTTTTGTATGGAAGGCAGTTTTGACTAAATATTAAATACAATTGTTAAGTATTACATTTTATTGATAGCTATATATATTGCAAACATTATCTTGATTTACTTCACGATCCTACATTTTTACTTTACCAGCCTTGTGTACTTTTTAACAATCATAGATGACCTTTAAGTAAGCGTACTGGGTACAATAAAATACGATTGAATCACTCCAAAAAAAAGGAAAATTGTCAACCACATCGGTTTGAGAGAGAAGAACTTAATTTAATTATGTCTGGTCCACAAAGCAGAATAAAATACACTGAAATCCCAAATCGCAATGGGAATACAATCACGAACATTACATAGTTTGAAGGATAACGAGACTACGA
Organism: Macrosteles quadrilineatus; assembly: GCF_028750875.1. NCBI lineage: Eukaryota > Metazoa > Arthropoda > Insecta > Hemiptera > Cicadellidae > Macrosteles > Macrosteles quadrilineatus. The sequence goes on from NW_026542594.1 coordinate 195,720,111, forward strand.
TACAATTACGTGTGTTTCCCAATGTAAAGAATACACTTAAATCACACACAACAATCAAGAAAATCACAAACATTATCTGGTAGAGTAAAGCACCGAGGCCTTATGCATGGTCCTAAAACAAATACTCTAAAACTAAAACTAAACAAAATCACACACAACTATCAAAAAAGTCACTTCGATATAATTATGCCTGGTCCCCAAGGCAAAATTAAATACACTAAACTCACACACAATCAAGAAAATCACTAACATTATTTACCTGGTAGAGTTTTAGGGGACCTTGATACAATTATGTCGAGTAGTAAACCAGAGTCATAGGCCTGGGTCATGGCCGTGGGACTGTACCGGAAGAGGAAACGGTTGGTGTAACCAGTGGGGACCGGTGGAGTGTGACGCTAGGGACTTCACAACGACTTGCCTGAGGAGGTTTATACACCACACACGACAATATCTCCCATTGTTAAGCAAAGAGCTTTATATCTCTCAATTTGAATTAGGTGTGAAAATTCCGTCTATTAATAATTTGTGAAATACATATTTATCCTTACAGTTGTGTTGTATGCTAAAGAAGTTGAATACGTATAAAACCACGACGATATCAATAGCCTTACTAGTCACATATGGATTTCTGTAAACATTAGCGTTAACATGTTCCACTGTGGATCGTGGTCTAAATTGTTTTACAATTATTTAACAAATCATCGAGGTTAGATAGTTGAGGAACTGGTCTAGTGGTTAGAGCGCGGGTCTTAGGTCCCTGAGGTCCCGGGTTCAAATCCTGCCAAATCACTAATGGATTTTATCCTAGTGATAATGCTGCAACGCCTAGGTATAACTGATGTAATATGTGAAATGTGAGCCCGAGGGATACAGACTAGAGCATACAACATGTTTTTTTTTTATATTTTGCATTAATTTGTCTTTACAAGTCAATATCATTAGAAAGTTTAAAATCAGAATTAAGTTAGAATTCGCTTAATTTGACAGTTTTGTGATAAATCCCCACAAATGAAAAATAATTAAAATTAAATTTTAAATTAAAATTTATGTGAGGTCTGTCTCATAAAATAATTAAAATCTTTAAACCGAAATTTAGTCATGGTTAATGGTATTGTAAATATAGAACCTTAAAAAGATGTAAAATTGTGTTAGATCAATGGAGTAATTTTTTATCTTTGAAACATAATTTGCTCATACATAAATGGCGTGGATTTTAAAATGTGTAATTTCTAAAAAAAAGTCCTATAGGGCAAGCAATATACAGTAATAAATTGTATTGTTAGGTTATGATAGTTACGATGGTGAAACTATAATGAATAATTAATTTAATATACTTTTAAATACATCTTATATGAAAAATATCTATACATGTTATACAGTTTATTTATAAGAATAATAAATCTATTGGGGAAGGACGGTTAGTCTCTGTTTAAAAGCTAAACAGAAGATCTGCAACATCAGCTGTTTTCCAGGTCATGATACAGTTTGGCATGAAGCCCTGCCGTCCCGTTTTATACGTGGGTTGCTGACAGTTTTATACAACGAACGTATAATTGCTTTTATCCCAGACAGCCAGTTATTTTAGTCCGAAGTATTTACCAACTACTACACCTTCTACTTTGTTTTGAATTTTCGAAAGTGCTTATACTTTTATTTAAAAAACAAACAAATACTTTAAGTCGATCTAGAATATTATCTTTTTCCGACAAATTATCTATACCAGCTTGCATATTTGACTTAAAATAATAGCATACAAAAAGAGTTAAATATAGACCGTCAGCACTGCGTTTACCATAGGTTCTGGCACACACCGCTGGGAGTGCCATGTTTTACGGCCTACGTGCTACGTAACTACACGTCGCTCCCAGCGGTGTGCGCCAAAACCTATGGTAACTATGGTAACCACTGCACGGCTGACAGTCTATATTCTTTTTGTGTATGATAATAGCTTACAATAGTCTGGGACCATATGGAAAGGTAGTTTAAAATTATAACGTTGATTAAATGGCCCAATAAAGTTAATGAAAATAGTAAATAACTCATTAGAGAATGGACATTTCAGTAACGAAGTTTTCTGCAATAAAAAAGTTATAAAAAATTATTTGTCTGTCAACTTTTAATAGATTTATCAACATTTCCCTAAACCGGGAGTAATATATCATAAATCTTTCCTTTGGATGGGTTTAAAAATGATTTTATATTACCAAAAGTCGAAACCTTTTTGGTAAAATAACAGATGTTAGAGATTTCTTTATGGTGACTTTTATCAAGGTCATTTAAAAGATGAACTTAGGCAAACTAAGAGTGTTGAATGGGACATATAAGAATTATATTTTCATACTCTTTAATGTAAGTGAATTAATAAAACAATTCATAATAACAGCTTATTTCCGACGCTTTTCTAAACTATATATTTTATTACAACTCCTGACGTAATTATATTTCTTTATATTCAAATTTTTATAAGTATTTGCAGCTACATTAAATATACAACATGAATATTATATGGTTTTCTGTTGACGCTTTATTTGACAAACATGAAGTCAGCGGATACCATGATGAATAATTAGTTCTGTTCCCCATCATTTATTAACTCTGTCAATGCCTTCTCTTGCTTACGATAGATCTATATTAGCAAGCAATAGATCAATATACTGTTCTCTAATAGAAACATTTAAGTAGTCATAAGGGTTTAAATGTTTATTTTTCAAAATATGTTTATTGATAGTTTAATTAGTACAATTTCTAAACAAGGAAGCAGGTAAATTTTGATGCTAAATCTAATTCAAATTGGGCCTTGTGGATTTCTCTTTGATAAATACACCATAGTGTATTTATCCAAGAGAAATCCACAAGGCCCAATTTTCCAATAAACGTGTTATACAAAAATATTCAATAAACGTTTCTTTAAAATAAAAGATATATACTTAAGTACAACGGTTAAACATAAACAAATAAATTGATGAAACGGCAAATAAAGTTAGAAGTCCAAAAATCCTTAATACCTTTTCAAAGCTGTTTCAATTCATATGATTATATACAATTTTGGTATAATTTTACATTAAATTATAGTAGTATAACTTAATTATCCTTCAAATTGGATCGTCTCTTAGTAAAATATATAATAAAATAATAATTTATATATAGTAAAATATATGTAAAAGTTGTTTATTTGATAAACATAACATACCTTTTTTCAGGTAAGCTACATCAGTCCAATTCATTGAAGGGTTTTAGGTAAGCATACTAGTTATTGCATGCATGTCATAAGCATTTATATAGGAACGTGCTTTAAGTACGCCCTGTGATAAGAGCGTAAGAACTTCAATTTTTTGAGTTCAAGGGTTTCATGATAAAAATCAAAACGTAACTTTTTTAATTATTACATGTAACCATAACCTTCCCTCTGGCAGCAAATTTAAGTACTCATTGAACCTAATGTTATTTAAAATAAGGAACAAATCGGACAATTTAACGGAAATATTTTATTGCAAATCCGGTCAGGGAAATGAAAATTTAGTCTGCAGGTTTGCTTTGGCTGCGGTATTGTATATTCCAGAACGTTTTTCAGCTCTAAATCCATGTATTGAGGAGAACTCTTCATTTTAATTCCAACCATCAATTACAATAATAACCACACCATATTTTACCATTTTGGTACCTTGCGTACCTATTACTGACTAGAAGGTCCCGGAAGTGTGTTATATGCATCTCATGGGAACATGTCGCATTGTTCACTACAACCTTAGATGATAATTACAACATGTGTACCTAATTGTGTGAACTAACTGAGAATAATAGCTTCCTTATGCCGGCGTATGCAAATCACTGTTCCCGCCTTATGTTGTTCTAAATGGATGGAATACGACAGATTAATAGCTTTCAGCGTTTGCTAGAAATGATTTACAGTAATATATTAGTTTGGCTCCTAGTAAATATAGATTATTGTATAGGCCTAATTTATGTGTGATTTTTGATAATTTTATGAATAATCAAATTATGATTGGGAAATTAATTGTATTTTGCATTTGAAATGTTCTCTCCGACCCCACTAAATTCCGAACAATGTTATGATAATATAGTCTGAACAATAAAGATTTCTAGTCGTACAAGCCAGGCAAAATAAGGTCAAGCTGGCTTGGTTCACCTCATTTTGTTCCAAAAAACTTGTATTGCTTAGCTATTTACTTTTTTTACATAGTGTGGTTTGAAAGAAAATGTTAATTAGTAAATAAAAGTGGTCTAGACATGTATTTTCCTAAAATAAACATTTTATCTAGCTTACGAAATACATATTAAAATAGCCGCCATAATGACACGAACAAATATTTATTAATGATTGTTTTTCCTACAATTGCTTATGATACATACGTATATTATCATGGACTAATATATAAATATATAAAAAATATAAATATACAAATATATAAATGTCAGGACTATATTTTTAGTAGTTTTTAAGATATAAATTAAAAACACAAACAACAACATTTAAATCTTTTTTTACGTGGCATTTGTGGGGAAAAAATTAATTTTTAATTCACATTTATTTAGACCTATTAAACCTATTTTCAAATTTGTTGTACTTACTTACGGGTCACCCGGTATAACTGTAAGTACGTATAATGCTTAAGAATATGAGTATAAATAATTTAAAGCTTTATTTTTTTAATGTTTTACATTCTTGTAGCACAACAATGTGATTTATATACTCTATGTATTCCGATTTTCCGAAAACTTATGACTTTACGTTTTAGAATAAAGCAAAGAAATGTATAAACGAATATTTGTTTTTTTCGCAAAATATATTCAAAGATTTATGTTTGCAGTTTTTCTAAATAAATATTTAATAAACTCTGTTTATAAACTCAACATCAAAGTAAATGTAAACATGAGCTGTCAAATATAGATTGTACATGTAGTTGGTAATTGAAAATGCTCACAAAGTGATACAAACACACACATCACTAATGGAAAGTGATAATTTGTTAATTGATATAGGTAGTGCTTTTATCAATGTGTAAAGTAATGTTATCAAATAACGTCGAGTTCCTTTGAAAGCAATCGTTGCCGTACTTGTATTTTTAAAACGAATAATTTCGAGAAGATATAACTTTTATGTAAACAGGTTTATTTTATTTAAGTTTTACTTTACTGTTTTTAATTATTCATATTATACTGTACTCTAGACATGTAAAATTTCACATGAAACGTTGTTTTATAAAAATTAAGCATTGATGTGTTTTTACTAACATGTAAAGTATATTTATTTTTATTTAATTATTTTTTACATGATTTTCTAATCACATTAAAAAAAGTAGGTGTATATACAGCAAAGCAAATATCCATCTAAGGGAACTGTTGATAGTTAAGATATGGTTGGAGTGATTTAATTTAAGACTTATCTAAACAGATAACAAACCAAAATGTGCTAATTTAAGATTTATTATTTGCTTTATGAGCAATGAAACTTTCTGATACTGGAAAGAAAATGTATTTCAATTATAAAAAAAATTAGAACACACAAATTGCCATAATTAATTGTTTGAAAACAAACGCTATGAGCAAGCAATCTACAGAAAAATAGTATACAGTAAAATTTGTAATATTGAAAAGCAAAATAGGAGACGACTGTATATTTACAACACAATTAGAACCACACTAGCCAACTATTTTCTCAGCTGATTTTTAAGAGTTTAAAATTTACCAAAGGTCCTCTTGACACTGTTCAGCAATCACATAAACGAGCAACTGCTTATTTCTAAATGGTTAAATATATTTAAATTGGATTTTATTGTAATAATTTCTCACATGCATATTTGCATTTTGGTAAGTACTTGTTTGAAGTTAAGATATGCTAGGAAGCTGATGACAATCCAAAATCTAAGCTTGTCACTATCTTGTAATAAGCTTGATATTGTGCTTGATTAATTCTGATTAAATTCTGAGAAGTTCAGACGTCTCCAACTTACATATTGATTGACGTAACCCAGTTCACGTTTCTGATTTACCATTGGTTGCTAGATTCGCACGTAATCATCTCTAAGCTAACACATTTATTTATAGATAATTATTATAACTTCGTTGTGATTATATCATTATGTTTGTACAAAGTGATTTTTCAATGAATAAAAAGTATATTGGTTTTGTAAAAAAACTTTTTAAAGGTAACATATAGTAATCGATTAGTTGTTCGTCAATAGAAATATTCCATACGTCTCGTATGCATATTACATGTTCATATCTTTTACATGACGATTAAAATTAACGCTTGCTTGTGTTCCAAGTTACCGGTTTGAGGGTTTTCATTCATTTTTAATAATTCATTAGGAAGCAGTAAAGTTTCATCCAAACTCCCAAAAAGTAATGCAATGCGATTTAGTTCGTAATAATATATTTCATGAGATTTTATGATTTACAACCCGAATTGAAAAATCTCATTAAGTTTTAAGATGGTACTTGAAGCAATATCATTCCAAAGTTTAAATGTAATGAATAATTATGTTTATATATGGCTGGTAATAAAATATGGCTTTATTACCTTAAATTAAAATGGATCTTCCCATGCGCTAAAGTAGTATTAGAACGTTTTCTTTAGTATATTTGTTTTGCCATTATTTATTTTACCATCATATATTTTTTAATATATAAAACCACCGTACCTTTATTAAATACAATAAAGGGTTTTTAAGGGTTTAGTGCCGTATTAAAAATCATTTTACTATAGTAAATCATCGGTAGGAAACAAATATTGTTATTGGAGCAATAAAAGAACATTTCAAACATAAAAATACTGAGAATCACCAGCAATGAACGAGATAGCTAAAATTCTTCAAGTCAAATACAGTAACGCCACCCGCAATATTCTGTTATTTAAACAATTATTTAACAGTCAGTACTAATATAACAACATTTTTGAATTTTATTTTAGCATAAATCTGTTGTAATACAATTAATTTGAACTACTGATGATTGTAAGGCATTACAATTTCTTTCTTCAGTCCGACCTCTATTTTTTCATTAAACGTTTTTGACAATAACTAGTAAGAATACGATTTAATCAGACATTAATAATTAATATCATACTAAAAAAAACAATAACTCGCTAGCTTAAAATCTATTACATTTGTATTTTTATTTAGTTAATTTTAGACTGTAAGTATAATATGCCATATTATATACCTTGATAGTATTGTATAAAAAATTTTGTTTGAAGTATTGAAAACATGCAAGCAACGATTTTTTTTTCGAGGAAAGGTGTGGCATTATTTTATTGACACGTTGGCAGAAGCTTATTGATTTATTCAAATCAATATTATATTTGCCGTAGGATAAGCTGATTGAATTAGTTAACTCGTTCCCTGTGTACTTGCTATAATATTTTAACAAACAGGAATAGTTCTTTGAATATTTTATTTATGTCAATAGCTGATAGGTTTAAAGTGGTATTCATTTTAATGTAAATACAATAAATATTTTTTTTTACTTGTGTCCGTCCAATGAGGATGTTGGAAATGAATATATATTTTGCATAATTTATTATTATTTTGACTAAGAAATAATACATTTATAAGATATCTTCTTGTGTGGGTAATTTCAAAATAGTAAACCATAAATTTGATAATTTTGTCGACTATAAACAAAACAGTCCTTACAAATTTGTTCAAAATCCACTTTCTATTATATTGCTCCTCTTAAGATAATTAGGTATGTACTAAACAACATTAATTAGGTTATAGTAACCTTGTTTCATAGTGTCACTATCAGGTATACTGTAGAAGTGTGTGATACACCAGTCACAAGACATAATCAGAAGTTGTCATGTCTGCTGATGATCTCATTGTCCTTGATTAACTGATATTACATTCTGAGGATGGCTTCCTCAAGTCACAACTTTAATATTAAAGTATAACATAAGTATTAAGTGGTGGATTCAAGTAATGCATAGTTAAAAATTCTATGGAGGAGGTATGTATTTCTTGAACTATGTATTGATTTGTATACTAAGTTGTTTGAAAATTAAAAAAAGTTAGAATTTTTTATCGTAAACAAAATTGATATGGTTATTTCGTCTTAATTTTAACTGCTATTATTTTGTTAATTATTTAGTAAACCCCGAGATCAGAGTCGCACGTGTTATTAAATTACCTGATAGTACAAAAAAACTTCAAATAACACTTGTAATAATATATTTACAACTACACTGTTTACTCACAAGACGATATACATGTATAAGATGGTAAGTGATGATTGATTTCTATTGGACACTGCAATGATAATTAGACTCTATTATTGAATCTAATAAATATGATGAATACTTGGCAAATAAATAAGATTTTTACTGAAAACTACTTTTTTTATATGGAGTTACTTGGAATGTAGAGCCTTTTATTAATTAGTAATTAAAACATAGTAGGGCATGCCGATACAATTTTTGGAAATAGGGAAACCTAAAAACACAGTATGGCTGTTCTTTTGTCAATGTCAAAATGTTTTTCCATTATTTTAGTTTAATTCATTCCTATTCCAATTGTATTTTATTTGTTTAGAACAGAAATACAACACAACACTTGCCTTTAAAAAAATAAAAATGATTTTTGATTTTTTTCAATTTTTGAAAATACCTTTTACACTTTTTTTACTACTGTATTATTAAGAGTAACGCATTTAATGGGAATTCCTTGCATTGTAACATAAATGGGGTAGGCTTTTTTTAAGTAACGTATCAAAACATTTTATTATAAAGATACTTTTTTATTTTAGGAAAAATAAATTTAATATTTTTATTTCCCTACTTTTAAATCCGTAAAATAAACAGCCAAGCCGGAAGATTCCTTACAGTAAACTGCTGAAGGATAGAATTTATTTTTCAATTTTTTTATAAAAAGAAAACTGGCCCAATGAGTCTACCCTGCAGGACACCACAGCTGGACCTACACGATCAATGTTGTGACCCTCTCAGACGTCATCTTGACCTACATCTAGTTAGCCAAGTGTGACCAAGTCTACTGTCATCTATATACTAAGGGCGAAACGAATTTAATGCATTAATATATTATAAACTTGAGACTGTTTTCATAAAAACAAATAAATAAATTCAATAAGAAAAATAAGGCATTTATTAGACATTCGACAAAATTACAAATTTTGCAATAGGCATCGTCATATATAATCAATGTTTATTCTAAAAGAAATAAAAATAAAAATGCGTAAACCGTGTTTAATAAATTACTAAATAATTTAAAACTTAATTAGTAACATGTAAAAAACCCTTCGAACAAATCTTTTTCATTATGAATAAATAATTTTTGGTGATAACGCATGTGGAATTTCGTAAACAACGTCTTAAAATCTTACACTTTTTGGCAAACGCTGACAATGTCCCTTAAGCTCTTGCGTATGTGATATAGAGATCACAACTAACCATCTCGTATCTTTTAGTAAAGCATAAGAAGCTAATTACAAGGCCAATGGCTCAGTAAAATAAAAAATGAAATACAGTATAAGAATACCTAATGACTATAGGGTTGTAATAAAAAAATTGGTTAATTTTGGAAATTTGAAATGTATTTTCTCTCAAATAGGAGACAGAACTTTACTTTATAGCATGTAAAATGCAAAATCGTGTAACGAATTAAGTTACACAAAACGTAATAAAAACATGTTAACATCGATTAAATCTTTAAAAAACTTAAAGAAAAGAATCTGTAAACGTTAGGGATAACAGTTTATTAAAATGAGAATTGTGCCTAAAAATAGTATTTATATAAATTTTAAATCTTAAATAGATACGCATGAAGTTAGTCGGGTCCAAAATAATAACCCGACACTTTTATTGGTACTTTCCTGTTAAAGGGAACATTCATTATTATCGATGATTTTTTTCTCGATATATCGATGTTTTTGTTTGACAACAAGAAATGAAACTGTTCTAAGCTAACCTAACATAACCAACCATACTTGCTTCACCATTTAAAAATTCCGTTTGGGTTTGAATATAAAAGACAAGTTATAAACGCGGAATTTTTAAATGTTACAGCAAGTTTGGTTAGTTATGTTAGGTTATTTATTTTAGAACAGTTTCATTTAATTAATGAACAATATTGATACTGAACAAACTGAACAATATTTTTCGTCATTTTCAGCTGATATGTTTCAATTTGTTAGTATCGATATATCGAGAAAAAAATTATCGATAATAATGAATGTTCCCTTTAACAGGAAAGTACCCTTTTATTTCAAGTATGGTTACAACACCGACGGACACTCGTTTTAAACAGCGGGTTGTGGCATCTCGTTTATGGGCAGTAAAAACATTTATGGACCAAAGTGGTTACTCATTGTTAGTCTGATACGTTTCATGTTGTCGTTTGGTACATTTAGCCATTAAAAATACGCTCTGCTGCAATATTTTTTGTTGTATCGTTTTTAAGTCACACCTACAAAGAAATGCGTCCATCCCAGGACGCTACGAACTGGTTCCAAATCGTTTTAAAGCTTGCTTCAGGCTAGTCTTAGAGGGGGTAATGGCGTCACTGGAACAACATCTATTGGTGGTTGGCAGGATTTGAACCGGGAACATTTGGACCGAACTCTTACGCTCTCTCCCCATATGTATAGCTATATATTCTCTTCAAATGATGCACATTCTTGGTATTCAGGCTCGGAACTTTTGTAATAATACCGAACTTATACATACAAGTTAGTCCTTGTTATTAGTACTTCGGTAAAATTTCGAATTGGAAAATACCTAAATTTTAACTTACAGTACAACCAGAGTCTACATATATTCCTTTTATCAAAATGAAGTTGACAAATGTGTCGTTATTATTAATAAACTGTTAGACGAAAATCCAAACAATTGATTTCCTTTGTTCAGTTAAACTATACAACAGTCGGCAATATATGATTCAGACTAATTATTAACAGACTCAAATTACTTTGCAAACACAAACGATTTTAATCTAAAAAGTGTAATTTTCTTTGACTCTTTTAGCACTGACCAAAGTAACCACTCAAACGTTTAATTTATTTCTAGATATTTAATTAACTCCTCAATTTAGAATGATATGTACATTATTATGCTAATTTAAACTCGTAAGTAATGAATCCATTATTTCTTTTCATTTTCCTTTTTTTTACTCAAAGTATTTTATTCGATCCGCTTGAATATTTTCATAATCCGTTAACGCTTAATTCTGTGACCTTAAACAATTCCTACTGTTAGATCACCGCCTTGTTAATTTCTACATTGTTCAAATACTCATCCACTAAAGTCCAAATATTTGTCACATACTTGTAAGGTATTTATTTATGTATTTATTTAGTAACTACATTTAATAATGCTACAAAGATGCATATGGCAATTACATCATAGCATTGACCATACACAAAGAAACGTGTACGGAAGGAATTCAAAATACAAAATAAATATCAATAGAAAACCTTTGACCTCTATGCTGTAATTCTTGAAACAATTAAACCAACAAATTAAATTGTAAGTTGATAAGATAAAATTAAATTTACAATTACCTCAAGAAATTTACTACTAACTAAAATCATCCCGAAGTAACATATTTTTTCTTAGTTGATCAGAACATAAATGTTTATACTTGTAATTACAAGAATACATCATTTATTTTATTTCAAATTGATTCTAATTTTTGTATAAAAAAAAAATAGAACACAATGTTATTTCTTAATAAATAAATCAGGTTAACCAACGTAAAGAATGAAAGGCAAAGCAAACTTTGACACCGACCACTAAAGTAAACTGGGAATCACACTTGAGACGGAGCTCTGTCAACACCGTTGTTAGCACGGCGCCATTTTCCCTCCAAAGAACACAATTTCCCTCCAATCTTGACATCCGCATACAATTAGGGCTAGAAACTTCTAGACCAACTTTGATTTGCTATATTGGGTGTCAAATAACGATGGTAAAATAGGAGGAGTGTTAATATGAGAATATCTAAGACTTAAAAAATACTGATTGGACCTTTAAAAATAAATGTTTTAATTTTGAGTCGCAGCTCTTTGTGTCAAATACTTTGCACATTGTTTTTTGTATGACAGAAATTGGTTACAACCTTTTTTACTTTTAGTTACTAGTATTAAGGGAATGTGTATATACAAATATAATTGTAGTATAAAAGACAAATACACCTGCTAAATTCGAATTTGTATGTTGAAGTAAGCTAGTAATACAATTCTTTATTTTACCTATTCTACACGTGATTTTCGTAAAAAAGATAGCTTATTATAAAAGAAATTTGTGGCACAAAGACACAATTATTCTTTTTTTAATGTGTAACTAGCAAAAACAATAAAATACCAGCGACCACTATGAATAAAAAGTTTAGGTATTTGCTGCAAAGATAAATTTAACTGTTTTAAAACGATAAGAGGAGAATTAAATCATCTTTAGCGTAAGAGAAGTATTTTAAATTCATATTCCAAAACATAAATTCAATCCCGAGTGTACAGTATACTTGATTTATTTCTTTTGTAGAAAGTAATAAAAGGAACATAGGTCGGTAAATATTATAATCACAGCTCTTGCCTTTCTTTGGCTACAACACAAGCGGTCATCACTTAAAACCCAGCAGGGTGTTGCTTCAAGTTTATGGGTAGTAAAACATTTAAGTTCCATAGTTGTTAAACATTGTTAGGCTGATACAGTCGGATGTATTTTGATTACCTAGTCAATTTATATCGTTTTAGGAAAATTATATTCCTTAATTTTCTAAAACTTAAAAAAAAGAACTATATTGGTCCCTCCCGAAACCAAATAATCATTATTGGAGTAAATATTAATATTCTTCATTGAATATAAATTATAATTTTTCTTTTGGGGAGAGTGGATTTTTTGGAAGGTGGTTTTAAATTATTCCTTCTACAAACCTACATGCCATAAATTTTATCTGCATGGGTCCTTTAAAAACCGTCGTGAAACAACCAAAATCAGGATTTTAATGTATGATTCTGCATATAATTTAATCTTTTATCCGTTTTATTTAGCGTAGAACAGGAAAATATTAACTAAAATAATTTCTATGTATATATACAATATTACGTTGGGTCAATTTAATATCTAAAACGTACGAATATTGCAATAGTCATGACTAAAAAAGCTGTATTGTAAAATCATTTGTTTACTAATTCTTAAACATCTTAGTAAGGTGTTTAACAAATGTACACAGCTGAAAAGAGTCCATATGATTTAATAAAACTCTGCAGACAAATTATATAAATATTTAGACAACAATAAAAGAGATATTTATAAAGTGTTGACTGAGGTGTCAAGAATGATATGATTGTCTGGCGGGTGTTTTTACAGGCGGTGTCTGTCACTAAACATCTGCTATGAAACCCCGCTGTTCTAGTTTTAAATTGTTTTAGAGTCTGTATTGTTATATTTACTCTACATACAAATGACTTTCACAAACTAATATTTTTTTAATGAAATTCAAAATATATTTTACTCAGCTTTACGTCTTACGCTAGACTTTAGATTGGAAACTGTTACACATTATTTCTTGCTAGGCATAGAGGTTCGCTAAAATACTGCATTATCTAAAAGACACTGGTGTTTGGTGGGATTCGAACTCGGTTCTTTGGGAACTGATGGCCTGTGTTCTACAACTAAACCATTTATAATATTTTAATCTGCTGATAATATTTTATTTAGGCCGATTCCATTGGTATGTATTAAAAATTATTAGTTTTTGACGGTTATTTTATCGCTAAACCAGGTTAATATAACTCCAATCATCCAATTGTACATTGGCATTGAGTATTGGCATGATTTAATTCCAGGTATTTTGGTGCAGTTCCTTGATTTAACCAATAGACCAATTGTCCGTACCAAGAAAACTTGTTAATATACTAACAACATATAAGGTGCCCCACAAGTAAGTACAAAAAAAATTGGAATATGTTTGTTTTAATGGATAAAAAGAAAAAAAATGTGGCTTAAAAAACCATCGTGTTCGCAATTGTGTTAGTTTTTTTGTGTGTTTTTAATTTAAATTTCAAAAAACACACAGGCATTTGTCATGAAACTTAGTTAACAATTTCAAAAAGTCAAAAGCTATATTAACAGTTGTTTAAAGAAATATATTTATAGTAAACAAATTTCGGCGGTTCGAATTTGTCTAACTTAAATTACAATGAAATTACTGATTACAGAAAAAAATCCATGATCACTTTTATGAGAATTTTTAATTTCCTACCAAGTTTAAACAAATAGATTGATGAAAAGCTACAAATCTCAATGGTTAGGCGTAAATAAGGAGAACCCTGACTGCTTAGCCTTATTTATGCCTAACCTGTACAACAACAAAAAATGTTTCATCTATTTAGTAATAAACAGATAATTTTTACAAATGAATATTTAACTTACCTTACTACTAAATTTCACAATGGTGTCTTATAACTAATACATTTTGTTGTATTTCAAAATTTCAATTTTTGTGCTTCAATTTTAAACATTACTTATGACTTAGTTTTAGCAAGGACATACAATCAACATTGATTAATATTGTTTAAATGGGAGTACACTATGAATTTAAAAAGTTCGATAGTGGAAAGCGGAATAAAACTTTCCTCACCCAAATTCTCAAATACAAAATGTTAGGCCTAGGTGTAATTAAAATAGGTTGGGTGAACACATTGCACTCAGTAGCAACAAAGTTTTCAATCAAAGTCCAATTCATGTAGCTGATATACTATGAGCTTCCCTATTTTAGATCAATCATAATTGCAAGCGAATTTTCACTCCACCTGTATATGCAGAAAGTTTGAAAATTGTATTTTCAGAGTGTCACATATTAATTAGAGTGGGATTTTTGACATGCTTAAGGTCAAAGAATCTATTGATATACACGTTTTAAAAGTTAGAGCGGTTGGTACAGTTGATACATACATAAAATCTTTAGAAAATAATGTTCAACAAATGTGTTTATTATAAAATCACTACCCACTAATATTAAAATACGGTGTTTAATGAAACCAATAAACCTAGTTTTTATTTGATACATTGTATACTTAAAAACATTCGAATATTATTATTTTTTTACCTCCTATTTAAATTAAAGAATTTATATACATAATATGTAGTTTTTATTTTAAACTTTAGGGGTTAATATAACTTAAAATTAAATTGAATTAAACTAAGAAATGAAGCATTAAAATTTACTAATCAATGTGCAATTGGTAGGTTTTGTACAGTCAATTTGTATTTCTTGCAAATTTACCACTTGCAATCTTCTTGATGCAAAATAATAAATAAAAATATTTTTTCAAAAATATCTTATAATCATTTCACAGGGTTTTCGGTCTTTTTTTAGGAACTCGTGTTCTTGTATTGGACTCCCAAAAAACAAGATACTAGAATAAGTTAATTTTAATTTGATTGATTGGATGTTATACTTAAATTCAAGAACATCATATTTAATGAGTACTAAGGTTTGCTGCAACGGGGAGGAGAAAAGCGTGTTTTTATCGAACGGCAATAGAACAGAATAAAGTCAATAAATTCGCAAAATATTTTTGAAACAAAAAATCTAAACTCAAGCAAACTAAAAGAATATTTCTTTTTACGATAAGAACAACATGTGAGTTTTAAACGTAGATGTTTGTTAATTTTCTTTCCTGACCAACTGTACAAAAATGCTTCAATATACCATGTAGTTTTTCTAGCATATAAAATTTTCATTTTTGACCACTTGAGAATCAAAATTAAAAAGTAAATCTGTCCCG
Source organism: Macrosteles quadrilineatus (assembly GCF_028750875.1). Taxonomy (NCBI): domain Eukaryota; kingdom Metazoa; phylum Arthropoda; class Insecta; order Hemiptera; family Cicadellidae; genus Macrosteles; species Macrosteles quadrilineatus. The sequence goes on from NW_026542594.1 coordinate 195,735,873, forward strand.
GGTTTATAGTCTTACCATAAAGCCTATGGTAATAGCTACTTCCCTAGTAGAAAATTCGGTAAACCTTTTACTATTTCAGATTTCTATTCCTAATTTCATTATTTTGCTATATTTAGATTGATCTGAGAAAATATAGTCTACAATACTTTTTAACTGTTTCTAAACCACGTTGTACTCTAGTATTATATGACTTTTACATATTTCAACTAGAAATATGGTCATTCTAGTCACCAGACTTTGATTTGCATTTTCACCATCAGGAATCTGGCAGCTGATGTAAATGTTGAAACAGTAATACATAATGCAGAACCACGACTCTGACTTTGAAATGAGCGATGCACTTTATTTAGTTATTAAAAGGTCAACCACTCTGTATATAAATAGTGTAGTGGCTTTAAATAAAAATAAAATGAAAAAGAATTTTTTTTTAATGTAAGTTTTACTTTTTAGTGCTACATGTACATTATGCTAATATATGACAAATTCCAGATTATCCCTTTTTATACAGGGTGGAAGTGTATTTTTTTTGTCAGTGGAGTTGGTGATAAAATTTGTTATGTGTTAAATTAGTATTAGTGAAAAAAATTTTTTTTTTACTAGTTTTTCGTACATTTATGAACGAAAAATCAAAGAAACCGTAGGTTTTTATACATTATTCAAAGTATTATTAACTGAGGAATTCGTTTGTAATATTTGACACTCTCTGCAGTCCAGAGTAGCATATAACAACCTACGTGAGAATTAATGCATATTTCTCATAAATCACATATTCAAACTTCTATTGCAGAATAAGGGCTTACACGGATGTTTAATCTGATTGGCTTTGGACTATTATTATTGGGAAATCAATGAGAGTTCTGAAAATGATAATACAATTGAAATAAAAACAATGTTTTGTGTACTTATGGCCATTTTATGTTAACAGATATAAATGTTTTGAAAGAATCTTATTGTGTCTGTTATTTCCTACTGTGAGGGTATGAAAAACCTAAATAGCCATTATGTCACTAATACTTATTAGTTTTTCACATAAGAACGTCTAACACACACTTCTTTCCATCCTGTTATGCAAAGAAAATTCTTTCACTAGATAAATAAATAATTTAAATAAAATGTAAACAAATCGTTGTAAATATTATTAGCCCCATGAGGAGTTTATCAGCATTTACAAAATAAATCTTCAGTCAGATTTACCAAACCAACTAACTCGTTAGGCTTACCTTAATTTCGTTATAACTCTTACTTTGTCAAAAAGCTACTAATGAGGCACTGTTTACGCCACTGAAAAACATTTTCAGTGAGAAATACATTTACAACATTTCCAGTTGATGTATTCATAATGTAATCAACTTATATATAGTTTTCTTCAACACACTTTTGCATATTGTTATTCCGTTTACTGTTTATACATAAAATAATCATGCTAATAATATTTTTTTCAAATGCACAGTTGGGACTCTAAATGATGTTTTCAGAACCTTAAACGAGATTTATCCAAATAGCAATCTCATTAGGCTCACCTTTATTCTATAATCATCATTGTTTTGACAAAAGCCTGGTAAAGAGAGAATGTTTACACAGCTGAAAAAATTTTCACCTAATCAAAAAATCTAGTTTTTAATCTATTAAGGTTATTATAGAATATATGTTGCATATTTTTATTCGGAAATGTTTTCAGATACAAAAAGTGGTACTCAGATGCATGTTTATTTAGTTGGGAAATACAACTTTTTCCTGAAATTGTTGAGTCACTGTATGATTCAGTGATCATTGTCAAAAACCGAGGCTTGGTCTTCAGAAGATTTTCCATATTTTTCAAAATTTTGAATTAAGACTGATCTGTGATGGACTAATTGGGGTTTTGTAATATGTATATATATAATATATTACACCTTAATTCTGAATTCATTTATATTCTAAAAAATAAACTAAGGCTTTGTTAAGTTAATTGAATTTGCTAAGTACTTAATTTATTTGAGTCGAAATATTAAAAAAAAATTTATAATTTTGTTTGGGTTACTCTACTGTTTAAATTTACCAATGACCTTAAAAAAATGGTTAATTTTTTTACTCGCTATTAGGTATTATAAATTAGTCAGATCAAAACTACAATCTTCAGATCTTTATAAAGTCACACTATCAGTTCACATTTACGATTGTGTAAGCAGGGATGACATTGCCAATCCAATTATTCTGCCAGGTTGGTGTTGACATTACAGTCGAGGGGATAAACTTTCTTGACAGAAAAAGGCTGAGATTTGGGTTTGATTTTGCACCGTTCAGTAAACAGTCGGGGTTTTGCAAGGTAAGTAGGATAAGTAAGTAAGTAACAACAAACAAAAATATAATCAAGCATTTTCATGAAAATTTCTAAACAATAATAAACCCCTAAATAAAGTTTTGAAACGGCAATAAAGTCATTCCTACGATTACGGTTTTAACAATGAGATGGTTGTATATATGAAGTAGGTTTGTTGCTTTATTGGTATTATTTGTCTTTCTTAAAAATGTCTTTCATCATTTATAATTACAGTACCTGGTACTTTTTATTTATTTATGGACTTCATTTTGTTAAATATACTCACAGAAAGTGGAACTATTAAATATTAGCAGAGTTGCGTTAGGCCCCAAATGTATTTTACCCTAACTTCGAAGATGATTTAAATTCAAAATACCGACTTTGAATTTAAACAGGGTATCTGTATCTGAAATAAATTGAACCTAGTTAAATCAAGCAAAAGAGTTGATTACTGATAGCTACTGATTTCTGTAATGTTATATTCCGATAACCATACGCGAAGGACATAATTATTGCTGTTAACTATACCATCAGTTTAAGTCACATATGCTATCCAAAGTATTGAAAAACAAAACAAACAAAAAAATTGCCTAATCTTTTATTGGCTCATCAAAATATACTTAATATTGTTAATATTAATATTGTCTTTGCTGTTGCTTTAAAATCGATGGTTTTAGGTACGATCAATATAAGGTGTTGTTAGTTTAAAGGGTAGAATGTCTGTTGAAGGTGTTAGCTAGAATACTTTACCCACTATTGAATTTCGGCATAAATACCTACAAGGTCAGCATATCACTACTAGGTCCTCAAAAAGTAAAAGAAACAACGTTGTCTTGCAAACTGGATATCTACTCTAATAAACGTGTATTCAGTTTGTATAAAGCTAATAATACGAGCAATGGATAAAAGTTTGTTTCGTCAACACTGTGTGTTTTGAAAAGAGTAGTTTGGTGGCCTAGTGTCAACAGAAGCATGTCCAAATGACACTCGTAGGGAAGGCGTGAACCTACTAACAAGGAAGCGCCTACACATCTCAAGAACTTGCATCCGTAGCAATCCTTTGATCATGTGACCATGGCCTCGGTAAAGTTGGCATACACAATTGGGCCAAGTTGGAAGGGGTTTGATACCTGTATTCGTACTAGAGTTCTAAGATTGTTCGGTGAATATGATTGTAACACAATTAGCTGTCTCTTCGATTTGTGTTTTGGCAAAACAATATACTTTTAGGAATATTCCAACTTTTTTGTACTAATACACCTATAGAATTGTTTAAAAATTTAACATAAAACTGTGTAAACCTTAGTCTTGTTACTATTACGTTGACCTCTTTGTTAAATAATATTATCGTTATCAATTGAGATGGAAGTACCCCCTAGGTACCTATTTTAACCTAAATATATGAGTGAAGGATGATCATAGAATGAATTGAGATGCGTTGTGTAGCTTTGTTACTAAGGTCAGCTGTTTCATCAGTTAGGGTCATTTATTTAAAGCACAATGATCAGGGACAGCTGTAACCAGTTTAGAACCATCAAAAAGGTACTGAACTTTCTCAGGATCGATCCAGAAATCTCTGAGCACTATAACCACTTAGTTAACCAGCCAGTTAATATTTATTGCCCTTACACTTATACAATTATTATATTTTGAATATCATATTTTTTTCACACTCCTTGAACGTTAAGGGGGAGTTACAAAGAGAAAGTACTGGACATTTATTTTTTCTATGAAAATTGTGGTATTAGTAGTTTAAGGGTAGTTTTAGTAGTTTCACAAGCGAGTATGTTCTTCTACAATAAATACGTTCACCAATGCATCTACAAAACAAATCTATATTGTAACATTTTTGGAGAAAATAAAATAAATATCCTTAAAACATAAGGAAAACTACAAACCAATCCCCAAAACTAGTGCTGATTAGGAGAATTTCAATCAATACATTTTTGTACAAATTTGTCTACAAATCTTTTTGTTTGCGTTAATAGTTAACCCCATATTGATACTTGTGCCGCATCGACATTTACTATCATTAATGGTGTAGTGAGACTTATTTTAATGATAATTAAATTCCAAACAGATCATGATAGTTGAATGTAATAGCTGCATACAATAGTTGCAAAACATATTATGAATTAAAACTCACAACGTAAATTCTAATAACTTCACTAAGCCCAATCATCTAACTATTTAACTTTTATTCAACTCTACCAGAAAACGTATTTTGAATAATTTAACCACCCCTAATTAAACACTAAAAGCTGCTGGGTTAATTAGCAAAACTATCACTTTGTAACTTAATTAATCAAAGACCTAAAGAGGGGTTAAAGGAAGCCGTTATAACATCATGAAGGGATGAGGAACCCCAAAGATCAAGGATAGCTCGAGTGTTGTCATTCGCTGAGAAACCCTTGAGGTCTTGCTGAGGTTTAGTTACCTTTGAGTTTGTATGTGTTTCTCCAACACAAGGGAATCTGTGGTGGAAATGAATCAATGGGGGGAAACGTCTGTGAATTCTGTTTGGTGACAGTTTAAGATAAAAACAATAATAAAATAATATTGTTAAAAGGTTGATTTGAGTGTTTATTGGATGTAGAAATCAATATAAAAAATACCTGAAAGGGGTTTTCGGCATTATAAGAGGCAAAATAGGTAAGAGGTTTATTCAAATGCGTATTTATTAATAAATCACGCACTCTATTAATCTCTATTAATGCTCTAGTATTAATACTAGAGGTCATCAGAGGTCGAAAACTCGACCAAAAATATGTTATGCACAGACTTCTCTATGTACACCCTACGCTGTAAATAAAACATGTCATTGAAATTGCCTTAATTTGTATTGATTTTCTATTTATATTGCGTTGTTATTTCTTAACCAGCATGGCAACACATAAAGTCCATGACATTTTTCAAAATTTAAAATTAATTTCTTGTGCTTATTTTTTAGCCTTTTTTAATTTATGAAGAGATCCTGCACATCTACAGGTAAATATCTTTCCAACGGTATGCGTGGATTTTTTACTGGAATGCACATGAGCTGAGAGGAAAGGTATACAAAAACATGATTGCCTTTTAATTTATAGATTTATTTTAAAGTTTCACTAGCATAATCAGCTCTGCAATACATAAAAACGTCAAAATTGTCAAATGGGATTTACTATATTTTAACTAAACTGTATACAAACTAAACTGTTTAAGTAGTGCGTTTCTTAAATAGTTAGTAGTCCAAAAAAACTATAAGTACTGCACTTTATTTGTATTATTCCATTTCACTTTAACATGAGTTTTCTTTGTATCATTTCAGTCTCTTCACCTAATTGAAAATGCAATAAAATTTCTTAAACATGTTGTAATGAAAAAATAACCTATCTTGCTTCAGAGTTTGTTTTTTTCCAACTGACATGTTCACGTCGTCAGAAAGTTCGATCCAAAAACTTCATTACTAGAAACGCATTACTTGCATGAATATAGTAATTCTGTTGAGCTTTTAAAACACCCAAAGTACGTTGGGTATTTTTTAACATTAGGTACTTTGAAAAGTTTGCTTCAAAGCTTGATGCAAACCTTATCCAAATACGGGTGAAGCTTAAAAAGAGTGTGAACAGAATTTCACAGTAAACACTTTTACTAATTGTCAACACACGATCAAAGGGAACGACGCTGACATGTGGCGTTTTCGTTGAGCTGCATGTTAAACATTTCCTGACTTTCAAAGTACTGAAAACCGCGTCGAAATTGTCAATCTCAAGTCAAACTAAAAGTGATTTTAACATAAAAATGTGTAAAAACATTACTAAACAACAATGAAACGTGTTTTAAACATATTAGCAATCGATGAATCACAGATTAAAAAATTAAAAATATATATATAAATAACACACATAAGCTATTTTTATATTTATTCATTTAGAACAATAGCTACCTCATTTACTTCCGTTGTTTTCCTTCAATTTACATAGAATCATTTATAAGATTGATTATAATGGAGAAAAAGCTTTTAAAAACTCGTTGAGGATCTCTTATTACAATTTTAGCAATGTAGTAAAAAATCAAGGTCTAAAGCCTTATATTATTAATTAAAATTACCAAAAGTTTAAAATGTTTACACATTTTCAACAATAGGAAAATGTAATAGGGATCTAGGTTAATAATAGGTGTTGAAGACTTATCCCCTTGACCTGTTTTTATCATATGTGTATATTTATGATATGTTATTACTTAATTCTGTTTACTTTTTAATATATTGTTTTTCTTTCTCATGGTGTCATTTTTTTAATTGAAATATTTTTTTTTCATTCCCAATCCAACAATAGGCACAAATAATATTCAAGTTTCAAGACTTAGAAGTTCAAGGTGAAATAGTTAAACAATAATTTTAACCGTACAAAAAACAAGCGATTTTAATCAAACAGAAACAACAAAATTAAAAATAAGAAACTGTTTAGTAACGAATCAAATTAAAATTGAAAACAATTGTTTGCATTGTGTTTATAGTATGTGCATACAGATTTTAAAGATTTACCATAACAAATCAATAGGTTTGACAGAAAAGATTCCCAGGTCTTACCAGTAAAAAAGTTTCCCAAAGACCAAGAAGAAAAAACTAAAACATATATCCGAGTAAATGTACTGAACTATTAAACAATATTGAATTGTATTCCATTGAGTGGAACAGATTTATTGAGTTGCTTTAAAGAGAAAGATGAAGTGGTCTAAAGTGTTCGGTAACAATTGTTGCTTGAGAGGAGTGTAGTGGGGGAGAAAATACCAAGAGCTCTTCGAAAGGTTTGTTTTCTTGTATGAAATTATTTACTCTGTAAAAAGAAGCAGAGTGTTCTTTAAAAATGCAACATCGGTCAAATGGTTCATCGTAAAAAATAAAATAGTTTCAAAGCCTATGCTACCCATATACTAACTTAAATTATCAAGACATGCTTTTTGTAAAATAAATATTATTTGTTATTACATGTAAGTATAATTGCAGACTAACTAAATTACAACAATATTACAATAAAAAAAATGGATAAAAATCAGAAACACATAAAATCACATAAAACACATAAAATCCCACACAAGCTCCTTAAACACCAAAGTAAGTAAAAAATAAAGTATTCAAAAAGTGTTTTAAGAACAACAAAATAAATAAATTAAAAAAAAACTATCTACACTCTTATTAAAAATAAATACAAATAAAAACAAAAGAACAACACCCAAAAAAATAAATGAAATTATATGTAAATTTCATTTAAAAAGTAGGGTACTATCAAAAGTTTCGCATTAATTACTTAAACCAGTTTTATATCTTAAAATAAATATTGCCACGAAAAAGAGCACACGAATGCAAACAGTGATCAAGCTAAAAGCAATATTTATTCAAGCTTATTTTAACTTTGTCAATAATTGCTTATCTGTATCACGTTTTAAATGTTATATTGTATTAAAATAAATATATTTTATTTATCTACTGGTTATACCCTAAAGACAAATATAATAATAATTACATTATAAAAAAGTATAAAAAATACGCATTTTTTAATGATTAATGTACTTGAAAACTCATTCATTGTGCTAATAAACGAATGTTGGATTTGCATTGTGGTTGTGGTAACAATACACGATGATTAATTATGATACAATAGCAATAATAATTGTTTTTTACACTTAATTTATTAATATTTTAATTAGGTTCCCTACAATGATTTTAATATACACTCAATGACTATTTTGTATTTCTAAATAAACATTTGAGCTAAACGGGCTTTAGGACAATTTGTGTGGAAGGAAATACAGTAGCTTATTAGTAAAAAAAATGCATTTTTAAGCTAATATTAGAACAAAACTTAGCTATTGTATTTAAATATGTTTGAATATATACGTATTAGCTCAATTTGAATAAAATGTAAGATTTAAACTGATCATTTATCAGTCATATTTTATGATTATTTAGCCTATTTGTTGTGATTGTCAAAATTGCTCATGAATATAAAATTATTGCTTTGCTTACCTTAAACTCAAAAGAAATAATATGATATAAGATTATACACTCTAGAAGTCAAGAGCTTAGTCCTTCTCAACAATAAAGGTTTGTGTGATGGAGAAAGCTTGCTTGGATGCATACCATCTTGACTTAACAAAGGCTGTAATAGTGAAAGGGATGTTTCGAAAAATGCGTTTAGTAAATACAATAATCTTTTTTCGAAGTTTATCAATGTTACTGTGGTAAATTTCTATATTATCAACTCTATAGAAATCTGCATTTTATGAGTAGCCGCTTCACCCGTTTTTTGCGAAGGGAAAAAAGCTTAGAAGAGAATAAAGTAGACTCAATATTTTCCGGTCTGCTCTGAACTGAGGCCAGTGTAGATAACAGTAGTTTTTTTCCCCGGTTAGGTCAACGTGATCTACTAAAACTAGATAAATTAAGGACATCTAACGCATACATCATAAGCCAATACAGATTACTACTTAAAACTAAGATCTTTCCCATGAATAACGATTAATACATAAAAAGTATAACTAAAATCTTTCCCTCGAGAAAATTCGTTTCAGTACCGCCCAACTCCTGTCGGTCTAGTCCGGTTTAACCAATGTGCTGATAAAAAAATGTCCGAGCACTTCTGCCAGGTCCGGTTAAAAGGTGTCCGGATAAAAGGGAGTCTACTGTATTGTGACTCTTTAGATCTGTCGTACGAAATAGCTACACGTCCATTTCAAGAATTTAGTTTAAAAATCAAAACTTAACAGTTCTACTTGGTTCCAAACTCTTATAAGGGGGCAAACTTTGGTACCTATAGTATGCTACGTATAATTGGGGTATATGGTTTATTCTGAGATATTTTTAAAAATTATACGATAAAAAATCATAATTAATCTAAAAATACCAGCTAAGACTGGCTAATTCCCATATAAACTAAATATTTAAAAACCACTAAAAATCTTTCTAATGTTAACTCAATATTTCCAGCCAATATTTTAGGCTAACAGATACTTTTTACTCTGATTGGTTTGACTTTTTTGTTTATCACACATGTTGTATACACCATTGCTTTGAGGAAAAACATCAAAGACCTTTGAATACAGCGCTGACTACATATTGGTATTGCATGTTTACAAACAGATGTCACTGAAACGAGCGCACCGCTGTGATTTTAATTCATTACATTGCTTTGCTCGTTTGTGTAGCCAGTTAAATAGAAGTTCTTAAAATGATTAAAAATAAATTAAATAGAAAGGGGATGAAAGTAAGTAAAAATATTTATTGGGTGTAAATAAGGTGAATTCATATTTGTAATTTATTTAGTGTAAAACAGGATCATACATTGCTGTTAAGACATGCGATATATAATTTAAATTTAATGTGGCAAAAGAAGTTATATTAAACTCATAATTAGGTACAAAATATTACAGACTTTGTTATAACTCGTATGATACTCGCTGTGTACTGAGAGTAACGGTTCCAGTTTTCTTTTAAAGTTTTATAGTAAAAGATACAATTTTTAAATATTGGCCAGCATAGTCTTTTGATATAAAAAATTGAATCAGTTTATTAAAAACCAACATTATTCCTTGCTTTGTTTACTGATCAACTATAATTAGTATAAAATATTAATTAATTTTGTACTTACACTAATTAATTTTGTACTTACTGATGTCACATAGTAACTCATGTATAATAAATGTTATTATAAACTGAATAGTCAATTCTGTGCACCTTTAAGATAGCAAAATTTATAAAAAAGATGCATAGTTTCTCACCTAACAGAAAACTAAAGTATTCATAAAAAATTTGAATTATGATTATTAATTGTTTAAACAAAATTTGTAAAGTCAAATATTTATTTGACTTTTTTATATTTAGAATTAGTTAGAAAAGCAGTCGAGTAAATTAGAGTCCACATAAATATATGTTAAACTTTTATATTTCCAGACAATTAGAGTGCATAAAATTGAAACCGTAAATATAAGAGGGATGAAAGTGGATATATTGCTCACCAAGTAATTAGTTCTTTAGCAACGTCCTTAGAAAAATCAATGGTTTTATGATGGTTTGTAACTGTCCCTGTCTGTCCTTGAACTTTCGCGTACCAAGATATTATCCTAGATGCCATTGTAAATGTTGATCTATAAGTCTTTGATGCAATTTGTAGTATAATGTAAGCCATTTTGTAAATACTTGTATATATTGTAGATCTATGTAAGGCATCTTTTAAAAATAATGTGACTTAGCTAATGCAACTCGTTTTGTTAAAATTTTGGCTAAATAAATGATTTGATTTGATTTGATTTGATTTGATACTGGAACAGGCCATCTTAATCTCAATAACTAAGCTACAAAAGGTGTTTTACTCCATTTTAACTCATCTTCCATCCACTTTTGTATTATAGTTCTGGTTTGTTCCCAATTTAATTGGTAATATGAACCTTTCCCAGGTATTTGTATCTCTACTCCATTTGCGAAACTAAAAGGGGAAAAACACCTTAAAGCTATTAATAGAGTTAATTCAGTTAACCTAGTTAGAGTTTAAGTGGAATGTGGTTCGTGTAGGGATCTGCAAATGAGGGCAAAGTTGGAAGGTCAAGGTGCACGAGCAGGAAATCACGCTATCCTGATATATACTGCGCTACACTTCCGGTACTGTTGAGGCGTACTTCCGGTTATCTGATACCGGACATCCCTGTGTAGCTGATGGTAAATGTTTAGTAAAAATTGCTTTAAATGAGAAAAACGCATGCAAAATATTTTGTAACAAGCTAATATTGTTGATGTGCCACACGTTATGTAATAAGATGCATGAGAATTTTTCAAAGTATGGGGAAAAGAGTCTACCATTCATTAAATAAATAGTATGTTTAGCATACCTCTAACATATATATGTTTTATACATTGAAAATATAAAAAGATAATTAATTACATTGAATTGTACATTGTTGTTAGAATACTTTTAACACGCCTGATTGGTAAGTAATTTATATAAAAATATGTTATGATGTAGGAAAAAGAATAGTTACGTCTCTCAGCTATCTAACGCAAACGGCCATTTTTACAAGCCTTTTCAATGCTGCAGCTGCAGATAATCGTTTGCATATATATACATAACAGCATTGCATCGTTCTTTGCACCGCGTGTTGAATTAAGGCTTACAGTGTTTCGGCACGTCCTGATACAGCCACGGAAATGATTTACATATTTAAAACAATTATTTAAGAAGCTGTAGCGATCGGATTATTTTTAACTCTAAATATTTGATACGAGGACACCACTTAAACGCCGTTAGTAGCATTGTTTCATTATATTAGGAAATGTAAAATAAAAATACATTAACAGGTATAAACAGATAAATTGGAAATATGTTGTCGTTAATTTCTTAATTAAATGTCTTTGAAATAATGTTAAGTGAAGATTATTTTACAAGATTAAGTATTTAACATAAAGACTATTTATAAATACTTATATATGTATAAGAAATATGTTATATACAAATATATATATATAAATAAAATGAAGTATAAATGTTTGTAAAATATAATTTTATCAAAATATGCTCAATAAAATTGCAAAAAATAAGGGGAAAGCATAAATAAAATAAGACTTAACCACTCAAGAAGTGAACAGCTTATTCCTTCTTAGGGTAAAGGATTGTATGTGATACAGAAAACTCGCTTATGCCAAAGCGTACATCATCTCAACATAACAAAGCTTGTGATATTCTCTGGAAGAAATATTCCGGAAAATGTATGATTCAAGAAAGATTCCTCTGTTTGTCTAAAAATTGATATTTTTCCTCTCCACATATAATATCTTAGTGTCTTTCAGTATTAAAAAAAGATATATAAACATTATAATATTGGAATTATTTTTAAACTGAGCTTTAAGATAATAACATATGTTTATACAAAAAAAAACGGAATTAGTAATAGTATACAAAAAGTGTTGATATGTTAATAACATGAGAACTAATAAACTCCTTATGATTGATTTCTCCTAAAGACTGGGAAGATGGCGTCGTCCTGTAATCCTGCCACTAGGAAGTCACGAAATGTGGATATTTATATCCGCAATATATTGTATATGTGGGTGTACACTGTGGATGCGATACTCCCTGGTGTGGATAACATCCGCATTAGTGAGTACTTCGCCTATTCTCGGTATTATCCAGATACGAGTAATTAGACCAATTCGTTAATTAAAAGGTAACATTATATAAACTGTAGGTCCCTTAGTTGCCATTAGCTGTATGGGGTATTAATTAACTATGTCCAAGGAACATGTCGGCCTTAGTCACTAACAAGACTACAAAATCGCGCCACTCATCCTACACTCATCCTTCACTCATCATAATTGCGTTAAAACACTTGATACTTAAATAATTGATTGGTTGATAAACAAACTACATTAACTCATAATTGATTATTTCATTACACTAACCTTTAGACCTATAACTGTATTATTTTAATTGTGTATACATTAGAGTTTTATTCAAGTTTTTGCTTTAAGTTAAGTAGAAATTCTAAATGCAGTTTTAAGGTTTGCCTAATAAGTAAACAATTATTTTACCTAATAATGTTGATTCTTGAATCATAAAATATTTTGGCACATATTTCAATGATCAATCGTGAATTTATAGTAAACATTTTTTAACTATCCGTTAAACAATAATGTTTTAGACCAGTTGTTATTTTCTCTATATTTTTAGACACATCGCATTGCTTTTTCCAGATATTTTAAAGGCTTTGTTCATTAAACAAGTGTAAACCGTTGCTACTTTGAGAACTTCAAAGGTTTCTGGGTGCAGTGTTGACTACATATTGGTATTACATGTTCACAAACAGAAGTCACTGTTTGAACCGCAGACATGCACAGAATGCACACTGTGATGTTTATTAGTAATATTGGGGGTTTCCTCTGTTCTCTTAGATACCAAAAGTGTAAAGTAAGGTTTTGGGAAGGCCTTAGAGCATTAATGTGTATTTTTCTTCATGGATTACTTATAAAGTGTGAAAGATTATTTTATTTACTTTAATATTTTATTCGGATAGCAGTTTTTCATCAATGTTTAGACCTACGTTAACAATCCAGTTGTAACGTGTATGATGTTTATATTCTAATGGTGTTATTCATTAAACAAAACTTTGCTTTATTTAACATATTTATCTTGATCTGATTTTGTATTGGCAAAGATGAACTGAAACATATACTTGACGACATTTTGTAAGACTATGTTACACTTAATATGGTTTTGTCTTTGATTAGGGAAATAACAGATTTACAGTCAATGGTGTGTACCAGCTGTTTTCTAAAGGAGGGTCATATTTTCATCCAACCCAGTGACATTTTACTTTTATTTGATGAGGCAAAACATTTACTAAGATGATTTATTTAATGTCATAATTAGGTACACAGTATCAAAGACTCTCTTATTTTTAAAGCTTGAGCCGTATGATAAAAATTATTTGTACACTGAATAAGAGTTTTTTTACGTTGTATAGTTAAAACAATAATTGATTTGTAAAAAAAAATTTCAATAGTCAAAGAAAATGAATGTAGAAAATCTTGTGCTTTTAGTATGGATTTAAAAGTGTTATAAGAAAATATTCCTGAAAATTACATTGTTACCAAAAAGACATAAAAAATGTCCAATCTAAGATATAGAAGAACATAAATATTCAGTGAAATTATAATATTAAATAGTAAAAAAGAACAGATTCCCTACAATCCATAGAATATATTGATACAAGTTGCTCCGAAATGTGACAATGATTGTTAATCGGTTGGTATTGTAATTGGTACAGTACTACTATACTAGGGGGAACTTTTTTCGTGTAAACTTGTAACAGATTAAAACCAAATTTCATTATAAAATTAGGTATTATCTGCTATAGTAACTTATTTTGTATACAAACCTCAATTGGTTTTTACATAAAAATGTTTTGTAAATATTGTATGAGCAAATTAATTAAATTTATGACACAAAAAGGCCAGAGATGTTTATTTGACAAATCGGAAACCATATTAATCAGCATTTAAATATCTTCCAACATCAACATAAAACAGTAAAAGTTTAAAACCATATCATCTACTATTTAACACCATAAAATCCGTTAAAACGAGATACGGGTTGAACTTTAATCAGTGATCAACAAGAAGAAGCATTTACTTGGATGAACAAGATTTATTGAATTTTATTGAAAGAAAGCGATGAAGCGGACAAAACGATAGAGCTACAATTAACTAAGAGTCTACAACAGAGCTTTCAATATGACGCCAGCTTTCTTAATACTTTATCGTCATTAGTATTGTATCTGAACGATATTTTGATCGATTTGCTTTTTTCCTAGGACGCTTGGCACGAGCCCGGAATTGTTTTTCACATTACTTCAGGCTAGACCTAGGCGTTTCGGCATTATCACATGGATAAAATCCATTGATGATTTGGCGGGATTTGAACCCGGGACCTCTGGAACCGAAGTCCCGTGATCCAACTACTGGACTAGCTCGCTCCCTCGAATCTGTATACTACCCCAATATCAATTAAACGTTAATATTGTTCCCACTATTCGTGCTACTTTATCAACTGATGTATTTTCTGTTTAATTCCCACAGGAATTTAAGTACTACCCTAGGTACCCTACTGTCATGGTAAGACCTGGACTCGGGATGGATGTAATCTTTCATTTTCATGTCCCTAGAGGCCAAAACGCCAGCCGTTAAGATTCATATAGATAATAGTCATAACTCGAGCAACAATGATCCGATTTTGAAAAACTTTGGTCCAATTGTGTGAATTTATACATAATATTTATTCAAAGGGGTCCAGCGTGAACAGACTATGGCTACGGGATTTAATTGGGGGGGATGGCGTATAGTATATTTCATTACTAGGACCGAAATTGGCATTTTCTGACGCGCGCTATAGTTTCATGTGTGAGGCAAAGCCGAATAATGGAGCAATGTCGGAAAATAGCTTTCGGTACGAGTTATGAACAATACTTTTCATCACAACGCAAAAATACACAAACACAGAATAACGGACCTCAGTACTATTACAACTATTTTACATGTCAATTAATTTGTTTGAACGTCAAAATAAAATAAAATCTTCTAAAAGAAACCTACGAATATTCTGGATTATTTTTAAAACATAAAAATAAAATAAAATATTCTAAAGGGAATCTACGTATATTTCTCAATAATATTTTTTTTACATAAAAATAAAAGAATAAAACAACTTTTAACAATCCATACACCTGATTCAAATCAATTAGTTGAACTGTAACAAACCACTAGCGCGCGTAGTGAGTAAATGGAGAACTAATCAAGAGCAAGGGAAGTAAATTTAGAACGAGGGAAAAATCAGCTGATCGATTTTACCTCACTCTACTAAATTAGACCTTGGGAAACGACTACTTTCATTGATGTCGAAAATAGTCAGCTGTTATCGAAAATAGTTACTATCGTAACGGAGAGATCAAAATACTTTGTTTCAATTTACCACCCTAAAAAAAATTGAATTGTTCATGTGGACGGGAAAATGCAAGGTTGGAAGAAGCCGTAATTATATAAAAAAAAAAAAAAAAAAAAAAAAAAAAAAAACACTCTAGTGTTTTGTCTAAGTAATTGATCCTGGCCTCTCTCTCAACATTCACTTAACATGCCCTATAATTATCCTCTTTCTGTACCGCTTAAATACTTCAGTTTTTGGAACCAACTACCCAGCAGCATTGTTTTTATTATCTTCATTTTCCCGATTCCATATTCTGTATGGTATCAAGATTTTATAATTTCAAGTATTTTACCTGCATCAATATAATGTTTGATACATTCAAATCTGACACACTAAACAATATCCTTAACATTTGAATGACTACCATATTCATATTTCTCATTTCCACAATTTGGGTATTCTTAAAGTAAATTCAAGTCTCAATAACAATTGTTGATGCCGTGTTCATTTAAGTTGGCAAACCAAACTTCTCTTTCTTTTTGACAATGAAAATTAAAGTTACAGATGGGGATGAAAGAGGATATTAAACAACAAGACAGAACTCATTTCCGCCCCTAGTTATTATAGAGTCCTTTTGTAAGGTGCAACTAATTTGTACCTATTGTGAACTCTATTACCAACTTTATGCTTTCTGTACATATAGGCTACAGTGTGAATCATTCGATTACGTGACCAGTTACGAAAGAAAACTGTACTTATATTTATGATGAACGTTTTTTATACATGCTACATTGTTATATTAAAATAATATTTATCTTGGATGTATTTAAACTTGTACAATAAAGAATCCTATATTTTAGCGAATTTCCTGATAATTGGTGGTTCGGATTCCACTATAAACTCTAGGTCCTTTGGTTACCATTGGCTGTATGGGCTATTAATTAACACTCCTATCTAAGGGACATCGGCCTCAGTCACTAACCAGACTACAAGATCGCGCCACTCATCTTACACTCATCTCCATTCATATTTGGCTTAAAATACCTACATTTAAGTTAATAGTTTTAACATTCCCATTTGGGCAATTACCGTAGGCAAAGTAAAAACTACAAAACAAAGGTAAACCCTCACACTAAACAATTTAAACGATTATATGAATAAATTATTTATTTCATATTTGTACCATTCTTATATTTTAAGGGTTGAAATATCTTGAACTTGACAACGGAGAAAACGAATTTGATTCTTTGTTTATGAAATGTAGCCTAAAATGAACATCTGCAGGGAGCAGTGACAAATGGATTGTTCAGTTTTCAATCAAATCAATCACTCGACATCCGTTGTGGACCAGTTTTGTTCATTTGTATTGTATTTCGAGGTCTGTATTGTGTTGGGCATTTAGTTCAACGGCTGTTGGGTAGGTTCTGCTTATGTATTACTTCTTGTGTATTTGTGTGCTGTAGCAATTGTTAAGATACAAGGGTTGGGCATCCATCCATGTTGACCACTTAACGGAATTTCTTTGGCCAAACGAATCTTCGTTTAAATAAGCCCCTCATTGAGTAGACCATAATTTGTCTAATTTCTCTAAATTATCTAAGGTAACATTTATGTTCCTTTAGATTGTTTCTATAGTTTGTAATAATTTGACGTTTCAGGGATTAAGTTAACGATTAGGTACAGTGTATAAAACTATTAGATAGGGATGGAATGTGATTGTAAGACTAGATTACTTACGTCAATAGCTCATTGAATCGTGAATTTCACCTCATGTTTCAGTACAGCTTAGGGGCATAACAATGAATTTAAATGGAATGTGAAGTTCTATATATTGTGGAGGTGAAAAGGATGAAGTTTTCTAAACTAACTGCACAGGATTATATTTAAATAGTAATTTTGGTCCAGATTTGTATTTGGCTAAGAATTATTTTATTATTTTAGGCTTTAATTCCTTAAAACACCTGGGAGCAGGGGATTAAGAGGATTACAATAATTCATCGGCGACTTTATAATTAGTATAATTCAACACACTCTGTCACGCTACGTAAAATTAAACTTCCATTATATTTTCAAGTGGCCTCCGTCAAATAATATGGTGACACGAAAACAAACATATGGACACATACACAAAATGAATACAAAAACCGTTTGCCAGCCCGACAAGATTGGAGTTTTTGTTTTTGTTTTTCTTTCATCGTTAATAACTTTGCAACGGCCACTCCGCAAATAAAAATAGAATTTCCTATTTTAATGTTATAATGTAACTATAAAACAAGGGTTTTGAAATCATGATGGGTCAAACCAAAGACATAATGTCATTGATGGCTACGTGACCGACCTCCCAATTGGTGGTTATGATTTGATTTTCTCTTAACTATTTACCTCAAATTGATGGCGTTAAGGGATGTATGCCACTAATTATTGTTTCCATAATCTTGAGAACATAAATAATGAAAAAACTTAAGAGGAATAAAACCCAACAAAGCTCTGACAAAAGAAGGATGAAAAAAATAAGGAATTATAACAACAATTAAACATTTTGTACCTACCGTTCTTTTGACTGTGTCGTATTTGTTTTCACAATTATTCGGCTTAAACAGTCTCAGGATGTGTTTTCTTACCCTTTCCCAAAGATGGTTGACCTCTAGGGGTTGTAAGAGCGAGAACCACACACCTCTGACATATCCGTCTCAATTCCATTGTAAATATTTACACCACTTCCCTCTTAACCCTCTTAAATTGGGTTGTAGCACGTTGTAAAACGTGTAATACCACCATGTTTCCTCTGTAAATACGTTAATTAAGCAGATTTATCCTAAGTAAAAGCATACGGAAATAGTAATTACTGAAAAATATATAAAACAATGTATAAAAGCCTTATGTATATTGAGTGTCTTGTGAGTAAACAGCCTAAAAGAAAATTATGAAAAACATATGTTAATAATGTCTTGATTGTTGAATTGTTAAATCTAAAAGGAAATGTGTTTATATTGGATATGTTTACATTAGAGTCCAATTATTTTTATGTAAGTAAGCGCCTTTATTTAATGAATTCCATATTTAATCTAACGTTGAAATCAATCATGATAATGAAACATTCTGAATTTTTATCGATAAAAATGAATTGAGAAGTATTTTCACAAAAAAAATTATGAATCTAAACACAATGGTTAAATATTAAACCAGTACAGTTTTTGGTGAAATAAAAAGCCATATCAAGTAGTTTTCAACGAAATCTATTGGCTGAAAAAGAACAAATCCACTTCACTTTCCCGTTGATTCTAAAATCCCGTGATAAATACAGTGGTTTCATACAAGGATTAACTTTCAATCCAAGCCTATAAAATATAGATAGTTGTTTATTCAGTTATCAAATGTATTCATTCCATAAAGCCCCTGAGAGATTTAAAGCCGTAAGCTGCGCAAGCTGACTTATTAACATAACGTGTTTTTTTATAACACTGTAAACGACTTGCAGATATAAATCTGCAAGTCGTTTACAGTGTTATAAAAAAAAAACTTAATGTTTTTGAAATAAAACAATATAACGGGCTTTTCAAAATAATCCATTAAAAAGCAAACTGAAAAGATAAAAATAGTGCAGCGATGGAGATCAACATTAATATTGTTTGTAAAGAGTTATTGTGTGTAGTGGTTATCAGATTAACAACACTGATCAGCTGATGTAGGTGCAGAGTCTGATAACAACATTACATCACTACACTGTGTATACGGTGATTGTGTGGTGCTGAAGTAGGATAACATGTGGTTATCAGATTAACAACACTGATCAGCTGATGTAGGTACAGAGTCTGATAACAACATTACATCACTACACTGTGTATACGGTGATTGTGTAGAGTTGAAGTAGGATAACATGTGGTTATCAGATTATCAACACTGATCAGCTGATGTAGGTGCAGAGTAACATCAATACATCACTACACTGTGTATACGGTGATTGTGTAGAGTTGAAGTAGGATAACATGTGGTTATCAGATTAACAACACTGATCAGCTGATGTAGGTACAGAGTCTGATAACAACATTACATCACTACACTGTGTATACGGTGATTGTGTAGAGTTGAAGTAGGATAACATATGGTTATCAGATTAACAACACTGATCAGCTGATGTAGGTGCAGAGTCTGATAACAACATTACATCACTACACTGTGTATACGGTGATTGTGTCGAGCTGAAGTAGGATAACATGTGGTTATCAGATTAACAACACTGATCAGCTGATGTAGGTGCAGAGTCTGATAACAACATTACATCACTACACTGTGTATACAGTGATTGTGTGGTGCTGGAGTAGGATAACATGTGGTTATCAGATTAACAACACTGATCAGCTGATGTAGGTGCAGAGTCTGATAACAACATTACATCACTACACTGTGTATACGGTGATTGTGTCGAGCTGAAGTAGGATAACATGTGGTTATCAGATTAACAACAATGATCAGCTGATGTAGGTGCAGAGTCTGATAACAACATTACATCACTACACTGTGTATACGGTGATTGTGTCGAGCTGAAGTAGGATAACATGTGGTTATCAGATTAACAACACTGATCAGCTGATGTAGGTACAGAGTCTGATAACAACATTACATCACTACACTGTGTATACGGTGATTGTGTAGAGTTGAAGTAGGATAACATGTGGTTATCAGATTAACAACACTGATCAGCTGATGTAGGTACAGAGTCTGATAACAACATTACATCACTACACTGTGTATACGGTGATTGTGTAGAGTTGAAGTAGGATAACATATGGTTATCAGATTAACAACACTGATCAGCTGATGTAGGTGCAGAGTCTGATAACAACATTACATCACTACACTGTGTATACGGTGATTGTGTGGTGCTGAAGTAGGATAACATGTGGTTATCAGATTAACAACACTGATCAGCTGATGTAGGTACAGAGTCTGATAACAACATTACATCACTACACTGTGTATACAGTGATTGTGTGGTGCTGGAGTAGGATAACATGTGGTTATCAGATTAACAACACTGATCAGATGATGTAGGTGCAGAGTCTGATAACAACATTACATCACTACACTGTGTATACGGTGATTGTGTGGTGCTGGAGTAGGATAACATGTGGTTATCAGATTAACAACACTGATCAGCTGATGTAGGTGCAGAGTCTGATAACAACATTACATCACTACACTGTGTATACAGTGATTGTGTGGTGCTGGAGTAGGATAACATGTGGTTATCAGATTAACAACACTGATCAGCTGATGTAGGTGCAGAGTCTGATAACAACATTACATCACTACACTGTGTATACGGTGATTGTGTCGAGCTGAAGTAGGATAACATGTGGTTATCAGATTAACAACACTGATCAGCTGATGTAGGTGCAGAGTCTGATAACAACATTACATCACTACACTGTGTATACGGTGATTGTGTCGAGCTGAAGTAGGATAACATGTGGTTATCAGATTAACAACACTGATCAGCTGATGTAGGTGCAGAGTCTGATAACAACATTACATCACTACACTGTGTATACAGTGATTGTGTGGTGCTGAAGTAGGATAACATGTGGTTATCAGATTAACAACACTGATCAGCTGATGTAGGTGCAGAGTCTGATAACAACATTACATCACTACACTGTGTATACGGTGATTGTGTGGAGCTGAAGTAGGATAACATGTGGTTATCAGATTAACAACACTGATCAGCTGATGTAGGTGCAGAGTCTGATAACAACATTACATCACTACACTGTGTATACGGTGATTGTGTCGAGCTGAAGTAGGATAACATGTGGTTATCAGATTAACAACACTGATCAGCTGATGTAGGTGCAGAGTCTGATAACAACATTACATCACTACACTGTGTATACGGTGATTGTGTCGAGCTGAAGTAGGATAACATGTGGTTATCAGATTAACAACACTGATCAGCTGATGTAGGTGCAGAGTCTGATAACAACATTACATCACTACACTGTGTATACAGTGATTGTGTGGTGCTGAAGTAGGATAACATGTGGTTATCAGATTAACAACACTGATCAGCTGATGTAGGTGCAGAGTCTGATAACAACATTACATCACTACACTGTGTATACGGTGATTGTGTGGTGCTGAAGTAGGATAACATGTGGTTATCAGATTAACAACACTGATCAGCTGATGTAGGTGCAGAGTCTGATAACAACATTACATCACTACACTGTGTATACGGTGATTGTGTCGAGCTGAAGTAGGATAACATGTGGTTATCAGATCAACAACACTGATCAGCTGATGTAGGTGCAGAGTCTGATAACAACATTACATCACTACACTGTGTATACAGTGATTGTGTGGTGCTGAAGTAGGATAACATGTGGTTATCAGATTAACAACACTGATCAGCTGATGTAGGTACAGAGTCTGATAACAACATTACATCACTACACTGTGTATACGGTGATTGTGTGGTGCTGAAGTAGGATAACATATGGTTATCAGATTAACAACACTGATCAGCTGATGTAGGTGCAGAGTCTGATAACAACATTACATCACTACACTGTGTATACGGTGATTGTGTGGTGCTGAAGTAGGATAACATATGGTTATCAGATTAACAACACTGATCAGCTGATGTAGGTGCAGAGTCTGATAACAACATTACATCACTACACTGTGTATACGGTGATTGTGTCGAGCTGAAGTAGGATAACATGTGGTTATCAGATTAACAACACTGATCAGCTGATGTAGGTGCAGAGTCTGATAACAACATTACATCACTACACTGTGTATACAGTGATTGTGTGGTGCTGAAGTAGGATAACATATGGTTATCAGATTAACAACACTGATCAGCTGATGTAGGTGCAGAGTCTGATAACAACATTACATCACTTCACTGTGTATACGGTGATTGTGTGGTGCTGAAGTAGGATAACATATGGTTATCAGATTAACAACACTGATCAGCTGATGTAGGTGCAGAGTCTGATAACAACATTACATCACTACACTGTGTATACGGTGATTGTGTGGTGCTGAAGTAGGATAACATGTGGTTATCAGATTAACAACACTGATCAGCTGATGTAGGTGCAGAGTCTGATAACAACATTACATCACTACACTGTGTATACGGTGATTGTGTGGTGCTGAAGTAGGATAACATGTGGTTATCAGATTAACAACACTGATCAGCTGATGTAGGTGCAGAGTCTGATAACAACATTACATCACTACACTGTGTATACGGTGATTGTGTGGTGCTGAAGTAGGATAACATGTGGTTATCAGATTAACAACACTGATCAGCTGATGTAGGTGCAGAGTCTGATAACAACATTACATCACTACACTGTGTATACGGTGATTGTGTGGTGCTGAAGTAGGATAACATGTGGTTATCAGATTAACAACACTGATCAGCTGATGTAGGTGCAGAGTCTGATAACAACATTACATCACTACACTGTGTATACGGTGATTGTGTCGAGCTGAAGTAGGATAACATGTGGTTATCAGATTAACAACACTGATCAGCTGATGTAGGTGCAGAGTCTGATAACAACATTACATCACTACACTGTGTATACAGTGATTGTGTGGTGCTGAAGTAGGATAACATATGGTTATCAGATTAACAACACTGATCAGCTGATGTAGGTGCAGAGTCTGATAACAACATTACATCACTACACTGTGTATACGGTGATTGTGTGGTGCTGAAGTAGGATAACATATGGTTATCAGATTAACAACACTGATCAGCTGATGTAGGTGCAGAGTCTGATAACAACATTACATCACTACACTGTGTATACGGTGATTGTGTGGTGCTGAAGTAGGATAACATGTGGTTATCAGATTAACAACACTGATCAGCTGATGTAGGTACAGAGTCTGATAACAACATTACATCACTACACTGTGTATACAGTGATTGTGTGGTGCTGGAGTAGGATAACATGTGGTTATCAGATTAACAACACTGATCAGATGATGTAGGTGCAGAGTCTGATAACAACATTACATCACTACACTGTGTATACGGTGATTGTGTGGTGCTGGAGTAGGATAACATGTGGTTATCAGATTAACAACACTGATCAGCTGATGTAGGTGCAGAGTCTGATAACAACATTACATCACTACACTGTGTATACAGTGATTGTGTGGTGCTGGAGTAGGATAACATGTGGTTATCAGATTAACAACACTGATCAGCTGATGTAGGTGCAGAGTCTGATAACAACATTACATCACTACACTGTGTATACGGTGATTGTGTGGTGCTGAAGTAGGATAACATGTGGTTATCAGA
The DNA here is from genome assembly GCF_028750875.1 of Macrosteles quadrilineatus. Lineage (NCBI taxonomy): Eukaryota > Metazoa > Arthropoda > Insecta > Hemiptera > Cicadellidae > Macrosteles > Macrosteles quadrilineatus. The sequence continues at coordinate 195,759,949 of NW_026542594.1, forward strand.
TTAACAACACTGATCAGCTGATGTAGGTGCAGAGTCTGATAACAACATTACATCACTACACTGTGTATACGGTGATTGTGTCGAGCTGAAGTAGGATAACATGTGGTTATCAGATCAACAACACTGATCAGCTGATGTAGGTGCAGAGTCTGATAACAACATTACATCACTACACTGTGTATACGGTGATTGTGTGGAGCTGAAGTAGGATAACACGTGGTTATCAGATTAACAACACTGATCAGCTGATGTAGGTGCAGAGTCTGATAACAACATTACATCACTACACTGTGTATACGGTGATTGTGTGGAGCTGAAGTAGGATAACATGTGGTTATCAGATTAACAAAACTGATCAGCTTATATAGATAACTGCTGAAAGCGTGATAACAACATAACAGCAAAATATTACAGTAGTGATTTAGTTTATGATTTCACCTAAATACATATGACAAGTTTTTCATCACCATCTTCATTTATTTCTTAACCTGAAAATTGAGACTATTATTATGTCACAATTAATTATTCTATTTTAAATATATTTTGCTTTAAACAGAGTTACTTTTAAGTGGAAAAACATATTTCCTAGGTTGGCTTAGGTAGTTTTATGCTACGATATTTATATTTTGATAATTTACCCAGCTTAAACATTTTTGGTACTGATTTTTGTAATTTTATTCTTGGTTATTTACTGATTTATAGGGTCATCATTTTTCCTTTTTACAAATAACATTTTATTTGTTTTTGTTATTATTTGTTTTTTGTGAAGGAATTTTTTATGAACCTTGTTTATTCAAAGACTTCAGTTTACGGATACCAAGTTTTACCTGAATTTACTCAAAGACACTGTTTTAGAACAGTGATGTTTAAAATCTCAATCATCATTACATAGAGAATGTATAAATTACTAAATCAATTGTTGAATGCTCTAGCTAGCAAAATTACATCAATTGTACCTAATATTTTCGTAACCTAATAAAGTGTATGATAAGTATTCTTATTTATCTGCTCGAGATAGATCGTTTCCCGCCAAAGGGAAATATATGCTTCACTTCACTTGCTCGACAGAGATATATGCCTCCAGTCGCCAACTCTGCATCTAATACAACTTTACCTTTATAAATATTAAACCTTATCACTCTGAGAAGCTTTCCTACGAATAATACGTCAAAACTAGTTCGTTTCTTCTAGCTATGATCTAAAAACACGTATTGCGAAATAATTAGATTTGGTTTAAGTTATACTTTTTTAGATACAAACATTGCCTCTGTAACAGAGTCAATTGTTACTCATTATAGGGTAATGTTAATAGGGACTACACACAGAAAAAAACTTACCATCCAATGTAAAATTTTGAGTTCCAACGTCATATAATCTGTGGAGATGGTCTACCACCTGTGTCAAGTAATAAATCAGCTGTTGGAATGGGTTTTAATTAAATATTCAACCCGATACACTTGTATCCTCTGGTAAGATGGCATTGAACTTTATATTTTTACTCAGCTTAAAGTTTTTACATTGAATGGAAAATCTTCTATGTGTATAGTCAATAATACAAAGTTGTTTAAACTGTTTAAAGTTTATTTTTTTATATTTGTCTTTTTGCTTATTAACTGCTCATCTATATATATAAAAGGCAAAGCCCTCACTGACTCACTCACTCATTCATCACTAATTCTCCCACTTCCCATTTAACTACGCTGAAATTTGGTACACTGATTCTTTAGCCATTAAATAGGAAAACTAAGTTGTTTTTATTCTGATCGGACTCTCGGGCTCCGCCCCAGTGGCTCTGGAGTTTCCCATGTTAACCTTATGAGTACTAATATTTAATTGGAATTAATTAATCTTAACGGCTGTTTCAATTAAACAAATTGGTTCTGTTCTATGATGTTCAATAGCATTAAAGTTACAAGGATTACCAACAGGGTGCAGCACTATAATTTTTTTAAATTTATGACACAGCTAATTTGCAACCAAAAGGTGAGTGAGCGTAGCGAACGAACTTCAACCTTGAGGCGAGTTAGCGTAGCGAACGAGCTAATCTGAAGGCAAGTGAGCGCAGCGAACGAGCTCTAACCTAAAGGTGAGTGAGCGTAGCGAACGAACTTCAACCAGGACGTGATTGATCCATGCGAACGAGCTGTTTATTCCATTGTCTGTGGTAAAACGGGGCAAAGCCCGCGGGTACAGCTAGTAAATCATAAAGCAAACCTACTATTTATCTATATATTTATATATCTATATATCTATATTTATCTATAAGCACTCTAAGTATATTCAATAATAGCCATATCTGTCATCACTCAACGACGACACTACAGAAATACATGTTGTAAATGCAACACATATTTTGTAATACCCTATTGTATAACATATATAAGTATGTAATTTTGTAAAGCGATGTTAAATGTTTAGGTCAATTGTAAAACTCAGGGATAGGTAAATTTGTAACAGCCTATGTAGGATCATTGTCTAAAGACTGGTTAGTCAAAAAAAATATAAAACACTAATTTAATGTAGGTTTGGATTACGAATAACGTGCAAAAATTTTAACGCGTTATTTCAGTGTATTTTGTACGTTAGTTTCCCTAGTAGTGAGAAATCCAACCATTAAAAATTCGCCCGCGGTGTTGGAGTTCATCTGATTAGTTCTCATCGGAAATGCATATTCCCGATTGTATTATCCAAGCAAAACAAATTCGAACTTTGCGCTTCGGCGTACCTGGAAATTGCCTAATTTGCTTTGGTTGGCGTGAAACAAATATTTACGACGAAATTAATATTTTCACCGTAAAATCTAGAGGTTAAAAATACTTAATTTAACACTGTAAACAAACTTAATTAGTCTAGTAGCTGATTAAAAATGGAAGCATAAATAAAAGAAGAATGATTTCTTGCTCAAATCTAAAAGGCTGTGATGATTTTTGGATTAGGCAGTGATGAAATCCACCAATCTAAGACATTTTTTTATATATTGTTTTTCTTTTAGACGTTTTGTGTATCTACGTTTTGTGGACTTTAAAAATCGGAAAATATTCAAAGTCTTTGTACATGCACTACGTAATCAAGGAGTGAGCTGTACTGGTGGTAGAACGCTCGGTTTTGGTGCCCGAGGTCCCGGGTTCAAATCCCTCCAATCTCCATTGGGTTAATGCTATAACCCTCTAGGACTAGCTTGAAGTCATGAGTAAAGCAGTTCCGGACTAGTAGAGTCCTAGGATGAGAAGATGGGACATAGAAAAGTGCTGACAGTACTTAATTGGTGAGTGAGCTGGTCTAGTGGGAACACATGGGGCTACGGTCCTTAAGGTCCCTGGTTCAATCCTTACCAATCACAAATTGCTTTTAAGTATGTGACAAAGCCATGGATTCTCGTAGACTAGCCTAAAAAAGTGCAAATTATTTTGAGCTAGAGTCTAGTGTTTTAGAATAATAGGTCAGGACTACTAAAATGTTTCGAGCTAGAGACTAGTATCCTAGAATAAGAGGTAAGGACATAAAAAATAATTAAAATAAACGTTATAGTAGCCTAAACTGAAGAATCGTGCTCAAGAAAATAAACGCCAATGGTATTGTGTTTCCATTTTACGGAACTCCGGACAGAAATGTTCCCTTAAATAAGAGCAGCCTTAGTTTCAAATCACATAGGGCTCACGCTATCCGGATAGTCTATTGTAATGCTACCTTAGAAGCCATGTTCGTACCCACCAATACTTGAAATGTTTCCCGTCACGCACATGTTAGCCACGTGTTTTATATCTAGATTGATTCAGAACGTTTGTAGGTAGTGGTAGTTTGGTTGTATTATTTTTTTAACGACAGGACCTGTGTGCCAATCGTACAGAACTGTTCAACATTTAGGTTAAACACTATCACTTGTTCAAAAATTAACAAAAAACTTTACTGATGATTAAATTCATAATTTTGTTTCAGATTTCAAATGAAGAGCTAAGCAGATAACAGACGGTAAGTTAATATTTTCTGTGGGGTTTTTTCTGAACCTAAACTTTATTTATTTTAACAAAATAGGTAACTTTAAGATTGTTTTTGGTCCATTATGAAGTAAGTGGAACTTGGTGATATTAAACATTGATTTCAGTTACATCATTGAGTAAGTAGTTTTGATTTTCTACTACTTTATTTCAAAACACTAATGAAAAGGCTTAATTTTGTTTATCATTGATGACATTATATGATTATTTATTCATTTATAGAGCTGCGTATAACATTGTATTGTGATTAACAGTTTTCTAAGTGGTAGTGAATCTATTTTTTTGGTTTTAGATCAACTCCAGGAAAATAAAGTTATACATATTATATTATTTATTAGAAAATACTTTTTAACATTATTAAAAAAATATATATAGTTTTTGGGATTTATTTATCATTATTAATATTGTTAATATTAGAAATTTAAATCATCACTAAAATACTTAATGTCGAAGTAAGTAGTACATTTTGTTTATTTAGCTTTGTATTTTGCTTAGGTTAAATTTTGCTGTTTAAAATGGTTGAATCAATTTAATTTGTTCAAAATAACTAAACTTAAATTAAAAGCATTTAATAATTTGATCACTGCATTTTATAACTACTGCAAATTTATCCAAGCAACTGTTCTTTGACTGTATTTTATAGTCGTGAACCTCTTGGAACAAAGCAAACTCAATATGTAAACTTTGCACTTAGACGACCAAAATTTGTGACAAGTTGATTTACAGCCTCTTCCAACCCCCCCCCCCCACCACTTTTTCAGTTGGGGAATTGTGTTTTTACAAACCAATTTATTCAATTCTAAAAGTAATTTTTGAAAAGTGTCAAATACACTCTACTAGCTTTTAGAAGTAAAGCACGACACTGTTGAAAAACTTAATTTATTTATTCCTCCAAACAATTTTAAATCAAAATTCCCCGCAATTGCGAACCTGCCGATCAAGCAAATTCCAATTAATAGGCTAAATCTTTGCTAAAATATTTCCTCAAAATTCTCAGATATATTTCTATTTAAATTATAATTTTATTGAGTATGTATGTTTGCCACTACAGTGTATTTATACACACACATATATGTATTTATGTACACATATATGTATTTATATACTACAGTGTAGTAGTATTTATTGAAAATCAATAGCAAATTTCTTTTTCAAAATTTCGGTTTCTTAAAACAAGCAGAGTACAAAAATTTATTTATTCTACTTAAGAACAACATGGGAATATTATAACCTTACAGTTGTTTGTCAAATCCTCCACAACCATTAGACGTACAGAAACTCAATATTACCCAGTTTTGTTTGTCTTTTGAGCTCAAAAAACAGTTTATAAAGAAAATGAAAATGCTTTCAATAAATATTTATAAAGGCTTATATTTAATCAAGAACCTTTGGGCAAGTCTGTAACTTAAAAATTAAATGTTTTGAACCGTTCTATGAAACATTTACAAACAAAACGTTTTCATATATTTCTCATATTGTACTTATGACAACATATTATACGAACGACAAATTGTGGAGAAATGTTGTATTTGTGAAGTCTTGCTGCATAGAAGATATTTCTCAAGAATATTTGCAGTGAGATTAAAACTCCTCTTTTGATACAACAAGCATACGACTGCATTTTTCATAGATGTTAGGTATAAGTATTTTTTTCTGATTATATACCTTACAATATGGAAAAACTTAGTTATTTTAATATTTTTTTCTTTTAATTAAAAACATATTAATTTTTAAACTATGTAAAAAGCTTGTGAATGTAAAAATGAAAATGTATTATACTAAATTAAAAATTTCCTAAAATATTATTACTGGCTTCATACATAAATATATTTGCAGTTGCGATGATTTTTAATATCCTTGTATTACTCTTTGATCAGCTGTTCTGGTTACCAGGCAAATTAAATTTGTTTATTTTTGTGTTACTCTTTAATGTTTGTTATACTCAAATAAAGCCTCATAGTTTGTATAAGATTTATTTATCACTAGCTGTACCCGCGGGCTTTGCCCTGTTTAACTTCATATTCGTATTTGCATGCCTCAATCACGTCCTGGTTGAACGTGATTGAGAGCACTAAATGTCACGTGATATTTCCTGGTTGAAGTTCGTTCGCTACGCTCACTCACCTTTAGGTTGGAGCTCGTTCGCTGCGCTCACTTGCCTTCAGGTTGAAGTTCGTTCTCTACGCTCACTCAACTATTGTTTGCAAATTAGCTGTTGTTATAAATTAAAAAAAAATATATAGTGCTGCACCCTGTTGGTAATCCTTGTAACTTTAAAGCTATTGAACATCATAGAACAGAACCAATTTGTTTAATTGAAACAGCTATTAAGATTCATTAATTCCTTTTAAATATGAAAAATCATAAGGTTAACATAGGAAACTCTAGAGCCACTGGGGCGGAGCCCGAGAGTCCGATCAGAATCAAAACTACGTAGTTTTCCTATTTAATGCCTATAGAATCAGTGTACCGAATTTCAGCCTCCTAGGTAAATGCGAAGTGGGAGAATTAGTGATGAGTGAGTGAGTGAGTGAGTGAGTCGGTGGGGGATTTGCCTTTTATATATATACATTTCAACAGCAGTGTTTATACAAATGATTAAATTAACTCATTAGTCATTGGAGATAACAAACATTGAGTAATAAGTATACGTGAAAATATTTCTCAAATATCGCTATCACTGTCTATCGACTCTAAATTGCTCCAAGCCCTGGAAACGGTACATTAATGGTACCTTCAGTGTTACCAAAAACCCCATAAAATAGCCTCGAACCGTTACAATTCAATTATCGTAAGTTATCGACGCTATAGTCTGCACCATTCTACGCTGAACACCTGCGCGCTGTAACGTGGTAACCAACTACTGCAATGAAACGAAGCTGAGACTATTACAGAGTTTCTATGACGCCGTGTAAGAATTTATGAAACTTGTAACATAAGATAAATTTGAATTTTGCTTATCAACCACAAATATGATAGAAAAAACACATACCGTCTGTAAAACCTCAATACTTATATTTGTTTATTGAACAATATTTGGCAGACACAGAACAATGTTCCTACAGTACTAGGTATCTTAGCTAAATTTGTAATAGCTGCAAATTAATGTACATACATAAGTAACTTATTGGTGCTGACGGTTAGTTATACACGAATATACTGTTAAAACAGATTAAATAAATACCTAAAACCCAAATTACCTAAATAACTTTGACTATTGAATTTATGCAAACAAATAAAAATTCATCAAAACAATATATATGAACTAAACAAAAATGTTGCTACATTTCATCTTTAACAATATTTCACCAAACGTATTTTTAATTTTCCTTTACAAGATTAAATGAACTCAATTCTACACTTTGAGTGCAGATTCAATTTAGTTTAGTGTTAACTTGCACTTGAAACCGTTATCCAGTGTTTGATTTGTTTTGGAGTAGCTGTTCTGGTGGTATAATGCAGAAATTCGTTCCGTGAGATCCTGGGTTCAAATCTCACCAATCACGAATGGATTTTGTCTCAGGTGTAATGTCACGACCTCCACTAGACCAAGCCTGGAAAAATGTAAGAAACAATTACGGACTTGAGCTCAGTGTCAAGAATAGAAAAAGTGTTTGATATGATAGAGTTGAGTTTGGTTGCATTAAACGTAGCCTAATTTAACATTTTTATTACTAATACAACAAATAGTAAAACAATTTTGGGAAATCTCAAATAATGGCTTTTTATATTTATGTATTTTTTTATACTTCAGGTTATATATTGTTTATATATATATCAGGTTATATCAGGTTTATATCAGGTTATATATATATATATATATATATTGTAGCTTTAAGTCGTTGCAGAAATTGTACACTACAAGGCTGCACCCTTTATTGGACCAGTAAGATTTACTAGGAAGTGGTACATTAATTTTTTTTTAAGTAACCAGCTGAATTTACTTGTTAATTTTACATTTTGTAGACTCCTCTTTTAAAGTTACATCATGGATAAACTATAGGTTAAAAATATCATTTATAGCAAGAATGGAATAAATCATTTTAAATTGTATAGAAAAGTACAAAACAAAGTTTAAATATTTTTTTCATTTCACAACTTTAATTAAAGTTTAGAATTAATATGCTAAATTAATGTAACTAAAAGAAGATTAAAGAACCTTTTTGCCCTGTTTTCATGTGACCATTTATTTTTCCTAACGATGCTTAAATTTATTATTTTAAATGTAGAATAGTGTTATACATATAATAAGCAGTGTGTAATGGATAAAGGTATGAAGAGAATCCCCAACAAGAGTGTAATTAAATTTTTTGTTATTGATTTTAATAACAAAAGAAAAGTAGCACACACACAATTGTGTGTATCACATTTTACACAAAATGACTGAAAACTAGTTAAGTAAATACAATCTTTTCATTTGGCCAGTTGAATCATTCCTGGTAATTCTTATATTTTCTCCCTATTTTGACCCACACAACTATGTTTCGGAGCTTGGCAGTTCATTTACGGGTCACCCTGTATATTTTATGTTAAAACATACCAATTACGTGGCAAAAGTTCAATTATTTCATACAAACTGATAATGAGAGCAAAACATTGCGTAATAATTATTTATAAAAACCCTGCTTTATTATTTTCGGATACAAAATTGTAATCTTTTTAAACAAAATGGCGTATTCGCTTACTAGCAACTATCAGTGGACGAAATGCAATGCCTTCACCTTTCGAGCTGCATCAAATACGCATGCCAGTACAACGGTAGACACTAAACTTGAAGGAGCAATTCTCTTTAGCCTGTGAACAACCTTTTATGGGTAAGCATTGAGAGCAACTATGATATTTTATAGAGGAATGTCAAACGTTGCAATAAATTTTGAACCCTAATTCTTTCAGAAATGAGGTGTTGCACTATTTTTTTACTATAAGGACCATAACGCATTAATTTTAATCAAACCTGGCTTTTTTCTTAAATCCGATTTTTCGTAATTTTTTAGTTTTAAAATGAGTTACAATTACTAAAATCTTATTTATTTCAGGAATACTGTAGAATGTGTACCATTTTGTTCAGAATTTAAAGGACTAACATAATAGTTTTCTTTTTCCAAAATCGTTCGTTTCTTTTCCGAAAAAGTCAGATTTTTACGTTATTTTTTATTTTGGGTGCCTACATACCAAATTTCATCAAAATTGGACTACAGGTGTGGTCTGTAGCTCTGTACACATCCACACATACAAACACACACACAAACACAGACATCACTTCGAAAACCACTTTTTATTTGGTTCAGGGGGGCCCGAAACGGATATCTTCACTCAAAACTCAAACTCGAAAATTTTGACGAAAACAATACTTTCTCCATATACCATGGTATAGGGGGAGAAAGTAAAAGTAGACATAAAGGACTTGTCTATTAATCATCACATCACAATACTTTTTTGTATAGGGAATATATCATTACTCATAAGTTATATCAACTTATTTTACCTTAATGTACTTATTTTGGTTTTTAATTGTTTGTTAGATATTAGATGACGAAAGCTGTAAGAGAAAAACAGTTTTATAAAATTGACTTAACGCTTGAACCAATAAAGACAATTTTATTTAATTATTTATTTATTTATTTTATCAAACCATTTATACAAAGAATAGACAGTTTGGGACTACAATTTCGAAGGGTTCTTGAAAACTAAGGAATCTATGGCTGTATTCTAAGATTCGAGCTGACCAGTTTTAATCAAACATAAAATCCCTTCTTGAAATTGAACATGCATTGTTAGTTGGGTTATTATCACATATCTATATGAGTACCATTTGCACACAAAGATTTCAAAAACGGCTCCTATGATTTCCTCCAAATTGTTAGAAAAATCTTATTTTAGGCTAAAAACCATATCCATGCTTTGCTCTGTTAAGGGAAAATTCGTTTACCGTAAATACCTAAAATTAAATGTTAATATTTTTAACATTATTCTTATAAACTGTCAAGTAGCTATGGCAGTTTTACGAAAATGTAAATAAATGCATTGTAACATAATTATGCTTGTAACAAAACATCTACAGTACAATAGCAAAACACTAAATACAGTTCAAAAGAAAAGGACATTCCTATGGATGCTATTGAGCATTGATTATACAATACACTTGGGGTGTCTCATTATTACCGCAAAGTATTATACACCAATATTGAACTAAAAGTTTCGAGGAAGAGCCAAGAACGTTTTGTAGTTATTCACGATGAACCGGACCACATGAATGGGCGCGTTCTTCCACGATCCCATTATTAGTTGCGACGTTCCGCAATCCCAGTTACTAACACATCACTCATACTTTTTTATGAAGCTTATTGTAGAAATATTCAATATTATAGATTGGTCGTGCATAAGAACAAGGGAATGTATATCTAAGACAAATTGACTTTAGAACTAAATTAATGGCAGGAAAACTGAATACCCCCGTCGCAGCAAACCTGCATACTAAGCGAATTTCCATTTACCCGGCTTGATTTCTACTAAAATATTCCCTATAAATTTTCAGATTTATTTCCTATTTAAATAACATTAATTTTAGTGAGTAGTTAGGTTTGCTGCTACGGGGAAGATGTTGAGATGTGTTTTTTTCAATTGAAATATTGATAGCTTAGTATGAAATAAACCAAATTGCCAAATTTGATTAAAATATATCCATAAACAAGCAAACTAGTACAGTTTATTTATTCTCCATAAGAATAACATGGGAATTTTAAATTTACAATTTTTTAAATTTTCTCCTTAGTCAATGAACATTCAAAAAGACTTCAATATACTAAATTATTTGTTTTTTTAAGCTCTTCATAATGGTCTAGAAAGAAATTTAGAAATTTTAAGTGTTTAGGGTCTAAAATGAGAAAAACCCATTTTTACCCCATTAAACCCCCCATAAACCCCTAATCCCATGGTCCGAATATGCTGGTTCGCGAACTCGTTCGAATAAATGTAGGTTTACACGTTTGTACCAAATTTCATCAAAATCGGATCAATTTTGCTCGAGTTATCGCGCTAACGGACACTTATATATGTGAATTTGAACGGATGGTGTTTTTGGCCTCTGGGGACCTCAAAACGAAAAAGTAAATCGGTCCCGGGTCTAGGTCTTACCATGAGACCTACGGTAATAGCTTATTCCCTATATGGGAAATTCGCTAAAATGAAGATGATTTACGGGTAAAACTAATAAGTTATATGTTTTGAAAGGTTAACTAGAGTTCCAAATCAATATTTGTTGCGAAAAATATTTGTTTGATTTAAGTAAGACTTATTCTAAATGTTGTTTACTACATAAACTAATCTCTTGACGTTCAAGTCACATAAGGCTATGATATTTTTGTCTTGCAAACCTCTAAAATTTAGCCCATGAATGTATATATCCTGAATCCATGTCTTATTCTTAGTGTTTATGTGCAGTTTTTAAAACTTTTTCTTGTTTATGTTTACACTAAATTTTAATACATTTCTAAGAGTAGATTTATTAGTGGAATTCATTGGTTTCAATAATATTTTTTGCAAGTAAGCATCGATCATCTACAGGTAAAGTGTAAGAAAGAGCCATGTGGCCCAAACTTTTGCCTGTCTAAATAAAAAATATAATTTTATAAAATTGTGTTGTTTTCAATCACTTGAGACGACAAGATTGTTAACAAAATGTTGACTATATTTGACACTATCATGGAAATTGTACATTTGTAGTCAAAATGTATTTTATTTCTTAACCTCATGGACAAAATGAAACAAATTTTGAAAAATTTTACTTTTTATGTTGAGAATTTTGAATTTCATTGCTGGGCAAATCCTCGACAGAAACTTCAGCCAGTTCTAAGAGGTCAATGTTCAATGCCTCTTTGGTTTATTTTAATTGAAGGAACAATTTTTGACCAAAATTTGATATTATTTCTGTTGCTATAGTCTCAAATTGTAAGCTATATAATATTAACAAAGTTGAAATGTACGTGAGAGAATGAGATTCTAGTGATAAAAGTTGGTAGTTGATGGTTCATGACGCAAATCAACATATGGCGAAAAGTGTTTCACAAGGAAATGTGGTAGAAAATTACGAACATTATCATTAATATTTGGCTGTGTGACATTAGCATCGGCGTTTTAGTAGACCTTACTTCTGTTTGAAATCAGCGCACGAAAATGCTCTTCTTACTAATATTCTGCGTAAGTTAAAGTTTTGTATTAATTTTATTCATATATAGTTATTTTTATTTATTGGGTAATAATAAGTGTTTGTTTAACTGATGGTATTAGTTTTAACAGCATTTGACATAAAATATTAGTTAGTTAATTGCATAAAAACATAGTAAATATGGTATGGGTGAAAAACCAAGTTGATCAAACAATAATTGAAATATTTTGATGATTTTTTTGTTAAAACAGCTTACACATAATTGTACATGTTATATTTCCATAAAGTTTATTTAATTATTAGGTATGCTGGTTTTTTAAAAGATGAATGTTATATATTAGATCTAACCATATCGTAAGGTACAAAAATTTATATTCCAGATATAATTTTCAAACTCCAAAATAAATCAAATTGTTATGTGTTGTAATGGGTTATATTTTGCAAATCTTTACAAACAAAAAATAGAACAAATTAATATTCATAACTCATATGTTTATAATGTTTTTTACAGACGTTCGCATTTTCTGATGCTTACGGTAAGTAATCATATTCTTGCAAAAATAAACAATCAATCTTATGAGTAATTGGTTACAGCATTGACAAAGGTTTTCTATGGTATTAGACAGTAGGGGAAATAAATAAATAAAAAATATTTTATTTTTACCCTCTGAAACTTATAAAATGGTTATAAAATACCTTTTGCTATCGTCAATTAACTATAGGTGTTTGGAAACTCTCTCCCGAAACTCGTTGGTCATATTCTTTAGGTCAAAACAAACAAAAAATATCATGTTAACATATGCCCTATCTCGCTTCGTTTTCCGTCTGTTGGTGTGTACGTATTTTTTAAATAACTTCCCATAACTTTGGAACCACTAGAGGTACCAACTTCAAACTTGGTACTTATATGATTACCAAAAGTAACTATATTTTTGAGAAGGATCAAGTTTCTACTTAGTACAATTTTAAAATGGTGGCCATTTTTATTTTTTAAAGCTTAATAACTAAAAAACCATAGAATTTATAAAAGATCACAAAGGACAAAAAGGATGAAAATTTAATTAACTTTACATAAATGTACAGTTTTTACAGGGGAATAACACAAATAACGGAGAAATTTTAATTGATATAAAGATAATACCTAATAATTTATTGAATTTGCCCAAATATTTTATTTTAACTATAGAAAATTTTATTTTTCTCTGTTATTTGTGTTAAGATCCTGTAAAAACTGTACATTTATGTAAATTGAATTAATTTACAATCTTTTTGTCATTTTTAAACTTTTTGGAAATTGATCCTTTTCAAAATGTAGTTGCTATACAAGTACCAAGTTTGAAGTTGGTACCTCTAGTGGTTCCAAAGTAATGGGAAGTTATATAAAACATACATTTACACTGATAGACGGAAAACGAAGCGAGATAGGGCATATGTTTACGTGGCATTTTTTGTTTGTTTTGACATAAGGAACATGGAGGGAATATCGAAATTCTGGGGGGATATACATTTGAAAATGCTACTTTGTAAACCCTTCCGGGGGTTTGAGCACAACACCTACAATGGTGCAAAACTTCAGATATTTAGCTAATCTAGAGGTGGGTGGACATTTATATCGCCAATGTGTCAGTTACATATGCGGATGTATAAAATATATATCCGTTTCCACGATAACTCAAGCAAAAATCCTCAGAATTTGATTAAATGTGGTACAAACGTGTAAACCAACATTTAATCCAAAGAGTTGGCGAACCAGCATGATCTGACCATTGGAACGGAGTTTTGTGGGAGGGGGGATATGAGTTTAAAAAGGTTTCTCATTTTTGACCCATAAAACGCAAAATTTTAGAATTTTTCTCTAAACCTTTTCAAAGAACTTAAAAAAATAACTTAGCTTAAGTGTTACTGTACAGAAACTGGTTAGGGAGAAAATTAAAATCTGCTTTATTTATAATTTACTAAAACCCCACTTTACTACCCTTTCTGAAGCATCAAACCTAGGTACTCGTTAACCCTGTTATTTAAATAGAGTAAAATGAAAATATAATCAGGCAAATGTGAATTTACTTAGTCTGCAAGTTTGCTGCGGTGGTTTTTTTTTTACCGTGGTCGATAGATTAATCTAGGCGTCTAAAGAGTCCTTAATGTTATACTGGATATACCGGGTGCTAAAAAACCCCGATCTATTTTCTGCAGCGCACTGTTCAGCGACAGGACGTCTGGGGGTGGTGGGGGTAGGCTCATTGGAAAGCCTCATTTGGAGAACACTTATCCGTAGTCAAAGGTGGTCATGTCATCAAGTCGTTTTTAAGAAGTAATGATCCAATCTTTGCAACTAATGTGGGAGTCCTGTGCAGTCTTTCATATGGATTTTTTATCTGTATGGATAAAAAAGTTAAACAGATTAATTCAAATTTTTCTGTAGAGATGAACTATTAAGATCAATATTCTGAGAGGTCAGACATGTTCAAATCAGCCACTTGCTTGTGCACGGGCCTACGAGGACTCTATCGAATGTTAGTTGTCTGGCGTCCGATCTGAATTTGGACGGCCAGTTAGCTTCTTTTTCAACGCTGAAGCCGTTGTTCTAAAGTTTGTTACCCACCACATGATTGTGCTAAGCGACAGAACCTCTCCATGTCGAGCTAATTGGAAGAAGGCACGGAACTGCCACTGAGTCTTAATGACTGAATCCTTTGAAATACGACTCAATAACAAACGTCCGTTGCTCAGGTGACCAGATGACTACAATGGCAGTGTGTAGGCTTTCCAACGAGCCTACCAGCACTACCCAGACGACCTGTCGCTAAACAGTGCGCTGCAGAAAATTGATCGGTTTTATCCTTACCCTGGATTTCTTGTCGCTTGAACCTTATATCAGTTATTTTTAGACACCCCTGGTGTAGACAAATAATTCTGCATTGAGACACATCTCTCTTGTACGTGAACTTACACTTCAATTAATTTCACTTTGCAAAACTCTGTAAAATCTGGCTAAAATATTTACCACACTATCCTAAATACCGTTCTCGTACTGTATTGGTTAATAAATTAAACTATCGATGTTCCTTTTCACCTTAAGTGCAACAGATGTGATATGAAACTTTCCAAAGATATATAACATTTTTATTCTGTTTTTCCAGTTATGTCGTTTCTTAACAATGTGAATAAAAAAGACCTAGACAAGGTTTCACTTACAAATTTGGGACCAAATGCGGCGTTGACTTGCTTCACGAAGACAATGACTAGCAACGGGAAATCTGCCGTACTATACTACGCAAAGCTGACTTATGTTAAAGATCTAAAAAAGAATCCAGTTTTGGTCGACTGGTATCTTGTTGATGACTGCGAAATCAAACAGGAAGGACAAGAAAGTATCATAGGAGTAACCTTAGCTTCAGCCTCGGACGTCAACGTGAAATACCGCACAAAGGATTTAAGCGTGCAAACCCAACTCTACAGGCTTAATACTAAAGAGTCGAGCTATGTTCGTATAGTCTATGCAAGTTGAAGGAAGTAGATGTAAAATATTTCGTTCAGTAAACCTTTGTCGAATGAAATTTGTTTGTCACTTGTTTATTTCCGAAAGAGTCCAGGGTTGAGTGCTAATTAACTGCCTAACAACTTTGACGAGGGTCATTTTAAAGCCTGAGGCTTGGTGGTGCAAGTGCCATGCCTTTATTTTTAACGTATTTTTGGCGTGTAGAATTAGGTTCTGTATAGCCCATCTCAATTTTTCTGACACCCTGTATAAATACATTATGAAGAACTTAAACTTGGACATAAAACCCTTTGGCCACAAAATCTACTAAGTTGCGGATGGTATGCCTACATTGAGTAACCAGTCCAGACTGTGAGAAATGGCTTCATCGTTTTAAGTAAAATTCTTTATAAAAGTTGTAATGTACCAATTTGTTCAAGCCAATGACGTTCAAGGATAATTACTTTGGATACAATTAAAAAATGTCTAAGCTGCAAAACAAGTTTTGTGAACGTTTGAAAGGTTTGTGACTTCACAAAAGGTCAAATTTTATATCAATCTTTCATCAGCAGCTAAAGCTTTCACTGATATTTGGTTGACTTTAATTTAAGGACTTATTTCTTTTCCAAAAATTAGACGATTATTTTTGCTGTAATATTGTAAACATTATTATATTAACAAAGTTAAAATGTAAAAAAAATTGAAACAATTGTTTTTAAAATAGGTGAAACTTGTCAAAATCGACGGTTAGTGTCAAAGCATATGTTAACTCATCAACGGAAAGTTAGGCGTAGTAGAGTATATTTCAAGTGAAGATGGCTTTTATTCTTGGTCTGTTAAAGACCTCCTCGTATATATGGTTGTGCGCCTTCATTGGCAACAAATAATACAATTGACATAGCAATGCGGCCAATGCAGTATTTAAAAAAAGAAAAAAATACTGTCAATTGGCTGTAACGTAAATATTGACTTTACATGCATTGTTAAACAACGTATCAACTTAAAGGATGATGTGATCTATTTGAAAAGGAATATGACCTTGCCGTCATGACAGTAGCTGCTTAAAAAAAATTTACCCTTCGTGCCTTTTTAACAGTCAAAATGTCGTGTTATCTTCGATTACTTTAACAACCCAGCAGTAGGCCACGGTCCTAAAAAAAGTTCCAGTGCATATAATTTGTCAAGATAGGTACAATTTTAGGCAAGATTTCTGTGTTTGGGTGTTATTAGACACGATAAGAGCAATAGACTTCTTCTGCAGATAAATAATCTGTTGGAGAAATATAAGCCAAATTGTAAATGTCACAATGCGAGTTCGAGGTTTTTGTAATTATATGGGTAAGTTACATAGTATTTTTTAGGCTGCTGCTCAGTGCACTTTAAGAAAATATTTTTAGAGATAAATTAGATAGTTTTTGTTGCTGAGTAGTGCTAGTAAACATGCACAACCCATTTCGTTTATCTAATAAGATTCAAAGACATATTACATTTGTTACCTCTAAAAGGAAAATGGCGGCTAAATTTCAAAGAACTAAATTTATATTTTTAACTGCCACAAAAAATAAAGGAATGTCTCCCATCAAAATATTTGTCTAATTCTTACCGTTTCCGATATCCCAATGGTGGCCCCCTTGAGTTGATCACCCTGTATGTACTTACGTCCGGAATCCCAACTCTATAGATTCAATGAGAAAGCGAAAGGCTATGTTCGTTTGCCTCATCTCCATTGACGATGGATGTACAACGTCTCAGTCAGTAAACCTTTTGTTGAATGAAATAGTGATTTTTATCACTCTGTAGTTCATTCCTGAAAATACCTTATTATGGTCAAAATCTATAAAGGGACAGATTAGCCAATAGGTCTTTTTGGCCTGGGCTGTCGGGCGTGAATCCAATTCCACTTTCTCCTCGGATGAAACAAATTGAAATAGTCAAATGTACAAGTTTTATCCGAAACTTAAATTGAATGACGCGAGAGCAGTTTTGTTACGGACTGTACTAACGACATCCAGTGCTAAATCACAAATGTCCCAATTTTAAAATAAGTCGAAATCTTTTACTTTTACAAAATGAAATATTTTACTTTTAAACTAGTAGTGTTGGGCGGTACATCCTCGATAAAAGGACCAGCCAAATGGAATCATTCGAGCCAATTCTAAGTTTGGTTGGTTTGGTTAGGTTATGACGGTTTAATTTAAAATTAAAACATTATGAAATTGAATTTGACCCATTTATAGTTTTATTTTATGAACAGAAATATTTTTTTCGGTTAAACCTTCATTTGATTTTTCATTGTTAGCAAGTCTGGTTAGTTTGGTTAGGTTATGATAGTTAAATTTTATAATAAAAAAATTTTTAAATAGGATTTGAGGTATTTATAATTTTATTTTATGAACAGAAAAATTTTTCGATTAATAAACCTTCATTAGATTTTTTCATTGTCAGCACGTTTGGTTGGTTTGGTTAGGTTATGACGGTTTAATTTCATAATAAAAAAATATAAAATTGAATTTGAGGCATTTATAATTTTAGTCTATGAACAAAAATAACTTTTCAATTACTAAACCTTCGTTATAGTCAATCAGAAGCCTCTAAATGACACTGTTGGCAAAATTAATCCTGAAAAACAAATTGTGCATCATTGGTTGATTAATTGAAGGACTCATTTTTGGCAAAAACTTGACAATCATTTCTGTTGCAATAGTCTTGGATTATAAACCGTATAATATTATCAAAGTTGAAACGTTAGAACTTTTGAGAGAATAAAATTCGAGGTCATAAAAGATAGCAGTTAATAGTGACGCAAATTAACATATGGCAAAAAGTGTTGCACAACGAAATATGGTAGACAATTACGAATAGTTTCACTAGTATTACGTTTGGCAGTGTTATATTAGCATTAGCTTTTTAGTACCTTACTTCTGTATGAATTGAGCTCACGAAAATGCTTATCTTACTTATAATTTGTGTAAGTAAATATTTTATATATATTTATTTAAAAAAAATAATTTACATTTCTAAGTTTTGTTTTATTACGTAGTTTATTCGTTTAACTGATTTGTATCACTTTTAACAAAATTATACATCGGTTCATTGCTTTAAAATACGATAAACGTTTTATATAGTGGAAAACAAGTTGATCAAACAATACTTGTAAAAGTTATTGTAATGTATTTGTTTCAAAGTTAATAATATTATTTTTTTTTACTGCTTACACATCACTTTACATGTTAGCTTCTATAAAGTTATTTAAGTTTATTTAGTTATGCATGTAATATGCTGATTTTTTAATAATCAAAAGTCTTTTAAATAAGACCTAAGTACCTGGTAAGGTGCAAAAATTTATATTTCATATTTATTTTCCACACTCCAAAAATGCACCCCGTTAAATCTTCTAAAACATTAAATTTTGTAAAACGTTATTAAAAAAAACTAGAAAAAAAGTGAAATACGTAATGGTTATACTACTCTTTTACAGACGTTCGCATTTTCTGATGCTCATGGTAAGTAGTCCTTCTCTTACAACTATTGACTACATATCTTATAGGACTCTGGTTAAAGCACTGGCAAATATTTTCCGTAGTTTTAGCCAATAGAAGAAAAGAAATATGTTTATTTTTACCTCTAAGACTGATTAATCTTAAACAATCATAGACCATAAAGAACTAAATTATTCTTGCCCACTTGGAAACACACTTACAACCCCCATCGAGTGTTTTTACTCATAAAACAAGGTTTTTTGCTGTAATATTTTTTGCACTGTCAGATATTTTCTGTAGTTATAGCCGATAGAAGAAATAAATAAAAAAATATTTTTATTTTTACCTCTAAGACTGATTACTCTTAAACAATCATTAACCATAAAGAACTCAATTAGTCTTGCCCTCTTGCAAATACACTTACAACCCCCATCAAGTGTTTTTACTCATAAAAAAGGTTTTTTACTGCACAAGGTATGGGAAATTAAAAGATTGCCCCCTAGAAGCTCACATACACATTTCGTCTCGAAAAATATGCCAACATGTTGACGTCATAACAGATATTGGTAACATTACCCAGGTATTTGGGAGTCAGATTGTTTCCTTTTGTTTGCTAGATCAGATTGAAAAGGTAACAAGATTAAAAATCTTTAAAGCCTAACCAGTATTCTTTGAGTCAAACTTAACTAATAGCACAGTTACTCTAACAAAAAATTTAAAAAGTTAATTTTAAAAGTATACCTAACATCAATCAGTGTAAAATCCCGATCTATAAACTGTCATCAAAATATAGACTTTACCTAATTTTAAACGTTGAAAGACCGAAATACTTCCGTGTAGAGTAACGCTTCAGCCCAGTAACATTTTGGCCCGAAATCCTCAGATGCGGTCTGTTTTCCAACTCTCTACCTGCTCACTAGTAACACTTCAGCCGAGTAACATTTTGGCCCGAAATCCTCAGATGTGGTCTGTTTTCCAAATCTCTACCTGCTCACTAGTAACACTTTTGAACGGTCTTCACTGACTATTTAGGAAGATAGTAAAAAACTAACAATACTTAAAAACTAACAAAAGGCATTCGATTTCAAATTGCGATCCACAATGTTTCTAAAAAGATAATTTTAGCTAAACTTTAACCAATTTCCATATATGGTTAGTTTAGGTTTGGTAAGTTGTCAGTTGGACCTCACTCTTAGGAATATAATTAGAATTTTAAATGTCTTCCCTTATACAGTTCGGCCAAAACTTCTGTGCACGTGAACGGGTCGCTACTAGCCGCGAACTAAAACATACGGGTACCGGCTATTGGCAGTGCTGGGGGTAGGGGTGAGTGAGTAGAAAGCATCGATCTCTATTAATACAACTGGATCGCGCGCTGTGTGTTGGAGTTGCGGTCCGGCCGCTCGGCTCTGCCCCCACCACTAGTCCGTGTAGAAGCGTTCTCTCTTACATTACACCATACGGCGGGACCACGTCTGCCGTCACGAAAACCGCTATATCTTAACATGTAGCTGCTCGATTTTCAATCCATTTACATATTTTTAATCCGTATAAACGTGTGAAGAGTATAGTCTAAATTTCATATCAAAATAATGTAATGGCGATCTTTAAGTAAGTTAGAAAGCGACCTACTGTTCTGATGTTTATTTTAACCACGTCATTAATTGTGGTCTGATTAAAGCTGAGGAGGTCAGTCATTCCTTATCATTAGGTTATTAATACGTTTTATCGGTATACCAATCACCGATCACTATATTTCAAATAAAAAATAGTTAAAGTAAACTCCAATTTAAAATGTATACTGCAGATTATTGTATGAACACATACCAAACTTCTGTTTACCGTAAACATAGTGTACAGTATTAATTTTTAGCTTAAATTCATTTATTTTGAAATTTTTCAATTGACACATATCAAGGGTGACATAGATATCGTGATTCATGGTGGGTAAACGAAACCAGGGTTTGTCTGGCAGTTTACATCCAAGATTAGAAAGAGCAGCAAGGTTGGTTGAAGGCCCATCACATGTTACATTGTGAACTTTTATTTTTACCTCTTGCAATTTCAAAATAATCATTTTGATTAACTGGCTAAGAATGTGAGCATTTGTTTTATTTACAAAAAAGTAGGCTACAATACATTTAAAGTTGGCCTTTAGGGAAACGATTTGAAACACTAAAGCTTCTGATGCAAGTTCTTCATGACTTTCAATTTTAAATCCACCAAAGTCGACATACCCAAAATGCTTGTGTTCATTGTGATCATAAATTAACTGTTTTCTTATGCTCATGCTATCAAATACTAAACTGACGTGCTTTAAATCATCGTTTGCTGCTACATTATGTTTCAAATACTCAAACACTTCGCTTAATATTCCTGGCGAACAATTGAATTTTGAAAGCCATCGTCTGATTGTAGAAGGATAAGGCAAACAAACGTCCATTTTCCGTAGAAATTTGTAGGCTTTTGGTGAGTAAAAGTATAGAGTCAGCGCAAACTCTTTCATTTTTTCACTGTAACGCCGTTTGCATTTAGCCACTCCATTGTTTTTAAAGTTGGATATAAGAATTTCTAACTGTAATCCTGAAAAGTTTTCTTGCAGCTTTTCTATTACCGTCTCAGGGGCATAAACCTTCTTTTTCAAAAGTGTAATTATATCACTTAGCTTTTCAAGTTTGTCATTTCGTCGTTTGAGGCGTTGTTGCAGAATCTTTACCTTCCTCCTCAACTTAAGCTTTGTTGGTGAAAATGTAATCTGCAACAAAACCCCAAAATACTTGTAAATTTACGTCTTTGCCTAGCGATTCGGACATGAAGAGGGTTTAACAGTCCTCAAATTTTATGTCCTCAATAACGGTGTTTTAATGTTATACTCAACATAGTTATATTAGTTTACTTGGTTTTATAGTTATCACAACTAGCTGTTACCCACGGGCTCCACCCCGTTTTACTACATTAGTATTAATAAATCTATTGATTGGTTAAGTTAAGATGAAATAAACAAAACAGAATACAGTAATGGTAATACAAACAAATAATAACAGCTGAGGTATTTTTAACATTAGGTAAATGGAAAGTTCCCTTTGGAAAGCAATTACGACCTTATAGGGCAATTTATGAAATAATGGATAATTTTGCGCAAGGTTTCTCGTCATGACGAACATTTTAAGTATATGGTTTATGGGGGTGTGACTTGTAGTTTTCTCAAAAGTTCATGGGTACTTTTGGCTTTATATATAGATATGTCATTATATTTAATATAGTTTTAGACAGAGTAGGCTATCAAAATATTTCATATATATTTTTTATGTTTACCTTCTTTTTTTTTATTTTCCTGATTTTACGTTCTTCCACCGACGTGTTTTCTACTTCTGTTTGATTTTGATTAATTTCCATCGTTGTCGTTGTCTTCTGCATCACGTTCTCACCTGCTGACTCTATCTCTTCACTGGTAGATGCTGCCTGCAACATTTACCAGCGTGTTAACGTAAACTATATACATATGTTGAAATAAAATGTTTAGGTTAGTGTTCAAACATCGATGTCGCTTATACTACTTTTCCCAATCAAAATCTCTAAATATAGGTAATAACAGATAACAAAAAGTAAAGTTTTATTATTTGATTTTAAACAGATTAATACATAGTGCAATAGGGCCTTGATTAAGATGGGCCACAGAAAAAAAACAATGAATATTCTAAATGCAATTACCTGAGTTCTGAATAGTATGCGCCTTGTTTTTGGTTTGCTTTCTTGCAGACACGGAGGTAAATCAAATTTACTTGGTATCACATTTTGCTTCAATTTTCTTCGTATACCACCAACTTCAAAATCATCCTCATCAAAGTGCTTGCTACATAAACTTGAATGATGTGTAGGATTGAAATTCTTTCGTTTCGTAGCAGCAACCCATTTCGCTCTAACAACTGGATCAGTAGGGAAACTGAAATACAATACAGTGCTTCACTTATTATACTACTACTACAGTACTAATAATCTTTATTGACAGTGAATTTCGGTACACACTACAATTTATATTTGGTCGGAGAGTTAGGCTTACATTATGCTAAGATAACTGTCTAATTGATAAATAGGTTTTAATTATACTCAGCCTGATTTTTAAAATGTGGGCCATCCGATATCTATAGTTGTATTGATAGAGATCGATGACTAAAAATCATCGGCTAGGACTATTTCAAATGATAAACATTTACAACATTATAAAAATACTGTAAACAACTCTGATATTATTGCATTATACTCACCGGTGAAACGATAACGACTTGTCTTTGTCATTATTGGAGCAGTTGTACGCCGCACAGTATTTGGGCATGATGGGGTTACATATTATTGTGCAACCACAACAGGCAAATCCCAACTAATTAGTACTGAACTGCCAACTAAATATCTGTAGGTGGACGTGGTGAGTCAAGAGAGAGAGAGAGAGAGAGAGATAGATAGAGAGAGAGAGAGGGGAGAGAGAGAGAGAGAGAGTGAGAGAGACAGTACTATAAGACTTGACCTTTGAAACATAAATAGATTACTATTATACCGTATAATTAATTCACTAATTGTTCAAACGACGTGAAACTTAACATACGTCTTCGTTATATTATGGAGAATGCAATAGTAAAAATCGCAATAAATTCCATCAAGTAACAACAAAGTTATGTCAGTTTTTGTTCACGCAAACACGGTAGCTACATATGATTTGTAAGGCTACAGTGGCGCAGTTCACGGACTAGGGGTGGGGGGAGCGCTGTCAAGAGGCGGACCGCTATAGCACACACACTCATATGTGCAGCGCGCAATCCAGTTGTATTAATAGAGATCGATGGTAGAAAGACACAAATATTTTCACGAAAGTAGAGGTCGTGCGTTTCCTGGTGAAGCCTAGGGGTAGGCGGTTAGAGTGGCTCAGAACCGGTTTTGCAGGGGCTTTAACCCTACCTCCAGGCTTTACCAGGAAACGCACGAGCTATACCCCCTCGCAAAAACCCAACCAGATCTTGTCGCGCGCACAGAAACTTCGGTCACAAGTTAAACAAAGGTGTTGGTAGGAGTAGGATTGCACCGATTCCGAAAAGGTAACGGTTGGGCGATATTCCACCTCAGGGTGGTTGCAAATTGTACAGGTGCTTCTTATTAGCTGAACTGCAATAAAAAAAAATCCTCCCGAAACTCTGTGAGACCTGACTTGACTACTTTATCATAAATATTTTGTGTTACTGGATTTGTTTTTTACTACACTACCAGAGTAGTTGTTTTAACCTTAAGTGCAACAATACTATACAGTCTAAAATATGAAACTTTTCAAATAGAAACAAATTTATTTTGTTTTTTAGTAATGTCGTTTGTTGATAACATGGAAGAAACGGGCCTAAACAAGGTTTCTTCAACATCATTGGGCCAAGACGCTGAAATGACTTGCTACAAGAAGACGGTGATTCAAAATGGGAAATCGTCCACAGAATACTATGCAAAGCTGACTTATAAAAAGGAACAAACCACACAATCAGGCTTTATTTTGCTCGACTGGTATCGTGTTGACAACTGCGAGACAAAAGAGAAAGGGGAAGAAACTATAATATCAGTAAAAAAACTGTTCCACAATCAGATATAAAAATTGACGTCAAGTACCACATTCATGACGGCAGGAATTTCATTCAGACATTCCAACAGTACAGATTTAGTAGGGGTGCCTATGATCGTCAATCTACTGAGTGAAGAAGCTGTATGTACCAGGTAGCAGTAAATACTTTGTTGGATAAAATACATTCTAATTACTCCGTGTTATGTCATAATATTTTCTTCCCAAGATGCTAGACTCTAGTGGTTAGCCCGGTATTGTTTTTTATATTATTCCAGGCTAGATCTAGAGGTGTGGCATTATCACTTGGATAAAATCCATTGGTGATTGGGTAAGATTTGAACCCAGGACTTCAGGAGTATAGCTGTTCTGCCCGTACTTTGTAACGGACCAAGAATACTTAAGAGAAAAATGTGGTTCGCTAAATATACTGTAAAAAACTCAGACACACACACTTACCAAATTTGCAGTCAAATCTCGATCATACTTATTTCTGAATTAATGACACTTTTTATTTGCATTGAACTGTGTGATGGAATAAATCTAATATATTTATCATATTAATGATAAACATAATAACGTAAGGACAATGTAAACAAACTATTAAAAAACAATACACCTTTAATATTTTAAATGTGATTGAGTACATACCTTCAATATACTTTTTGTTCTCTTGGGAGAGGGTGCGTCGAAAAACTGATATTTTTGGGTAATTTTAACATTAAGATCTTTCATTTAAATATGTGCTTAATGGGCTTATGGTTTTCTCAAACGTTCGTGATTCTTTCGAGTATAGAACATTTCTAAGCACTCTTTACAAGTGCTCAGGTATTTGGTATTTGTAATTACCTCAGGTATTTACACTGAGTATGTGGTCTGTAGGCCTAAACCTGGAACACAAAAAACGGTTAAAATTATTTTTAGACCATAAACGTCCACATCATCAAACTACTGACTAAATTCCCAGTTGTTATTTGGACATTCAAGAATCAAGTTGCATCAAACCGATATTACTTTTCACTAAAGAACTGTTGCTACTGTACTTTAGGCCATTATCAGGGAAAGTCCAGGAATCAGGGAATTAGGTTTATTGAAAGGAAACGTTGGTCAAGGTCATAAGGCAGGTTAGAGGAAACCTTCCACAAAAAATGTAACCCTTAGGCTATGGCTAAGTAGGAAAACTGTGGCCAATAGTCATAATGTTGAGAAACTTTTGGAGTAAGACCAGGAATCAGGGAATTAGTTGTTTAGTGTTTAAACGATTATTATTTTTTATGCCATATAGTAACTGTGGGACAATTATAATGTGTAACGCAAGTGCAAGAAACGCCAGTTACACAAATAACTATATGTATGTTAAATTTTTTTTTCACTTCACTACCCGAACATGAAATTAAACTGCATGCATAAAGTATGCATGCAAGGGTATGTCCCAGTATGTACTTTATACGCTCAGCCGGCGTTAGCACAAAGGGTAGTTAGTTGTTCAACCCTTGTTTACCTATCCTTTCCTCTTGCCTCCCTACCCTTCCCTTCAGAAGCAAATTTCATTCATTTTTCGTTATAAATATTATCAAACACTTAATTACCGTGTGTACGTGATGCTTAAAATAAAATTAATTAATAAGTTAGTAAGTGTAAGTGATTGTCGCTTTAGGGAAGTTTTTTTAAAATTCAATCAGACAAATAGAAATTTTCTTAGTCTCTAGGTTTCTGCGACAGAGGTATTTATCGATTCCAGAATATAGTCTAGGCTACTGTTGATCAGAACTATGTTATTTGGCAAATTACGTGGACTTTTTTAACGTGATGCATGTCTAATATCCTTGACATCAGCTGATTTCTTCGATAAAAGGAGCCTTTTACACACCCAAAGCTGTTAAAATTGACAACTTTCGCAAAATTGAATAGTATTAAAAAAGCTGTCAATATAAAACATAAATGTTTACTGCATTTACGACAAACTAAATATGCTACGATTTCTTTACAGAATCTCAAAACGAACCTAAGTAGATCTTGTAAACATGCATTTGCAAGGTACACAAACCGAACGTGAGAAATAACAGATGTAACAAGATGTCAAGAGTAACTGTGTGAAATGTCTATACTTTTATTCTTATTTTTACTAAGCTTTTCTTTTCGAAAGTTTATGATTAATATTATCCTATTATAATTATGAATGTGGATTTATTTTTTAATAAATATTAGAGAGTACAAAATAAGTATGGCAATATTAATATATAAGTATATTCAATAGATTATTCTATTTATCCTGAATGATTGAATATTTTGAGTTAGTATTTGTTCAAGTGGTTATTTGTTTCAGCAATACTAAAATCATAGAATTACTACATCAATTGTGCTGGTATAGTTTTAGTTTGCTTAAAAGTCTAACCTAATAAAAGGAGTTATATTAAAATATATCTTGTGACCCTGTCTCTTACAATAGTCATTTCAAAATTTTACCACATGTGAGTAAGTTTACTTTAACTAGTGTATAAAAAAATACTGATTTATTGAAAAGATAATTTATTGTAATCATGATTATTACAAAATTTCTTGGATTTAAATAAACAAAAATAAACATCAGTAACATAATTTTTTCCAGTGTATAATGTGGAAAAAAGATCTGAAGGCTTTTTCAAAAGTTAGTCCATCAATATCAGCAAATACTTTTGATGGCTGCAAAATTTTGGTTTTAAGTCTAATTTAAGCTGACAAACAAAACCTAAGTCTAAACACAAACAATACCTCAAGGTGTTTTAAATTCCACTGTTTCTTATTTACAACCTCCTTTGTGAAAATAAGCTGCATAGTTTTTTTAATTGCTCAAATAAAAGGTAATTCATATAATAGCCATGGAGCCTATTAAAAAGAATATTTAAGTTGAATTTCTTAAATTAAATTTATTAGCTGCAGCTAATATGGTGATAAAATTGTAACCATTGGACCATCCCAAAAGCCATCTTAGTTCTTTATTTCTTCCTAATTTACAAATACCTTTAAATAATGGTTTTGATTTTTTCCTGTTTATATAAATAAATAAAAACTATATAAATTCTCCTTTACGAATTCTTTTGATATATTTACAAAAATTTAATCCATCCAGTGGCAGTGACAGTTTAATCAAATCAACCTTTTGCCCTGTGACACCACGTTCGCACTTGTTACATTGAGTGAAACATGAACTCAATACATGGCTTTATCACTGAATAAAAAAATACTTTGTTTTATAAAAAAGTTTCGTTTCGTAGCATTTTTTAGTTTATGGATGATGTATTTGTTTGGTGAGTTATGTAAAATTTTTGTTTCACCATAAAGTATTTTTATTTTAGTTACTTATAGCAAAGATATGAAAAGTATTTAAGTATATTTCTATTTTTAACTTTACAATGTTTATTTTATACCATATTATTCTGGGTATTCACCAATAATTCTTCCAATATCGATAACAAAATATTCATTGCAAACAACAAACGTTTACCTATATTAGACAAATTCAATGCTTTTTATACAAATATGCAAATAGTTTACCTGTACTTTTGAAAATGTTTAATTGATGATTGTTATAAATAACAAAGAGTTAAATACTCTAGCGATGACTTAAACCTTTTTCATGAATAAAATACACAACGAGTGGCCTCAATAACTCGTTGGTAAGGATTTAGGCGAAGGGATTTTCAGGCGTATGTCTAATAACTTACTATGAACACATACGCCTATATATATGCACACTATACATTGCATGTGAATATTGTTGACTTAAGTGTAAAAAAAATTAAAATTAAGTGCTGTATGAAGTTTGAAATTTAGTTGTGACTTTTAAAGTTAGAAGGTCTTTTAATTTTAATTACTTCATAAGGTCTTTTAATTTATTAAAATAGTTCTCAGTTCGCCAAAGAAACTTCTTGCTTAATTAAAACGTATTTAGTTTGTATTTGTATTAAGAGACACGAGAAAAATGTCAATATTGAATTTAGAAGAAAACAAAAAGTCTGGACAGAGTTACCAACAATCTGGGATTTTCTCTCTCTCATTCTTTGACATTGTTTGATAATTTAAGTCCACATTTTTCATATTACCTTACTATCTTTTGTATTAATATCGTATTTGAAATGATTATTACGAAACAAAAAGTTAATGTCTGCTCATAAATAATGTATACGTGGATTTAAAAAAATCTTTAATTCATGTACCAATTTATTTATGGAAAATAATAAGTTATTTCTACATGCAATGATATTTCATTCATATTCAGACAGCATTCAAGAACGAAATTACGACTTATTTTTGTCTGTTATTATGTTGGTTGTCAAGTGTGTTATCATTGTTTTATCGTAAAGAAGAGTGTATTGTAAAACTTACACGGTTTAGTTAATTGACATAACTTAAGAGTAATTTCAGTTCCAAAAGTAAAAAACTAGTGGAAAGTATAAGATAAAATTTTTAAAAAGACGTTAAAAGTGAGGGCTGTAAAACAGAACGAAAATATTTAAAATACAACGATGGGACGCAATATTGGATTATGATAAAGTGTACTTCATCAGTATCGGACGTCTTAAAAACAAATTTAAGATTGTACAAAAATATGTACACTAGACGAATACGAAAGAAATTAGTGTTGAATTGACGAAATAATAGGTTTATAACTAGATAAGATCATATTATTCTTTAACCGTAAAATTAGTTAAAAAACCAATTACGAAGGACTAACAGATCTAGTTCCAAATAATAAGGAGCAACGGTGGCAAGTTCAGACTGATAGTAACAAATCCAGGATTTGGCCGTTTCCCTAAAATATTATAAAACATTCGAATAGCTAAAAAACAGTATCAGAAATCGGGCACATACATCCTTCCATCAGCTTATCAACAACCCTTATCATGGGTAAGTGGTGGGACTAATTATTCCTTTTAGGGAAAACAAGAGCTGCTATGGCTTTTGGACAGTAATCTTTACAGAAATGGGGGTTGTGCCAAATTTTTTAAAGTTAAAGGAACCATAATAATTGTTTCGTCAGGAAAATCATGGTGAAAATCATTTTTTTCTGCTATTTTATAGGTTTTGATTGAAAAAATTACAATTAAAAATAGAAAACAAGTAATCTGAATAATACCTACACACTAAACTTCATCAAAATAGGACCAAATGTGTCGTCTGTAGCTCTGTGCTTCAGAACAGACTTCAAAAATCACTTTTTTCAGGGGAACACAAAACGGCCGATATTTCCACCAAAAAATAAGACTCTACTAAACAATACTTTCTCCATATACTATGTATAGGTGGGAAATAACACAGCAATAATCTCATGCACTTCCCACTGTAGCACTTGCATCACTGAGCCTATTCCTTTACTAAAGAAATAATTTTATAAAATTATATTTTTATTACAATTTGTATCCCCCAGTACACGCAGGGGTAGACAGTACAGTGGCGGTGTAGAGGAGGCATCGCTCCGCTCCGGGACAGCGGCTGTATTGATTCCAGCTCCAGCCCCATTCCACATTACTCGCTGACTATGTCCCGGTGCATCTACTTCTGCAGCAGGAGCCGACTGTGATGATTTACACGCATTGGGTACTTTATTATTTTGGTTACACGCAAAACTAATACAACTTGATTCCCCCCAAAAGAAAAGAAAATATGTAGAAGCATTTCATTTGTCTGGTAATAGGATTCATATCTTGATTTAATTTTAAGAAAATATATTACTTGGATTTGTAAAATTGTGATTTCTGGTGCATCCACTTCTGCAGCAAGAGCTTACTGTGATTATTTACATAAATTGGTCACTTATTTATAATGGTTACACGCAAAACTAATACAACTTGATTCCTGCAAAAGAAAAAAATTTTATAATCATTTTATTCGTCTGGTAATATGATTCATTTATTAATTAAATTTAAGGAAAATATATGACTTGAATTTTAAAAAATTGTGATTTATGGTACATCCAACTCTGCAGCAAGAACCTACTGTGATTATTTACACGAATTGGGTACTTTATTCTAATGGTTACACGCAAAACTAATATAACTTAATTATCTCAAAAGAAAAGTAACAATAATTTCATTTGTCTGGTTATAACATTTATTACTTAATTAAATGTAAGGACAATATAAAATTGGATTTATTTGTAAAATTGTGATTTCTGGTGCATCCACTTCTTCAGCAAGAGCTTACTGTGATTATTTACACGAATTGGGTACTTTATTTTAATGGTTACATGCAAAACTAATACAACTTGGTTCTCAAAAGAAAAACAAATTTTACAATAATTTCATTTGTTAATAGGATTTATTTCTTGATTTAATTTAAGGAAACTGTATGACTTGGATTTGTAAAATTGTGATTTCTGGTGTATCCACTTCTGCAGCAAGAGCTACTGTGATTATTTGCATAAATTGGTCGTTTATTTAGAATGGTTACACGCAAAACTAATAGAACTTGATTCCTGTAAAAGAAAAATAAATTTTACAATCATTTTATTCGTCTGGTAATATGATTCATTTATTAATTTAATTTAAGGAAAATATATTACTTGGATTTGTAAAATTGTGATATCTGGTGTATCCACTTCTGCCGCAAGAGCCGATTATAATTATTTAAATAAATTGGTCACTTATTTATAATGGTCACACGAAAAACTAATACAACTTACTTCTCTCAAAAGAAAAATAGCAATAATTAAATTTGTCTGGTTATAACATTGATTAATTAATTATTGTGATTTCTGGTGCATCCACTTCCGCAGAAAGAGCTTACTGTGATTATTTACACGAATTAAGCACTTAGTTATGGTTAAACACAAAACAAATATATCTCAAGTTCCTAAAAGGAAAAAATAATTTAAATACCTCCATTTATTTTTACCTGGTTTTACCGCTTATTACTTAATTACATAAATTGCTCCTTGAGCAGCATTTTACGTGTAAATGAATTTACAGAAAGTAACGTCTCATTACACTTGAAATATATATACCTATACTGTTAACTCACATGACAACAAATACATATGCAAGATGGTAAGTGGTGATCGATTTCGATTGGACACTCCAGTCATCATCAGACTCAATAGGCGAATAATCACCACTCAACCATCTTCTGTATGTATTTGCCGTCTTGTGAGTCAATTGCATAAGCGTAAATATACGTTTAAAGTGTTAGTAAACGTATTTTTATTTACTTTTTCTTTTTAATGTTTAAAAGTACAGAACTCGATTTATTGTAGAAATGTAATTTTGAATATGTCCATATATTGAAAACCTTGTCACCAGTTTTTTTACTTAATAAAATAAGTTTTTCGAGAATAAATCAACAAATCTAACGTAAGGGAATTTATAATTTTTATAGGTTCATGCATAGTATTGATAAGTACCTTGTGTTTTTTATATAAAAACATCGGTGAATTATTATTAGGTTAAAAACCATTTTAACGTGTACTCAAAGGGTAAATGTTATCGACTAAACTAAAGAAAAGATCAGTTTTCTAGTAAAAAAGCAATTTTAGTTGACACGGGAAGATAATTTTTTTTTTATTTTTACTATTCATATACTTCTCAAAGATGCACCATACTAGTGATCCCAAAAGAAACTGAAATCTCAATTACAGGTTACAGGAGATGTCAATTTAAATCCATTTTTTGCAAGTATTTTTCATATTTAGTAAAATTTAATGAAGTTAAATGTTCTGTCTATTCGTTTCCAAGTTTATAATCAAAGAAACATAAAGATCAATAATGTATAGTCTCAAAAATATAACGAAAATTATTTTCGTAAAGGAAGCATTGATATAGAAAAAAAAATGAAATTGCTAAACAGGTTCGAATAAACAAAAAAATAATAAAATACAATGCTAAATGTTATTTTAATATTATTGTAAAACAAAAAAATAAGATCTCAGACAGGTTCAAATAATAAAACAAATAATAAAATATTGTAAAACGAAAACATGATCTAGAACGATATATTATAAAGCTAAATGTTCTGACCTGGCTTAAAGACTGGTAAACCATTAACAGGAAACTAGATACTTAAATGGTTTGAGTGGCTTAAAGTGAGGTTAGAATTCTAACATCCCTCATTCTCAGCGGGGGTTAAAGCCTTGTTTTACCTTGTTTAAGCAAAATTTACGTCCAGTAAAACAGGCTCGTTTCCGTGTTATTTATTATCTTAAATACTTCCGTTTTTAATTCAAGCTTTAGGGAAGTTTTGTTCAATAACGTTGCAAAAACATATTTAAAACCACGCAACACTTTTAATCTTCCAGCGATACAGTATTACTGGTATTACACACGTTTTCAATAATGCTTGATATCATAAACCACGAAAACAGAATATTACACGTTGAATTGACTGTGGATTTAATGGAATATGGATGTAATATCTTGGTTCTCCATGTCATAAATTCTATTTTCATAAGCCTGTATTGTTTTATGACCTATTTTTATACTGTATTAGCAATATATATGATTTGCTTACAGTTTTAAAAACTCAATTAAATTTACAGTGGTGCATTACATGATGGCTTAAAAATCAAAAATGGCATAACTGTAATTTATAGTTCATTTTATCGCTCCTTCAAATCGTTAATGTATGTACTCTTTTCTAAAACTAAACTATCTTTAACCAACAGTGTTTTTAAATTATTTGAACGTATTCCTAAACTGGAGACGTTAATTATTATCTCGTCTACAATTCCATACTATATAAATTTGGTCATAAAATTAATTTAACAAAATTTCTCTTTGATATGTTTTAATTCTGAAATGCTCTATAACCTCATAAAATTTTCCTGATTAAATAGCTATTTTCATCATACAAAATGTTTATAAAATTTCAAATGTATTTTGCCTAAAATCTGACCTTTTTAAATAGTATCAAAAGAAATTTACACATAACTTAAAAAAATCATACATAATTAACGAATACCATAAATTAAACGTATAACAATAGTCTAGTTTTTCATAGTTTTAGCATTAAGGTATACACAACTGTATAATTTAATTGGGTGCTTAGTGGAGCTATGCTGTAGTATGCAGTATACACAAGGGTAAACAGTTAGACTAACTTGTATTTGTCTTGTTGCTTATCGTTTGATGTGAACTATGTAGTGAGCTAACATACCAAACAACCAAACTGTGTGGAGCAAATATAGCTACATAGTTCAGTAACATTTTAGACAAATATAACAGAACAAATTGTACTAATATGATATTTAGTTTACTAATATACTAAACGTGTAAATTATATAGTTTACTATCGTACCAAACAAATATACCCATAGTATAAATTTAAATTATATTTATAGCGCTTGAAGTTACAATACCATAACAAAATACAGAATACAGTTGTTTTCATTTTATGATAACTACTGATTTCTTTCGTTATTAATTATTTGCAATCAAAGAAACTGCGTAAGACCAGGTTAGCTAGCCAACCACTATAAACGAAATACCTCACAGTTTTATGAATTGTAGTACTATAAGTAAGTTTGAACCAGTAAACTTGCTGTGTTTCGTAAAAATGGTCCCAAACTGACGGGTAGTGTTGTTTTCAATTATATATTTATATGTTAGTATATTTTTAGAGGTATAAATAGAGTGTCAATTTATTCGGAAAAACATGGTCTATAATTATAAGTTATAAATATAAATATGTGTAAAACATATTTGCGTATAATGTCTTATTGTGATCTACAGAACTGTGCTGTGGAATGTTTCCATTGATAAATTGTGAGGAGGAAAGGTTAAATAATTTAAAAGACAACTGTTACCATCTGTTAATTTGTATATGGACTAGAATTAAATATTAGTTTTTTCTCTAGAGACATCAAAACTAAAAAATAAAGTGTTCCTGTGTGTACGTCTTACCATGAGACCTACGGTAATAGCTTTTGTTTGTATAGGGAATTTGCTAAAGTGTATTATTGCAAAAAGTTTATACCATGTAATGTCTGTACCTCATACCATCGACTAGTACTATAAATAGCATGTAATAGTAAACAAGTATACTAAAGACTGAAGTATAAACTATTTGCAAACATAATACACCAAGTTGATAACAATACATTTGATGTACCAATCTACATAATTATATCTGCTTGCTGTGGTACTTTTCTTATTAATATCAAAAGTTTATTTTGGAATGATAGAATTGAGATTATGATTTTACATATATATTATAAGTTTGAATCGCATCTTCTAAACACCTCCAAACAACCCTTAAAAAAATGTATCTGCCTCTTATGAGCTCTTAAACCAGATAATGACCAAATGTTTTGTCCAAATGAAAGTAAAATTAGTTTTCCCGTAATTAAAGTCTGATTTTTAATTGAGGTCATAAATATATTACAAAATGTTATTCCAAAATTTCCGTTGCAATTTGTTAAGCCCCAATGTCAACAATATAATGCGTAGTTCGACACAACACAGAATCTTCCTTTTTTTAACTATGAAGCACTTAAAAAGTATATTTATTCATGAAGCAGAGTCAAAGAGCGTGTAAGTGGAGGGGAAGCGTTGGACTTGTAATTGCCGTGGCTAAAAATAACTTCCAAGACGTCACCTTTATGTCAAAGCTATGTCGTTTAGCAGGGTTACCAACCTTAGAAAGTAAAATGTCTTATGCGGAGGTTATATATTTGATTTGACATGTAATGTTTTAATTTATTTCGCTTTACTTTGGGCTTTTTAGACATTAGTTCAAAGGATAAAGGTTTCTTTTTATGTGTGATTGGTGTTACGTTTGATCGTTAAATAAATATCAAGGGATTACAATTTTGTAAATGTAAGGTTTAAGCTTAAAGGGGTTTGTTCAACATAGCTGTTGTTTTATGTAAGTTAATGTCACATAATGTATTTAAAGTTATTTTCC
Organism: Macrosteles quadrilineatus; assembly: GCF_028750875.1. Classification (NCBI taxonomy): domain Eukaryota; kingdom Metazoa; phylum Arthropoda; class Insecta; order Hemiptera; family Cicadellidae; genus Macrosteles; species Macrosteles quadrilineatus. The sequence continues at coordinate 195,795,530 of NW_026542594.1, forward strand.
AATACTTTTAATTCATATAATGGGCCACTATTTTTAATGTTTACGGTGTTTATAGATTTTATATGTTTTTTTTTTTTTTAGATTGAATAAGCTACGAGAAATTTTATTTTGATTTCATTGGTTTAACGTTCTAGTAATATTTTTTATCGGTTAATTCTTCATTGTTGTCGTTTTATCTTTTTGTATTTGACTGATCAGCTTTTATTTACTTAAAGTGGCAATACTTCTGAAAATTTTATTGTATATCAATTAAAACTTGTAGAGAACAAACAGTATAATTCAGTATAATTTGGGTGAATGTAGTATTATAAACGTGCTACTAAAAAAGCAATGGGAATTTGTTTTTTTAAACGCAGTTGTTAATTTATTTCACCTACGACCATTTTTAAAAGTAACCGTTTCAGTTCAGTTCTTAGAACTGAAAGTTTCTCATAACAGCATAGTTTTACTCATAATAATATGGGTAACGGACCAACGAGGTTCAATGATTGAGATAGAAGAAGTAAAATTGTAATAATTGTAACTAATCAGCTATTCAAGCCAATTTAATTGTTGAGTGGTGCAATTGTTTCGTTCAATGTTTCGTTGCATCACTGTCAGTGGCAATTTTGTTATAAACGAAAACATAACCTCTCTTAGAAGCTATAGTAGTGGTTTTTAGTACTTAACACACTGTCGTAGGTCTACGCAGCTCACGTAAACGGTGTTAACGCAATCGTTGCGTAAACCACTATTTAAATGGATGAAAATTTATGATTTTATTTCTTCAACCAGTAAACCTACTTACTACAGAACATAAAACAAATAATCTTCGTTCAACTTTGATAATCATATAACAATCTATGAATTCATCTGTTTATAATAAATGTTTTTCTAATAAAAATAAAATAAAACTATGAACATAAAAGTCAGAATACGAGTCTGTTGCTACAATAACATTCATCGGGACGGCTTTCATGCAATGTCCAGGTTTATATATCAATTTTAGAGGGAAATCATTAAATCCACAGCATCAACCGCCCGCAATAACACAACGGTATTATTGTTCTTGCTTAACGCCACGTATTTTGCCCACTGTTAAATATCAAAATGAGTTTTGGAATCATACAGAAAGTTTAATCGGCTTAGCAGTTACAGGAGAACAAATCCAGGCAAATTTCACACAAATTAGAATTTTGGAAATTGGTTTTACTAGAACATCTTACTATTTGTAATATAATACAGTAATTTGTGTATGCAATTCAATGAAAAATAAACCAGTGCTTCATTGGCATTAAAACAATGCATAGCTATTTGTATTAGTGCGCAAAGTACATCAATGCCACTAGAAAACTGTGTAGATGACCACACAAAGCTTTAACTGGGTTTGAAAAATTTAATTGAGGTTATGTTTTTTTTTTTTTTGGGCTTTGTTTTTTGCTTGCTGGTTGTTCACGTACAGTTGTACATGGCTTTGGTTGGCATAAGAAAGACAAGTGTGCAATCAGCTGATCTAGCGAGCGGGAATGGTCATTCCCGCTCTAGAGCGTAACTGAGTTATTTTGCGTATTGTTTACTGGTGTGGCAATATGATCATTCCCATTTAGTGGTAGAAAAAAATATAAAACACTTAAATATACTACTTTAAAAAAAAATAACTAGTAAAACACACTCCCACTGCACTTAATCAGCAATATCCCATATACTGTATGCTGCACTATCAGCTTTTATGTTAATTATTATATTAATAAAATATAATCTTAAAACAATATGATCCTTTACCTATTCTCCCTATTTCCTGATACACGTTAGGGTGGCAAAGTGTATGTTTGGGTGGACCGATGCTTCTGGGTGTCGAATGAGGTGACTCAAATCACGAAATACATCCAGTATTTTGTTTATCAATTACAATACTTTCCCAATTACATGTTGGATAAGGATTTTAACCATAACTTGACACCATTTAGTTTTAGTAAAAGGCCTATGTTAATTTTGATTCGCTAATGGTATTAGCCTAGTCGATGATTTTGATTTGATAAAGGATTGTCGACAAACCTTTTTGTCGTTTATGAGCAACGTGACTGTATTTTCAATATACGACAAAACCTTTTCATTTGAATTATCGATCGATTTGATTAGTCGAATAAATAAGTCATTCAAGAACAGCTTTATTGCAGAGACACTGCATTTGAAATAGTCCAATAATATTTTTAAAATTATTAATAGATTTGATTGGTCGACAAACTTTTTAATCGTTCAAGAGCAATGTGACTGCAAAGATTATATATTTAAAATATACTAATATTTTAATTCGAATAAGTTGATGTCAACTAATCGTTAAGTCTTTTAAGATAGACTTGCCTACAAGGATACAGAATTTAAAATAGTCGACTAATATTTTTTACTCGAATTATCGATGGATTTGATTATTTGACCAATTGTTTAATCGTGTCAAGCGCCATGTGACTGCAGAATTAACGTATTTAAAATGTTCGACTAATATCTTTCATTTGAATTAGTCGACGAATTTGAATGATCGACCAACCTTAGTCGTTCAAAGACAACATGACTGTAGAGATGTTTTTTTAAAAACATTTTTCGAGTATTTTTAATTCGAATTATCGATTTGATTATTTGACTAAAAGTCGTTCAATATAGACTTGCTTGCAGAGATACTAAATTAAAAATTGTCGACTAACATATTTCAGTGTTCGAAATAATCGATTGTTATTCGTCGGCTAAGAATCAACGTGTTTATTCGTTCAAGAGCAACGTAGCTAAAGAGATGCTCTATTTTAAATAGTCGACGAATATTTCCATTTGAATTATCGATAAATTTTATTATTCGACTAATCGTTTAATCGTTTCAAGAGCCATGTGACTGCAGATAAATTGCATTTAAAATATTCTACTAATGTTTTTCATTCGAATTAGTCGATTGGCTCGAATGTTCGACCAACATTATAGTCAAAGACAACATGACTGCAGAGATGCTTTTAAACACATTTTATGAATATTTTTCATTCGAATTATCGATTCGACTATTCGACTAATCGTTTAGTCGTTCAAGAACGACGAGACTGCAGGTACACAGTGGGTACCAGGTACGCGGGGGTTCCGGGTAGCGGCTCTATCGATTCTTGCAACTGGTATTAACTCTTGTCCTCCCACCAGTTTATTTTTACCTTTACCATTCCAATTTTCGCACCCTTTCTGCATTTATATCCTAGTCAAAATCCGTCGTGTTATATTTTTATGTACTTTTTTTGTTTATTACGGTAATCGAAGGGTTAAGGAAGATAGTTATTGAATTAGCATAAAATAATATAACATGTGTAAAGAGTATTACGTTTATTTATTCTTGTTTTATATGTTTGAAGATGTATATGATATAAATTTATGTGAATATTTTTTTAAAAATTTGTATGTATCTATTTAACACCCTGTATGCAATTAAGGATTTTATTTTTGTCCTAATTTTTTTTTTTTATTTGAAAGATTGATTTAGAATATTTTTTTAATAACTGTCTCCATGTAAATGGGAATATTGCTTGAGTTGTTTGATATTCCTGTAAGACCATTAATTTATAGTAAGGAAATTGTTTTAATGAAAAAGAATAATTATAAGTAAACAAATTTTATCACCAAACTATTCCATTACTGTTAGAAATATAATTAAATGTACCTATTACTCTTTTAAATTAGTATGTTTTTTGTATAAATGTTACATTGACATTTTCAACTATCAACATACATAGATTCTTTGTCAACATAGGAATTATATACAAAATCCTGTACTTCCCCATTAAGTCGTGATTTTCAATTTCTCCCTTCTAAATACATCCACTTCAAATACAATGAGATATGTGTACCTTTTTGGGCAGAGGGTGAAGTTAGTAACAAGTTAGAGGTGTAAAATATTGTGCATAAAATATATGCACACGGGCTGGACAGACGCCCCTACGTGTATAAGTTTAATACACATGGCAGCGAAAGTGTGTGTGTGGGGAGGAAACCAGGAGAAAATTAATAACTTTATATCATTTGGACATTGTAAAATTCGGAATATACAATATATAATTATCATTACAAATATGTTGAACTTAAATTATTATGGATTTAAGAATAATAATAAGGTAAAATAACCATTGATAAACTAATTTTATCTTAACATAAAAATTTTATTGTAATTAATCCACATATTTTACCATTTTCAAAAGCATCTTGAAATATGCAACGATTACTTAGCCAACAAACATGTATTGAAGTGTTCAAGTGAAAGAAATTGATATCTAATGTTTCGTCAAAGTACATTAAGTTTTAAAATGTACGGATGGAACTAACATGTTTATATTATTAAGAAAAAAGTTTTAATTTCCTTTAAATATACGTATATGAGAGTGGTAAGCATTGTACTAAGCGGGAAAACTCTTGACCTTTTCTATCTAGAACCAAACAATCAATATGTATATTTCACTGTCTCGGAACATTGAAAACATAAACAAGAACCAAGATGAGTTTTCCTAGTTTTAACCAACCGTAACTAGAATTTAAAATAAATTTTAATTTTATATTACTGCTATTGGATAATTCCCTAGCTTAAACATTCGAGAAGTTAAAGAAAATGTGTCAAACAAACTGTCAATCCATTATTTTGATTTTACATGTTCTACCATACGAGATTCAACATAGTAAAACAAACTTATAAGGGAAACCGGTATATTCATTTGTACTAAATAGGTGATTTTTATGTGCAATTAAATATTACGTACGGTACAGAATATTACTAAATACAGGTATACATGCAATATGTTTCGTTTAGATCCATTCAGTTACTGAAATTAACTCTCATTAATAGACAGATAGAATAATTATATACAAATAATTAACTGTTTGTCAAACGATTTGACACCTCTTCATGCATTGCAAATTATTAATATCCAACAAACAATTGATGAACCTATTATATATTTTATAGTAAACCACAATATCTCCAGTAAAACCGATTACATTAAAAACAACATTTTAAGGAAATGTTTCCACCGAAAGTAAAATTATATTTGAAAAATTCAACGTAAAACATCTAAGCTTTTCCTTTGCTCTTCCGTTATTTTAAATTGATAACTGAAACATCACACAAAACGTATGAAAACAGAAGAAAGATTGTCTAAAGCATTCCCTGCAAAACTCGTTTTTCACTGCAGAATTAAATCTTCTTCTGTCAGTTACGTAGTTTCAAAACAAGCCGCCTGGCGCGCTACATTCTCAAGTGTTGCTTTGACTGTCGTTCTTTTTATTTCATTCATTTTATCTTTTTTACTTTACGAAAAAATGTTCTGCTCGCAATGTAAAGGAATATATTCTTGAGAAAATAGTAGGTGTGTAAAATATTTTTCAGTATTCGTAGAATTTCTATATTAACTCCAATTAATATAGAAATTGTTCTAAATAAAACTATTGTAGATGCGATTCTTTGAATTGTAAAATATTTTATTAATAATCCTCTAACTGGTCATGCCGTATTTAAATTTACGTTTTTCTTTACAAGTATTAACGACGAACGATGGAACTACTGATTATTTCTCTAGGTAATGCCATAGATAAAACATACGATAAAATATACTCACTAAGTAGATTTGTCATCCTTATGGAACAGCTGAAGACAATTTCATGGTTAGTTCTTTACGTCCAACTGTAGAGGTTGTGTTTTGTTTACAATTTGTTTCTTGTTATTTCAATCATTTAAAACCTAATTTAACCAAATAAAACGATATAATCATAAACAATAACCGGTCTCCTAGTACCAAACAGTAAAGCACAAGTCATGAAAATAACCCTAAAATAATAGAAACAACATTTGTTCTACCCCAGCAATCAGTGTGGACGTACATGAACTACACAAGAAAAACAAGCTTTAAAATTTACAACGGGATGAGGAGTCCATTAGGGCCTATAGTAATGCTTACCTAGTGTCCTAGACTTCAGTAAGAGGGACTGGGGTTCAAATCCAACAGAGCCAACACTCTAGTTTAAGTGAATAAATGTGTAAAAGTAATGAAAGAGGTGCAAATGTGCGTTTATATAACTATTTGTACGGGTCTTTTGCAGAAAAGTTTAGTTAAAATTCCAAAATCTAATAAACCGGATGATTCAATGCTAATTTTGCAAGAGAGTTAGATTTTGGTATTTAAAAAGGACTAATAACTCAGTAACAATATATATTTATTTTTTCGTTTAAATAATTTACTTTAAAGATATATTTAGTTTTATTTAAGAGTTATTTGGCAACATAAACTTAAAAAAATTTAAATTATAACTATGAATAATCTTAAAACAACTAAATACCTTTAGGGGATTTTATCTTAATCACACCTACAATATTCAGGAATCAATCTAGAGCTGAAAATTATAGGATCGTTGCGTAACCAATTCTCGGAAGATAGAAGGTTCGGTTGAATAGATGTCGAAGTGGAAGTTAAGGGCACCATCCTATAATAGGCTTTAAGGACAATGGTTCGGATAAAGGGCAAAGTTAGTGGGCATTACCGTAACCACGCCCGCTCGGACCTTTTGTATCATAATGGCACTCAAACTGTGTTTCTTCGTGAGAAAAGCTTGTTTCATTCGTTGACCCACCCATGCTATATATTGTCATGTATAGAATTGCTGGTATTAGAAATCGAATAATATTTTCGGAAGATATATTTTTTTAACCCAAACGTCCCCCCCACCCCAATTTTCCTAGGCCAAATTTGGATAAAAGCTATTTGTGATCGGCAATATTTGAACCCAAGACTTTAGGGACCAAGTTGCCTTACTCTATCACTAGGCCAGTTCGCCATCATAAAAAATTTGAGAACTAGTTCAAGTATCGAAGAAAATTAGCCTTTTAATGAGTTTCTAGCTTGCAATCTGTTGTCAGACTCTTTTAAGTAGTAAAATAGCGAATTGAAATGTATTTAAAGATGTTTTAAAAGTGTCTCGCAAGACCAGTCAACTTTTAATTCGAAACGATTTGTCGGTCAAGTTCCATACGTTTAGATTCGATAAACAACTATGTGCAGCATCAAATAACTGACGAACTAAACAAACTAAAAACTGGCTAACGATGTTAACGAAGCTACAACTTGAATAAAACCTTGATCATATATTATCCTACGTTTCTTTGTTAACGGTTGCCATTTTGTATAAAGAGTATTGATTCAAAGTTGAAAGAAGGGGGAAAATACATTTAATTCATTTTCAGTTACAAATTTATTTTTTATTGAAATATTTACTGGTTGGAAAGGTTAAATTCTGATGAATAACTGATTTCTTTTAGTTCAATGCTTAGTAATATACAAACAAGTGTAACTAATAACGACATAATATAACATTATTAGTTGGATAAATTATAGTAGTAATTGACAAGATAATTAGTATATTTCATCACTAGGGTCTAAAAATACTCTTTTTGACCCGAGGTCACGTTTTAGGAAGAATGAGCAAAAAGACACTTTTTGCCCGTGTGGTGAACCATATTTTTCGTCATATTGCATTATTAACTAACAAACTAAGCTGAAAAACGAAATAAATGTTGTGTAAATATAACCTCTCAAAACGACTTCCAGCTTTTTTTTTCAATTCTGCTACAATAATAAGTTGTTGTTTAGTAAGTGATTTAATCATTTCGTCTATCACGATTGTATTACAATACATTATACCCTCTATATGTCGAGCAATCGTCAACAATAGGCTAAAATCTTACTTAATAAATCAATCGATAAATCATTTCGATCAATACGATTGCCACAATCGAAATTTACAACTGTTTACATCAGCTGATTTTTAATCCTTAGAGAGTAAAAATTCTACTTTACATCCGCAACAGCCGTTTTTAATGCAGTACATTATGACAAAAATTTTATTTTTTATTTTTTTATTTTTTATCTATTCAAACATTAAGGCTGTTTCAATAAAACCGTTAGAAATTATATAAGAGGGTGAGTGAATCGGCTACGAAGAAATATTATTTCTGCAATGTTAGGATTCTACTAGCTTTTTTGGCTTGAACCATCGACATCTGACTCATCAGCCTAAACTTACTAGACTAATGAAGTTACATTATTGGTTTTAAGTGGTGTTCATTTTGAAAGTGCAACATGTTAGCAGCCAAGATCTAAAACCAGTTACATGCAAACAGTTGTTTTAATATTAAATATTCAAGGTAATTTTATTATTTAAGAGTTGATAATTGATTGTACACCAATTTGTTTATTCTTAACAAACTTATACAGCTTGATCTTTGTATGTTCCAGATCAGAGGAGTCGGAGCACTGTGACATCAACATATCGTTCATCCAACCATATCTTCAAAGTCCCCCTTGATTTCAAATTTTATAAATGTTCGCGAGTGAAAATGGAAATCAACATCAAGCGTTGTGTTAAACCCAAACCCATGAGGCCCTCGACGTGTTGACGAAACCGAAGACAAAGGTGCAGGAATGGAATCGAGAACGGACAGTGAAACTTACATGTTTTCCTCGAACTTAGTTTCAACGGCCATCTCCCCTAATCTGTCCATAGGCAACTCGAGTTTTGTGAACGCAACGTTAACAGAAGTTGAGCCAGAATGGACAGACGTGTTGCTCTTTGTGTTCAAAGCGTTTGTGATGGGGATGATCATCATCGGGGCGATCTTCGGGAACCTTCTGGTGATCGTGAGTGTCATGAGGCATCGGAAATTAAGGATAATCACCAACTACTTCGTGGTGTCTCTAGCGTTTGCGGACATCCTTGTAGCCATAGCTGTAATGACATTCAACGCGAGTCTTCAACTCACCGGTCACTGGATGTTTTCGCAGTTTATGTGCGATGTTTGGAACTCTCTCGATGTGTATTTCTCCACTGCCTCCATTCTCCATTTGTGCTGCATCAGTGTAGACCGCTACTACGCCATCGTGAAGCCACTCAAGTATCCCATCAACATGACTAAGAGAGTGGTGGCTTTTATGTTGATCAACACGTGGTTGGCCCCTGCTGTGATTTCCTTTCCACCCATCTTCTGCGGTTGGTACACCACCAAGGATCACCAGATTAGGCCGAACGAGTGCGACTTTGAGGTACAGTAGACATAATGTTAAATTAGGCATTTGGTACTTTCGTATCATACAGACCACACCTAATAATTATAACCTAACCTGGCCCATCCCAACCCAACCTAACCTAACCCAACCCAACCCAACCCAAACTAACCTAACCTAAGGGTGGACAATGTTTTAGGTTAGGTTAGCTTATTAAGATTTTGTTTTAAGCTAATTAATTAAACTATTATTTGGAAGTCAATTTAATGGTTTGGTTGGTATAATACAAAAATACCAAGCATTTGAAGGAAGTATTAGAACCAGAAGGTTTTGTTGAAAGTAATCAAATTTCTATGAAAAAAATAGGAAAATCGGCCAGTAGTTTTTTTTTTACAACTCAAAATGATTTACCAATTTTGTTTAGAAACTTAACAAGCTGTTGAAAAATCACCATACTTTGCAGAAAGTTGTCAATTTGTATGACTAATTACTCATAAGCAGCGATTAGGTGCATTGGTTAGTCCAATGAAACATGTCAAATTTATTGTTTTACAACGTAATGGAAGAAGAATCCTACGTTTAACCTCGGTCGTTTAAGATTCCTTGTGTTGTAAAATCAGTACATTAAATAGATAGGTTCTACAATAAGTTTTAAATGAAAAAACCTAAATCAGAGAACCCTAGAACTATGGCTAGTGTGATAAAGTTACATTATCAGAATCAGATTCATCATTCCAAGTTCATAAAAATATTATCATTTTGCTGTTGCATCAACAACAAAGATAACTAACAATTTTATTTTAAGCATTTTTCATCCATTGTATGAAAAAGGTAAGTTACTTAGGTCAGTATAAAATTACTTCTAAAGACTTGAGTAATTTTAAAATATACTTTGATCAAACACACTCCCTGCAATTTCAAAATCTGTAGTGAAAAGGAGTTCTTTTTATAAGATTTCGTTATGTATTCAAAATATTAGTCTACTACATCACACAATTCTTGCACAAACTTGATTAACTGTTTTTTGAGCATATAGATGTGATATCGGCCACTATTCACTTATAATCAAAACAATTTTCCTTTTGAAAACTATGTATGACCTTTTTAGGCTTACCACCTAAATTAGAGAGGACATAATATAAGGGATGATATGAAGGAATGTAAGAAACAAGTGTTACTATTAAAAGCCTACCTAACAGTGAATCAAGGTGGGCAAAGAATTAAATATAAAATAATGAGATAAATATGCATTACTATTCATATATACTTTTGAATGCATTTCCCTCCAAATGTTCGCAGGTGAATCCGTGGTATGCGCTGTTTTCTTCCTCAGTGTCCTTCTGGATCCCCTGCACCATCATGATCTTCACCTACCTCGCCATCTTCAAGGAGGCCAACAGACAAGAGAAACAGATCCACTCCCGCCTTGGCAACCCTGCGTTGCTGCAGCACAACGGGGAAGTCTTGAGCTCCAGGTCAGCCAGAAGTTCAAGGTCATGCTCACTCCCTACACTCTTTTTCTTCTACACTATACTTCCAAGGTTATTTAGGTGAATTGGTGGCTTTGGTAGGTCGCTCAGGCTGCGCGTCAAAAATTGAGATTTACATAGTAATTGCAGGGGTTTTTTGTCCTTGGGTAACCACTACACTTTTAGCACAGCTCATTCAGTACCCGTTCACTGGTCTCACTTGATGAACCCTAAGAACAAACGAAACCTGAAGGCCCAAACAAGCAGATTCAAGTTAAAAGAAACATAACCTCTTACCACTTAAAGCATACAGTGTTTACCATTAACTGACGGTCACGTGTTAAAATTATGGAAAACGTGCTAGTGAAGTAGTGTGTTTATTTAGCTTCAAAAAATTAAATTCTTATGATATTAGTATAATAGCTTTCTCATAATACTAGTGATTTTTCTAGAAGAATCTGTTAAACTTACTGGGATGAGAACATTTTCATTGCAAACCAAATGAGAAGTTTACATGTTGAAAGAGTAACCGATCTTTTTGGGAACAATTGCTAAGAACTAAATAGCTCACTTATCCCTCACTCTTATCCCTGGCAATCCAATAAAATACTTATATCTTTTTACATTATACAATTTCTTCTTACCTTACCAGCAAATGTAACCATAAAACAGCATGAAATTTTGTATTAACTCTGCATGATTAAAATTATTATTGCCATCTTGTCCACATGCCCTCTTGATATTAATTATTTTTTCGGAATTTAAACTTGGTAAAGTACAATAAATAATTACTAAGGTTGATATAGAGATTAACATCATAATACATACTATATAGGTTGTTAATTGCTACCTTAGCTTGTAGGCTCTGGCTTATAAAAAATTATATAAAAAATACCATCAGAATACTATTTATAATTAACTCAGATATAAAAGATGTTTATCTACACTTTGCTACTGCTTACATCAATGTTATGTATAGTAGTGTGCTCCTTAAACTAACTGAAATTTAAACAAGCTTTGCCAGACAGTTATTTTTAATGCCTATGGTAAAAGCCCCATGAAGAGCAATTTTCAAGAACGTAAGGTATACATTTATAGCGTTTCAACAAGAACCATTGCAATCAGAGAGACTTAGTTTTATAACAACCTTCCATTAAACATTAAATCAAACTCGTTCAACAGAACTAATCATTGTAATCAGAGAGTCTTAGTTGTATGACAACCTTCCATTAAACATTAAATCAAACTCGTTCAACAGAACTAATCATTGTAATCAGAGAGACTTAGTTTTATAACAACCTTCCATTAAACATTAAATCAAACTCGTTCAACAGAACTAACCATTGCAATCAGAGAGACTTAGTTTTATGACAACCTTCCATTAAACATTAAATCAAACTCGTTCAACAGAACTAATCATTGTAATCAGAGAGACTTAGTTTTATGACAACCTTCCATTAAACATTGAATCAAACTCGTTCAACAGAACTAATCATTGTAATCAGAGAGACTTAGTTTTATGACAACCTTCCATTAAACATTAAATCAACCTCGTTCAACAGAACTAATCATTGTAATCAGAGAGTCTTAACTTGATGACAACCTTCCATTAAACATTAAATCAAACTCGTTCAACAGAACTAATCATTGTAATCAGAGAGACTTAGTTTTATGACAACCTTCCATTAAACATTAAATCAAACTCATTCAACAGAACTAATCATTGTAATCAGAGAGTCTTAACTTTATGACAACCCTCTATTACGTATTATATCAAACTCTTTTAGATCCCATCACAATGAATCACTTTAGGTAGGAACCTCAACAACCTGGAAACCAAGTTTTATTTATCCATTATCAAGAGTCTATTTAACTAACTATTTTGATTGTTCTGGCCTAACTGTTCTTATCATTTCAGTGGTGGCTCCAGTAAGACACTAACTCTGCACGAGGTGGGTCCTATGCACGCACAGTCGACGCCTACCAAAGATCGGAACATCATCAAGATGAAGCGAGAACACAAGGCTGCACGCACTTTGGGAATCATCATGGGCACCTTTATACTCTGCTGGCTGCCGTTCTTTTCATGGTAAACACTTTATTAGATTAAAATAGATATATTGTAAATATATATTTATCTAAGTGTTACACGGGTTGTTTTGAATAAAATAAATCAATAAATGCTGAAAATAGTTCTGTACGTATACTTGAAGGACTCGTTTTTGAGCAACAAATTCATCAATTAATTTAAACATCCTTAGATTGTACAAAAAATAAATAAACAGCAAGAATAAACTTTCTTATTGGAAAAATAATCAATTAATCAATTTAGATTTTATTCATTCTTCGAATGTAGGTTTAGGTGCATTTTGATATGTGTTTATTTACTTGACACGAAATTGTTTTAGTAGTATTTAAATCTATGATCAGGGTGAGTGGTATGATTGAAATTGCCACGATTACTGGATAATGTGGCAACGTAGTTCCAAGTGAATGTATTATTTTGTATTTATTTGTTTTGAAGGAATAAACTCATTATTTCAATTGTTTCGTATTTATGTACCTGGCCTACACGAAAACAGCAACCAGTAGTTCAAACTCACTACGCGTTTAAAGTATTGTAGATGTAAGTTTTAAACCCATCAGTTCAAGTCACATTATGAGATTGACAAGTTTGCTAATTTAAATTCACATAAACCAAATAACATTAGATATTTATTGACATGAATGTAAGCTGACCTCAAATAAATATTTTCAATATATATCGAAACATATCAGTTACTGGTAGGATTAGATTTTTTTCATTACCGAATAGTTAGTTAAGTTGCGAGTAGAGCTTTTGAAATTTAAAGTGTAATGTTACCCATCGATCTCTATGCTTTTACCCAATTCGAGAGTACCACCTTCACGTTTCTTACTAGGTATTTTATAAGTCATCTTATTGGTACCACTATAAATGGACGGGGAAGAGGAAAAATGATATTTTGGGTGATAAAGGCATATTTTTTTAATATTCATTAGCACAACAGTAGGGTTTGTGTACAACATCCTCGTTTTCAACCTGAAAATAATTTAAAAAAATTTAAATTGACCCTAAACCCTGTCCTTTTCTTGGCCCTTTGTATCAAACTTAATCTAAATCATGTGCAGGTACGTTACACACACCGTGTTCGGCGTGCAGTACCCAGACGTCGTGGTGATCACGGTGTTCTGGGTAGGCTACTTCAACTCCACCCTCAACCCCCTCATCTACGCCTACTTCAACCGGGAGTTCAGAGAGGCGTTCCGGAACACCCTGCAGTGCGCGTTCTGCAGCCTCTGCAGGAGGCCACCTAGCGACCTGGACGCCTTGGACATGCGGAGGCCGAGTCTTCGGTACGACGACCGCACTCGGAGCGTCTACTCGGAGACCTACCTGAAGCACATCGACCGAAGGCGCTCGTCCGAACTGGGCTCGTCACTGTGATACGAGCAGAGGGTGTAGCAGTGTGACGTAGCGATAGTGATAGATAACGCTTAGGAATAACGCTTACGGTACTCTGCGGCTAATAGTGTATTTTGTATTTGTGGAGAAAGGACTTAATTGGTGCTATACCGCAATACGTTTTGATGTTTCGTTTTCTTGTTCAATTTCGATTATTTTTTGTGGAATGTATTTTAAAGTTAAAATTAAACAGCCAAGTATTAGTGAAATATAAGTTACAGATCAGTTTTTACAACTTCAAATAGTCCACTGGAATTTATAAGATACAAAATTTGCAAAATTCCTTATGCTGTGATACACTTTACTTTTAAATATTTCAAAGGGGTTTTACACACTGTTTGCATCAAATTCAGTGACATTTTTGCTAACCTTGGATGGAAAAATATCGTATCCTCAAGGAAAAAAGTCCTCAGGTAAAACAATGGTCTCTAAAACAATAAATAAATCAAATTGATGCTACAAAGAGTTTAACTCATCAGAAAACTAACATACAGTTGTTCTCATTGCAAAGAAATGAGGTAGGCCTACATCAGATTGAAACAATCTACAGATCATGTAACTAATATTAACCACTATCCTAATTGGAACCCGTTCAGAAAATCTGGGTTATTAATTTCAATATTCAAACGGGATTCGTCAATGTGTCTTATTATTCGGTTGCCTTCTGTTATCTTAGTTTCAGCTGCATTATTATTTATTCTTTGCAAATTAGCCGCAGAGGACTGACTTTAACCTAACTTTAACCTGATTTGGGCGAGTTTTTAGTCTTTGCGAACAAATTGTGGTATGAGTTATTATTTGTATATACTGTAAGACTTATAGTTATATTTTTGCCCATGGAAAGCAATAAGTATTTTTTATAGATAGATAGTATTACTTTGAATATTTATTGTAAATATATCAACACGAATCTAAAAAATGTTCACTAATTAACTCACGGGTCTATAGTTTTTTATATACTTTAAACAAATTGTACATAACTACTGTAGTTTTGTAATATATGGAGTATATTTTATATTTGTCTGCATTTAAGTAAACTTTCAATATTACCGAAAGTACTGTAACTACTTAAATACTACGGATTAGTTACGCTTAAGATTTCTTATTTGACAAACACACAACAGGATTACTTTATTTATTGAAGCGGTACTTAGCGCAAAACTTTCAAACATAAACCTGTCTGTATCCGTATATGCAATATTTTTTTGTTTCTTCTCAAAACATATATTCCCAATTGGTATATCGTATGTACATACCAATAGAACATATGTCGAGATTTGACGTGCATATATGTCGTGATGTACTGTAGCTGTAAGTATACTTATAGTCCTGTGTATAACAAAGGGATCTATCTATTATGGACGTTGAATCGTACACCATTTCAATGTTGTATTCGATGTATCGATGGTAAACCATGGTCCAACCATAAGTCGGTGTGTTAAAGAATTTTGTATTTTTGTATCGTAAAATTATTTGTTAAAAAGTAAGCAATAAGATTTTGTGATTGGATTTTAAGAGTGGTAAATATTTTGGATATTGTTTTTCGTTGTAAAATACTCTATGACCCTTTTACAAATCCAGAAAAAAACATTTCTAGAACTATGAATTTTGTAAATATAAGTTTTTTGAGATTACTAATTTCATAATTACGAAATAATTGTCATTTAATAGCTTACAATATCGTTCCCGAAAAACATATTAACGCACCGACAAATTATTTTGACAATCTCTCTTTATACTCTCAAGTATAAAGTCATATACTTGACTAGAAACTCAACGAATTTAACATGAAAGGTGTTCTACTAAATATTTCTGACCCAAAGTTATAATAATTGGTACGATATGGTTGATTTTTGGTACTCGTATAGTGATTTTCTATGAGATAATATTTTTACTTCATTTCGTTATGTATGTTCAAGAATTAAAGCAATACTTAAAAAACAGTTCCTTGCACCAAGTTGGTCAAAATTATACCAGTTTATACACGATTTATATTATAAGAAATTATAATCTGTATAATATAATTACCTACTCATGGAATTAATATAAAACAAATTTAAATTATAAGAAACACGCGTTATAAACTTGTTAAAAAGATCGTTAAAAAATACGATTTCCTGAGTGAGTTATGGAATTTATTAAGAACTATCTGCATATAAAATAAAATGTTTAAACTAAAGTTGGTAACATAACTTTAATTTTGTCATAACAGAACTGTATAGGCCCTGATTATATCGGTTCACATTGAAACAGATCTAGACCTATAGCAGTGCTACCGTTGGCATAAATTCTGGCGTCCACCGCTAGGAGCGCCATGTAGTTCCGTAGTGCATGCAGTCTAACTACCCGACGCTCCTAGTGGTGTACGCCAGAACCTACGCTAACCACAGCACTGCTGTTGGTCTATATTTTTAATTTTATTTGTCTATGCTTTCAATCAACGAAACCGACACAGTAGTAAATTAGTTTAGAATTCCATTCTGTTCGAATATTATTCAACATTATACGGGGAAAAGCACAAATTATTGTACATAGTTTTGTAGCATTTGTAAATTTACGCGTGTCATTTTATGTGTAGTGAATTAGTAGGCTGAATTAAATGTGTACCTACCCAACTATTTGTGAGAGTTTGTAATATAGGAGAATTGTACGTGATGAAGTAGGTCTAACAAATGTTGATATTATTTTTACTAATGCCAGAGTCTTCTATTTGTATATATCGCGCGATTGGAGCTACCTGCAGGACGTAGAGAAATATAAACTGTATAAATCTGAAAATAAATATTTAAATATTGTGAAGAGTGTTTTTCTTCTGGTTTTCCCAGAACCAACTGAGTGAAATTTATGGAAATGTGAAGTAAGTAATTTTTTTCTCCTTACTAAAAGGAATAGTTATATTTTTTGAATAATAAAAAATGTGTTAAACTTAAATTAAATTAAATAAAAAATTCTTCATTTATCAATGTTAAGTTAGAGCCACATGGCATGTTCTAGCTTGACTAGCATATTATGAAGGAATAAAATTACAAAGGAATAACGTAATTTAATATGCATCTGAATAATTAAAAAATATAAAAAACGTTTTATAAAAAAATAATTGAAAACTGCAACAATATACACTAGTTATGATTTTATACGATATTGTAAATAAATATTTTATTGGGATAGATTATTTATTATTGGAAAAAAATACAGCAAGGTGTGAAATAAAACAAAAAAGAGTGTTGTTGGAAGGACGTAGGTCAAAAGCTGTGAGAGCCTTTTGGTAATCTCATTTGTAAAATGTCAACTGGTGACATAAGCATGACATTCTTTTATCAGACCTCCAGGGGAATTTGGATACCTCTATTTTACCTTTGTGTAAAATAAAATAACATGTTTATTTAACCAACCGTCCTTTATAACATAGTTATAAAAAGCTTGATTGGCACAAAGTGGTTTTATTTTATGAATGTTGTGTTCTCACAGTGTTTATTATTTGATCAACTTTTTCTAATCACACCACCAATTTACTTATTTAAACAATATTTGGTAGATACCATACAGTTCAATGTTTACGCAGATTTAACTATGATTGTGGGTCAGAGTGATATTATAGGATAATAAGTTCTAAATACACACTCTATTCCATTATTGAATAACAACATTCACATTACATCAGGCTAGACCTTTTTAACTTAAGTTGGAGCATTATAACTTAGATAAAATCCAGTGGTGATTTGGCGGGATTTGAACTTTTGATCTCAGGGACCGAAGTACCATGCTCTACCGCTAGACCAGCTCAAACCCCCGAATATAAAATATTCGAAAATTAAAAAGAACAAAAATATATTTTAACCAGTTACCAAATAACAAAAAAGTTACTATGCAAATCCTAAAAATCAAAATGTTTGATAATTTATTATATTTTATTCAAAATGGTGTACAATACATATATGACTTGGTAATTATTGGTTGCTAGTAGTGGGAACAAGTTTCGGGTCTTTAACCGTACGGCCTACGAGGTCTAAGTAATGCATTTATTTGAAGATCGTTAACAGAGTTAAGAATAAACATACACAAGACACGGGCACATAGAATAAACTTGTCCTTGACCATGGGTGGAATAATTAAAATGTTACTCGATTTTATTAGATTCGTGGTCTACATGGCAAGTTCCAAAGATACGTGTGATACTATATTAATTTATAATAAATGAAAATATATTTTATGAAGACGCCATCTTCATTGGGGTCTGCTCAGATAAAAGAAATAATTTTTTATCAGAAGATTTGAAAATTAAATAATCTAGTTCTTAAATGCTTTGAGTGAAAAGAGATAAGAATTCTGTCACCTTACAACATAAAATACAAATTAAAACATCCAATTGTCAAACTTGTGTTGTTAACTTAGTATCTACAAGGAGATATATGATTTAACCTATTTAATAAAAAATAAAAAAATTATAATAACTAAATGTGCAATGGTGTATGCTTTTTTATTAATAACATCCACGCATGTTGTTAAGGAGCTGTATTACTTTAACCGAGAGGTCGTGTTTTATATGAAGTCCACGTCCGGCGCGGTGAAGCACTTAAGGTGGTCATTAGTGAAGATAGAGTGGCTGCGGTTACACCATTAGTTGTTACACCTCTCTAGGTGGAAAACTCTCTCTCGTACGTTGTAAGATATTCATGTTGTTAAGGAGCTGTATTACTTTAACCGAGAGGTCGTGTTCTATATGAGGTCCACGTCCGGCGCGGTGAAGCACTTAAGGTGGTCATTAGTGAAGATAGAGTGGCTGCGGTTACACCATTAGTTGTTACACCTCTCTAGGTGGAAAACTCTCCCTCATACGTTGTAAGATATTCATGTTGTTAAGGAGCTGTATTACTTTAACCGAGAGGTCGTGTTCTATATGAGGTCCACGTCCGGCGCGGTGAAGCACTTAAGGTGGTCATTAGTGAAGATAGAGTGGCTGCGGTTACACCATTAGATGTTACACCTCTCTAGGTGGAAAACTCTCCTTCATATAATGTAAGATATTCATGTTGTTCTAAGCTATTATTATTATTTTGTACATGTAATTTTGTTATAATCTTGTCATTTTTAATTAAGTAAAATACACTAATACGTATGTAGTAATAACAGTTTTTAAATACATCAATAGTGAATAAAGTGTTTTTGAACAGTAATTGGTTAGGATCTGTTCAGTGAATTAAATGCTGATAATTTAGATATTTTCAAAATGACACATCACAATATTCAAAGGCAAATATGAGTGAGTTATGAGTGCTAATTCTAAGACGGCAGATTTGCCACTGTCGTTGATAACAATAATTTGGTTTTCTAACCAGAATTATTTATTGAAAGCCAGTTCGTAACCATTTAAAAAGTTTGTTTTTTCCATGAAAAAAAAATTAACTTCCAAAAGATAGGTGAGTACTATTCAGCTCTGCCCCCACCCACCAATCTAAATGACTGATCTATATGAATCTATATTGAATCTATATGACCAATCTATGAAATTACGTATAGTTTTAAAATAATCGTACAGTATTGATGTAAGGAAATTCTAAAAATCCAAGATAAAATGACTATAAGAATTTTTTTTCGTCCTCAGAATGTAGAAGACATACAAATTTGAGTCTTATGATAAATTGTGGGACTTGTTGAAATTTATGGATATTATTTAATCGTTTGTGTTTGTGTTCTGCACAGGTGAAAACATAGCATACGTTGTGTTGGGAGACTAAAATATACGTATATGATCATATGATACGTATATGATGATTTACATGTATTTGTAAAATATTATATTTCAGGCAAAACATATTCGGCCTCCATTCGCCTACATTTACAGCCACTTTTCGTTCTTACCTGTCCTCTCTCAACCCCCCCCCCCCATGTGCTCTCCCACCAAACTTTGTAATGGACACGATACAGTTGACAAACTCATCATACGATAACACTCTCGACAAGTTTCCGATATCATCAATCATATCATATTTTCACCCCTTACCACTTTTTTCCAACCATCATAGAAAAACTTTCAGTTCTTTACCCAGACATGTACATTCTCTTAAACTATCGATAGTAATGATAGATTTCAAGTATC
Source organism: Macrosteles quadrilineatus (assembly GCF_028750875.1). Taxonomy (NCBI): domain Eukaryota; kingdom Metazoa; phylum Arthropoda; class Insecta; order Hemiptera; family Cicadellidae; genus Macrosteles; species Macrosteles quadrilineatus. The sequence continues at coordinate 195,815,621 of NW_026542594.1, forward strand.
GGCTAAATAAAATTTAAGAAACAATTTAAAGTGTGTATCAAAATAAAATAAAACTTAAATATTATTTAGTGAACGAGTAATATATTGAAAATACCCCTTACATTCTATAATACTTATAACTAAAAACAGCTTAAATGTTAATGTTAGAATTGAGATAGATATGATTAACAATTGTAAGAACCGATTAATTTTTTTGGTAATTTTATAAATTGAAAAACATTATAACATTGAGGGTTGTTAAAGAACCTAACTGTAGTACTCGTAATAACATAATTTCAGACAGAAAGGTAAAATGCAAATGCAATTTGTTGTAACTAATTGAGGTTTATTTAATCAAGTTCCGCAAATTGACTTTAAGATCGTTAAAAGAATATAAAATACGAAAGCCCGATAAAATCAACGACAGCACTGATTGCATTTAAATTCATTATTAATTACTGCTGGGGCTTTGTTATAAAATCTCCACATTATTTTGTATTTGTATTAAATTTAAATAATCGACAGTTTATTAATTTCTTTAAAATAGATAGTTCAATTTAGATCAAGTACTATAATATACAATGTAAGAACTAATTTAATAAAAATATTTAGTTGTATAAATAAAAAAAAATAAAAAATACAGTCGTTACTATAATTGCACAAACAAAAATTTAATTAAAGCTTAGAATGAAATTATATGTTTATAAAACATTTTTTCTTATGATTACCATTTTCATTTTGATATAAACCTTTGTCTTTACAAGATTGATTTTCTCTTCTGTTAGACCATAATTCATACAAATTTTGGTAAGTATTTCCTTATGAAAACCATTGCAACTAGAAACTAATCTATAAAACAAACTATATTATATTTAAGAAGGCTTTTTCTGTTGTACTATCAAAACCAGATCTTGTTTAAAAGTTTAAATTAACCGCAAACTTCAGTATAAACTGGCTAACCAACAAAAAATTCCTCTCATCAAACAAAACTTGATAAAACTTGTTTTCATTAAATCAAAAATTATAGAAATTAAAAATAATTTCAAAACAAACGAATAACCAAATCTTTTCTATTTTAGTATGAGATTTTTTTACGTTCTTGAGTGATCAGGCTATTATATTACTTTATAAAATGTTTAATGATTCAGTGACTCCAAAACTTTATTAGAGGCATAAATTGTCTGTACAAAACTTTTAGAGAGTTATACTAGTATCGTGACATGTATAAAATGTACGAAAAACATTTTGACAGTCAAACCAAAATTCCACTACCCTTATAGGACATTTACTACCTCTCATAGTTATTAACTCGACAAATAGCTGGGAAACTGTGACAGTTAGCGCAGGCAAACAGAAGCAGGCGTTCCTATGAGAGAGGTTTGTTGTAACAGTTACAATGTAATGTTCTTGATAACTAACAGTAACAGTTTGTAGCCATCCTGCTGTTAGTAGTCTTATGAAAAAGGTTTGTTGTAACAGTTACATTGTAATGTTCCTGATAAATAACAGTAACAGTTGTTGTAGCCATCCTGCTGTTACTAATTTTATGAGAGAGGTTTGTTGTAACAGTTACATTGTAATGTTCCTGATAAATAACAGTAACAGTTGTCGTATCCAACCTGCAGTTATTGTTTCTATGAGGGAGGTTTGTTGTAACAGTTACATTGTAATGTTCCTGATAAATAACAGTAACAGTTGTCGTAGCCATCCTGCTGTTAGTGGTCTTATGAGAGAGGTTTATTGTAACAGTTATATTGTAATGTTCCTGATAAATAACAGTAACAGTTGTCGTAGCCAACCTGCAGTTATTGTTTCTATGAGGGAGGTTTGTTGTAACAGTTACATTGTAATGTTCCTGATAAATAACAGTAACAGTTGTCGTAGCCATCCTGCTGTTAGTGGTCTTATGAGAGAGGTTTATTGTAACAGTTATATTGTAATGTTCCTGATAAATAACAGTAACAGTTGTCGTAGCCAACCTGCAGTTATTGTTTCTATGAGGGAGGTTTGTTGTAACAGTTACATTGTAATGTTCCTGATAAATAACAGTAACAGTTGTCGTAGCCATCCTGCTGTTAGTGGTCTTATGAGAGAGGTTTGTTGTAACAGTTACATTGTAATGTTCCTGATAAATAACAGTAACAGTTGTCGTAGCCAACCTGTAGTTAGTGTTCCTATAAGGATAATTACAACAGTTTCTTTAATAATTCATATAACAAAATCCATCTTACTAGTTATAACTAAGAATTTATAGATAGTTTTGAATTTTACTTAGGAAGATAGTGAATTAAAAGTCTAAAGATATCAGAGGATTAAATTCGAGAACTAATTAAATCACTTAATTTCTACAGCCCTAATGGAATGCATAATAGTCATTTTAGTCAATATTTAATTGATAAGTAAGGGTGAGAATACTCAAATGTTTGGATCACCGTTATAGAAGATTAATAATTCTAAGATTTCCTGATTATTGTAGGGTATGAATGGATATTTTTTGCTGACTAGTCAGATGTAAATGAGTTATCGAAAAGAAGATTATCGCATTATTTGCACTTCAGTTATTTATTGGTCAAAAGACTATTTGTTTTGATTAATTCAAAGTAAAAATAGTATTACGATACATTCTCACCAGTGTATCATAATTATGTCATTGTTATTTTTTCGTGTTTTTTAATGACGAATTACTTAAGTCTAGCAATGAATTTGTTGCATATCAATGGAATAACTGTTCATTCATAATAAATATGCAACATAATAGAGAAATTAGTTATTTAATTTAGGGATGCATTGAAATTAATTGTCGGGGAAAATTTGAATCAATAATTTTGAGTGAACTCTTTTTTTATCTTTACCGCCCAAACAATCAATTTTGTAGCAAAAAACATAACCTTTTTAAAGTTTGTATGCATAATTAATAGGGTCTTACGCCTAAAGTCCTTCCAATAACATTCCAATGGTTGATTCATAAAATTAAGATAATTTTTTTGTGTTTGTTGTTAATATCATCATACATTTTCATCCTTAAATTTAGTGCAACTAATACTGGAGTATTTACCAGAAATCAATTGCATACTAGTTTTTAATCTATAATTTTATAAAAGACTACATCCATATATACCCATGAACTTTTGAGAAAACCAAGTCACACCCCCATAAACCATATACTTAAAATGTTCGTCATGACGATAAACCTTGCTCAAAACTATCCATTATTTCATAAATTGCCCTTTAAGGTTATAATTTCTTTCTAAAGGAAACTTTACATATACCAAATGTTATAATTACCTCACCTATAGGCCTACTTATTGGTTTTTTATTACCCTATTAAAATCAGGTGTGATTATTTGTTTGTATTACTGTATTCTGTTTTGTTTATTTCAGCTTAACTTAACTATATCAGTATTATTAATACTTATGAAGTCAAACGAGGTGAAGCCCGTGGGTAACAGCTAGTTATAATTCAAAATATATTTGAACATATTATTAGATAGTTCATTTTAAAACTTTTTATCTTATGACTTACCCTTAGGTCATACATTCTTGGACGTAAAAAAGTTCCTATTGATAACTATGAATAATTAAATCTATAGCCCTTACGAGTATATATTAACCTGTTGTTGATTTTAGATATTCTTAATCAAAATTGGATGACGAATGTATACAACAGCAGACAATTGTATTAATATAATAAAATTGAGGATACAATGAGTACCGGTACTACAGACTTATTATTTGTTTGACGAGAATATTTTAATTATCTAAATAGTCTCAACTAAGCTCAGCGATAAACGATAAAACGAATCAAATAATCTGAGTACAATCGAAATTTCATAAAATCGAATGATTTCTCATTCGATAATATTTAATATCGCTGGTGAAAGCGATGAATCACGTAAGAGTGCTCGGCTAGGGACGTATCGAACCTTGTAAGAAGCTTACAGCAAGTCTCAGCTGATGAGATTGTCGTTTTTTGCACGTCCTTCAACTAGACTTTTTTATGTTAAAGCAGCAAAATAATCTTTTTTAACAATTTATTTTAAGTTACAATGACGTTAAATTTTCAAAATAGTTATTTTTACTTTCTATTTCAATGTATTTATGAAAGTTTCAAAATAAAATAAAACTATAAGGTTGGATATTAACTTATTTAATGTCATTTTTCAATAATTTAAAAAAAGACACACTCTGGTTCAATAATAACGATTTTTACTTCCATCTAGGCTTTTGAAACAACATTTAGCTACTGTATTACTGTTTTTTTTTTTTTTTAAAGATAGTTATAATTGGAAATAAGGTATCAAAGACAGGTTATGGGGAAAAAACACAATGTATGATCAAAGAAACAGTAGCTTGAATATTTATTATATAGCAGTAAGTAGCAGTTAAAGTATTTCCTTTTACAGTAATTAAAGCAATTACTTCAGCTAATGTTTGTATAAAGATGTCTCTTTAGGTATTACGTTTCATGTTGTGTTGAAATTAAAACGTAATACGAGCAGCACACATTTTGGAAGAGGTATTCTGAATTATTAGTCTAACTGAGTTAGAATGATATCCTCTATTATCTAGACTCCAAATATAAATGTTGTTAGTTCAATAATAGGTTACCAGCTTAGTGCTATTGTTACAGATTAAAAAAAATATGAATAAAAAGCAGAACTTTATAAATACTCTAAACGTAAATTTAACAATATATATACCTAACAATATATTTACTCTTGTGAGTATATTTTATAGAATAAAATAATTTTGTCAGCTGTTTTAACTTCACAAGTTGGTTCTATGATATTAAATAGTAATAAAAAGGTGTACCAACAGGGTGCAGTGCTATTAATTTTTGTTTGCAGTTATGGCAACATCTAATTTTAACCAACTAGCAACACAAAGCTTTGAAAATGAGAATTTCACTTTTTTATGTCCAACGGCAGTGGTGGTACATTATGGCTATGGTAGATGTGCTACACTATAGCATACAGTAAATAAAAAAAAATGTCTTAAACCGTGTCCTCTCCCATAACTGCAATAAGCATTATATACTTATATACCAATCCCGTACGAAGGACGGGTACTCTGCTAGTATTCAATATTTGGTTAATATATATTACAAATAAAACAAACAATATTACATTCACAAAATGTATCCACTAAACTTTATTGTTACTCAAATACTACAATCACAATACCTACACCCCTTTTTAATATGCAGATAACGTCAAATCATGCTGTTGTAAATAGTTTACAAGGTCGCAACTCAGACACAATACCCCCGACTCATAGTCCAGCTGTAAATATTATCACAGCTGACATCTTTTGGCGGCGAATTTGGCAGAGACACAAGCTGCTATTTTTGACCAAAGTAATTACAACAAAGTCACCTGTCGTCCAACATCTCTGTGAAAATCTCGCAAATAAATGCGCGACTTTTATACCTAAAACTTCCAACAATATTCTGTTTATACAGTCTCCCTTGTGATATAACGTATGTAGCTTCTGGGGCGACCACGAGGTTTAACTACTGTTCTTTGAAATTAGACGTTATACTTAGACAAAAATACCTTTTTACTAGCCAAAACGTGTGAAGAAAATTAAAATAGTCCAAATAAATTATAGAGTAACCTTTGAATCCTATATCTAATACAACAATCATACCACATTTAAAAATGTCAATTTAAAACACAAAATTTTAAAATTCTATAGTAATTCACCTGAAAAAGTGCTAAAAGGGTTCGGGCTTCAGCACTTACCTATTACCTATTTGCGCTTACCGTATTATACCTTAACTTCCAACGCCTCGTCAACTCTTCTTGCCAACTAACCTCATACCAAACGCAATAACTGTAGTTTACCCATACTGTAATTTACGCTCAAAATATTATTGCTTTTAAATACTCCCAGCTTGTTATTGACATTGCAAATTTATTTCTTTTAGCACATGAATTGTTTGTTCAAATGCAGTGTTTATTTTTCCCCTCTTAAAGAAACAAGTTTATTGAAGTTATTCACATGTTTGTATTTTATTATCCTCAGTCGATAGAATAATCATTGCAATCATTCTAAAAAGCATAGTTTGCGTTAGTAAAGAAATACGTTTTACAATAGTTGTCACTTCTCCAAAAATTCGGTTATAAAAAATAATAAGGAATTATTGTACATCAATTTAGTATGATACAATATAAAAACGTTAGTAGTAGAAAACTATTAAGTAGAAATTATTAGTACGGTAAACCTACCATTAAATTGACAAGATATCACCCGGGCCTTATCAGTTTTACCTCAATATCACAGATGGCAAGATATCACTTAGGCTTAATCAGTGTTGCCACAACATCACAGCTGAGGCAAAACAGTTTATCACGTAAGCCCTGATAATCAGTAAGGCAGGAGGAGCGGAAGTTTGGGAGCGGAACCGTCACATCGAAACCAGCGATGCCGTCTTGATATTGTAGCGCTCTGGGTAATTAACTAGCTTCGTTTAAATTTCCCAATTACCAATCAAGATTTACAACAGCATTTGCTATGTTTAAATAGGATATTGTAACATTTATTGTAGGTATTTGGTATGTTTGGTCAACTAAATAACAGTACAATGCACAATTAAGTACTTTACAAGTCATACAAATTGGACAAGAAATATCGAAATAAAAATTTTGTTACACGAGTTTTTAAAATAGTTTTAACTATTAAGAAATTATCTACATTGTTTAAACTATTTGTAACACTTTTCATCTTTTTTTTAATGGCCCCCATTAGTCTGATGCTTTTGTTGTTATGTGAAAACAAGGATGTTAAGTAAGTTAACAATGCTGTTAAGTAAATCTTTTAAATTATAAAAACTGAACTGAAACGGCTAGTTTATAAACTAGACTAAAAAAACGGCTTAAAAAAACTAGACTTAAAAACGGCTTAAAAACTAGTCATTGGTATTCATCTAATCGCTTTTAATGCCTGTATTAAAATAAAAAACAGTAAATTGTCTTAGTAGTAAATATCAAAGGTCCAGAAATGCTTTGATTTTCATGAACAACAATGAATGTTTTATGAACATCTATATATCGGTATTGTGGATAAATTATCCTTTCTAATTACGAATCCTCCTTATTATTGTACATAACCAAGCACCTAAAACATATAATGTTGTTTTCCATCTATATTACATTGTATCATATCGGTTATATTACATTGTAACAGCTATGCAGTTGTTGATTACCAGGTGGGGTCAGAAGTGCCCTGCAGGAGTTTCTGATAGCAACTGTCAATATGCGATGACACATCTTTGTCACATAACATGAAGGGTGTTGCCTAAAATGATGTGATTGATTGTAGAGCCATCGTTAAATAACATTTCGAACTCTTAATTCCCTCAATTATAACACTGTTTTGTACCTAACTGCTACTTATATTGTATTGTATTACCAAACAATGGTATGATTACTAAATACAAATTGACCTTTGATTATTATAAAATACATTAACTTTAAACGTATATATTATTAAAGGATACTCCTTCTTTTTCTTAGGAGTAAGGGTGTTTATGAATAAGGTATAATTTATTTAGTCCGGTAAAAATGTATAGCTTCTAGTTTACTTACCTAATTCATCAACATTTTACTGAACTAATTTAGCATATTTCCCAAATAGAAAAAAATCTTTACCATAGCTTTCATAGTGAGAGAGTATTTCAGACGCACAGTGACTAGCTATCAATTTTACCCAGGACCACACTACTTTTTCCTCTATGTTTATTCGAAAAAGATTGCAGACAACCATGATCGGAACGGGGTTTTAACAAAAAACAACAAAACAACTGAAAAAAAACTAATTAATATATTTTACGCGTCGTTGTACGTTTAAAAAAACCTATAAATTTAAAATTTTTATTTTAATCTTATGGAAAATGGTTAAACGGTTGTTGCTTACTTGTTTCTGGGGTATATATTTTTTTTTCATATATTAAATGACGTGATTTTTTATTTTTTTTAATAAGGGTCCCAAAGCCTGTTTTTCCTACTAAATTCAACCTTTGTTTGTATCACTATTTTATACCTAAATGAGAAAACAAACATTTAGGCTGAATATATTCTGTTCAAGATTATAAGAGCAGCCCTCAATAAGCAAGCACCATAAATAGAGTAGTTACTTAAATTATTCCTGAGAATTATATACGAACTGAACAAAGAAATTATGATAGTCAATCTGAAGCAGGGTGGTAAAATGTAAATGTAATTTGTTGTAAGAGATGAAAATCAATTCAATTAACTTCTGCAAGTACACTTTACTTTGGATCGTTCAAAGAATATGAATACGAGCAATAAAAATATACGATGAAACTGATTGCATTTAAACTCATTATTCAAATGGCCAGGGTTTTGTTATGTCTCCACTGAGGGGTTTATACTTTAAATTTGCAAGATTGGAGCTTTATTTTCTCCCTTCAGAATAGAATACTAAATGAAATGACGGATAAAATATGTTAACTTTTATGTTTTCATGCAATAAAATATATATTTACTTTTTAATAGGCTTGGTGACTGTTAAAAAATAAGTTCTTAGAACTTCTCTTAAAATAAATATTAAATAACTATTGTTAAGACCTAAGTAGTAAATATAACGTGGGCAAAATTATAAAAAAATAAACTGTTCTGACTAAATTTATTTTACTCTAACCCAACAGAATCAACGAAATTATGAAACCAAATATCCGGCATGTACTTAATTTGTGGGTAATTGTTTGTTACGTTCTATCATTGACTATTGGATACTGAAGGTTCTAGGTTGTGTTAGATTTGGCAAAACTAGGTTAGATTGGGTTAATTTAGGCTAATACTAATCCACAATTTAATCTTTTATGCAATAAGGTTAATAAATAGATTATTTATATTTAATAATCCTAAATTATTAACATATGTTTTGCAAACGTTCAATAAGGAAGATAATGTTAATACAATTAGGTGAAGAACGGAAAATATTCATATTTAATCAGTTGTAACAAATACAAACATATTTTTTTTTATAATAGCAAATAATAACACTAATTTATCGTTGACACGAACCTGGTTTAAAGGTCAATTATCAGTTAAATATAATTTCCTTTGAACAATGTTGAATAAATGCCAGATTTCATAATTTCCACTTCCACGCTTACTTCATTAAATATTTCATTGCGACATATTAGTATAAACAATTCGAATTTTTAAAATTATCGCGAAAATTTTGGTGATTTAGAATCAGTTTAAATAGTTTTTACCGGATTTTGATTGAGTTAGTTATTTCAAGTGGCAAACAATACATTTACAAGGTCCTAGAAAGTGGTACTATTATTTTGTATTACATGTGAACATTTTTAATATGCGACGTAAGATTGTACCATACAATTATTAAATTTTAGAGAGTTCTACCTGTAGTTAACTAGATTATCAATTAAAAAATTGACGCCTTTAATATTTGACAGAATAATTCAATGATATATAACCTGTTTTAAAAGTAAATATTGTATCGTACCTATTAAGCTTTAAATTTAAAAAATCCCCACAATATATGAGATAACAAAGTCCAAGGCACATACGAGGCTGGATAGCTGTTCTTCACACACAGACTTATTCTTGTGAGGAGTATTTTTTTTCAAAATCAAAAATTATGGTATCTGTAAGGAAATAATAATGTACCTTCTACTATTCTATGAATCTGTAAGCCTTAATTTATTTTTTTAAATAATTAAACTTCTTATTTTGCCTATTCATTTAAATATCTAATCAGTTTCGGAACCCAACTTTTAACTTTTAAATACCCAAACAGCTTAACCCAACATATTTATTCAGCATGATACAATTATGCCCAATTGAGATGGTTAAGGCAATATCATTCGGTTTCTGTTACATAGGTGTATGTCAATGCTAAGTGACATAGAGACATTGGCTAAACCTCTCTGAAGGCCACTTCTGACCTCTTGTTGTAATTAGTACTGGTATTCTATTAGTATTGATGAGATACATCAATGGCGATATCTAGTCATTAAACATGCGATCTCTTTGGCTATGTTAAATAAACACTAAAATAATTAATATTATACTTAAAGTAATTGTAAATGTATACAATCCTCTTTTAAATATCCAAGATTGAAGTTTAAAAAGATTGCCCTAGAAATTAAAAAAATAAGTTAAACAATTTTAAAATTTCAAAGACTTTTAAGGCACAACCTTTGTTAAAGTCAATTTGAAAAATTATAACCATCCTACAGTATTTTATATGCAAATAAGTAAACAGAATTTCAGCTTTATACCTACTAGAAAAGCAGAAAAATTACTTATCAATAAGTCAGTAAAACAATGAGGGTGTTGCCTTTTATTTGATTGGATTCCAAAGCTCGTTGTGAATAAGTATGAGTATTTAAGAGTATTTCATTATAACTCATTAAAGTGAGTTAATGGTAACCATACTATATTCATTTGTACTAAGTAGCACGGAGGGTATACTGGTTAGAAATTAGTCTAGGTCACAATCCTGCTAAATAAAATTCAAGGTTTAAATCCAGTATTTATCTTATTAATTAATTACAGCATGGTTATTTGTACCTAATCTTGAGGACTAACAAGAGAAGCAAAGCTATCCTTCAGTTGGATAACTGTCTACTATAAGTCATACGGCTATAGATAATAGGCTGGTTATCGTGATTCAATATAAGAAAACTACTTTAGAGAAAATTGATTAGCATCATTATATTTAACATCGTTATTGGAGTCGGAAATTCTACACTATCCACAATGATGTCTAACAAACTAACAACTAAAAAATAATGTTAATAATTTAGGCCTATTTCATTTGGTAAAGTCATTTATTTGTATACTTTTTATTTTGTAAAAGTGTGTACATTCATATCTTATTTACTTTGAAAAATCCATAGTGATAATTTAATTTTTCAAACAAAATTTTACTTTTTTTATCTAAATACATATTGTTAAACCTGTATAAAATGACATTTTAGAAAAAAGTTGTTATTAATTTGCAACACATAAATCTCTTGAGTTAGGTTGAAAATTAAAAAAAATTAATAAAGTTAAAAATTAAAAATTACAATAAGCACAAAATAGTAATTGTCTATATTTTTATTTATTGCAGTTCGTGTCTTATTTCCTACAGTATGAACGGTACCTATTTTACAATGATTCCTCATTCGATAACGTTTAATATCGATGGTGAAAGCGATGAATCACGTAAGAGTGCTCGGCTAGGGACGTATCGAACCTTGTAAGAAGCTTACGGCAAGTCTCTGCTGATGAGATTGTCGTTTTTTGCACACCCTTCGTCTAGAAAGTTCTTATTGTTACGAAATATTTGCTTAAGAGGTATAATAATTTATGTGAGGGTCTTTAAGTCGTAGGAAATTTCCAAATCTTGATTGATGTAAAATGTTTAAGATATATTTAGGCTCTTAGTGACAATTTATTCGGAAAAGAATTACGATTAAAATAAAAATCACCATAATAGAAAGATAATTTCATACAATTCCGGGATTATTTATTTAAAGTCCAATGATAAGGAACAGCTGGGTCCATTCTTAAACCATCCAAAAGCTACTGGCTTTTCTCATGGCCGAACCGGCGACCTTATGATTGTTAGGTATAAATTTGAACCTAAATTTGAACTTAAACCTCTCAGCTACTCAGCCAGTTTGAGTAGATGTATCGAAATTTAATAAATCATTTCGTTTTTTTATTTTTATTAAAAATGTTTAATGTAAATGTTTAAGAAATATTAGGTATCATGTTTTTTTAAATGTTCTTGGACTAAAAAGCACTTTGGCACTTAGACATAACTACATAAATTTAAATATTACCTACTTACTACCTTGGTGTACAATTGTATCTATGCTAATTAAACACGAATTGTACATTTGAAGACTCCGGTCTCACGATCTTGATGTAAATATTATCACAGCTGACAACTCGGTCGGTCGCGTTTTGGCGGGAGTTCAAGGTGCTATTTTTGACCACAATAATTACAACAAAGTCGCTTCTTGTCTCAAATATCTGTGTTGTTGCAATACGTATGACTCGTAAATGAATAACAAAGTCGTAAACATTATGATTATTGAATTATTTATCCGCCATTTACTCATATTTCTTATTGTATTTGCGCAGTACAGGGACTACTATCATCATACTTTATACAGTTCAAAGCATATAAACCTAATAAAATCACTAAAAACTATAATGATTTTGTTTTCTAAGCCTACTATTCCATGATTAAATCAAAAGAGAACACCAAACGCACATAGACTTTTTATGAAAGATTTAACTTTGACTATTGATACAACCAGACATTCCACCCAGTTAAGGATTTCTCTAGTTTTAAAATCAAAATCGTCGTAGTTTATGTGAGCCACCGACATATTGGGCTGATGTAAATTACTAATTACTGTCAAATTCAGGGACTTTTCTTCCTACTCAAACTGATAGATCGACTTATTGTGAGCTAAAGCAACTACTATGACTATTTACATCATCAACTACTATGACTATTTACATCATCTCACTATTACTATTTACACACCAGAGGTACAACAACAGTCCAGTTCCTGTGGTTCAAGTACTCTTGGATGCTGTACAGAAGATATTGTAGGACACAGCCTCCTGATCCAAGGCAAGAAGGTGTGTCTATATTTTATCAGCTGTGACAAAGGAGAGTTTATCACGTAGCACTTATCAGTGTTGCCACACCATCACAGCTGTGGCAAAGATGAGGTTATCACGTAGCACTTATCAGTGTTGCCTAACCATCACAGCTGTGGCAAAGGAGACGTTATCACGTAACACTTATCAGTGTTGCCACACCATCACAGCTGTGGCAAAGATGAGGTTATCACGTAACACTTATCAGGGTTGCCACACCATCACAGCTGTGGCAAAACAGGTTATCACGTAGCACTTATCAGTGTTGCCACAATCTCACAGCTGAGGCAAAACAGTTTATCACATAAACCCTGATAATCAGTAAAGCAGCAGGAGCGGAAGTTTTGGAGCGGAACCGTCAAATCGATTCAGCGATGCCGCCCTGATATTGTAGCGCTCTGGGTAATTAACAAGGTTCGTTCAAATTCCCCCTTTACTTGTAAATTCCCCTTTACATACTACAGTAACCATATTAGAAAATACAAACTAAAATAAGTATTAGAAATATACAAATATTAGAAATAAGAATTGCAAAGCTCTCATTTCTTTATTCAATTTGCTAAATTAATCAAAACAGGGGTAAACACCGTTATTGTGTTTAAAAAAATCAGAACATTATGTTTAATTATGAAAAAAATCATTAAAACTGTAAAGGTAAACTCCAAAATTTGTAATTGTTTCTCTTTGAAATAAATGTTGGTATCAGCCATGCCAAACAATATTTAGTATTAAAAAATTACAATATTGTTTAAAACTATTAATAGGTTTGTAACAGAATAGGTTTATAATTGAAAATAAATACTTTATCAATGGTTAAAACACATATTAAAATTAATGTATTTCTAAATAAAATATTAAAATGAATTAATTAAATGGCTCAAATACAGACAAAGAAGCTTATTAATAGCCTCAGAGAAATCCAACATAACGATTTAATTATTTATTTAAAAATACAGCTGTCGTGGACAGTGTCAACCGCGAATACGGTCATTTATTTATTAGTTTAATTAATATATATTTATTTAAAATTAATAATTTATTCATTTATTCAATTATTGACTTATTCACGTATTATTTCCATAATTATTTAATTTATTAGTTCATTCATTCATTCGTTCATCACTTATTCATTTATTCATTTATTTTAATTCAAATGCTATGATACAGACCCAAGTCCAATTACACTGAAGTAAAATATCTGATTATCTAGAAAAGTAGGGGAAAGGAAATAGAACAGTAGTTTTTCGATCATCAGCTATGTACTTTTAACTGTAATAAGCTATTATGTCTTACAAGCTTTTAATGATTTTTAATCTTATTCAATTACATAGGAATAATAAAACAGTGTAACATAAGAAATCTGTTAAACCTTAAATTCGCCAGGACTTGAAACAGACATTCTCGTTGTCACGACCATGTCATAACATTACCTTTGAACTGGCATTGTTTTCTTATTTAAAGATTACTGTGGCATTTTTGTACCAACACTAATTCCGCATTTTGGCAAGTAGCTAGGTAGGTTTTAAGGATGATAAAGAATGCTTAATGTGATAACTATGTTACATGTTCAATAACATGCATGATAAGACCATTGAATATTAAACTCATATTAATTCTATGGCACTTAATTAGTTCTTCAACAAAATGGTTTATAAAATTCACTATGTATAAGAAAATAAAAAAATAACTGAAAATTTACATGAAAATAATTAAACAAATATTCAACATATTTAGTTTGGAATATTCATTTTGCCTATTGTAAGGCCACATTGTCACCACTACATTTTAAAATGTAGTAAAACCGAATAAATTATTCTGTAGTCAGTTGAAGACATAAGTAACTTTAAACATCCTCAGTCCCCATAGTTGACACCAATGTACTTGACGACAACACCAGTCAGCTTAAGTCACTTGGTAACCAAAATAGTTGCGGAGACTAACTATGGCTAATTTGGTTGTGAACATGGATAAATTTCAAGACTAAGCGGACAGTTTAGAAATTGTGGGACAAGGTCTCCAGCGACGAATTTAAGTTGCTGGATTGTTCCAAAAGTTAACCAAACGTCTAACTAACAATTTTGTTTCTTATATCAAATTGACAAAAATTTATTTATTTACATACCTGATGAGTACTGTATATAAATACTTTCATGTAATCTCATGTGCATTTGTGACTTATATATTTATTCGTAAAAATTATATACTTATTTACCTAAAGGCTAAATATTAATTGATATTTCATTAATTGGATAGTATTTAGAATTGTTTTGTCTCCGTTCCAAATTTACTTAAAAAAATTACAATATCTATGGTAATAAAAAAAGGTTATAAGAGTGCTGAAAGATTATTTAAATTTGTGTCTACTTTATTGAAGTATAATTTTTTATATACGTAAATATATAATAATCAAACATTTACATATTGTTAAAGCGTTTACAGTGTTGTTATGCTCTTATAATTTTCACCAAAAATCGCTGTTTTTTAAGAGATAGTAAAATAAAATGCACACCAAGGGGTAAGATTATTATTTGTCACTGCTCTATACAAATAAGGTAATAATTTACACATAAGAGTTATTGATTTATGGATGAGACCCTGAATGTTAGTGCCGAAATAATAATTATACGTATCTCTATCAATACGTTCAGTTTTATTTTACTTAAAACATTGATGAAATCTTTGAGATGCCCAAAATGTTATAAGTAGACTAAGATTTATAAGAGCTATAAAATCTTATAAAATAGTACAATAAATACAATTCTATCACCTGACACAAAGTGTAAAAGAAAATAAAACCCTGGAAGTCAAAGAAAATATCTCTAAAAGAAAAGAAAATCATTATCAACTTCTCACACCAGGTCACTGAGTTAACATAGGATCAGGTCAGTTATTATTTAAACGATTTGACCCCGAGAGTTGTAACTGATGAATTGACACTGACATGTGTCACTTGTATAGTGGCCGAAGTGAGATCGATATCACTTAAATAGAGAGCCATCTATGGTCACTCTATGACCAATATACATCACTCTTGCTTTCCTTGCACTATACTAAAAAATTGTGTACACAACTTTTTTTAATTATCCATGAACATATTCTGCAAGGAAACCATGATATACCATTATTAATACCGATTTATAAAGCAGTTTCAATGCATCAATAAATAAAATCTATTTGCTAGATCACTACAAAAAGGCTAATGATATTTGAACTATATGATAAAACATATAAAAAAAATATTACGTTATGCAGATTAATAACAGTTTTAATTAACAGTTATTAAACATAATTTCATCCATTATACGGTGATTTCTAAAGACTACCTAAAACGATTATTTAAAAATTATAAAAAGAGGAAATCGGAAACTTTTTAAATTCAGAAGCTATATTGTTGCTATACGATACCTTGGTGGTAGTAAAAGTTATTAATTCCCATGAGAGTTTAACCATAACAATAGTTAACTGACATGTAACGGGAATAAAGTAGGTAAGTGGGATAAAAAGTATAGCAAAGATAAGCTGATTACTGTAATAGTATCACTGTAACGAACATTCATTATCACATCACACAGCTTCATTGTTGCTGAGTGAGATTGTGAGTGTAGCAGAGATAAGCTGATTACTGTAATAGTATCACTGTAACGAACATTCATTATCACATTACACAGCTTCATTGTTGCTGAGTGAGACTGTGAGTGTAGCAAAGATAAGCAGATTACTGTAATAGTATCACTGTAACAAACATTCATTACCACATCACACAGCTTCATTGTTGCTAAGTGAGACTGTGAGTGTAGCAGAGATAAGCCGATTACTGTAATAGTATCACTGTAACGAGCATTCATTATCACATCACACAGCTTCATTGTTGCTGAGTGAGACTGTGAGTGTAGCAGAGATAAGCTGATTACTGTAATAGTATCACTGTAACGAGCATTCATTATCACATCACACAGCTTCATTGTTGCTGAGTGAGACTGTGAGTGTAGCAGAGATAAGCTGATTACTGTAATAGTATCACTGTAACGAACATTCATTATCACATTACACAGCTTCATTGTTGCTGAGTGAGACTGTGAGTGTAGCAGAGATAAGCCGATTACTGTAATAGTATCACTGTAACGAACATTCATTATCACATCACACAGCTTCATTGTTGCTGAGTGAGACTGTGAGTGTAGCAGAGATAAGCTGATTACTGTAATAGTATCACTGTAACGAGCATTCATTATCACATCACACAGCTTCATTGTTGCTGAGTGAGACTGTGAGTGTAGCAGAGATAAGCTGATTACTGTAATAGTATCACTGTAACGAACATTCATTATCACATTACACAGCTTCATTGTTGCTGAGTGAGATTGTGAGTGTAGCAAAGATAAGCAGATTACTGTAATAGTATCACTGTAACAAACATTCATTATCACATCACACAGCTTCATTGTTGCTGAGTGAGATTGTGAGTGTAGCAGAGATAAGCTGATTACTGTAATAGTATCACTGTAACGAACATTCATTATCACATTACACAGCTTCATTGTTGCTGAGTGAGATTGTGAGTGTAGCAAAGATAAGCAGATTACTGTAATAGTATCACTGTAACAAACATTCATTATCACATCACACAGCTTCATTGTTGTTGAGTGAGATTGTGAGTGTAGCAGAGATAAGCTGATTACTGTAATAGTATAACTGTAACGAGCATTCATTATCACATCACACAGCTTCATTGTTGCTGAGTGAGACTGTGAGTGTAGCAGAGATAAGCTGATTACTGTAATAGTATCACTGTAACGAACATTCATTATCACATCACACAGCTTCATTGTAGCTGAGTGTGACTGTGAGTGTAGCAAAGATAAGCTGATTACTGTAATAGTATCACTGTAACGAACATTCATTATCACATCACACAGCTTTATTGTTGCTGAGTGAGACTGTGAATGTAGCAAAGATAAGCTGATTACTGTAATAGTATCACTGTTACGAACACCTATTGTCACATCACACAGCTTCATTGTGAAAAGAATAACCTTTATTTCTCACAATTTATCCTACCATCCATTATGTACCTTTTAAATCTATTACAATTTTAAGATTGTAAACATGAAATTTCCGCGAAATAAGTTTACTTAAATGAACACTTTTTCTATTTCTAGGCCCCTACAACTGCTAATTATATTAATTGTAATTGAATAATGGTAATTTTGTTTATTTTTCTCGCAGGAAACCTCTTATGAAAACACTTTTTTAGTAGCGACATTTCTATTTATTTTTTTTACAAATAACTGCTTGTGGTTCAATAGTGTTAATACAGGTAATCAGTTACTCTAAGTAAACTCTAAGTGTGCTCTTGTTGCAGAAAGTTTTTTTTCGAAGATGTTTGTAGTTTTAAAAAGTACGGATTAGTTGCATTCGTGTTTGGCAAGTTTTTTTTCTATTTAACAAATAAAAGATATTTTGAATGCAAAACAGATTTAGTTTACGATAAAACGTCAGGTAATTATAAACCCTTGTATATATTATTGGAGTTATTGCAAAATAGTAATACAAACCTTAAAACATTGATCTAAGATGCAATTTATTAGATTTTTCTTTTTTTTATATATACAGTACTAAAAAGGTACATAGAATTTACGGTTGGTGTTACTGAGGTAGTATATAACACAGTAAGATGGTGAAGTGTTCCAGCATGTAGTGAATTGTTTTTTGCTTTTTCTGGAGAAATAATTTATTAGTAAAGGCAGTAAACTTCCCACTGAAATGGTTTAAGTGTGTCTTATCAAGTTTGACAATAAATAAAAAGGTTAAAATATTTATGCTTGTCACCTTCTGGGCCATGGTTTGTTCTACTGGGTTATGCGCATTTCGGAGCGAACTCCATCGTCAGATCGGTATAAGAACTTAATCTTCCCTGAAGTGAGTGAACAGCATAACGATTTGTTATAGAAAGTTATTTGAGTGTGCTGCAGAAGTTGAGCTCTTCTGGATTCTGGGCGTGGGAGTGAGCTGAAGCTCTTGTAATTAAGAGTTTCATTTCGCAGTTGGCTGCTTGATTACGAATCGCAACTTAATTTGATTATTAAAATTAAGGTATACTCAAACTCCATTTTCATAATTTTTATACCGTAATTAATATCAAATATTAATTTCTGGATTGACATTTCTATTAAGTAAGGAATTTAAAAAAGCCTCTGATACCATACTTTCACAAAAGCAAACGTGGCAACTTTCTCCTATAAACACACTAATAATACAGTTAAATTTATACAATTAATAACACTGAAAAAACTAATTTTTACAAACAATAAAAACCTGCTATGTCTTGAATTAGTAGTTTACAAACATCAATGTATTATTTACAAATAGGCCTACAAAAAACTGATAACGTAAATAGTAACTCAAGTCAAAAGCTTTTTTTCGTATTCCAATGGCAACTGTTAACCAAAGCCTATTTTACCAGTTTGAGGTTATGATTTGGATGAGATGATAATCCCAGTTGACAACTCAGACACAGTTTTCGACTCATGAACCAGTAAATATTATTACAGCTGACGACTCGGTCAGTAGCGAATTTGGCAGGGGTTCAAGTTGATATTTTTAGACAAAAACAAGTCACTAATCGTCAAAGATCTCCGTGAAAGACTAACAAAGGAGACTCTCGTTGACAGATTAAACTGTAAAAACAATGTTTAAATATTTACTCACGGTATGTCTTGCCTTTGAATTATTGAGAATTGTCTTTGATAATCATTTTAGTACTGCAGCAATGCAAATAGGGAAGATATATAGTTGTCACTTAACCTTATCAGTTTTACCACACTATCGCAGCTTGCAAATATCACTTTATCAGTGTTGCCACATTATCACAGCTGAGGCAACGAACAGTTTATCACGTAAGCCCTGATAATCAGTAAAGCAGCAGGAGTGGAAGTTTGGGAGCGGAACCGTCAAATCGATCCAGCGATGCCGTCTTGATATTGTAGCGCTCTGGGTAATTAACTAGCTTCGTTTAAATTTGCCATTTACCAAATCAAAGTTCACTGAAGAAACCGAGAATTGCATTGTAAGGTCTTATATCATTGTTACATTTGGTTTTGGCAGATTTCATAGAGAAAAAGCTATAATCGTAGATCTCGTGGTAAGACCTGGACCCGGGACCAATTTACTTTTTCGTTATAATGTTCTTGGAGGCCAAAAACACCATTTGTTCAAATTCGTATTATTATACAGGATATAAAAAAGTTCCGGGAGCATTAAATATTTCAAAATAATTTATATACACAGTTAACCCATTAACACAGGATGCCACACAAAGAGAATTTTATTTTGATAACAATATCGAGTCAAATCAATATAGTCATCCAATGAGAGTATGTACTGTGGCTGAGTCAATAGAAATAGTCCAGTAAAACCACGAGCAAATACCAATAGTAAACAATTACGCAATATTGACTGATTATAAGTTAATTAGCATTATAGCAGAGAATGTACTAATCATTTACAATAGAAAACAGTTTGTCCTAAGCGTTAACGCTCATATATCAATATTAAGCGATTAAAATAATATTTTTACCAAGAAAACTGTTCCATATTTAGCTCTGGCATACCCACAAAAGATATTTTTCTTCCCAAAAGGACAATACACAAATTTAACTTACGAAATTGTTGTTACACCCATATCTCTAAATTTTCAATTGTTTTCTAATTACATTTTTATTAGAACTCATAGTGTTTGAGAACATTTTAAATTATATCTTTTATAAATGGATTCAAGCGCCAGCTGCACTCGACAGATCTCGGAGTTGAATGTTTCAGACAGACGGTTTTGTGCCTAAGGTAGTCTGTTAAAAGATTATTAATCGTTAGCTACTTTCACTAAAAACGATTACTAAACATTTTACCTATTAATAAATTGAAAACCTTGTAGACCTTTTATCATATTTATAAACTATTTCATTGATTTTATTTATTATATGCATCATATTAATGTTTTTTTTTCTAATTCAATGGATGGATGTTTGTAGTAAAAATATAAACCTAAAACCGTTTTGCTAAGCAATTTTCAATCTTATCACATACTGAAAACAAGTCACGAAGTAAATCAATTTATTATACAGATACTTTTAAAGTTTTAAATAAATTGTTCATTTTAAAAATATCTATAATGACAACGCTTCTCTTATGTTCACAAAACGTTTGAAACGAAACAAAGTTGTTTTGCTCCAGGTTCATAGGGAAAATGTTCTTTATTTACATAACAAAAAAGTTGACTCCTAAATAATTAAAATAGTACGGCAACATTTAAAACTGTATATAGAAGATGTCATAACGGCACCTGTTTGCGTAAATTTGGATGGTATATTATTAAATAGACCTGCCTTACTAAGCTAACTAACCTTTACCTTTTAATTAAGATTTTATATTATGTTTCAATGTTATAAGGGTATATAATTAATTATATTTCAATATTCATCAATATTATGTGTAGTGTACCTTATAATACCCTAACTAACCTTAGTAAAATAGCCTTAACCTAACTAAGTTTAACTTTAGTAACTGAACTAGCCTTAACCTTGGCGAAATAACTTTAACCTTACTAACCTTAACATTAGTTTAAAACCAGTTAACGGATTAATCAAAGTGATATCGATTTCACTTCGGCCAGCATACACGTGACACATGTCAGTGTCAATTCATCAGCAAAAACTCCCGTGATCAAATCGTTTAACGATAACTGACATGACCCTACCTAATTGCCACCTAGATTCTACCTTGTCATAACTAATTGCCACCTAGATTCTACCTGATCGTACCTATTTACTATCTATATTAAATAAATAAATAAGGTCTTTATTTGCAAGCGTTCATCAAAGTACAAACTCTGTTTTTCATGACAACTTTTGTCAAATTAAGTAAATAAAACAATACAATAGTCTATTCATAAAATCAAAAATAAAATTATCTATACAGTTTGGGTAAACATTTCCTTTGCACATTTCTTAAACCTATTACAACTGTACTCTTTTAAAGTGGGTGGCAAAGCATTGTACTTTTTTGGGCCAAAGAAACTAAACCCCTTCTTCCCCGTTTCCAGTTTTGTCTTTGGCAAGTGCAACAGGCTGTCCTGTCGAGTACTGTGTTCACTTATTTCATGTCTAAATACCACCTTTTTCCTAAGGTATTCAGGTTTTCCCGTCTGAAGAACTTTGTGGACCAGATTTACAGTTAGTATGTCAGAGTACCCCATGATTGACAACACCTTGTCACTCAATCTGTGCTCACTAGTGTGATCAATTTTTTTTCAGATTGTAGACAAATCTAAGTAGGTACTCTGTTCTGCAGCCGGGTAAGGATCATCAGATTTTCCTGAGTAAGGCAACAGGAAAAAGCAGGAAGAGCATAGTATATAACAGGATATTCTACCTGTTCCTACCCAATGCTACCTAGATTCTACCTAATCCTACCTAATTGCTACCTGATTCTTCCTAATTGCTATCTAGATCGTACCTGATACTACCTAATTGCTATCTTTATTTTACCTGATCCTACCTAATTGCTATCTATATTCTACCTGTTCCTATCTAATTGCTACCAAGATCCTACCTGATCCTACCTAATTGCTATCTTGATCGTACCTGATACTACCTAATTGCTATCTTTATTTTACCCGATCCTACCTAATTGCTATCTATACCTATAGATAGTTTTTTTTTATTCTACCTGTTCCTATCTAATTACTACCTGTTCCTATCTAATTGCTACCAAGATCATACCTGATCCTACCTAATTGCTATCTAGATCGTACCTGATCCTACCTAATTACTGACCAAACAAAGGAGGTTGTTGAAATATCAATGTTGATTGATTTAAGTTTGTTTTACGGACACTATTTCAGTTGATTACGGTGGTGTATAAAAGAGATTTAAATATGAAAAATTAATTTATTAGCAATCGCTTGATACATCTTCATGATCCGAATAGTAAAATTTAAATTGCACTATATAAAACAGTTGACCGAATGTAAGGTAGTGTCTTTTGTCGAATAAACTAGGAGAAGGAAAACTAATCAACGGATTCCATAATAGAGCCCTTATTTTCTTGCCCTATGGGGGTTTTCTTTGCATTACAGTTACAATTATTCTAATTGTTTTAGTTTCCTAATTTAATAAATTCGTGTAACCATACAAAAATTTCTCGCTAAAACAAAGTTAACCATGTAAATATATTCGAATTATTTATCACTTGTGTAAAAGTTAGTTTTGTTTTTATAATGAATCTTGTTGTTTATTTGTCGCTGCTATAGATTAAACTCATTTTAAACAAAATACTATGTATCGCTATTATTGGGTATATTGTGTTCAATATACACTGTAGCACATTTTAGTTTATGTTACAGTAAATATAGTTAACATTTGACTTCTACTCAAATAAAGGGAAAATTACTAGTACATAAACATTCTTCAAAATACATCTACAAGCATCTATTTTTAAGTCAAAGTTTTACCAACAACACGTGCGATTTCAGAAGATAATTTAAAGACCAACTCCTAATTTACATGTAAAGTACATAGCTGTGTAGCGACCAAAAGGTTCATCTGGTTTTCCATCCTGAGTGTTTGTAGAGTATTTCAGCTTTGTGAAACATGGTTTAGCTTCTATCCTTCACAATCAACGAGTAAAATTATTCAACATTGATAATCTGTATAGACTACGCAAAATATACATTCACCAAAGTTTTATTCCTTAGCCTAACCACCGCAGCAGAGAGTGAAAACAATCTTCTGGAAAACATACATTTATGGTGCGTGATAACTAACTATATCTGAGTCAATATAAATATTTAACTTATATTTTATCCGATAAAATATTCTCTGAGGAACCTTTCCGATTTATGGTCCTGGGGTACAAAAAAACAATAATAAGTCAATATTTTTATTTGATTGTTTATTTTTCTTTATTTAAGCGATGTTTGTCAAAAGACATGGTTACCTTGATGTGCCATGATTCTTCCACTTGCAAGGCATCGTGTCTAGTCTAATCATGGACAATTGAATTCGTGGAGATCACCTCGTGATACTTTAACATCCTTAAACGGACTATTGTAAGCAAGATCAATCCCCATTATAAAACATCTTTTATCTTTTCTTTTATACTCAAGTGTAAAATGTCTGTTGTAATAGGTGTACCGCCCTATTTTGTCGATGTATATTCCTTCGTCCGTACAAGAGTCTAGAAATAACTTCTCTAAGATTATGCCTTCGTGTATTATACTTGCTGTTATAGTGGTTTTCTGTTTCAACCACCCCTTTGTTTCCATAGTGTATGTTTGGCACTTGAGCTCGAGTTGCGGATCATATCTTAGAAGGTAAGAGATAGGTGTGTCATCAGGGTTTCCATATTTGTTGAAATCCCTGATATCAAAGGTTCCCGATGATAATAACCAGTCTGTAAAACACAGTAAGTTTATTATAAACATGGAATAAAACTAATATATTAAAATATGTCCACTGTAATAGGAGTGGTCAATAGTTTTTTTTTTTTTAAAGAGGAAGTGTTTGGCAATGTTGTATGAATAGGCTGGAAGTGTTGCTAAACAATATTTTGTTTTCCTAACCTAATAAGGCTGTGGCATTAAGTAGGCCTGAAAACTTGATCAGGGGTTCAGTTTTGGGTGGAGTGGTTAGTGTACAGTATTGGAGGATAGGGTCTTGCAGGGGGAGCTTAAGGCTAAGACTTTGGGTTTTTTTTTTAGTTAATGTTTAAAACTGTTCCAGTCCAATCTAATTTTTTTCAAAAAAATAATCCTCGTGTCTGCATGTTTTGTAGCCAACAGAGTTGGGCTTTTTAAGCAAATGCTGAGTATGATTCCTGAGCTACATTACCAAAAGTAACAGTGCGTAAGCGTCTAGTTAGAACGGAGGTAACCTAGCGTTCCAGCTCAATGCAGGGTGTGCACAAAAGAAGTAAACAACACACTTAGTATTACTATCTTAGAATGAGTAATATACACTATTAGGAATATAAAAACTTTGAGGTTAATCCAATATACAACTATAAGTGTTAATATATGTGCCACGGCTTGTTTTGCAGACCTCTATTCTAAAATCTATTCTAAACATGTAGATTTTGTTAAATTGATGTACAAATACAAATGGGTTTACTTCTTTTATGTGCACACGATACAACTCATCCATATCCTAATAACAGTTGTAGACAATGTATAAATCTGTTTTCACCAGAGGTACCAACTGTATTATAATAGTAGTAGGGAATTAACACCACTGAGCCGGAAGTGGCGTCAAATCTGGTATGACAGATGTATCTGTGACGTGGTAGGTGTCGTATTTAGGAGTGGGGAGTGGTACTTGCGTCATACAGTGACATAGTATTAGGGTGATTTCTTGTGTTTTGGGAACGACGTGGTCTTTTGACGTCATGAGATTGTTTCAAAGTAATTTGTTTGTTTAAAAAAAACTAAGCTATCCCGCACCGGGCCATCCAGTGTGTAATAGCATCGTTTTCACAATTTTTATTTTTATTCTTTAACACAAAAGTGCATTTGTAGTTGTCTGTTGTTTAGAGGTAAAAAATTAAAATTTAACGTTGATGTGTTAGAAACTGCAGAAGGACGTTGACTAGATAATACATTGCTCTAGTAGGTGGTTCGGATGAATTGTAGTGAAGGGACATTTACATTTGGATAGTTACTTTTTGTTGATAGTTCTGAGTGAAACTGATACGTTAAATTAATTAATAAAATCGTTGTATTTTGTATAACATCTATAAGTATTTTATTTATTTACTGTTTTATTAAAAACCATGGAACGTGATCGCTCCGATCAACTGGCTTTCACTGTCATGAAAGCAATCCTAGTCTTGAACCATAACAGTTCGCTATACGGTATGTAGCAACAGCACTTGTCAGTATCTCCACTACTTCACCCAAAGCAATCATTTCACATCCACGGATCCACCTCTTCACTAGCCAAGATCAACTGAATCAGTACCCTGCTGTCTTAACTCCCCCCACCTTTCCTCCACCACTTGGTCAAGTACCTCCACTTTTTCAACTAGCACAGTCACTTTTCCTCACCCGCTTCACTAGTCAACATCAACTCAATCAGTGCCCTGCTCTCTTAACTCCCCCACCTTTCTCCCACCACTTTGTCGATTACCTCCACTGTTTCACCTAGCACAGTCACTTTACCTCCAGCTCTTGACTAGTCAACATCAACTCGCACATCAACTACACTCCTAACCAAGAAGTAAATATCCCTTTACTATGTATATCCAAACCACCTACAAGATTAATTGAACATGTAGACAAAGTCATTTTTTTTCAATTTCTAACACATAAATGTTAATTTAAAATCTTACCCATCTAAACAACCAACAACAACAAAAACGTACTGTTTTAATTCAGAATAAAAAATAAAATAAACAACACTAAGCTACATCACACTGAGCAGTCCAGTGCGGGATGGCTTAGTTTTGTTAAACAAAAGAATGACCTTGAAACAAACTCATGACGTCAAAACACCTCGTCATCGACAAAACACACTTTATCACCTTCACACGTCACTGTATGACACAACTGCCGCTTCCCCCAAATACGTCCAGCACGTCACAGATAAATCTGTCATAACGGATGTGACGTCACTTCCAGGCCAGTGGCACTAATTGCCCCCTATTTATAACTATAATTGTAAATGTTTTACTTACCATTCTTTGACAAATATTGAGTACCCTGAAAAAATAAAATGAAAATGTTTGGTTAGAGGTTAGCTACCTACTGTAATATATTATCTATTATTGGGAGATAGCCAAATACAAGTAATGTAAAAGTGGATTTCTTGGCCCATCCTCTTTTACCGGAGTTGTTCGATTGCAATATTTATAACCCTAAGCTAAGGCAATTAATATTTAGTGAAATTACACCTATTGCTTGACGAAGGTGGTTTATATATTTCTCTAAACAAACGTAATAAGCATTACTAAAATCAGGAATACAACTAATATCGAACTATGGAAGCTATAAATTCATAGATATGTCCATTCGGTAAATAATTAGTGATTTTTAGTACAGTAATAAAACACACTCACTAACGTTTTACGTTTAGAATGTAAGCAAATGACTTGTTAAATAAGTTTAAGGCAGTTTTTATTATTATTTATTATTTTTGTTTTTTATTTCCGAAGAGCTGTAGCGTGGAGTAAATTTTATTGATGTGTTTTTTTTTTGTGTTTTAAAACTTATGACTTTATTAAAAGTCAAATGGCGATATATATTACCCTTGTAATGACTCCAGAGCAACAGGTATCCTTCCAAAACTCAACATATCGTCACATTTGCGAAAGGCCCCTATATTTTGATAGGGTACGAGATCATTGTCATTTAACAGGCCAATTCTGTGAAGCTGCCCAAAACGTTGTAATTTAAATTATAATGTAACTCACAAAATTCCAATATTCTTCCATAACTTAAAAAATATGATAGACATTTAATAATGCAACACTTGAAAGAGTTAAATCGTAAATGAATTACCGTCGGCTGACTTATTAAATTAAATAGCATAGCCAAAGAAATGAAAAAGTACATTTCATTTTCTGTTGACGATTTAGTGTTTTTAGATTCTTACAACTTTCTGTCCCTTCCATTATACAAATTAACTTCCAATTTAAATACATTTAGATTTATAGACAATCCACTACTACAACGCAAAGGTGTATTTCCCTATGGATACACGACGGGACTGAAAAGGTTTTCAGAGTCTCTCCCTCGAAAAGAAGCAATTTACAGCAATCTAACTAAACAACATTTCTTTCTCAGAGAATATGAACATGCTTAACAAGTATGGACCCATTTTAATATAAGGAATTTACAAGAATATCATGATTTATATCTATTGGTATTGCTATTGGCCGATGTGTTTGAGACCTTTAGAGACCTATGTTTAAAGGATTCTAAACTTGACCAATGTCAAGTTGGCACATGGACTCACTTCTTGGATTAGCATGGGAAGCTTGTCTTAGAATGACTGGTATAAAATTTCAATTATTTCGTGATATTGACATGCATTTATTCATATAAAGTGCAATCAGATGAGGGGTTAGTATAATTTCCGCACACTAGGCTAAAGCCAACAATAGATACATGGGTGAGCACTAAGACCCCAATCAAGAATGTGTATTTAATATATTTATATTGTAACTTGCTATAAGCAATGTGCGAGCCGTTGCCCATTGATGAATTTTGTTGGACAAGTGTCCTAGGCCCGATTTAATCAAAATTATGATTTTGGATACAATTTTGAAGTTGATTTAAAATACGATAGCATGATTTACATAATGCCTATCCATTAGCACCAGAGAAAATACCAAATTAAATTAATACCTCATCAAGGATGAGTCCATGTTAAAAAAATATGTCACTAATCCAAAGTTGCCTGTAGAAAAAGTGTAATAACAATTTGCATGCTATACATTTATATCAATTAATTGTAAAGTTTAATAAACCAATATATTTAGAGATGGCAATTATAGATATTAGTAAAGTTATAATGTATGTTTTCCACTGTAATTATATGTCAAAATTTAAGAACAAAAGATGTCTAATGACAGACACAGATTCTTTAATGTATTCCATAGATACAGAAGACTTTTATAAGAAAATAGTATGCGACTTGCACTATTTTGATACCTCTAGATATGGTAAAGGGCATTTCTCATACTCTGATAAAAATTAAAAACATTACTGGCAAGTTTAAAGACGAATTAGATGGTTATAGATTAACTACATTCATTACTCCTGATCTTGGTCATTGTAAGATTTATCAAACATGAATCTATATTTGCCACTATTCTTTGACTTCTCCTTGTATATTATGAAAAAGCCATATTTAGTTTTATCCCAACATTGGTGGCAGAGATTTCTAAATAGGTCATATGAAACATTATTACCAAACATGATTTTTATATAAATGTTTTTAATTTAAATCGTCCTACAAGGAAAACTGTTTATATTTTTATGTCGACCCATAGAGAAAAATGGAGTAATATTTGGACAATTTATGTCATAAAATACAACAAATGACTGTGATTCGACTCATTTGGTGTGATTTCACAGTAAGTAAACGTGCCCACAAACGAAGTATTTCTATATTTTTTATATTTTTCTTGTTCTAAAGATTTAGGTATTAAATATGAGTTTGTTAATTTTAACTGTCGCCCCACTTCCACATGGGCCATATATAACACATAGAATATTGGTAGGAAATATACCCAGCTTTGTTGGCGTGTTTTGGTGATTCCCAAAATTACACTTAATTCGATCCATTTAATACTATCAGATGGGGAGAAGTTACAATTACAAAGGATGTCATTGCAAGAAAAAGTTGCAAATTGTATTTAGAAGTTTAGAATTCAGAGCACATACATGGTCAGTATAGACATCTTCGAGTTTGGAGAAACCTAGATATAATATTTGGTTTCCAAACAGCTAGGGACAATAGTGCGCAAAAAATTACTGATGAATTTGATCATTGTAAATTAAAAGATCTCAAATAGTTTCTAAAGTCTGAGTATTTTCCTTATACCGATGGTAGGATTACTACATACATATGATCTTTGATCCAAGCTTATAAAGTTATTTAATTGTGGTTTTACACCTTCGTATAGGATAAGAGTCAAAATATCAGCCCACAGCATGGACTTTGAAATGTAAAGCAAAGTTAAAATATAGTAAAACAATTATCAAAGCTGATATTTTTCCTAAAATTAAATACTATTCATGCAAAGCCTCTTGTATTCCTTTCCATTAATCTAAACATACAATTTTAACCCTAATCTTGACATTCCTAACTTTAACTACCACAAATGGTTTTGTTAAGAATCATTCTGTTATATTTCAAACTTACCACCACAGTTTTCTTGTTGCAATCCATCCGCTTTAAGCCCTCTCTGTCCAATTTCGCATAATAGTTAATAGATGTGACCGTGTATTGTCTGGAGGCACAAACAACATCGTTCTCGTTTTTACTAACCTCGTACGTCATAGTAAATGATAACTCAACATTTACTGATTTCTTCTTCCAATTTGGCTCTCCAATTATACCTATGTGATCTTTCACTTGTTGGCAATCTCCTTCAACGTCAGTCCGCTTCAATACATCAAGCAAGTATCCTTCTGGGCCGTATACAAACGCCTCGACTTTATCGTCATGTTTTACGCATTTAACAATCAATCTTTTGGCTGATCCTAAAGGAATTTCGTATCTAGTTACAAGATGTTTTAAATCATCCCTTATGAACTCAGTGGGGAGTTGTTTTAAATTTTCATAATCCGATGTTTCTGCTTCAGGAGCTTTCACAACTGAAAGATAAATATAGCATATAGACTTGATTATGTCAGAATGTTTTAAAACTTGTTTAGAGTCTCTCAATCTGAATAATTAAAGTTTGTTAGTTGTCGCCATTTTTTTAATCATGTTTGATTGAAATCGTTAAGTACCAGCAGCCGAGAGGAAATATTAAATTTATATAGGAACACTTTTATTGCATGTCTTATAAGTTGTAATTACATATATAAATGCATATAATACTAAACTAGTTTTGTAGTCATTTTAGGAATTAAATAAACGAGTTTCAGGCAAAAAAAATTTTAGTCAATCAGTTACAACTGGAAGTTTAAATTATTTAATTTAAAATAAAAATCTTTAAGCGTTATTTAAACGACTTAAACGATTTAAGCGACGACTTTTGAGGTTAATAACATTAAGCTCAAATAAAAACGATATCTAAAGCAAATTCCCAAAATATTGAATTTGTAGTGTGGTGCCTGTAGATGAGTTTGAAGCATTTGTGGAAAGTTTTTAAGGAATAACAAAAATATTTCTTGAACTGAACACGGATTTGCAACACTGTCAGTAATTGAGATGAAGTATTATTCTGACGACTCTATTCTAGTTGTAATAAAGAGAAGTATAAAGATTGTATTACAAACATTATAAACAGGAACATATTGTGTGGAAAAAGGGTGAACGAGCTTGATACAAGCTGTCTTGACAACTAAGGACACCACTTACTACTGGTAGTGCTAATTCTGTTGTATATTTTGCCAATGTCAATGACAACAAGACATCAATACTGACATCTTCAATAGGTGAATTCGAATATTCTAAGTTTATTAGTGATTTAAAGTTGGAGCAGACTTACATTTACACACACACCCTCACACACACACGCAAGCACGCATGGCTGACAGGTTGTTACCAAAGTTTAACAACTCGTCTAAATAGTGAAACGTTGAAAATAAATATCGGTTTTACCA
This sequence comes from Macrosteles quadrilineatus, assembly GCF_028750875.1. Lineage (NCBI taxonomy): Eukaryota > Metazoa > Arthropoda > Insecta > Hemiptera > Cicadellidae > Macrosteles > Macrosteles quadrilineatus. The sequence goes on from NW_026542594.1 coordinate 195,846,596, forward strand.
TGGCCTGTTTTCCCCTTCAAGAAAGTTGTTTGACCGTCACATATGTTCTTGTGTATCTGCAACAGTATAAGCTCATTTCAGATGAAACACTTATCTTTTAATTCTGATCACTGTGGACGATAAACATAAACTTATTGATCACAAACATTGTACGTAGAAGGCTGACATCATAGCCTCCTCTAATGTGTCTAAAGTATGTTTGTGTGGCCTATTAGAATTGTACTAGTTTCTCTGCCCGTGCTTTGCAACGGGGTGAGAATACAGGAGAGAATAATTTGGTTTTTAAAAATCTACGGAAAAAAATATTGAACTCTGACATTCATTTGTATTTAACCCAATACTCGTTTTATATTAAACGATTGAACCATTGGTTGCTTATATTCAAGTAACAACATGTAATCATGACGCAAACATATCTTGACACTTAAAAAATTCCACTACTGAAGTCAAATTTATTAAACAGCTGGGTTAGTAAATTTTCCTCATAAGAAATACATTGGGATTTTGATGGCCTGTGGGGCAAAGCCCGAGGACCTTGATTACAGGAATTGGTGAAAGGGGGCGTCTACAGAAAAAATACTTAGTTTTTACACATTGTTTGCAATAATCCGCCCATTATTAAAAAAGTAGTAGTGTTTCGTAGAAATCGCCTTCACGTATTATACTGTATTTAAGGAAATGTTATGCTTACATACGACAGCTAAATGTTTGAAGTCAAATACACAGCGAAACTTATAAATTTGACTCTTTTGTGTTTTAGCGCACTTCCCTCTTGGTAGCATACAATCAACTTAATGCCATTGGTATCTAAAAAACTATTACATTTAGTGAAATAATTAACTACCTAGAAAACTTCAATCATTTTCCTATGACAAAAATGGCTGTTATTTTCTAAATGGCTGATAGCTTTAAAATTCCTCACCGAACGTTATGTATTTCAGTAGAAGTTTTTAATCTTTGAAATAAAAAGCAATACAGAAAAAAATGGATTTCTACTAAATTGCACACTAAATGCTAGAAACTATAAAAGGATTAGCAGAGTACCCGTCCTTCGTACGGGGTTGGCATATAAGTAGAAAATGCTCATTGCAGTTATACTCAAGCTTTGTGTTTGCAATGGGAGAGGACACAGTTTGATAAAATTTGCTTCTTTAAATTTAACGTATACTTATTCAGGGCTAGAGATAGACATTAGCCCTGTATATATGTAGCCCTGTACCATAGTATTACACATCTACCATAGCCATAATGTTCTACCACTTCACCTAAACAATAGGGAAAAATAAATTATTAAAAGTATTCAAAATACCACAAATTATTTATGAAATTAAAAACATAAACTTAACTGTAAACAATCCTATATTGACAGTTATCATTGCGTATCACAGTTTTTTCTTGCTGCTTATAGTTCAAATAAGCTGTTATCATAAATTCAAAAAAAGTAGTGCTTCACCCTGTTGGTAAACCTTATAACTTTTTAATAATTTTGCACATCATAGAATCAACTTTTTTAGTTGAAACAGCTGACTAAATTCTTTAATTCCTTTTAAATATGAATACTCATAAGGTTAACATGGGGAACTGCAGAGCCACTGTGGTGGAGCCCGAAAGGATTTTTGAGAAAAGAATATGCCTATATGTTAATCAGGAATCTGAGCTATCATCATGCCAAATTTCAGCCCAATCCGTCCAGTCCTAAATGCGTGATTGAACTTCAAACAAACACACAAACTTTCACATTTATAATATTAGTAAGATAAGATTAGTAAGATAATTAATGAAAATGAGTAAATGCAGAAAAAAACTTACCAGAAACGACACGAAAACCACGTAAGATTTGAATTTCATGATACATGGGAATGTGTCGAACTATCCGCGCAACATGGATCTCTGGATGTAAGCCTACGTAGTTTAGCTGTCAAATTATGTTGGTGAAAAATTACGATTAATTGCATGCAAGTGGCATAATCTATCTGACTGACATATAGTGCGCAGGTAAAAGTCATAACTCATAAGTATGGCGTGCACAATTAATTTTACTTTGACGCAAACCAACGTTAATCGTTGAAACATTACAAACTAAACACTACCAAATAAATGTTAAGTGTTGTGCATGGTTTGGCAATTTCCTTAAAACCACCTCACATGTACAATCTAAGATATTGTTTGTTCTTAGACATTCAAAAATAATGTACAAAATTATGGGTAGAAAAGAATATCCAGACTATTTGAATTTTTAAACGTTAAAATTAAATTAAATAATTATTTTTTTTTATATAAATGCAAACAAACCGCTCTAGATATTAATAATCTAACAATATTACTAATATTATACATGTGAAAGTTTGTGTGTTTGTTTGTAGTTCAATCACGCATAAACCACTGGACGGATTGGGCTGAAATTTGGAATAATGATAGCTCAGATTCCCGATTAACATATAGGCATATCCTTATCTCAAAAATCCTTTCGGGCTCCGCCCCAGTTGTTCTGTAGTTCCCCATGTTAACCTTATGGAATTAAAGAATTTAGTCAGCTGTTTCAAATAAAAAAAGTTGGTTCTATTAAATGCAAAAGCATTAATAATTATAAGGTTTACCAACAGGGTGCAGTAGGCTACTGTTATTATTTTTCATTCATGAAAACAGCTAAATTGAACTAAGTAGCAACAAAAACTGTAATACGCAATGAGAACTTGTCAAAGTAGGATTGTTTACAGTTATGTTTATGTTTTTATCAATAATTTATGATATTTTGCGATTTTTAATAATGTATCTTTTTTTATTGTTTCGGTGAAGTGGTAGAACATTACGGTTATGGTGGATGTGTAATACTATAGCATACCGTAAATTTAAAGAAGGAAATTTTATCAAACTGTGTTCTCCCCCATTGCAAACGCAAAGTAATGATTATAACTGCAATATTGAGTATAACTACAATAAGCAGTTTATAGTCTACTTATATGCCAACCCCGTACGAAGGACGGGTACTCTGCTAGTTTATAATATATCCCATTATTTGGTAGATTTAAATATTTTTCCTAAGTAAATGAACAACTGAAAAACACGTACTTGTTTTAAAAATATATTTTTTTCTTTTTTCGTCGGGCTTGGTGATTTATCTTTAGTGTAATACATCTTTGATCACATTTAATAGTCTTCTGAACTGAATATTTAAATATCATAGTTAAATGTTGTAAGTTGTCAGTTATTGTTTACAAAAATTAATGTGGGGTGTCAAGAAGATAAAAACTACAAATGCTAATATAATGGTATATAATTTTGTTCCTAAAATAATGAGAAGTAAACTTGAATTTATTAAATAACCTAAAACTTGGTGAAATAACTTTATCCTTATCAACCTAAATTACCCCTTACTAACCTAAATAGCTTTAATATTGGTGAAATATTATTACCTTACTTTCAAAACCATCAAACTGCACAAATTATTAAATTTTTTTAAGTGATATCGATTTTACATCTGCTGCCAGACAATGACTTTAAGTTCCTAGTTTCACCATATATATATTAACTAGCTGTACCCGCGGGCTTTGCCCCGTTTAACTTCACAAGTAAGCTCGTTCTCATGGCTCAATCACGTCCTGGTTGAAGTTTGTTCGCTACGCTCACTCACCTTTAGGTTGGAGCTCGTTCGCTCCGCTCACTTGCCTTCAGGTTAGCTCGTTCGCTACGCTTACTCGCTTCCAGGTTGAAGTTCGTTCGCTACGCTCACTCACCTTTTGGTTGCCAATTTTGGCTGTAGTCATAAATTTAAAAAAATAATAGTTCTGCACCCTGTTGGTAATCCTTGTAACTTTAATGCTATTGAACATCATAGAACAGAGTCAACTTGTTTAATTGAAACAGCTGTTAAGAAATTCCTTTTAAGTATGAAAAATCATAAGGTTAACATGGGAAACTCCAGAGCCACTGGGGCGGAGCCCGAAAGCCCGATCAGAATAAAAACTACTTAGTTTTCCTATTTAATGCCCAAAGAATCGGTGTACCAAATTTCAGCCTCCTAGGTAAATGGAAAGTGGGAGAATTAGTGATGAGTGAGTGAGTCAGTGAGGGCTTTGCCTTTTATATATATAGATTACGTAAGCCGATTCTTTGCGTCAAAATTTTGGGCGACTGGAAAGTCGTAGAATGGCGGAAGAGGGCTCAAATTAAAGGTCTCGATCCCGTGACGGCGGGAAAAATAGTGAAATTCCCCAAATTTTAACACAAAATTCGATATAACGTAAAATGTTCTCCATAAAAATAGCATTAGAAGCCATTTACTGCTGATTTTTGTTTACTTCAATACAGCTGATCACGATTTATCACTAAGCCGGTACGCAATATTAACATTTGGATGACTTAATTGCCAGTCAATTCTTCAATGTACTATATAAAACAACGTTACCTATAATAATTAAGACTTTTTAGTTATGTACGTTAAATTTTTGAAATAAATTATTTTACCGTGAAACTTTTCAAATTTGTGTGTTTTTAACGTTTAACATGAAATAACCACATTGAATAAATAATCAACGATTCAATATTAAATGGAAAACTTCTGCTTTGTTTTTATTTCAAAACATATGTTCAAGATTTATTCTACACTTTCTTTGTAAATTTACTAACACAAGCTGAGAAAAAAGGTTTTAAAGAAACATGCTTGCCTATTAATATATAGATTTTAAATTTTGGATTTATTGTATAGTCTTTAGTCAATATTTTGTATGAAGTGGAATAACATCAACGGCTACTCTTACAAAATGGCCTGGGAATAAATATGGAATAGGTTCGTACAGGAAATATATTTGTTAATTAAGTAAGTACTATGACAAGTTCAAATGGGCGGAAAACAATATTGTTGGCGATTTTAAACAGTTACTGTCTGTTGATCTAAGCAAAAGAGCTTAAAATAATATAGCCTAGCATGTATGATATATAATATAATAGTAAAGGGAGCATCCACATATAATACTAAAACCTTGAGGTAGTTTCCGTTTCTTTACGTTTCTTAAACTCACCAAAAATACGCATGTCAATGCTGATGAAAAGTAATTTAGTGATTGGTTTAGATAACTGGGTATAAAACCCTAACCAGTCGCAAAAGAGTTAGGAATAGCCAATGATTAGGCCTATTTTGATAGAATATGTAAAGTCAATCGCACCTTTATGAGGAATACAACCACATCAACTTACACTAATTGTTATTTGTTTTATGTTGATCAGAAAAAATCTAGGGTTAAGTTTAGTCAATGGAATACTTTACTTTACGCTAATTGTGTTAAGCCTTAACAAAACCTATGGAGTGATTCAAATTATTTATTGAAAACAATATCAACAAAAGCACACAAAGACAATCAACAAACGGTTTTTTACACAAAAGATATGGTGTAGAGGAAATAAATAATATATTTCTGAGTGTGTTTAAATATTAGAATAATTTGTTTTACATTATTGAGCTTTTAAGGGACTTATGTCCCTACAGGCCACTATAGTACTTTCTATTCGTGTAACTCTACAGCAATTTCTTGCTAAAACAAGGTTAACTATGTAAATATATTCGAATTATTTATCACTTGTGTAAAGGTTAGTTTAGTTTTTAAAATGAATCTTGTTGTGTGTTTGTCGCTGCTATAAATTAAACTCATTTTAAACAAAATACTATGTTTACGCTGTTATTGGGTATATTGTGTTCAATATACACTGTAGCACATTTTAGTTTATGTTACAGTAAATATAGTTAACTTCCACTCAAATAAAGGGACATTTTCTAGTAGTGTACATACATTTTCCAAAATATTGGACTAGATACAAGCCTAATTCTTTTTTTTATCCAAGTGTTACCAAAAGCACGTGCAAATTCAGGAGATAATGTAAAGACCAACTCCTAATTTACATGTAAAGTACATAGCTGTGTTCCGACCAATAGGTTCATCTGGTTTTCCATCCTGAGTGTTTGCTGAGTATTTCAGCTTTGTGAAACATGGTTTACCTTCTATCCTTCACAATCAACAAGTAAAATGAGTCAACATTGCTAATCTGAATAGACGCAGTCAAAAATATATTTAAAACAATTTAAAAGCAGTTTCATACCAATTAGCTTCTAGGATAGTAGAATGTTTATAGTAATGAAAGAAACGATACGGGAAGTGTTTTCTATAATACTACTAAAATTGCAATTGACCACAATTTGTCCATGCGATAAGGTAAATAAATAAATATGTAAATTACTTTATAATTCAATTTAAAGTGCATTGGGCCTGAGCATCAAACTAGGGAAATTACTGTAAGATTCAATAAATTATCCAATAAATAAAAATTCAATGTATCTTGTAGGTTTCAAAAAAATACACGAAGTCATATTTTAGTTTTAGGTAATATTTTTGAAGATTTTAAACTTTCTACAATGACCTCTCTATTTTTATCTAATTCTCACTGAGATATTTTGATTTATTAATCAGGTATCTGTTATAAACATATTTCGGTCTGAATTAAAACTTCGCCAACAAACTTTAACTACAACACAGGATAAGATTATATTTTCGTTTAAATTATTCAATTCTTGCATTGTTGATAGTACTTATACGCTTAGTAAATCAATGAATATTTTATGAAGTCAATTAGGCATTGGGTAAAGTATTTAATGTATTAGAATACTCCTTTGAATGAATATTGTCCTATGAATACACTAGGGACTTTGGTCCGGCTTGGTTTGTAAACCTCAGGGATTGTGTTTGTGGTTAAATATTGACACACTGACCTCTGTCTGTCTCAAACAAACCCTTCTTGAATGTAACTCTTTTATTTTTGATAGTATATTTTAATTTTAATATTGCATTAAAAATACTCAACTATTTAACACTGTAAGAGTTACAATCGTGCTTATAAAAAATTATTATTTTAGCACATTACTAATACTTACGAAGATTTAATGTTGAATAAATTTTGTATCTAATATGTCTTGTTAGAAGTACTTATACTGTATCATATTTTATTTTACATATTTTCATGATTATTGATGTTTCTTTACCTTAGTTAGATACCCCGTAACCGTTTCTTCTACAAATACACTAGAGGTATAAGGTTTGTAGACGGGTTTTGTAGTTAACTATTACTGATCTATGTGTTAATTTTATAATATTCGATATTCTGACTTTCCTGTCTAAACAATTTTCCCCCCAGTTCTTAAAACAAAACTAAACGTCTTTTATAAAAAAATGATATACAAATTCATGTAAAGTTTAGTTGTTAAAGATTTGGTTTAAATCTTCAACAACTAAACTTTACATTAATTGCATATCATAGATGTTATGTGTTTCAAATAAATGTCTTATTAGGTGTTTATCCATCTACATATATTCAGAATACAATAGCTGTGACGTTCAAAAGAATATAGTAAAAATTGGCAAATATTTATAGTATTTCCATCATTTAGGTAACTAAATTAAACATGACAAGTTTCAAATTTAAACATTTTCAGTTTTTAATATGATATAACTAGTGGAGTTTACGACTATTGGCAAATGAAGACATCATAATTACCACTACACTAGAAATAGCTTTCTTTACAAAATACAGAAATTAACTCGCATAACACAGAAGAACAAAATATTTCAATAAAAAGAGTACTGTAAATTTCAAGAACAGTTAATAATACAAGTTTACCTTTTGTTGCCAGGTTCTTGGAGCCTGTGATTATGAAGCTCGATGTACATTTTACCCTTTGTCCACATAATCATCACATCTTCAGGACCATAGTTCATACATTTACCTAAGAATAACATGATTAAATTAGTTTTTTTATAGAAAGTCATATTTTTATATTTGTAAATTACTAATTGCAGAAAAGAATTAAAAATAAATATTAATTTTACTCTGATAACTTATGATAGCCCTAAATAGCCTAATTGGATCATAATAAGAACATTTGTACACAAAATAAAATATATACAAATTAATAGACTGCAGTTACTTCACCTAATTTATTGAAACCTTAAAAAGTAAAAATATTCTCTTATGGAAGCTGGCAGCATCATTATTAGCTTTTTACAAACATCAATTTGATTAAAAGAGATGAACTGATTTTAATTGAATTAAAATGTAGGTCAATGGCTTTATAATTACCACCCTCGTGTATTTTGGCCTCAGTTCCCAAATTATATCTGTCACAGGTGAAAAATGGCGAACATAAACATAAATTATTGAGGCCGTAAAAATATTTAACGAAGCAAACCTTTTGGTAGGATAAACTGCTCTGTGGACTCCACGACTGTTTTCTAAATGTTTTATTAAATTTAGTGCTGTTATAAATTTACATACATTTATTTACTTGAGTTATTTGCTACGTTAGTAATTTGATTCAATTAACATTTTGAGTCAAAAGTTTATCAAACCGACAGACTTACCAATAGTAATAATATTCAATCTCCCGAATATCAACAATGACAACTAATTTATTATCAAATTGTTGTTTAGCCTCCGTATTACTGAATTATATTCAAAATATATAATACATACCTACTGTATATTTTAATGAAATATATAGATACTTATATTAAAAATAGATGGTTTACAATATCTGCATATAGTAATCCTTAGTTTCTGTAATGACAACGAGGTTCTGGAGTCAAAACTTTCCTTTAGCCCGACCATGTTCAATTTTGTCAATGTCCCTTCATTTATTTAGTTTTTTTTAGTATGTCAATTTGATTTTTTCTTGTTTCGTCTGTGTGTTATTTATTGAATTCTGTTGACGACCTCAAAATTAAGTGACTTGACACCTTTTAGGCCTGATGATCGTTCTAAGAGCCAAAACTAGTTGCCACTATAGCAACCAAGGACTACGTACTATATGCAGGTATGGTAAACCATGTAAACGTTTGTTATATAAAAATAAAGCTATATCTAATTTTTTCATATCACTAGCTCTACTGCCATTTCCAACCATAATTATTTCACCCGTAAATGATTTATTCAGCATAAGAAAATAAACTTTAAACAATGTTAAACTATTGAAACTATTTAAATAATTTAATTTTACAAAAAGGTATATTTTTGCTGACTTGGTTAAACTGTAAGCTAATTGAAACCTTTGCCAGTATTTCTGTCAGTTAAATAGAGCTGCCATACGTAGAAAACTCAAATTTGATTGCCAAGTTTTTATAATATTTTGATTAATAAGGAGGTGGTGATGCATTAATTTCGATTCTATCATCTAGACGGTTGAGATTTATTTTTATTTCAATGTTTAATATATTTTATTTTGCATACAACAATTAAAGCATGTTTAAAGGTCGTTATCATAAAAGTTGAAGGCTGAATAACCCTTAAGGCTACTCTGGGCAAAGGTTTTTTTTTTCCTTTTAACAAAATGTTTATTTTCTTAGACAATTATGTTTAGCTTGATTAGAAACTGTTTTTCTTTTCTGCCACAACACGTAAAATTATAACTTTTTGAATGGATACAAAATGGTCTATTTGCTAAGTTATATTTTTTTATTAATTTGTACAGTTAATAGTACAGCAGTAGGCCTACGGCAAAACATTCTACGATTTTAGGCCGTATAAAGCATCGAAGTATACATAGAAAGGTTAGAAGACCTTGTTAGCTAACTATCGATAAAACAGGAGCTGTGGCTTCAGTTGTAATTTAACGTTCTGACCATCCATCTCTCTAGATAACTTTTGATCCCTAACATTAGGTGGTTATAACTTCCTCCTTCATTCTACATTGATGGAAGATTTTTCTGATGATTTAAATTTAGGCAAAACTAGCACTTTAATACATTGTAAAAACCAACCAACAGTTATCCTTTATAATGTAAAAAGTATAATCACATACAAACAAAATTCAATAGTGATTGTTATTCAGAAGATTCGGTTATACTAAAAATTAAATTTGTAAACACAGCACAGATGATAACATAAGTGTTTAAGTAAATAAAATATATTATTGTTATTATTATTACGGAAGAAAGATACGTCTTCTAACACTTCGTAAACATATATTAACGCTTATACTGTTACTCACAAGACGGTAAATATACAAAAAAGATTATTATTATAAAGACACGAAATTTCAATTTTATATTTTAAACTAGTGTTTTTTTTATTTCACTTAGTTTATAAAATAGTTTAATTGTTTTCAATAATTAGCTTTAATGTATAGTAAAGTTATTGAAAATGTCACATTCCATACATTATATACAAGACTTGCCTTTGATGTTAATCAACCTGATATAACGTATTGATTGAGTTAACTATGTGGACTATTTATAAACAACAAAGCAATTAAAATAGTTACCATAAATTTGCATATTAACTCTTTTAATTGTTTTAAATAGCTTTCAATAACAACTGAGTTTGTTTTTTTAACTGAATAGCGATTCAAAGATTTTTTTATATAGATATATTTGTGAATCACATTAATAAGGTAACCTTAAATATATATTTTAAAATATTTTGATCAACTTAAAAACGGTAAAACTAAAAAAATACTGACTATAAAAAAGTTGAATTTGGAAATTGATAAGAAGCAAAAATAGATAACTATCCATTAGCAAATATAATTATTATGGCTTTATTATAAAAACGTCAAATTAAACCAATAATATAGATTTTACAAAAATCATAGTTATACCGAAAAATCTAGAATATCAGCAGGCGTTGGTTTAGAATGGAGAGATTTCAGGTATGTATATTTACCACATACATAAACCCTGAAGGTCTAAACACTAAAACCCTCGCCTAAACCTTTAATAAATTAACAGAAGAATATCCTAAAGGGGTTTCCAATAACTTTGATGACATGACAATCATCACGTCTAAATTAATATGATACACACCTATGGTATGTTTAAACAATTTTCTTCCGTCTTTGCATGGTAATTATAAATACTTTCAGACTTATTTCTTTAGCTCAGCTATTATCTTGTTTGAATACTATTACCTAAAAATATCATCTTCGCAGAAAACGTATCTCCATTCAACAGGGGTTGGTTTGGAGTAGACAGAGGTTAGAAATGTCAATATTTACACAATAAACACCAACACTTTGCGGTTTATAGATATAAACCCTCATCAAATCTTGCTACTATGTATCCCTTGTGTAAAGTTCTACGGGAAATGCAAACACTTTAAATGTTGACTGTAAAAATGTAATAATATTTGTTCTGTTATTACAAAATATTTGAAGTTCTCCTTTAATGTTTTCTCTTAGTCTAATTGTTTCTGATATTACGTTCGCATAATTATAAACTATGCTGCTGCCATAAAACAATCAAATTACAAAATGTTCCTATATACATTATAAACAACGTCGCTTTCAGTAGTGATAAGGTCATTAAACTATCTCAATTATTATTCAAATCATCGACTCTTTAAATCACTTAGTTTTCTTATTCTTTATTCCAAGTATTTCGCCAAATATTTGTAATAGTTAACGTATTCAAACGCATTCAAAGAAATAATTTTATATTAACATTATTGTATTTGAATATAAGGAATTCACTTAACAAAGAAGCAAATATAAAATGCATTCTGTAATTTTACCTATTTTACTTTCATAATTCCTAAAATATATCTTGAAGCATCTAAGTTTGGTTATTAAAATTCGTTGGAAATAATTTAAGTATTTTATGTCTTACAAAAGGTATAATTAACTTCATCCAAGGACTTACATCGTGTTCTTGCTCTATTTTTAACTTTTTCAGTAAATTGTTGTCGTTTTTTTTTATTTTATTTTATTTGTTTTACTTAAGTTATTTAACTGAAACAACAGGTCATACTCACATTACAACTGTGATTTAATATTTAAATTATTTAAGCTTCTTCCCCTTAGTTCCTACATTTTTTTCTAAACATTCAATTTGGGCTAACTCAAACTGATTCTTAACAAGGCAATCAAAAACTGTTTGTTATCCTGCAGCTAAAACGAGTTTTTTCTCTCAATTCATGCTCTGAGATTCAAAGTAGTTCTGTTCTTCCCTTAACAAAAGAAGCTGCTAGACGAGATAATGCTAGAGACGTGAAAATTAGCACTATTTTATGATTTTATCAAATATATCCAATTTTAATACAGTGTATTCTGTTGTATATACTGTATCGTGTATCTGTTGTGAATACAGTCCCCATTAAAACTTTATGTATGATTGTATTGTTATTACATAAGTATTTTGTATTTATTATTGTGAAAAAAGGTCCCTACCATTGTTGACATCAATATTTACAATATAACAAACATTGTATTTGTTGAATTTCCATGTGTTGGTAGATTATTACCTTTTACATAAAGCATCAAAATAACTGTATCAGCTGTTCGTAATTAATTATTAGCAAAGTTAAATTAAACCGATCGGAGATAATTAAAGATGTAAACAGTATATAATTTTGTTTTTGTTTTCAAAGAATGACAAAAGTTAAACTGCTTGTAAATCTATTATCTTTTTAGTACACCTACTTACTGATTGGAAAGGATTTTCCAAAAAACGTACTCCTTAAATTTGGTAACTATAACGAGTATCAAAAGGATGTCAAAAGTAAAGCATTCTTTTGCCTGATATTGTACAATAAACATATAGTTAGGCTTGACAGCAGATTATTTTGACTCAGTTTAATAAACAAGCACAACATGGTCATTCCTAGCATCGTGATCTACTGAGGCTACTTAGTAGACCAATTCCCCCCCCCCCCCACCCAAGATACTAATCCAACAATCAGTCTTGTGCTCTTCTCTGATTGGGTCTTTGTGGTGAAGTCGGAACACGCTGAAATGGGCTCTCAGGGTTAGTGGTTACTGTCTGAATCACTACACTATCTTTTGATACACGATTAAGGTCTAAGGTTCTAATTGATGACCTTTGACGCTCAATAAAGATTTTACAGTTGATTTGTATAAATAATATTAAAGATATTAATATCCATTTTTGACAATATTTTGAAGCTTTTATACTATGGGTTGGAACGGGTATTTTTTATTGTGGTTTCGTGTGTTTTCTTTTTGACAAAGCAAAACGATAAAACGAAATTACTTTAATCTGTTCTTGGAACTTTAAAAATTACTTAGTTTCGTTATCAGATAAGTTGACCTTGAAAACTCAACATTACTTAGATGTTAATTGTATAAGAAGTCAATGCCCTGCTTGATTATTTGTTTTGCCATGTAAAAATCTTACGTCAAAATACTTACAGATTTTGAACAGTAAATTATAGTTTACATTATGGCCTACTATAGTACGATAAACTGGTAAGTAATCATGATTTATGAAACTATTAATTGTTAAATCCCTAATTTTATAACTCATAATTGTTTTTTTAAACTTATAGTTTATGCTAGGTACAGTTAGGCATAATATTCCGAATTTAATAATGACAAGAATGCCAACTATGCTATTATATTTAAAATCTTTCAGGGGAAAATGTTCAACAATTTTCAAAGTGCGCTACATCTGCTTGTCAGAGCGAGCGAAACAAAGTTTGAACCCTCATTTCTGCAGACACCAACAGTAACTTTGCTATTAAGTCGAATTTGATAACAACTTTCAACTGTGTTTGATGGAAATGTTTCCAAGCTTACGCATTGTAATATTGTAGAGTTTTAGACGATTAGTTGCTTTCACCAAATATAAGTAAAATATAATTTTCTTTATATTGCAACAAAAACAGCCGTTTTTAATGCATGCGTTGCGGGTCTAAAGTAGCATTTTAAGTCTCTAGGGAGTAAAAATCAGCTGTTGTAAACAGTTGTAAATTTCAATTGTGGCTATCGTACCGATCGAAATTATTTATGGATTGATTTATTAGGTAAGGTTTTTGCCTATTGTTGTCGACAACACACACTGTAACACAATCTTAATAGACGAAATGGTTGAATCACTACTAAACAGCTGCTTATTTGCATTATCAGAATCAAGCTGGAAGTCGTTTTGAGAGGTTATCTTTACATAAACATTATTTTGTTTTCTAGCTATGTTTGATAACTAATGATGCAATATGACGAAAAATATAGTCCACGACAGGGGCAAAAAGTGTCTTTTTAACCCTCACTAATTTTTCCGACCTCGGCTTCGCCTCAATCGTAAAACTTGACCTCGGGTCAAAAAAAAGAGTCACTTTAGGCCCTGGTGATGAAATATACTATTTTATTTTCGGTTCTAAATGTGATTTCATTTTGCAAAGCAACAAACTGTTTATATAAATTAAAGGTTCCCCTATGAAAAACCCACGTATTGTGCGAAAAATGTAGACTATGTTTTAAATATTTATTTATTAAAATCATTAGGTAATCAAATTTTATGAGATAAATAAACTTATGAGCAAATTTTATTATGAATATGTTTTGAGGATTAGTATAATGTAGTAAGATGACCTCTGTGCTTTACTAACTGCAATTTTCTATTGTCTAGGGCTTTAAACATGAATTTATGCTAACTATAAAACCATAGTAAAAAACCAAATCCAGTAGCTTTATCATAGGTTACCTCTTTCGTAAACTTAAATACAGTGGAACCTTGATAAGAAGACCCTCGATAACAAGTCGCCCTTAATAACAAGTTGTGTCATTTTCAAATCCCCTTAAAATAATTTTACCTCTAATTACATGTTATTACAAACCTCGATAAGAAGCCAACCTTGATAACAAGTCTTATTTTATAATCCCCATGAGAGTCTTGTTATCAAGGTTCTACTGTACTAAGTAGATCGGTTAGCATACACTTTTAAATTGCTTGGTTTAAAACTCTAACTATGAATTTTACTCAGTTCAAAAACACCAAAGTAAAATATAGAGATAGTTTATTAAACTGTACAAACCGCTACGCGTATTAGTGTTTAGCGTGGAGTAAATTAATTGACTCGTGTAAGAGAAGTAATTTGCATTAGCAATGACAGTCAACTTGCTGAAATTGTATAACTGCCTCTTGTCAAGTTGTATGTTACATTTTTGTTTTACTAGTTTACCGTTTTTGTGATAATATATTATATTTTACCACATTATGGTTTTCAAAGATAACAGCAATGTAATAAATTCATGATGGATTAAATAACAATACTAATATATTTATGGAAAAAGTTCAAATGTTTGGCATTTTCTTTAACAATCAAATCAAAAGGAAAATGCGCTTGTCTCAACAGGTTTATTGGGGCTAAATAATTTTTTTTAATCTGAAATACCACGAATAGAAAAATTAACAGCATTAGGTGCTCAGAATTCTTGGTTTTATTCCTTTAACTTTGTAAATGACTTGGTTATGACTGCTTTGCTCGATTCGGAACTTTTATTTAGGATAAATACTTTTGTTTGGATTGTGTTAGATAATTATAGGTTCTTTGAAATAGAATACAATACTTTATATTAATGTATTTTATAGATAAGTATCTGTATGGTGTACAGTTGTTACTTTTAAGAAAATATAATAAAACACACACTAGAAAATAAGTTTTTACTTTTAGAGATACGTTAGTAATAGAAGACCTTTTTTCATTGTTGCTTACTGATGCGTTTCAACGATGGGTATTTTTGTAATCTAATATACAAAATTAAAAACAAGATTAAAATCAAATGTATAAACATTTATATAATTATTAAACATCATACTAATAATTAAACATTTTCTGTTTCTTAGACATAATATTTCAGTAGTTAGCATTGGACCATTTTCATTTACTTCAATTTCAGAATCAATACACCTAACTCATCATCCTAACAGTAGCAGTTTTGTCATTTACAATATAAGAGAGTCTTAAAACACATTTAAACCATGATAAAAACGTAAAAAACTTAAAAACGTAAAGACATTATATTTCGGTAGTATTGGCATTGGACCATTTTAATTTACTTCAATTTCAAATCAATACACCTAACTTCATCTTAACTGTAGCAGTTTTGTCATTTACAATATAAGAGAGTCTTTACACATTTAAAAAATGATAAAAACGTAAAAACCTATTTTTAGTCAACAACGTCAAGTAAACTCTAGTTAGAGATGACAAATGACATTCATTCGATGTAAACTTTCCAAGTTGCAAAGTTTCCTGCGAGAACCATTTTTCTCGTGTATTAATAACTCTTGTCTCTAGGTATTACATTCATGTTAGTCTCGATTCCACCTAGTTTTCAGCAGGTAAGTAGATTTGAAGTGTTTGTGCATAATTGGTAAAAAGTATATCGAAGTTTATGATTTGTGAAAATTTTACATCTTTAGCTGGACGGGGTTCGAATGTAATTACAGTTTTGTGATTAAAAATCAGCACAATTTTCAGTTGTTTTCGTCGTAACATGGACATGTTTAAAAGATAATACCATTGACTATTGGATACTGAAATGTTAATAGTCAAAGATAATACATAACAACCGTGTATACATTATAATATTTAAAAAGTTATTTAAGACATGTTTAAAGCAAAAGGGGCAAACGTTATCTTAAGTCAAACATTAATGTTAACTAAAAAAAATTACTACAATCCATAATTTAAATTCACTATTTTGCAGTTTTTTCTCAGATTTACAACAGTTTCTGCAAGGTTTAAAAAGAGTTTTTTTATTTATTATCTTTTGGTTAAAATTTTAAATTCCTTTTCACCTCCTATCTCTTACAAGCTTTTAATTTAATTAGCTATTTTTTAGTAGTCTAAAAAATTTTGGTTTACAAACTAAATTACCAAATGTACAGTTTTCCAAACTTTTTTACACGACAGAATTCTTCTCGTCATAATTCTAGAACATAGGCATTATTCTTGCCCATTCACAGGCTGCTCTCTAATGCCTCACACTTCATCAATCCTTTAAAACTTTTACAGCTTTTAAGAGTCTTTTCAAGCTAAACTGTCATTTACTGAAGGGATTTTAAGACGGATTAGTCTTTAAGTTTCATTATTTGCTGAACTATTTTACGAAAAATAATGATTACTAGAGAACCCGTGCGGATCAATGAGCCGCATAGTATGAAACATAACGCCGAGGAAAACCTTATGCTTCAATTCGAGTAATTTTAGTTACATTTTAGAGTTGATTTAAAACTTGTTAGAAACTAATTAAAAATATCTCTATTGGCAAAATTGGCATCGTCAAGGTTCACCTACATAATTTCTGCTCTCAGTTTTAACTGACAACTTCTAATGAATGATAAACGATCTGCCTCAATTCGAGTAAACATGTTGCAACAAAGTTTTTCCAGCATTGAGAATTGAAGAACACTGTTACCATACCTGATAACCTGTCTTAAGTAATTTAAGTTTATTTCTTTGATATGAGACATCCCCCTGATCAAACGAATTTTCTCCGTGGAGTAACCTGAAAAGTGGGGTGATGTCAACCATTTCATGTGCTCCATTTTTTACCCACAAACTCTGGGTTACCAACTGGACAACCATAATCTGCTTTGAATAGGCAACACCATCGAATTTTGAGCAGCAACGCCATCGAAAGTTTAACGTAATTTAAAAAATAAATTAAATAAATGACGTAATTTAACGTGTTGTCTGGCAGTCACAGTATATGCCTCGCATCAGAACATTCTCACGATGTTCAGTGGAGTTTCTCAATACCTGTTCAAAAGTTTGGAAGTATGGATAAATTTGTCGAAATAGGTTGAACTCTTGTAGCTATAATATTTGGATAGCAATTTTAATTTTCTCTTTTTGAAAACCGTATATTATTTGCCTCTCCTGAATCATAAAAATAAATTTGACCGTAACTACTCGATCGCTATAATATTTGGATAGCAATTTTAATTTTCTCTTTTTGAAAACCGTATATTATTTGCCTCTCCTGAATCATAAAAATAAATTTGACCGTAACTACTCGATCGTTCAATACATAAACACTAATTCCTTCACTTATGTTTGGTCTAATATTGCCACCAAAACTTTCAATAACAAATGAGTTTTTGAAACTTTTTATTTTTGAGTTGAAATGTCTGGATTTTGTTGGTGAATTAAGTAAAAAAACTTTGTATAAGTTTGTCCGAGGAACTGGCAACATAACCTAGTAGTAAAGAATCCATTTACGGTTTTCCTCAATTGAAAGCATACAAAAGTTTACAATAAAAACATAAGGTCCGCCAAGATTTGGGATAAACTTTACTACTTGTACTTAGCATAGTCAAGGCATTATTATAGTTTCTACTAATGTTTTGAAATATCTCGATCTTTTAGTGTCTGAAGTAAACATTAAATGCATGCATTCATTTGATATGACATTAGGCAAGTTTACTTTCCCACCATGACAACACTATTTGCTTCGTATATTTTTTAACTTCCAAAGTAAGTTGCACAGCAGAACTGGCAAATAGTATTCATCTCACCAAGTGAATGTGTATCTGGATGGGTATCTGTTAGACCAGGCCTCTCTTTTTCTACTCTCCTCATACGCACAAGATATCTTTTTATTAATTGTCTCCTCCTCCCGTGTTCAATATAAATATTCTTTGAACTTGAGGCATTTTCTGTTCTTCCAACAAAACTGATGTTTAACAACTTGGTCTTAACCTACTGAATATTATAAACATAAATATTTACTCCCAAAAATCTAATGAGTTTCTTTTTATAAACAGCTGTTTTTGTTTTTAAATTTGTTCCATGTATTTCTTATGGGGGAAACCCGAACTTTGAGAAGGTCTCACGCCCTTATGAGTAGGAATATTAAAGTTCTAAAACCTTATTGCAAAACTATATATTGAGACGAATCTTTTGACACCTCAAACGTTGAAATTGGTCCATAAATAAGGGAGGAGTTGCGTTAACAAAAAACGGCTTCACGTATTATATATATAGATAGATAGATATCATAAGAATTTTTGATCATATATTATTGATATATATTCCAGGGTTGTAACTTTAGGAAGAAAACTAACTCTTCAATGCATATCTTTAGGTAAGTTGAGAGAGATGATAAGGATGCAATAAACACCTTTTCCACATTTATTTGAGAAGTAAATAATTGTATTTTAGAATATTTACTTGTATTTGAGAAAATATGATATGTAAATTAGAATAGTCAGTTGAATTTGATATAACAAAAAATATAGTTGAGATTAGTCGATTTAATTTAAGAAGGTATTATATGGAATTGAGAAATCGTCAATTTCATTTCAGAAAGGGTCCTATTAATTTTGGAAGTAGGCAATTACTTATTGTATTTAAGAAAAATATCCATATTCAATCAGTAGAATTTAAATATCATTATCAAATCACAAGTTCTCGAATACATTTAACCATTTCTTCAATAGAATTAACAGCTCTAAAATTAATTGGATGCCTTCTCAAATGCAACTGACTGTTTCTTAAATATATTTGATTAATCTCAATTTTAATTGATAAGTTCTTAAATAAACATAACTGTTTCTCAAATAAAATTGGAAAAGGGTAAGATGACCTGGGCTGCTTTGTGACAAAGTATGGATATGACTAGACTATTCCTGAAAAATTTCAATGTTCAAAAACGAATGAGTCTATAAAATAAAATATAAAATCAATCAAGACTTCAAGTTCAGGCAAGTTTCTTGGTTTTGATTTGATTCTGAAATTCCAAAACAAGATTAATTAAGTGAAAGATTAATTATTCTTGGTAAATAGATTAACCACGTCTGTAATTGAGTTTTAGACAACACCATCAGCTTCCTGTGATTTCCAGGGTAATAAATCAAATACTTTCAGTGGTATAGTATGACTGAGATGGGTTTCTTGTAAAATTTATCTGTTTTACTGTAAAAAATCTTAGTTTTTACTTTTTACACGTGTTATCCAATATCTTTTATATTTATAAATATGCCCAAATTGATTTATATACGTATAATAACACTTGAAACAAATACTTACACTTTTACTGTTTTAAAATACTGTAAATATACAGAAAGATGGCAATGGTGATCTATTTCCTTTGGACACCCCAACCATCATCAGACCCAATAGGCGAATTACTATTGGGACATTCGCCTGTTCTACCATCTTTTATATACCGTCTTGTTAAAACAATATAAGTGTAAAAGTATGTATCAAGTGTTATTAAACCTTTTGTTATCTACCCTAAGTAAAACTAATAACACGTATTATACTGATTAAGAAGTAATTTATATATATTTGCTTTTTTCCAAAGACTTGTGAAGTATAATGTTCCTTATACGTTTACTATAATACAGTTTGTAATTCATAACAAGATTATATTTTCTATAATATTTTGATTTTTGAAACCCACTATATTTATATACTAATGTGTAACAGAGTAACTTATATTACCATTGCTTATAGTATTTTATAGAAGATATTTGGTGGTCTTTGGCGTTGTCCAGTCAACAATACTTTAGACAGCTTGACACTTCATCGCTCATGACACTAACTTCGCCAATGACAAAGATTGAATCAATATTTTCCCACTTTTTACCAGTGGATGGCTACTTACACAACTGTGAAAAATGCGATCGAAATATTCTCACTATACCTTTGTTAAACTCTTAAGTGGTAAAAATAAGCTACCATATTTGGGTGGAATTGATTTTGCTCCTATACTCTTAGTTTCTCCACTTAGATTCATAATTGTATTCTTTTTTCGGTCTTTAGGGCTGTAGTAAAGGTGTTTATTTTTAAATTTTGTTTCCAAATAAAATATTAGGAAATGTTAAGACCCTTACAATGGTTTATTACTAATCGTAAACGTTATCTCCTTCTCCTTAAACCCATTTATTTCCTTTTTACATCTTAAGATTCAATTTTAAGAGTTTCAAAAGCATTACCTTTCGAAAATTTATTACTATTTGGATTCTTTGTCTAATATTTCTGACTATACTAAAGACGAAGGTTATTTCCTAGATTTTTGCAATCGAGTGATAACTAAACTAGTTTTCTAGTTTGAAAAGTTAATGAGTTAGTGAATTTATAATTTAACTTGCTCACGTATTTAATTCAATTAAGTACACCTAGGATGACCAAAGCTTAACTTGTGCTAACCAAAAACGTATTTTATCTCTTAAAGGTTTAGTGCCGCGTGGAATGTCTGTTTAAGGTTGTTTCTTGTGAGATGATCTGTGTAGCTTTGTTACATACTGAAAACAGCTGTTTCTATATTCAGGAACATATATATTGGCCCAGCTGTGTCCAATATCTATCTCCAACGTATGTCTAACAACCTACCCTGCATGATTAGGTAACAAGTACCCGGACATTTGGATCTGTTCAGCATGAACAATGAAACATTCAAGACAAAACTTGTTAACAGCATGCGTTCCTCATTGATTCAATGATATTGTTTGGTTGTTCTTGTCCATGTTATGCTTTCCAGAGTTGTTATTCTTTCTCTTTTCATCCATTCTTCATTCCATTGTCTATTTACACATTCTACTATTGTTACATTTCATATTTATACTGTTATTGATTATATTTTATTATGTATAATTCCTATTTTTACTGTTATAGATTGTTATAGTGTCATATCTTATATTTTGTTGTTGTTATATTATTCGTCTATTTATTGAATATTTGCTTCAAGTTGGCTGCTTTTAAAAATGACCCTTTTTTACTTAAGTTATATTACGTTTTTGTAATTTTTATGTATTGGTTTGACCGTTGATATGAATAAATAAATAACCAACATAAAGTATCTAAATTTAAAACAAGAGAAGAAAAAATACAATTAGAACTAAGTAAGGTAACATTAGGTGTATGAATCACACTTTCAGAAAAGATTCAACCAACAATCTGTTCTACCTCCGTTGTTTGTTTACATCTTCAACCTCAAGACACGGTTTAGCTTTTACTCTTCTTATTCCTCTCACATGGTGACGCTTGTCAAGTGTTATTCAATCATTGGTTGAGTTTTTTAGTCCCGAAAATATTTCAACAATATCAAAGGCTCGAAACACATAATATATATTATTGATCTACAATGTATTGTTAAAATATACTCTCTGTTACATTTTTTATCCTTATAAATCGCAGATTAAAATTGTTTTATTGTCTTCAAGTTTTTAGGAAAACTTAAATCGTTAACATCTACCTTAAAGTAAAATTGAAACATATAGTTGACAAAAGTGCACTCAAACATGAAACGCACATACATAAGGCTTCAAATTTCAAAATATGAAGAGAAGTTTTAATTTCAAATATCAAAGTGGGATGTTACATTCACAATTTAAGTTAAAAATATACTAATTAGAACTAGAGAGCTTTGGAATATTGTTTATTTAAGTTTACAAAATTAAGTTACCTTATGGTTATTAAAATATAAATTACAATTAGAAAACGTAAACATCAAAAGTTTTTTTTTACAAAGTTTAAATATGCCCAATCGTTACTTGTTTAAAGGGGAAAAATATGTTATTTCCAAGAAATTATGCCAAAGTTATTTTATGTTTTGACTGTAAGAGAATTTTAATCTAAGTGAGTGTGTCATATGTGTGTGTTGCTAAGTGAGTCGGTGGCTCAGTCGGTAGCGTCGCGGACTTCGGGCCCAAGGCAGCGATGTCGTGGGTTCGGATCCTGGTCACTGCCGATAACATTTTATCAGTACAGTTCACCTTTGTACTGTACCGGCTCACTCCTTGCTTTGCTGTAAACGATCCACGCACGGGCGCTTAGTCTATGTGGACGGGCAAATGCAAGGTTAAAAGAGGCCGCCAACCTCTTTTAAAAAAAAAAAAAAATCTAAACTAGTATATTGCAAGTTAAAGCATTGTAGGAAAATGGTGTTACAGTATATATAGATACACATTTTTTCTAGTTTTTTTTTTCAATTAGTTATGTTTTTGTATTGGACAAAAATGCCCTCTTTAGATTTTTAAGTTATTCTTTGTCTGATGCTCGCAAGAGTTATTATTGTTTGTTTAGATTTTATCGATGTATTTTTGGGTTTAAAAACTAGTTTTGCACTCGATGAACTTGAGTTTTGATATTGTGCAAACAAGTGATAGTAACCTCACCACAGTGTCTTCCTAAAGGTGGACATACATGTTTCATAAAAGTATGTAAATCTATATTTTAATACTTGTACATATGGAAAATAAGCTCTGTAGCTTTGTAGTGTTAAAAAATCGTCGTTGAATTTGCAACTACAATAAAGATGTTTGAGTGAGAAGAGCTGTTTCTGTTTTCAATGTCTACGTTCAGGAGAATCCATAGAAATTGGAATGGTACAACTCAGAAATAAATGGCTCATTTACCTAAATTAAAAAAAGGAACGATCTGAGCTTTTTCCACAGAGTATTTTTTCCCTTCTATCAAAATAACTGACTAAATATCTTCTTCATTTTCTGACAAGTTCTACAGCAATATGGATAAATATACAAATTACTAACTTAAATGAAACAATAAATCCCTTATACAAAGCCGGAGTCAGTTGATACATCATTTGCCAGTTGCTTGAACTGTGGCAACATTGACTTAGAGAAGCTGATAGTCTGTATTAAACACAGCTGATCGTGATCAATGGCGTTTGATCAGCTGACAAAGCTTTACAATAATCCTGTTTGATCAATAGTTAATGCAGTTCAAGCAGCAGAAACCAAGTTTGCTTGAATTAAATAATAAACTTAAATAGTTTGTCGAAGAACTAAGCTCCATGCAAACACTGATATTGTTACCTTTTAGTTGGGTTATTATAATTTCGGTTTAAATATATGTAAATATGGGTTTATCTGTAAGGTTAGTACACAAAGTTTGAGCATTGGACATCATCACTACACATTTAAAACCATTAAAAATATGGGCCTACTAACCGATTTGATACTTGATCCAAAGATACTGCCTTACTGATAATTATAAAGCGAAAAGAAAAATAAAGGAATTTAGAAAACATTAATTTTTCTACCTTTGGATGTTTCTCTATTCATTGTTCGGCCAATTAGTAGAAAAGCTCTCAAACGTAAGTCCAATAAAAAATTAAAGAAATTAAATAGTTAACAGGCATTAAAAAGTTGATTGTAAATGGTCAAATTTTGATTGAGATTTAATTATTTTAATACAAATTTATGTTTGTCGTTTGGACGGTGCTATAGAACAACCAAACCAACCAACCAACCAACCAACCAAATAGAACGGTGCGTTTGGTTGGTACAAAGAACATTAATAATTGTTCTAAAGAGTTAAAAACATCTTTCAGTCCATATTCTTGTTTTAAAAGGTTTTTATTAGCTCGCTTTCTTGTCAGGTACAAATTTTACAAACAATTTTATACTAATTTTCCGATGAGCTAGAGACTTGAAACTTGAAACATACCTCACAATTGAATGGCAATGCAATATTATAACATTTTATTTTCATATTTCCCTTGGGCTACGCCCCATGGGCTTGTTCTTTTATACATGATCTATATGTGAGCTTGTTTATCTACGGACGGTAATCTTGTAGTCAGTTTAAACTGTGTTTGATTCAGAACAGCCAGACTGCATAGTTTTGCATTTTTTTTTGTTTCAGACTAACATAATCTAAAATAATTCATACATTGACAGTTCATAATATCACTTCTAAAGCATAGTTCATCGTTCGGATCGTTAAAGCTAGCAGAGCTATAGCAGAGGACTAAATACACCCATTAACTCTACAATGAGACGTCAAACTTTATATTGGGACATTTATCTAACTTTTCTTATCATAGTTTAACTTTGTTTTAGTCACGCAAAGTTTTGGCGTCTTAAATGCTTTATCAGATCAAAGTTGCCGCTAGAATCAACAGCTGTGCTTATTTATCTCAAAGTTTGCACTCTTAATCACCATCTTCTCGTTGGTCTTTCAGAAGTAGACGAACAAAATCCATAAATAAATAAATTAATTTACTCATGACACATTTCAGTTTAAATATAAATAAATCACATGAAGAACCGGAGCATAAAATGATTGATTAAAAAATAAGGAAACTTCCTTAAGTTAAGGTTAAAGCTCATAAAAAAATCTTTAATGATGTTAAGTCTTGCTTAGGAAATCAAAAACCGTGTATGTAAGTGTTGTTTTGTTAGTGTTTCACAAAATCTATCATGGTTTCTATCTTCATTGTTGAATTTTTTTTCTTTGTTATTGCTATTTATTCAGTCATAGCCGTTAATAAATTTAGTTTGATATAGCTTACTTACTGTGGGTAGACTTCCGTATCTGTTGGCACAATCAACCGAATGAAAATATCGATTATTCGAATGTTTCATTCGATATATTGTTTGGTTAGTTGGGTTAGGTTAATCTTACCTAACTAACCAAACGATATATCGAATAATCGATGAATCAATTGATATTTTCATTCGGTTGTTTGTGCCAACAGATATGGAAGTCTACCCCTTACTGTACACATTGAATTGAATTTCGTAGCCAGTGGACTATTTTAATGCAGGGTATATATGTCTAGGGACCTTAGCAGGTAGCGAATCATACTTTACATGATATAAATGTTATATTTTTTAACTAGAAATTGTAATCGCCCTAAAGTCGGGTTGGGTGTAATCAATTAAGAAAGAGAAGGTTGCAAAGCCATTTTTCTTTGGCTGAGTATCGACACAAGGCCGGAAGATTAATGGAGGCTCGATGAACCGTTCCTTTATTCATTTCATCCTTGTATCATATTATCCATTACAATATCGCCTGTAACCTTTAAATAAAATCATTATCTAAATACATAAAAGTTGTACATCTTAGTTAGCTAAGTAAAATATTGAAATAGACCTATATATTTCTTATTTTATTGTTCATTAAGAAATTATTTTAAAGCCATTATGAAATAAAAATATAATATAACACCAAACATAGTAAACAACACACAGACATAATTGAATAGTAAGTGGTGTTATTCCCCAGGTGTTCCACTTGTTATCATAACTGTTCCACTTAACACTGGCTTTATTTATGATAGAAACCACTTACATATTAAGTGTAAACCATAAATTGTTGTGTGTGAGATCTGACAAGTAATGTAATATTACTACTTTATTATTCATAAAATTATAATTGCAGTAAAATTTAATATTAATTGTTCTGAAAACGTTTTTCACATTTTGAAAACGTTTTAAATATTTATTGGGTAATCACTATCACTATGAGAGAATTTTAAGTCATAGTACAGAAAACTTTGTCACTATGGGAATTCCTAAGTATTGTATGGAAAAGTAATCGTATTTACCCGAAGAAGTAGCTAAATTGTATTGTGTTGGGTGATAGATCATTGTTGATTCAAATTCCGACGCTCAAGTCTAATAGTTTCACTATCATATAACTTAAAATGCCATTGGCTTAGGCCACGACGTGGGCCCAAACCTTTGGGTACTTTAGGAATCTTTAGGTAACTTTAGGTAACTGCAAAAATAAGTAGGATGTAGCTGACAGGTAGTTATGGTTACAAACTTGATAGGAAAGATAACAATTAATTAAGGGGAATGAATTTTTCATTTGCAAGGCCAATTCAAGTAGCCAAACTATATTATGTACATCCAATAGTTCAAAGTATGTTAACTCTAAGCCAGAACCAATGCAATAAACCATGCGGTCCACCGAGTAGGGTCGAATTAGCAAAACGAGGGAAAACGTAATTTAACATTCCTAACAAATACCCTTCCCTCAACCACTCCAAAGGTTCGGCTTTGAATTTCCCAAGCTCGTGTTTTATGCATTTGGTGAATTTGTACCTATAGTTTACTATAGATTGTGATGAAAATCAATTTTAACACTTTTTACCCTACATATACCTTTTACTAGAGTTTTTTTTACTACCTTTTACAGTGGATTATATCACCTTAGTTTTATTTTTAGCTTACACCAAGAAGACTGTGAGCACTAAATTATTATGCATTACATGGGTAAATACGGACATAAAATATAATCAAAATAGCATGTAAGTATATATGGGAATATTCTAGGACTTAATAGACTGGCCAAAACAGCATCAAAAGATTATCCAAGCATAAATACGTCATAGCCTTTTATAAAGCAGTGTATAATATTAGTTCGCCTAAAGCAAAAAGTCTCGGGGAATGTAAAAAGAAATACTACATACGATGGGTTGACAAATGTACTATTAAAATGTTTTAAGCATAAAAAACGCTATAAATGCAACAGGGTTTAAAAAGTGACAACCTAAGCATATAGGTGTCCTAATTAAATCCCTGTCACATGTACTCGTAGGTTCTACATTCTTAACTATGTCAATATCACAGAGAAGCTGCATGTCAGTTGAGACGTGTGCTAATGTACTGTCAGACGTGATGCTGATGATGCTCTATACTCTGTGTAGCCTCTGGTAATGAAGGCACTACTCGGTGTCACTACTCACATCCCTGTAACATGTAGGTTTTACAGTTATAACGATGACAATATCACAGAGAAGCTGCATGTCAGTTGAGATGTGTGCTAATGTACTGTCAGACGTGATGCTGATGATGCTCTATACTCTGTGTCGCCTCTGGTAATGAAGGCACTACTCGGTGTGTCACTACTCACATCCCTGTAACATGTAGGTTCTACATTCATAACGATATCAATATCACAGAGAAGCTGCATGTCAGTTGAGACGTGTGCTAATGTACTGTCAGACGTGATGCTGATGATGCTCTATACTCTGTGTAGCCTCTGGTAATGAAGGTAATACTCGGTGTGTCACTACTCACATCCCTGTAACATGTAGGTTCTACATTCATAACTATGTCAATATCACAGAGAAGCTGCATGTCAGTTGAGACGTGTGCTAATGTACTGTCAGACATGATGCTGATGATGCTCTATACTCTGTGTCGCCTCTGGTAATGAAGGCACTACTCGGTGTGTCACTACTCAAATCCCTGTTACATGTAGGTTCTACATTCATAACTATGTCAATATCACAGAGAAGCTGCATGTCATCTGAGACGTGTGCTAATGTACTGTCAGACATGATGCTGATGATGCTCTATACTCTGTGTAGCCTCTGGTAATGAAGGCACTACTCGGTGTGTCACTACTCACATCCCTGTAACATGGAGGTTCTACAGTTATAACTATGTCAATATCACAGAGAAGCTGCATGTCAGTTGAGACGTGTGCTAATGTACTGTCAGTCGTGATGCTGATGATGCTCTATACTCTGTGTAGCCTCTGGTAATGAAGGCACTACTCGGTGTGTCACTACTCACATCCCTGTAACATGGAGGTTCTACAGTTATAACTATGTCAATATCACAGAGAAGCTGCATGTCAGTTGAGACGTGTGCTAATGTACTGTCAGACATGATGCTGATGATGCTCTATACTCTGTGTCGCCTCTGGTAATGAAGGCACTACTCGGTGTGTCACTACTCACATCCCTGTAACATGTAGGTTCTACATTCATAACTATGTCAATATCACAGAGAAGCTGCATGTCATCTGAGACGTGTGCTAATGTACTGTCAGACGTGATGCTGATGATGCTCTATACTCTGTGTCGCCTCTGGTAATGAAGGCACTACTCGGTGTGTCACTACTCACATCCCTGTAACATGTAGGTTCTACATTCATAACTATGTCAATATCACAGAGAAGCTGCATGTCATCTGAGACGTGTGCTAATGTACTGTCAGTCGTGATGCTGATGATGCTCTATACTCTGTGTAGCCTCTGGTAATGAAGGCACTACTCGGTGTGTCACTACTCACATCCCTGTAACATGGAGGTTCTACAGTTATAACTATGTCAATATCACAGAGAAGCTGCATGTCAGTTGAGACGTGTGCTAATGTACTGTCAGACGTGATGCTGATGATGCTCTATACTCTGTGTAGCCTCTGGTAATGAAGGTACTACTCGGTGTGTCACTACTCACATCCCTGTAACATGTAGGTTCTACATTCATAACTATGTCAATATCACAGAGAAGCTGCATGTCATCTGAGACGTGTGCTAATGTACTGTCAGACATGATGCTGATGATGCTCTATACTCTGTGTAGCCTCTGGTAATGAAGGTACTACTCGGTGTGTCACTACTCACATCCCTGTAACATGTAGGTTCTACATTCATAACTATGTCAATATCACAGAGAAGCTGCATGTCAGTTGAGACGTGTGCTAATGTACTGTCAGTCGTGATGCTGATGATGCTCTATACTCTGTGTAGCCTCTGGTAATGAAGGCACTACTCGGTGTGTCACTACTCAAATCCCTGTTACATGTAGGTTCTACATTCATAACTATGTCAATATCACAGAGAAGCTGCATGTCAGTTAAGACGTGTGCTAATGTACTGTCAGACGTGATGCTGATGATGCTCTATACTCTGTGTAGCCTCTGGTAATGAAGGCACTACTCGGTGTGTCACTACTCAAATCCCTGTTACATGTAGGTTCTACATTCATAACTATGTCAATATCACAGAGAAGCTGCATGTCAGTTAAGACGTGTGCTAATGTACTGTCAGACGTGATGCTGATGATGCTCTATACTCTGTGTAGCCTCTGGTAATGAAGGTACTACTCGGGGTGTCACTACTCACATCCCTGTAACATGTAGGTTCTACATTCATAACTATGTCAATATCACAGAGAAGCTGCATGTCAGTTGAGACGTGTGCTAATGTACTGTCAGACGTGATGCTGATGATGCTCTATACTCTGTGTAGCCTCTGGTAATGAAGGCACTACTCGGTGTGTCACTACTCACATCCCTGTAACATGTAGGTTCTACATTCATAACTATGTCAATATCACAGAGAAGCTGCATGTCAGTTGAGACGTGTGCTAATGTACTGTCAGACGTGATGCTGATGATGCTCTATACTCTGTGTAGCCTCTGGTAATGAAGGCACTACTCGGTGTGTCACTACTCAAATCCCTGTTACATGTAGGTTCTACATTCATAACGATGCCAATATCACAGAGAAGCTGCATGTATTGGCAGGGTATAGCTTTTGATGATCCTACAATAAAAGTAGGTTTTATCAATATTTTGATGTATTAACAAGTTAAATAAAAGTTGATGTTTAATGAACAAAAGTTTTAAATAGCTCATTCTCGAAATAATGTCTACAATTGTAACTAGATAGCATTAAACACAAATTGAACACACTCAAGTGAAACACATTTGGATTACAACGTGTTATTTATGCAGCTGAATAAGACACAGATAACAAAGTCAGAGACTTGAGAAGTGTTACTTTATCTGCCGTGTGTCGCAGTTCGACAGAGGATCTCACATAGAGGAATTACCTTGTTGAGAATCAGCGCAAAGAGGATTCTCTGGAGTTTACTTTGACATTTAAATTTCTTGTAGCATCACATTGATGTTAAATGAAATTATTAAGCTTAAATATATTTTAAGCTGTTGCCAATTTTCCTTTGGTTTAGACGCTTTTTTATGGTTAATCCATTGCGTTTTGTGTCATATTATTTTATTAAAATTAGTTAATTTCATATCACATGTTTTGTATTTATTCTTGTGGGAAACTAAATGATTGCTTTAGTTCCTCACTTAGGTGCAAGATTGATTTAATATTTCTATGTATACTTAGCCCGTCATATCCCCACTTTCATAATATCCTCTTTTCCCCTTTTTCCCTCTTTTTTATATCCACTTGTACTTTTAATCAAAATCTCTTACATTCCAAAGGTATTCTTCCTGCTTGTCTATTTGTTATCATTCTCTCCAATGCTGATTCCTTTGTCCACCTATTTACATCTCCTACCCATCTAAGATGTTTCCAGTTTTCCTTCTGATACTAGCTATATCTAATTCACTAAATGTTTTTCTTGATCCTCAATTTTAATCTCTGTGTTCTTATGTTCCTGTTTTTCATACTATTTCCCAGTATTTTGTTTTCTAAATATTAACCGTTTCTGTTTTCCTACTATTTTCACTCAATGTCCAAAACCTCCAATTCAGAACAAAAACAACATGTCTTAAATATTTTTCTAAATTTGTTCTATTGTTTTCCTTCAAAAGATTTTGATAATCAAAATTTTTCGTAAAACATAATATTACTTAATTTCTATTATATTAGTTAAAAATTTATGCATACATTTTTTCATCCATTTTAACTTATAATTATTTCAATTTTGTATTATATTACGAGTTAACCTCACCAGCTCTCTATATTGTGTTACATTTTATGTTTGAATATTTAGTTTTCACATTGACAAACCTTTAGCACTTTAGTATATATATTTTATTCATAAAAAAATCTATATAAAGGCTAATTTATTTATAAAACGTGCAAGAAAGAATTGTTACACAAATTTCCTTTCTCTTTTGTGTGTATTTCGACATCAGCAATTTTCCAAGGCTATTTGCAACGAATCAACACAATAACTCCAAAACAATCCAATTACATGCTTTATCCTTGGTAATTTATGCTACGACCAAACCGTCCTTGTCAAGACAATGGACAATGTCACAGCTATAACTGAGCAGTAACTGTTGACAGTAACACAATCAATTGTAGGATGTGCATCTGTAAGTCAATTATCACTTGACATGTTGTCTGGACATTGAGATCGATTCATACATCTTAATGCGGTGTTTTCAATCTTGTGTGACTATTTAACATATTTAACAACGGATTAAGAATGGAATGTAATAGTGACATTGTGTTAAAATGTGTTTTAAACTGATATTTTCTTCTTCTTAACCTAAACCCAATCAAACATTTTTAACCGGATAAGGCCTGTTTAAAGCAAATAAGATTAAATCTATTTAATACAATTTTTTATTTTAATCATTTTCACTAAATGTTTTTTTTTACTTTAGTGTTTTCTGTTTGAAGTCGACGCCCATATAAATCTAACCAAAAATACATTTTTGATGCATGATAAAAAGAATGTAAAAAAATGTCCATACTTAATTTTTTTTGTAAATAAACAATTGTATTAAAGAGCTAGAAATGTTTGCTATAAAAAAGTGAAAATGTATGCCCTTTACTGTATTTGGAAGTAATTTCTAAAATTTCATGAAGTCAATAGAACTGTTAAATGAAATTATGGACTAGTTACAAAAATTGTTTCAGCATTTTCATTACTTTCATCGATTAGTTTTAAAAAGACTTCCCAATTTTTTTAAGGGGTTAATGGGTTCCCTTCAAGCTCAAGTAATCAAATATGATATTACTTATCATAAAGATTTTTTGAATAATAAACACTAATAATTTAAGTTGAACGAGGTTCACGTTTTTACTTTTCCACAATTAATACACCTATCTTAACATTATACATATTTTATTGTTTTTAATTAAAAATTGTATTAAGTTAGTTGGTGTTTAAATACCTTAGTAAAAACTGCAACAGAAATATTAATAAAAGGATACTATTTAATTTATACTATTTTAATTTAATTTTCTATTCCATCTGAGAAGGGCTTCAAAATGAAATAAAGAAGGAAAAGCTGACTAAAGACCTTATGAAGCACCTGAAAGCAATACCTTCTCATTTTTGACGTTTCTTCTATATTCAATTTGCGTACGTTTTTATAAATGATATTCGACTTTCATGAAAATAAAAATGCTCTTCTTATAAATAAATCATAAAATGGTGTGTCTAAAATTAAATTGTTCTTTTTAATATAAAACTTCTTTTGTGTATCAAAAATCTTTAAAGTACTAATAGACTATAAGATGCACTAAATGTTATTGTGTAACAAATTTAATAGTAGACTATAAATTACAGAGTTTAAATTAAAATTTGTTTAACAACTATTGGAACCCTTTTACTATGCTGACAAGAACCTTTTACCTGCAAATCTTGACAATATACAGTAATAGTTGCTATAACCGAACTTTGTGTTGAGGTAAAAATTCATAAGAAAATTAAGTAGTGTGTTTCTTCAAATCTACTGTATAAAATAGTAACATGTCCATTATTTATTTTAGAAGGAATCTCTCAAGTGTATCCCTAAGTTTTGTAAAATTATCCTTCTTTCAATTCTGGTGAGAGGAGCTTAAACCAGCCTATGGCGAGCCGAATTATAACCGTCTATGATCTAAATACAGGGTGAGTCAGTGAAACGGGCTATTTTCTTATAACGTTAGTGAGTAGAGGGTAAGAAGGAAAGGGGCCGAGTAAGTTACCCTGCGTTCCCAACCTCTGGAAGTTTAGTTGCCATACAGCTTTAGACCGGACCACAGCGGGGTTTTGCCGTCAAGGCATTTTATCAAAACAGTGAAAGTTCTGTGCGTACACCACATCGGGCCTTGCGCATTAGTTTTGGTCTGCCCTCTCAAGTTCCATCGAGACATGCAATTCAGGGCTGAAACTTGGAAGAAACGGGACAAACCACAAAAAGAAGAGGTGGGAGTACCAGAACTGTGCGGACACCCGAAACATTTGAATCAGTTAAACGATTGCCAGAAGTCCCTGTGGATCTGGCCAACGGCTTGGCAAAGCACTTGGACTTTCCGCGCCAACAGTGAGGCGAATTTTGCATTAAGATCTTAACATGCATCCGTACAAAATAAAGGTTGTGCAAGCCTAGAATATGGGTGATTTTTGATCTTGCATTACTTTTTGTGCTAATTCACAGCCTATAGATGAGCGATGAGGCTCATTTCCTCTTAACGGGATGTCAATAAGCAAATTTTTGATATTGGTCGGTCCACAAGCACTTCATGAATGGCCAGTTCACTCTAATAAAGCTACGGTTTGGTGTGCCGTTTCTTCCCTTGACATGAAATGGGGATATTGCCTGGCCCCCTTGATCCTCTGACCTCAGCTCCTGTTTTTTTTTTTTTTTTTTTTTTGTGGCTTGACTAAAAGTTTAAGGAGTTGACTCTGATATTATTTTCAAGACTTGATGCTTGTTTTGTTGGTTCAACACAAACTTCCACTCATTTACTACGTTTTTTAATGAATAAATCGATCGTATGATGTTTGACCTTTTTTTAATACTTACCGAAAAATGGCCCGTTTCACTGACTCACCCTGTACTTTGAATTTATAGTATACCTAGGACAGTCTCTATTCCTCGTTTATTGTTAGTTTTTTCAAAATTTCAGCCCAACCAATCCAGTAGTCACATGATGCATTTTCAGATTTATGAAGTTATAAATTACAGTGTTTCATAAATTATAATGACACATAGCATTTGTAGTATGCCAAAATGTCAATGATTTCTTGAATTTTCCCATTCAGTCACTGGTAATTATTAATAGGCTTCTGCCAACAATCTATTGAAGGCAGACTTCAAGATTATAAGAGATATGGTCACCAAGAGCGCCGCCGAGGATTATAAATAAGCCTCAGCTGTTCTCTGTCGATTTAACCAGCTGGAAATTCCATTTTCCTTACTTAGCGACCAAAAACTTGTTAAGTGTCCTTTATTATCGTAAAAGAAAATGGCTTTGATTAGGACAAAACTACATAAACTTTTGAATGGATATTGTGATATATTACACGTTAATTATGCCAACTCGTATTCTATTATAAACAATAAATCTAATAAAACTTGTGTAACTTTTTTGCAATATACAAATTATACCTCTCAATTGTACATCAATGTTCAAACGTATTGTATATAAGTGAACCGCTACAGACCATAAAAAGGCCTTTGCCTAATATATTAATTAAATGTATTTTACTTGTTACTCTGATTGTATTAGGTAGCATAATATAAGATACATAAAAATTAAAAGTCTTTTTTAACATGTTTTCCATAAACTTAAAATAATGAAAGAATTTCTCTTGAAACTCCATTTTCATAATTATTATGCCGTAATTAATGTAAAATATTAATTACTGAATTTACATTTTTATTGAGTAAGGAATTTATAATAGCCTCTCATACCATACTTTCACAAAAGCAAACGTGACAACTTTCTCTATAAACACACTAATAATACAGTTAAATTTATACAATTAATAACACTGAAAAAACTGATTTTTAAAAACAATAAAAACCTGCTATGTCCAGAACTAGTAGTTCCCAAACATCAATGTATTATTTACAAATAGGCCTACAAAAAACCGATAACGTAAATAGTAACTCAAGTCAAAAACTTTTTTTCGTATTCCAATGGCAACTGTTAACCAAAGCCTATTTTACCAGTTTTAGCTTATGATTTGGATGAGATGATAATCCCAGTTGACAACTCAGACACAGTTTTCGACTCATGAACCAGTAAATATTATTACAGCTGACGACTCGGTCAGTAGTGAATTTGGCAAGGGTTCAAGTTGATATTTTTAGACAAAAACAAGTCCCCAATCGTCAAAGAACTCCGTGAAACACTCACAAAGGTGACTCTCATTGACAGATTTAACTGTAAAAACAATGTTTAAATATTTACTCATAGTATTGTCTTGCCTTTGAATTATTAAGAATTGTCTTTGAAAACCATTTGAGTACTGCAGCAATGCAAATAGGGAAGAAATATAGTTATCACTTAACCTTATCAGTATTGCCACATTATCACAGCTGGCAATATATCACTTAGGCTTAATCAGTGTTGCCACAACATCACAGCTGAGGAACGAACAGTTTATCACGTAAGCCCTGATAATCAGTAAAGCAGGAGGAGCGGAAATT
The DNA here is from genome assembly GCF_028750875.1 of Macrosteles quadrilineatus. NCBI lineage: Eukaryota > Metazoa > Arthropoda > Insecta > Hemiptera > Cicadellidae > Macrosteles > Macrosteles quadrilineatus. The sequence goes on from NW_026542594.1 coordinate 195,882,007, forward strand.
TGGGAGCGGAACCGTCAAATCGATCCAGCGATGCCGCCTTGATATTGTAGCGCTCTGGGTAATTAACTAGCTTCGTTTAAATTTCCCATTTACCAAATCAAAGTTCACTGAAGAAACCGAGAATTGCATTGAAAGGTCTGATATCATTGTTATTTTGGTTTTGGCAGATTTCATAGAGAAAGAGCTATAATCGTAGATGTCGTGGTAAGACCTGGACCCGGGACCAATTTACTTTTTCGTTATAATGTTCTCGGAGGCCAAAAACACCATTTGTTCAAATTCGTATTATTATACAGGATATAAAAAAGTTCCGGGAGCATTAAATATTTCAAAATAATGTATATGTTACACTCAATCTCCGAATTCGGACAATGTCCGAAATTTCTACCCACTCCGCGATGTGGATAGTGTGAAATACCCACGTCGCGGAGTGAGCATTTTATTCGGTCATTGGCCGAAGTAAAATGCCCAGACCGCGTTGTGGGTAAATTGATTTACTCAAATGCCGAAGTCATTACGTTCTTCGGCGATTGAGCAAATCTTAAATACCCACAACGCGAAGTGTGCAAGAGGGATTGCCCACGTCGGGTTGTGGGTATTTCTAGTTTGTGCAAACGCCGAATTTACGTTTAGACATGGCACCCCCATCATTTGCACTATCTGCGATTAGGATGGACGGATCTGCACCTGCATTGTGTTTTCATTACCGTTTATGTTTTTTGTTTAGGTTGTCCTGTAGTGATACGCACGTGATCAAGTTAATATACGTTCAATGATTACCTCTTTAGATATTGTTTTGGCCTGTCGAACGAGCCAATAAAGACGACAGAGGCCAATGTGGACGGGCAAAAAAGAGGTTAAAAGAGGTCGACAACCTCTTTAAAAAAACAAAGTTTTATTAGATGTGTTTGTAAGAAGAACTTTTTGAGTAAATCATGTCAATGTATTACCGTAAGTAAAACGTAAAATGCAATTCTAAATTCCATGGCAGCACCATCTTGTGCCAATAACTAAAAGAAAGATTTAACAAGAACTGTGTGATAATCGGCGTTTTAAGGCTACTCCAAATTTTGTAAAGTGGAAAAACATAATTTCAATGTATGTGTAATGGACCTTTTTATATTTGTTCCTATTCGGTATTTTGCTGTTTTCTGGTATTTTATAAAATGCTATTTATACATTAAATAATTATAAACACAAACATAAATTTTATTTATTTTACCTAGTGATTGTGGATTTCATGTAGATTTATGGGTATACGGTGGTTGATAGAATACTAGTCGGCGTTTGCGCAAACTAGAAATACCCACTAACCGACGTGGGCAATCACTTTTGCTCACTTCGCGTTGTGGGTATTTTGAATTTGCTCAATCGCCGAAGAAGGTTTTGACTTCGGCGTTTGAGTAAATCAGTTTACCCACAACGCGGTCTGGGCATTTCGTTTCGGCCAATGTCCGAAATAAAATGCTCACTCCGCGACGTGGGTATTTCACACTGTCCACATCGCGGAGTGGGTAGAAATTTCGGACATTGTCCGAATTCGGAGATTGAGTGTAACATATATACACAGTTAACCTATTAACACAGGATGCCACACAAAGAGAATTTTATTTTGATAACAATATCGAGTCAAATCAATATAGTTATCCAATGAGAGTATGTACTGTGGCTGAGTCAATAGAAACAGTCCAGTAAAACTACGAGCAAATACCAATAGTAAACAATTACGCAATATTGACTGATTATAAGTTAATTAGCATTATAGCAGAGAATGTACTAATCATTTACAATAGAAAACGGTTTGTCCTAAGCGTTAACGCTCTTATATCAATATTAAGTGATTAAAATAATATTTTTTATCAAGAAGACTGTTCCACATTTAGCTCTGGCCTACCCACAAAAGATATTTTTCTTCCCAAAAGGACAATACACAAATTTAACTTACAAAATTTTTGTTACACCCATATCTCTAAATTTTCAATAGTTTTTTAATTACATTTTTATTAGAACTCATAGTGTTTGAGAACATTTTAAATTAAATCTTTTATAAATGGATTCAAGCGCCAGCTGCACTCGACAGATCTCGGAGTTGAATGTTTCAGACAGACGGTTTTGTGCCTAAGGTAGTCTGTTAAAAGATTATTAATCGTTAGCTACTTTCACTAAAAACGATTACTAAACATTTTAGCCATTAATAAATTGAAAATTTTGTATACCTTTTATCATATTTATAAACTATTTCATTGATTTTATTTATTATATGCATCCTATTAATGTAATTTTTTATCTAATTCATTGGATGGATGTTTGTAGTAAAAATATAAACCTAAAACCGTTTTGCTAAGCAATTTTCAATCTTATCACATACTGAAAACAAGTCACGAAGTAAATCAATTTATTATACAGATACTTTTAAAGTTTTAAATAAATTGTTCAATTTAAAAATATCTATAATGACAACGCTTCTCTTATGTTTACAAAACGTTTGAAACGAAACAAAGTTTTTTTGCTCCAGGTTCATAGGGAAAATGTTCTTTATTTACATAAAAAAAAGTTGATTCGTAAATAAATGAAATAGTACGGCAACATTTAAAACTGTATATAGAAGATGTCATAACGGCACCTGTTTGCGTAAATTTGGATGGTATATTATTAAATAGATCTGCCTTACTAAGCTAACTAACCTTTACCTTTTAATTATGATTTTATATTATGTTTCAATGTTATAAGGATATATAATTAATTATATTTCAATATTCATCAATATTATGTGTAGTGTACCTTATAATACCCTAACTAACCTTAGTAAAATAACCTTAACCTAACTAAGGTTAACCTTAGTAACCGAACTAGCCTTAACCTTGGCGAAATAACTTTAACCTTACTAACCTAAATAACCTTAACATTAGTTTAAAACCGGAATTAATCAAACGGATTAATCAAAGTGATATCGATCTCACTTCGGTCACCATACACGTGACACATGTCAGGGTCAATTCATCAGCAAAAACTCCCGTGATCAAATCGTTTAACGATAACTGACATGACCCTACCTAATTGCCACCTAGATTCTACCTTGTCATAACTAATTGCCACCTAGATTCTACCTTGTCATAACTAATTGCCACCTAGATTCTACCTGATCATACCTATTTACTATCTATATTCTACCTGTTCCTACCCAATGCTACCTAGATTCTACCTAATCCTACCTAATTGCTACCTGATCCTACCTAATTGCTATCTAAATCGTACCTGATACTACCTATTTGCTGTCTTTATTTTACCTGATCCTACCTAATTGCTATCTATATTCTACCTGATCCTACCTAATTAATACCTATTCTTATCTAATTGCTACCAAGATCCTACCTGATCCTACCTAATTGCTATCTAGATCGTACCTGACCCTACCTAATCACTGACCAAACAAAGGAGGTTGTTGAAATATCAATGTTGATTTATTTAAGTTTGTTTTACGGACAAGCTATTTCAGTTGATTACAACGGTGTATAAAAGAGATTTAAATATGAACAATTAATTTATTATCAATCGCTTGATACATCTTCATGATCCGAATAGTAAAATTTAAATTGCACTATATAAAACAGTTGACCGAATGTAAGGTAGTGTCTTTTGTCGAATAAACTAGGAGAAGGAAAACTAATCAACGGATTCCATAATAGAGCCCTTATTTTCTTGTCCTATGGGGGTTTTCTTTGCATTACCGTTACAATTATTCTAATTGTTTTAGTTTCCTAATTTAATAAATTCGTGTAACCATACAAAAATTTCTCGCTAAAACATAGTTAACCATGTAAATATATTCGAATTATTTATCACTTGTGTAAAAGTTAGTTTTGTTTTTATAATGAATCTTGTTGTGTATTTGTCGCTGCTATAGATTAAACTCATTTTAAACAAAATACTATGTTAACGCTATTATTGGGTATATTGTGTTCAATATACACTGTAGCACATTTTAGTTTATGTTACAGTAAATATAGTTAACATTTGACTTGTACTCAAATAAAGGGAAAATTACTAGTACATAAACATTGTTCAAAATACATCTACAAGCATCTATTTTTAAGTCAAAGTTTTACCAACAACACGTGCGATTTCAGAAGATAATTTAAAGACCAACTCCTAATTTACATGTAAAGTAACAAAGCTGTGTACCGTCCAATAGGCTCATCTGGTTTTCCATCCTGAGTGTTTGCAGAGTACTTCAGCTTTGTGAAACATGGTTTAGCTTCTATCCTTCACAATCAACAAGTAAAATGAGTCAACGTTGCTAATCTGTACAGCAAAAAATATTTAAAACAGTTTAAAAACTGTTTTATACCAATTAACTTCTCAGATAGAAGACTTTTCGACTTTACAATAAATTAATGTGCTGGTGAAATTTCCTTCTAATAAAAGAAAAGTTAGAGTAAGTGTGTTTATACTACTAAAATTCCAATTTACCATAATTTGTCTATGCTAAATTAAAAAAAATATTTTGTAATACATTTTAAAGTGCATTGGGCGTCAAACTAAGGGGATTACTGTAAGAAAAACTGTAGATTGACATGTATTAGATAAAGATTCAATGGATTGTATAGGTTTCAAAAAAATGCAAGAAGCCAAATTTTAGTATTAGATAATATTTTGAAGATTTTAAGCTTTCTTTCTATGACCTTTCTTTATTTTTATCCAATTCTCATTGAGATATTTTGATTTATTTATTTTGATTTATTTCGTCTGAATGTAAACTTCACCTACAAACTTTACCTACAACACAGGATAAGATTAATTTTATTTTTGTTTAAATTATTCACTTCTTGCATTGTTGATAGTACTTATACGCTTAGTAAATCAATGAATTCTTATGAAGTCAATTAGGCATTGGGTAAAGTATTAAATGTATTAGAATACTCTGTTGAATGAATATTGTCCTATGAATACACTAGGGACTTTGGTCCGGCTTGGTTTGTAAACCTCAGGGATTGTGTTTGTGGTTAAATATTGACCCACTGACCTCTGTCTGTCTCAAACAAACCCTTCTTGGATGTAACTCTTTTATTTTTTATAGTATATTTTTATTTTAGAACTGCGCTAGCGATTGCTATAATATTTAATTAATACTCTAATAATTGTGCTAATTATTCACTAAATATCCATTAATTATAATATGATTTTGGCAACCCTTTTTACTATCTAATATAGCATTAGGAAAGCATTTATATTATACTGTACATTACTTTACATTACTGTTGATATTTTTGTAATTTTTATAATACTTTGTAACAGTTTCCTGTTCTAGGTTTGTAGGTAATTAAAAATTTATATATATTCCTGATCTATGAGACTGTTTTAAATTAACTCATATTAGATCTTCTGATTTTTCTGTCATGATATTGTTTTGTTTGGTTCCCAGTTAAAAAAGATAGAGGTTTTTTTTATTGAAACAAGAGGTCGTCCAGTGGTCAAAAACTCGACCAAAAATATGTAATGTACAGACTTCTCAATTTCCACCCCACAATGTAAATAAAAAATGTGATTGGAATTTATTTCATTTGTTTGTTTTGATTTTCTGTTTATATTTCGTTGTAATTTCTTCACCAGCATGGCAACCCATAAGACCAATGTTAATTTTTTTCAAATTGAAACCTCATCTTTGTGCTTATTTTTTAGCCTATTTAAATTTATAAAGGTATTCTGCACATCTACAGGAAAATATCTTTCTAGCAGCATGCGTAGGTTTCCCCTGCTATGAACACAAGCTGAGAAAAAATGTTTTAAAGAAACATGCTTGCCTATTAATATATAGATACGTGTATTTGTAAATAAATTAGTTTAAAATTGTTTTTAATGTAAATCAAATAGGTCTTATTATCAAATGTATTGGTTATTATCAACTGTTAATCAAATGTAATGAGTTTAGAAGGAGTGTAATAACAGATGTTTATTCATGTGCATGTATTAGAAATATTTTGAATGTGACATTAAAACTAACCACGTAAAAATTAAGATACTTTAAAAATAAGTATACGTGCTTGTAGCATACACTGTATACGTAACTAAAATTAAACATAACAACTCCAAAATTTCCAAAATTTCAATTTCTGAATACGATTTTCTACCGGTGGACTTTAAAACTATTAATTAATGATGACACTATTAAACCTCTAATCTAGTAATTTTAACATTATGGATTATATAACACAGAAGAACAAAATATTTAAATATTTGAAGTATGCTCAGTTATAAGAACAATTAAATAATACCAGTTTACCTTTTGGTCGACAGGTCCTTGAAGTTAGCGATTACGAAGCTCAATGTACATTTTACCCTTTGTCCACATAATCACCACATCTTCAGGACCATAGTTCATACATTTACCTAAGAATAACATGATTAAATCAGTTTTTTTTTAGAAAAATATATTTTTATATTTGTAAATTACTAATTGCAAAAAAAATATTAATTGTACTCTAGTAACTTAAGATAGCCCTAAATAGCCTAATTGGATCATACTCAGAACATTTGTACACAAAATAAAATATATACAAATCAATAGACTGCAGTTAGTTAACCTAATTTATTGAAACCTTAACATATTAAAAGTAGTAAAAATATTTTCTTATGGATGCTGGCAGCAACATTATTAGCTTTTTACAAATATCAATTTAATTAAAATCGATGAACTGATTTTAATTGAATTAAAATGTAGGTCAACGGCTGTATAATTATCTCCCTCGTGTATTTTGGCCTGAGTTCCCAAATTATATCTGTCACACGTGAAGAATGGCGAACATAAACATAAATTATTGAGGCCGTAAAAATATTTAACGAAGCAAACCTTTTGGTAGGATACATTGCTCTGTGGACTCCAACGACTGTTTTCTAAATGTTTTATTAAATTTAGTGCTCCTATAAATTTGCATACATTTACTATATTTACTTGAGTTATTTGCTAGGTTAGTAATTTGATTCAATTAACACTGGATTTAAAAATATATCAATGAAAAATAATTTGTTTTCACATAGCTGTCTAGCCTCTACATTACTGTATTATATTCCAAATATATAATATATATTTTATTAAATATATATATATATACTTCTATTAAAAGTAGATGGTTTACAATATCTGCATATAGTAATCCTTGTTTCTGTAATGTCAACTAGGTTCTGGAGTCAAAACTTACCTTTAGCCCGACCATGTTCAATTTTGTCAATGTCCCTTCGTTTATTTAGTTTTGTTTTTTTCAGCATAAGATTTACCGCCATTACCAGCCATAATTATTTCATCCTTCAATGATTTATTTGGAATGAGAATCATAAACTTCAAACAATGTTAAACTATTGAAAATATTAAATAATTTAATTTTACAAAAAGGCATATGCCTGCTGGCTTGGTCAAACTGGAAGCTAATTTAAACCTTGGCCAGTATTTCTGTCAGTACAACAGAGCTGCCATATATAGAAAACTCAAATTTGATTGCCAAGTTTTTATAATATTTTGATTAATAAGGAGGTGGTGATGCATTAATTTCGATTCTATCATCTAGACGGTTGAGATTTATTTTTATTTCAATGTTTAATATATTTTATTTTGCATACAACAATTAAAGCATGTTTAAAGGTCGTTATCATAAAAGTTGAAGGATGAATAATCCTTAAGGCTACTCTGGGCACAGGTTTTTTTTCCTTTTAACAAAATGTTTATTTTCTTACACAAATATGTTTAGCTTGATTAGAAACTTTTTTCTTTTCTGCCACAACACGTAAAATTATAATTTTTTGAATGGAAACAAAATGGTCTATTTGCTAAGTTATATTTTTTTTATTGATTTGTACGATTAATTAGTCTACGTTAAAAAAGTCTACGATTTTAGGCCGTATAAAGCATTGAAGTATACATAGAAAGGTTAGAGGAACTAGTTAGCTAACTATCGATAAAACAGGAGCTGTGGCTTCAGTTGTAATTTAACGTCGTGGCCATCCATCTCTCTAGATAACTTTTGATCCCTAACATTAGGTGGTTATAACTTACTTGTCCATTCTACATTGATGGAAGATTTTTCTGATAATTTAAATCAGGCAAAATTATGCACTCTAATACGTTGTAAAAACCAACCAAAAACAAAAGTTATCATTTATAATGTAAAAGATATAACACCATACAACCAAAACTCAATAGTAATTGTTATTCAGAAGATTTGGTTATACTAAAAAATTAAATTTGTAATCACAGCACAGATGATAACATTAGTGTTTAAGTAAATAAAATATATAATTGTTATTAATATTACGGAAAGTAAATGAAAGATACGTCTTCTAACACTTAAAGCATATATTTAAGCTTATACTGTTACTCACAAGACGTTAAATATACAAAAAAGTTATTATTATAAAGACACGAAATTTCAATTTCATATTTTAAACTAGTGTTTTTTTTTACTTAGTTTATAAAATAGTTTAATTATTTCAATAAATAGCTTTAATGTATAGTGAGGTTATTGGAAATATCAATACATTCCATACATTATATACAAGACTTACCTTTGATGTCAAACAACCTGATATGACGTATTGATTGGGTTAACTATGTGGACTATTGATAAACAACAAAGCAATTAAAATAGTTCCCATAAATTTGCATACTAACTCTTTTAATTGTGTTAAATAGCTTGACTGAATAGCGGTTCAAAGATTTTTAAATATAGATATATTTGTGAACCACATTAATATGGTAACCTTAAATACATATTTTTAAAATATTTTGATCAACTTAAAAACAGTAAAATTAAAAAAAATACTGACTATAAAAGTAGGAATAGAAATAGATTAGAATCAAAAAGAAATATCTACCCATTAGCAAGTATATTTGTTATGGCTTTATTGTAAAAACATCAAATTAAACCAATAATATAGATTTTACAAAAATGTTAGTTTTACCGAAAAATCTATAATATCAGTAGGCGTTGGTTTAGAATAGAGAGATTTCAGGTATGTATATTTAACCAAAGATAAAAACCCTGAAGGTCTACAAACCAAGACCCATGCCTAAACCTTTAATAAATTCACAGAAAAACATCCTAAAGGGTGTTCCAATAACTTTGATGACATGACAATCATCACGTCTAAATTAATATGATACACACCTATGGTATGTTTAAACAATTTTCTTCCATCTTTGCATGGTAATTATAAATACTTTCAGACTCATTTCTTTAGCTCAGCTATTATCTTGTTTAAATGCCATTATCTAAAATATAATGTTCTCAGAAACCATATTTCCATTTAACAAGGGGTGGTTAGGAGTAGACAGAGGTTAGAAATGTCAATATTTAACCATAAACACCAACACTTTGCGGTTTATAGATATAAACCCTCATCACATCTTCCTACTATGTATCCCTTGTGGAAAGTTCTACGGGAAATGCAAACACTTTAAATGTTGACTAACGTAATAATATTTGTTCTGTTAATACAAAATATTTGAAGTTCTCCTTTAATGTTATCTCTTGGTCTAATTGTTTTTGGAATTACGTTGGCGTTGGCACAATTATAAACATTATGTTGCTAGCATAAAACAATTAAATTACAAAATGTTCCTATATACATTATAAACAACGTCGCTTTCAGTAGTGATAAGGTCATTAAACCATCTCAATTATTATTTAAATTATCGTCTCTTTAAATCACTTAGTTTCCTTATTCTTTATTCCAAGAATTTCGCCAAATATTTGTAATAGTTAACGTAAATACCATTCAAAGAAACAATTTAATACTAACATTATTGTATTTGAACATAAGGAATTCATTTAACAAAGAAGCAAATATAAAATGTATTCTGTAATTTTACCTATTTTACTTTAATAATTCCTAAAATATATCTTGAAGCATCTAAGTTTGGTTATTAAAATTCTTTGATAAATAATTTAAGTATTTTATGTCTTACAAAAGGTATAATTAACTTCGTCGAAGGACTGACATCTTGTTATTGCTCTATTTTTAACTTTTTCAGTAAATTGTTGTAGTTTTTTTATTTTATTTTTTTTTACTTCAGTTATTTAACTGAAACAACATGTCATACCAATCTCATATTACAAGTGTGATTTAATATTAAAACTATTTAAGCTTTTTCCCCATAGTTCCTAAATTTTAATCTAAGCATTCTATTAGGGCTAACTCAAACTGATTTTTAACAAGGCAATCAAAACCTGTTTGTTATCCTGCACCTAAAACGAGTTTTTTCTTTCAATTCATGCTCTGAGATTCAAAGTAGTTCTGTTCTTCCCTTAACAAAAGAATCTGCTAGATGAGTAATGCTAGAGACGTGAAAATTAGCACTATTTTATGATTTTATAAAATATATCCAATTTAAAAAAAGTGTATTGTGTTGTATATACTGTATCGTGTATCTGTTGTGAATAGAGTCCCCATTAAAACTTTATGTATGATTGTATTGTTATTACATAAGTATGTTGTATTTATTATTCTAAAAAAATGTTCCTACGATAAAAACCCCATTGTTGTCACCAGATATTTACGATATAAGAAACATTGTATTTTTTAATTTCCATGTGTTGGTAGATTATTACCTTTTACATAAAGCGTGAAAATAACTGTATCAGCTGTTCGTAATTATTAGCCAAGTTAAATGGAACCGATCGAAGAAAATTGAAGATGTAAACAGTACAAAACTTTTTTTGTTTTCAAAGAATTACGAAAGTTAAACTGCTTATAAATTGATTATCTTTTTAGTACACCTACTTACTGATTGGAAAGGATTTTCCAAAAACGTGCTCCTTAAATTTAGTAAATATAACTAATATCAAAAGGATGTCAAAAGTAAAGCATTCTTTAGCCTGATATTGTACAATAAACAAATAGTTAAACTTGACAGCAGATTATTTTGACTCAGTTTAGTAAACAAGCACAACATGGTCAATCCTAGCACCGTGATCTACTGAGGCTACTTAGTAGACCGATTCCCCCCCCCAAGATACTAATCCAACAATCAGTCTTGTGCTCTTCTCTGATTGGGTCTTTGTGGTAGAGCCGGAACACGCCGGAATGGGCTCTCAGGGTTAGTGGTTACATGTCGATGGTGGTTACTGTTTGAATCACTGCACTATCTTTTGATACACGATTATGGTCTAAGGATTTAATTGATGAACTTCGACTCAATAAAGATTGTATAGTTAATCTGTATAAATAATACTAAAGATATTAATATCCATTTTTGACAATATTTTGAAGCTTTTATACTGTGGGTTAGAACGGGTATTTTTCTTTTTTATTGTGGGTTCTTGTGTTTTGGCAAAGCAAAACGATAAAACGATATTACTTTAATCTCTTATTGACACTTGTAAAATTACTTAGTTTCGTTATCAGATAAGTTGACCTTGAAAATTCAACATTACTTAGATGTTTATTGTATAAGAAGTCAATGTCCTGCTTGATTATTTGTTTTGGCATGTTAAAATCTGTTTTACGTAAAAAAGTTCAAAGGTTTAGAACTTTGACAGTAAATTATAATTTACATTATTGCCTACTATAGTACGATAAACTGGCAACCAATCATGATTTGATTCATCTATGAAACTATTGTTAAATCCCTAATTTTATCACTCATAATTGTTTTTTTAAACGTATATGCTAGGCACAGTATATAGTTAGGCATAATGTTCGGAATTTAATAATAACAAGAGTACCAACTATGCTATTATATTTAAAATCTTTCAGGGGAAAATGTTCAACAATTTTCAAAGTGCGCTACATCTGCTTGTCAGAGCGAACAAAACAAAGTTTGAACCCTCATTTCTGCAGACACCAACAGTAACTTTGCTATTAAGTCGAATTTGATAACAACTTTCAACTATGTTTGATGGAAATGTTTCCAAGCTTACATTGTAATATTGTAGAGTTTTAGACGATTAGTTGCTTTCACCAAACACAAGTATATAATATAATTTTCTTTATATTGCAGCAAAAACAGGCGTTTTTAATGCCTGCGTTGCGGGTCTAAAGTAGCATTTTTAGTCCCTAGGGAGTAAAAATCAGCTGTTGTAAACCGTTTTAATTTTGATTGTGGCAATCGTATCGATCGAAATTATTTATGGATTGATTTATTAGGCAAGGTTTTTGCCTATTGTTGTCGACAACACACACTGTAACACAATCGTAATAGACGAAATGGTTGAATCACTACTAAACAGCTGCTTATTTGTATTAGCAGAATTGAAAACAAGCTGGAAGTCGTTTTGAGAGGTTACATAATCATTATTTCGTTTTCTAGCCCAGTTTGTTTATTAATGGTGCAATATGATGAAACATATTGTCCACGACAGGGGCAAAAAGTGTCTTTTTAACCCTCGCTAATTTTCCTAAAACTTGACCTCGAGTCAAAAAAAGAGTCACTTTAGGCCCCAGTGATGAAATATACTATTTTACTTTCCCCAACACAGTTTAAGGCTTTCTAATGTTTGTTGGTTCTTAATGTGATTTCATTTTGCAAAGCAACAAACTGTTTATATAAATTAAAGGTTCCCCTATAAAAAACCGTAATGTGCAAAAATAATTTTATTATGTTTTAAATGTTTATTTATTAAAACGATTAGGTAAACAAATTTTATGAGATAAATAAACTTATGAGCAAGTTGTATTATGAATATGTTTTAAGGATTAGTATAATGTAATAAGATGACCTCTGTGCTTTACTAACTATATTTCTGCAATTTTCTATTGTCTAGGGCTTTAAACATGAATTTATGCTAACTATAAAACCATAATAAAAAAAACCAAATCCAGTTGATTTATCATTGGTTACCTGTTTCGTAAACTTAAATACTAAATAGATCGGTTAGCATACACTTTTAAATTGCTTGGTTTAAATCTGAAACTATGAATTTTACTCATTTCAAAAACACCTAAGTAAAATATAGAGATTAACAGATAGTTTATTAAACTAAACAAACCGCTACGCGTATTAGTGTTTTAGCGTGGAGTAAATTAATTGACTCGTGTAAGAGAAGTAATTTACATTAGCAATGACAGTCAACTTGCTGAAATTGTATAACTGCCTCTTGTCAAGTGAAATGTTAAATTCTTGTTTTACTGGTTTACCGTTTATGTGATAATATATTATATTTTACCACATTATGGTTTGCAAGGATAACAGAAATGTTAAAGAATGAATTTATGATTGATGAAATAACAATACTCATATATATATTTAAAAAGTTCAAATGTTTGGATGCATTTTCTTTAATAATTAAATCTTGATGTAAATGTGTTTTTCTCAACAGGTTTATTGGGACTAAATTCAATTTTTTTCAGAAATACCACGAATAGAACAAACAACAACATTAGGCACACAGATTTCTTAGTTTTGATCCTTAAACTTTGTAAATGACTTGGTTATGACCACAGAGCACTAAATAAGCATTATTATTTAGTCCTCTGTGGTTATGACGGCTTTTGCTCGATTTGGAACTTTTATTTATGATAAATTATTTTGTTTGGATTGTGTTGGATAATTATAGGTTCTTTGAAATCGAATACAATACTTTACATTGATGTATTTTATATATCAGTATCTGTATGGTGTACAGTTATAAGTGTTTACTTTTAGAGATACGTTAGTAATATAAGACCTTTTTTCATTTTTATTCAGCATTGCCTCCAGGATTGATTTAAGACAATATAAAATAGGTTACGTACCTTTACGTCGTCAATCCTAGGTTAGTCTTTTTAGCGACTAGTTTCGAAACTGGAACCGATGCAACTACCTCAAAATGATCAAACCCAAAGCGCCAGTATTGAGGGGATTACCTAAAATACACAAAGACACCATGCCGATACGACCACTTGTAAACTTCACCTCTGCACCATCCTACAAACTCGCAAAAGCTCTAGATAGAATACTTAGAAACAACATCAAATTTAAGAATAACCATAGCCTTAGAAATAGTCTAGAGTTAATAGATTCTATGAAAGATATTCAAGTAGAAAACAGACATACTTTGGCATCTCTGGACATTGTAAACTTGTATACAAATGTTCCAATACATGAAACGTTAGAAATAACTAAAGAAAACCTGCTAGAAAACTCCCAACTTAGCACTGACGCCATTAATGAGTTAATAAATCTACTCGAAACAACTCTAGAACAAAATTACTTCAGTTTTAATGGAAAATATTATCTTCAAGATGAAGGACTAGCTATGGGTTCACCTTTGTCCAGTGTGCTCTCCGAAATATACCTAAATCGTTTTGAAAATGAAAATATTCTCTCCACCAGCAACAAATTCTCCAAGAAAATCATATTTTATAAACGATACGTTGATGACACCCTTTTGCTTTTTAATGGAAATTCCAGACAGCTACAACTTCTCAATAATCATTTGAACAGCATTTCACATCAAATAAAATTCACACTCGAGATCGAGAATAATAATTCAATTAACTTTCTGGATCTAACATTGACCAAAAATAATAATAGTATTGACTACAAAATCTATAGAAAGCCTACAACTACAGACCATACAATCCATGCAACCTCCAATCATCCACAATCACACAAGATGGCCGCTTACAACAGCTTCGTTAATCGACTTTTAACAATACCCATGTCTCAAAATAACTACAACAACGAATATGAAATATTAAAATGTATAGCAGTCAATAACGGATACAATAGCAGTATTATCGACAATATTATACACAAACAAAAGAACAGAAAACCACTACAGAAAACCGATCAAAACTTTATTTCTATAGAATATGGCAATTGCTTACATTATACCTTAAAAAATGAACTAAAGAAACATAACATTACATTGGCCTGCAAAACCTCAAATAAACTAGAAAGCCACCTAAATCCACGTACTTCGAAATCTACAGTTTCCAATAGCCTAGAGGACACCGGAGTGTACAAATTAACCTGCAGCGACTGTCCAAAAATGTATATCGGACAAACAGGTCGTTCATTCAAAAAAAGGTTTAATGAACATCTACCCAAGCCTAAATTGCTAACACAACATTCTAAGTTCGCTGAACACCTGTTGAATGACAACCACAACGTAAGCAGCTGTAGTGATAACCTGGGTATTTTACATAAATGCACCAAAGGCTCCTTAATGAATGTCCTTGAAAGCTATGAAATCTACAAAGCAACAAAAAGGTTTCCCCACGACATCCTGAATGAAAAGCTAAATTTTGGTCGCAACATAGTATTTGATAGGATTGAGGACATTGATAACAAAGGCGCTCATAATCAGCTGTCCCACCCCCTCCTCCAAGGTCAATGTCACCAGACCAGTGGCAGTCGGTAGTTGAGTCGTGTTCGTCGTGCGTGTAATGGCCGGCCGCGCGTCTTTCTGTATATTAATGTATTTGTGCGTGTTAAATGTTATATTTGTGTACTTTGACGACGACATTATGTTCAAGTAATTTTATGTTTGACAAGGCTTGAAAATGAAACGTTAGTTTCGAAACTAGTCGCTAAAAAGACTAACCTAGGATTGACGACGTAAAGGTACGTAACCTATTTTATATTGTCCTTTTTCATTGTTGCTAACTGCTGCGTTTCAACGATGGGTATTTGTGTAATCTAATATACAAAATTAAAAACAATAATCAAATCAAATGTATGAACATTTATATAATTATTTAACATAATACTAATAATAAAACATTTTCTGTTGTTTCAAAGACATAATATTTCAGTAGTTAGCATTGGACCATTTTCATTTACTTCAATTTCAAATCAATACACCTAACTCATATTCTTAACTGTAGCAGTTTTATCATTTACAATATAAGAGAGTCTATATACACATTTAAGCAATGATAAAAACGTAAAAACCTATTTTTAGTCAACAACGTCAAGTAAACTCTAGTTAGAGATGACAAATGACATTCACTCGATGTAAACTTTCCAAGTTGCAAAGTTTCCTGCGAGAACCATTTTTCTCGTGTATTTATAACTCTTGACTCTAGGTATTAGATTCATGTTAGTCTCAATTCCACCTAGTTTTCAGCAGGTAAGTAGATTTTAAGTGTTTGTGCATAATTGGTAAAAAGTATATCGAAGTTTATGATTTGTGAAAATTGTAAATCTTTCGCTAAACGGGGTTCTATCCATTCAAAACCAGCACAACGTTAAATTATTTTCGTCATATTATGGGCACGTATAAAAGAATAATACACAACACCCCTTTATTATATCATAATATTTAAAATGTTACTTCATGTTTTTAGCAAAAAGTGCTTAAGTCAAACATTAATGTTAACTAAAAAACTACTACAATCCATAATTTAAATTCACTGTTTTGTCGTTTTTCTCAGATTTACAACAGTTTCTGCAAGGTTTTAAATAGGTTGACTACCTATTTACTTTCTTCTCCTCAAATATTAAATTTCTTTTCATCTTCAAACTCTATCAAAGGTTTTAATTTTCTAAAGCTATACTAAATATATTTTAGTAGTCTTAAAAATGTACAGTTTTCTAATCTTTTTTGTAAAATGAAAAACCTAACAGAATTCTTCTTGTCATAATTCTACAGCATAGGCATTATTCTTGGCCATTCACAGGCTGCTCTCTAATGTCTCACGGTTCATCAATCCTTTAAAACTTTTACGGCTTTTAAGAGTCTTTTCAAGCTAAACTGTCATTTACTGAAGGGTTTTTAAGACGGATTAGTCTTTATGTTTCATTATTTGCTGAACTATTTTACAAAAAATTATGATTATATCATAAGAATTGTTGATCATATATTGTAACTTTAGGAAGAAACCCCTTTAATGCATATCTTAAGGTAAGTTGAGAGAGATGATAAGGATGCAATAAACACCTTTTCCACATTTGTTTGAGCAGTTAATAATTTTATTTGAGAATCATTACTTGTATTTGAAAAAAATAAAATGTAAATTAGATTAGTTAGTTGAATTTGATATAACAAAAGATATAGTTGAGAATAGTCGATTTGATTTAAGAAGGTATAATATGGAATTGAGAAATCATTAAAATCATTTCAGAAAGGGTCCTATTTATTTTGGAAGTAGGCAATTACTTATTGTATTTAAGAAAAATATCCATATTCAATCTGTAGAATTTAAATCTCATCAAATCACAAGTTCTCAAATACATTTAAGCATTTCTTTAATATAATTTACAGCTCTAAAATTAATTGGATGCCTTCTCAAATGCAACTGACTTTTTCTTAAATATATTTGATTAATCTCAATTTTAATTGATAAGTTCTTAAATAAACATAACTGTTTCTCAAATAAAATTGGAAAAGGGTAAGATGACCTGGGCTGTTTTTTGACAAAGTCTGGATATGACTAGACTATTCCTGAAAAATTTCAATGTTCAAAAACGAATGAGTCTATAAAATAAAATATAAAATCAGCCAAGACTTCAAGTTCAGGCAAGTTTCTTGGTTTTGATTTGATTCTGAAACTCCAAAACAAGATTAATTAAGTGAAAGATTAATTATTCTTGGTAAATAGATTAACCACATCTGTAATTGAGTTTTAGACAACACCATCAGCTTCCTGTGTTTTCCAGGGAAATAAATCAAACACTTGAAGGGGTATATATGACTGAGGTAGGTTTCTTGTAATATTTCTCTGTTTTACTGTAAAAACCTTAGTTTTTAACTTTTTGACACGTGTTATCCAATATCTTTTATATTTATAAATATGCCCAAATTGATTTATATACATCTAATAACACTTGAAACAAATACTTACACTTTTCTGTTTTAAAATACGGTAAATATATGTGAAAGATAGTAATGGTGATCGATTTCGATTGAACACTCCAATCATCATCAGACTAGAATGACTATTGGGACATTCGCCTATTCTACCATCTTTTTATATACTGTCTTGTTAAAACAATATAAGTGTAAAAGTATGTATCAAGTGTTATTAAACTTATTTTTATCCACCCTACGTAAAAATAATTACACGTATTATACTGATTAAGAAGTTATTTAAATGTATTTGTTTTTTTCTTAAAGACTTGTGAAGTATAATGTTCCTTATACGTTAACTATAATACAGTTTGTAATTCATAACAAGATTATATTTTCTATAATATTTTGATTTTTGAAACCCACTATATAGTTACATACTAATGTGTAACAGAGTAACTTATATTACCATTGCTTATAGTATTTTATAGACGATATTTGGTGGTCTTTGGCGTTGTCCAGTCAACAATACTTTCGACAGGTTGACACTTCATCGCTCATGACACTAACTTCGCCATTGACAAAGATTGAATCAATATTTTCCCACTTTTTACCAGTAGATGGTTACTTACACAACTGTAAAAATTGCGATCGAAATATTCTCACTGTACCTTTGTTAAACTCCTAAGTGGTAAAAATAAGCTACCATATTTGGCTGGAATTGATTTTGCTCCTATACGCTTAGTTTCTCCACTTAGATTGATAATTATTCTTTTTCCATCTTTAGGGCTGTAGTAAAGGTGTTAATTTTTAAATTCTGTACCCCAAATGAAATATTAGGAAATGTTAAGACCCTTACAATGGTTCATTACTAATCATAAATGTTATCTCCTTCTCCTTAAACCCGTTTATTTCCTTTTTACATCTTACTATAAGATTAAATTTTAAGAGTTTCAAAAGCATTACCATTCGAAAATTTATTACTTTTTGGATTCTTTGTCTATATTTCTTATTATACTAGAGACGAAGGTTATTTCCCATATTTTTACAATCGAGTGATAACTAAACTAGTTTTCTTGTTTTAAAAGTTAATGAGATAGTGAATTTATAATTTAACTTGCTCACGTATTTAATTCAATTAAGTACACCTAACACTAGAGGGTTTTAAAATTGTGTTTACTTTGATGACCGAAGCGTTACTTGTGCTAACCAAAACGTATTCTATCTCTTAAAGGTTTAGTGCCTTGTGGAATATCTGTTTAAGGTTGTTTCTTGTGAGATGATCTATGTAGCTTTGTTACATACTGAAATCAGCTGTTTCTAAATTCAGAATTAATTTAAAACCCATTGGCCCAGCTGTGTCCAATATCTATCTCCAACTTATGTCAAACAGCCTACCCTGCATGATTAGGTAACAAGTACCCGGACATTTGGATCTGTTCAGCATGAACAATGAAACATTCAAGACAAAACTTGTTAACAGCATGCGTTCCTCATTGATTCAATATTGTTTTTGTAGTTCTTGTCCATGTTATGCTTTCCAGAGTTGTTATTCTTTCTCTTTCCATTCTTCATTCCATTGTCTATTTACACATTCTACTATTGTTACATTTCATATTTATACTGTTATTGATTATATTTTATTATGTATAATTCCTATTTTTACTGTTATAGATTGTTATAGTGTCATATCTTATATTTTGTTGTTGTTATATTATTCGTCTATTTATTGAATATTTACTTCAAGTTGGCTGCTTTTAAAAATGTCCCTTTTTTACTTAAGTTATATTACGTTTTTGTCATATTTTTGTATTGCTTTGACCGTTGGTATGAATAAATAAATAACCAACAAAAAGTATCTAAATTTTAAACCAGAGAGGAAGAAATACAATTAGAACTAAGTAAGGTAAAATTAGGTGTATGAATCACACTTTCAGAAAAGATTCAACCAACAATATGTTTTACCTCTGTTGTTTGTTTACATCTTCAACCTCGAGACACGGTTTAGCTTTTACTCTTCTTATTCTTTTCACGTGGTAACGCTTGTCAAGTGCTATTCAATCTTTGTGTTTTAGTTCTAAAATATATTTCAACAATATCATAGGCTCGAAACACATATATATATTACTTATCTACAATGTATTGTTAAAATATACTCTCTGTTACGTTTTCTATTCATATAAATCACAGATTAAAATTGTTTTATTGTCTTCAAGTTTTTACGAAAACGTAAATCGTTAAATCTACCTTAAAGTAAGATTAAAATATTCAGTTGACACCAGCACACTCAAGCGTCACTAACATGAAACACACAATAGGCTTCAGATTTTAAAATAAGAAGAGAAGTTTTAATTTCAAATATCAAAGTGGGATGTTACATGCATAATTTAAGTTAAAAATACACTAATTAGAACTAGAGAGCTTTGGAATTTTTTTTATTCAACTTTACAAAATTAAGTTACTTTCTGGTTATTAAAATGTAAATTACAATTAGAAAACGTAAACATCAAAAGTTTTCTTTCACAAAGTTTAATTTTAATGCCCACTCATTACTTGTTAAAAGGTTAACAAATATGTTATTTCCAAGAAATTATGCCAAAGTTATTTTATGTTTTGACTGTAAGAGAATTTCAATCTAAACTAGTATATTACAAGTTAAGTTAAAGCATAGAAGGAAAATAGTGTTGGATACCAATTTATTTTTTTCTCGTTGTTTTTTCTCAAATAGCTATGTTTATGTATAGGACAAAAATATCCTCTTTTGATTTTTAAGTTATTGTACCTTTCTTTATGTCTGATGCTCGCAAGAGTTATTATTGTTTGTTTTGATTTTATCTATATATTTTGGGGTTAAAAACTAATTTTGTACTCGATAAACTTTAATTTTGATAATGTGCAAACAAGTGATAGTAACCTCACCACAGGGTATTCCTAAAAGAGATGGACATGCATGTTTCATAAAAGTATGTGTAAATCTATATTTTAATACTTTTACATATTGAAAATAAATTGATTTTAATTTAATATTACTTGCTCTGTAGTTTTGTAGTACTGTATTTAAAAACCGTTGTCGAATTTGCAAGTAGAATAAAGATGCTTGGGTGAAAAGAGCTGTTTCTGTTTTCAATGTCTACGTTCAGGAGAATAAATTGAAATTGGAATGGTACAACTCAGAAATATTTTACTCGTTTACCTAAATAAAAAAAACAATCTGAGTTTTTTTCCCTCAGAGTAATGTTTTTGTATATCAACAGGACTGATAAACATATTCACCATTTCTGCCAAGTTCTAAAACAATATGGATAAATATACAAATTATTAACTTAAATGAAACAATGAGTCCCTGATACAAAGCCAGAGCCAGTAGATGTATCATTAGCCAGTTGCTTGAACTGTGGCAACATTGACTTAGAGCAGCTGATAGTCTGTATTAAACACAGCTGATCGTGATCAATGACGTTTGATCAGCTGACAAAGCTATACAATAACCCTGTTTGATCAAGAGCAATAGTTAATGCAGTTCAAGTAGCAGCAACCAAGTTTGTTTGAATTGAAAATGAAACTTAAAGAGTTTGTCGAAGAACTAAGCTCCATGTTAACACTGGTAGTGTCACCTTTTAGTTGGGTTATTATAATTTCGGTTAAAATATATGTAAATATGGGTTTATCTGTAAGGTTAGTACACAAAGTTTGAGCATTGGACATCATCACCACACATTTAAAACCATTAAAAATATGGGCCTACTAACCGATTTGATACTTAATGTAAAGTTGCTGACTTACTGATAATTATAAAGCGAAAAGAAAAATAAAGGAATTTAGAAAACATGAATTTTTCTACCTTTGCATGTTTCTCTATTCATTGTTTGGCCAATTAGTAGGAAAGCTCATAAAACGTAAGTCCAATAAAAAATTAAAGAAATTAAATAGTTAACAGGCATTAAAAAGTAGATTGTAAATGGTCAACTTTTGATTGAGATTTAATGATTTTAATACCAATTTATGTTTGTCGTTTGAACGGTGCTATGGTTAGTACAAAGAGCATTAATAATTATTCTAAAGAGTTAAAAACATCTTTCAGTCCATCTTCTCGTTTTTATATATTATCTAGATGTGAGCTTGTTCATCTACGGACTTAAATCGTGTAGTCAGATTAAACTGTATTTGCAGAACAGCTAGAGTGCATAATTTTGCATTTTATAGCTTCAGACTAACATATTCCAAAATAATTCATACATTGACAGTTCATAATATCACTTCTAAAACATAGTTCATCGGTTGGATCGTTAAAGCTAGCAAGGCTATAGCAGAGGACTAAATACACCCATTAACTCTACAATGAGACGTCAAACTTTATATTGGGACATTTATCTAACTTTTCTTATCATAGTTTAACTTTGTTTTAGTCGCGCAAAGTTTTGGCGTCTTAAATGCTTTATCAGATCAAAGTTGCCGCTGGAATCAACAGCTGTGCTTATTTATCTCAAAGTTTGCACTCTTAATCACCATCTTCTCGTTGGTCTTCCAGAAGTAGACAAACAAAATCCATAAATAAATAAATTAGTTTACTCATGACACATTTCAGTTTAAATACATGTAAATCACATGGAGCATAAAATGCTTGAATAAAAAATAAGGAAACTTCCTTAAGATAAGGTTATAGCTCATAAAAAAAATCTTTAATGATGTTAAGTCTTGCTTAGGAAATTAAAAACCGTGTATTTAAATGTTGTTTTGTAAGTGTTTCACAAAATCTATCATGGTTTCTATCTTTATTGTTAAATTTTTCTTTGTTATTGTCATTTATTCAGTCATAGCTGTTAAAACTTTGTTAATAAATTTAGTTTGATATAGCTTACTTACTGTGGGTAGACTTCCGTATCTGTTGGCACAAACAACCGAATGATATATCGATAATTCGATTGTTTCATTCGATATATCGTTTGGTTAGTTGGGTTAGTTTAACCTTACCTAACTAACCAAACGATATATCGAATAATCAATGAATCGATCGATATTTTCATTCGGTTGCTTGTGCCTACAGATATGGAAGTCTACCCCTTACTGTACACATTGAATTGGATTTCGTAGCCAGTGGACTATTTTAATGAGGGGTATCTGTCTAGGGGCCTTAAGAGGTAGTACTCTTTTTTTTATGTAACATTAATGTTATATTTTTTACTAGAAATTGTAATCGCCCTAAAGTTGAGTTGGGTGTAATCAATTAAGAAAGAGAAGGTTGCAAAGCCATTTTTCTTTGGCTGAGTATCGACACAAGGCCGGAAGATTAATGGAGGCTCGATGAACCGTTCCTTTATTCATTTCATCCTTGTATCATATTATCCATTAAAATATCGACTGTAACCTTCAAATAAAATCATTACCACATAAAAGTTCTAAATACATAAAAAAACATCTTAGTTAGCTAAGTAAAATATTGAAATAGACCTAAATATTTTTTTTTATTGTTCATTAAGAAATTATTTTAAAGCCATTATGAAATAAAAATATAAGATAACACCAAACATAGTAAACAACACACAGACATAATAGTATAGTTTGGAGTGGTGTTATTCCCCAGGTGTTCCACTTGTTATAACTGTTCCACTTAACACTGGCATTATTTATGATAGAAACCACTTACATATGAAGTGTAAACCATGAATTGTTGTGTGTGAGATCTGACAAGTAATGTAATATTACTACTTTATTATTCATAAAATAAGTGTATTGCAGTAAAATTTAATGTTAATTGTTCTGAAAACGTTTTTCACATTTTGAAAACTTTTTAAATATTTATTGGGTAATCACTATCACAATGAGAGACTTTTAAAACGTTAAAGTCATAGTAGGGTTAAACTTGGTCCTTTTTAGAAATTCCTAAATATTTTATGGAAATAAAAATCGTATTTACCCAACGAAGTAGATAAATTGTAGCGTTTCGGATAGACCATAGCTGGTTCGAATCTCGAGGTTCAAGTCTAATAGTTTCATTAACATATAACTTAAAACGCCACGGGCTTAGGCCACTAAGTGTGGTCAAATCTTTGGATACTTTAAGTATCTTTAGATGGCTTTAGTTAACTGCCTAAGTAGGTCTTATCACGACAGCAAAGATAACAAATAGTTAAGGAGATTTAATTCATTTAAACGCCAAATTAAAAATCGAAACTGTACTATTTACATCCAATAGGTCAAAGTATGTTAACTCTAAGCCAGAACCAATGCAATAAACCATGCGGTCCACCGAGTAGGGTCGAATTAGCAAAACGAGGGAAAACGTAATTTAACATTCCTAACAAATACCCTTCCCTCAACCGCTCCAAAGGTTCGGCTTTGAATTTCCCATGCTCGTGTTTTATGCATTTGGTGAATTTGTACTTATAGTTTAACATTGATTGTGATACAAAATATGTTTAAATGCCTAATTCTATATTTACATTTTACTAGAGTTAAAACGACCTTTTACAATAGATTTTATTACCTACGTTTAACTTTTAGAACAAAAGTTAACACCAATGAACAGTAAACGCTAAATTATAATGAATTGAATGGGTCAATACGGACTTAAATATACTCGAAATTGCATGCAAGTATGTAAGGGAATATTCTAGTATTTAATAGATTGGCCAAAACTGCATCAAAAGATTATTCAACCAAAAATACGTCGTTGCCTTTAATAAATCAATGTATAATATAGTTTGCCTAATGCTAAAAATCTTGGGGAATGTTTTTAAAAATTACTGTACAAGATGGGTTAACAAGTGTAATATTGAAACGTGTTAAGCAATATAAACACCACTATAAATGCAACACGGCTTAAAAGTGACAACCTAAGCATATAGGTGTCCTAATTAAATCCCTGTCACATGTACTCGGAGGTTCTACATTCATAACGATGCCAATATCACAGAGAAGCTGCATGTCAGTTGAGACGTGTGCTAATGTACTGTCAGACGTGATGCTGATGATGCTCTATACTCTGTGTAGCCTCTGGTAATGAAGGTACTACTCGGTGTGTCACTACTCACATCCCTGTAACATGTAGGTTCTACATTCATAACGATGCCAATATCACAGAGAAGCTGCATGTCAGTTGAGACGTGTGTTAATGTACTGTCAGACGTGATGCTGATGATGTTCTATACTCTGTGTAGCCTCTGGTAATGAAGGCACTACTCGGTGTGTCACTACTCACATCCCTGTAACATGTAGGCTCTACATTCATAACGATGTCAACATCACAGAGAAGCTGCATGTCAGTTGAGACGTGTGCTAATGTACTGTCAGACGTGATGCTGATGATGTTCTATACTCTGTGTAGCCTCTGGTAATGAAGGCACTACTCGGTGTGTCACTACTCACATCCCTGTAACATGTAGGTTCTACATTCAAAACGATGTCAATATCACAGAGAAGCTGCATGTCAGTTGAGACGTGTGCTAATGTACTGTCAGACGTGATTCTGATGATGTTCTATACTCTGTGTAGCCTCTGGTAATGAAGGCACTACTCGGTGTGTCACTACTCACATCCCTGTAACATGTAGGCTCTACATTCATAACGATGTCAATATCACAGAGAAGCTGCATGTCAGTTGAGACGTGTGCTAATGTACTGTCAGACGTGATGCTGATGATGTTCTATACTCTGTGTAGCCTCTGGTAATGAAGGCACTACTCGGTGTGTCACTACTCACATCCCTGTAACATGTAGGTTCTACATTCATAACGATGTCAATATCACAGAGAAGCTGCATGTCAGTTGAGACGTGTGCTAATGTACTGTCAGACGTGATGCTGATGATGTTCTATACTCTGTGTAGCCTCTGGTAATGAAGGCACTACTCGGTGTGTCACTACTCACATCCCTGTAACATGTAGGCTCTACATTCATAACGATGTCAATATCACAGAGAAGCTGCATGTCAGTTGAGACGTGTGCTAATGTACTGTCAGACGTGATGCTGATGATGCTCTATACTCTGTGTAGCCTCTGGTAATGAAGGCACTACTCGGTGTGTCACTACTCACATCCCTGTAACATGTAGGTTCTACATTCATAACGATGTCAATATCACAGAGAAGCTGCACGTCAGTTGAGACGTGTGCTAATGTACTGTCAGACGTGTTGCTGATGATGCTCTATACTCTGTGTAGTCTCTGGTAATGAAGGCACTACTCGGTGTGTTACTACTCACATCCCTGTAACATGTAGGTTCTACAGTTATAACGATGTCAATATCACAGAGAAGCTGCATGTCAGTTGAGACGTGTGCTAATGTACTGTCAGACGTGTTGCTGATGATGCTCTATACTCTGTGTAGTCTCTGGTAATGAAGGCACTACTCGGTGTGTTACTACTCACATCCCTGTAACATGTAGGTTCTACAGTTATAACGATGTCAATATCACAGAGAAGCTGCACGTCAGTTGAGACGTGTGCTAATGTACTGTCAGACGTGTTGCTGATGATGCTCTATACTCTGTGTAGTCTCTGGTAATGAAGGCACTACTCGGTGTGTTACTACTCACATCCCTGTAACATGTAGGTTCTACAGTTATAACGATGTCAATATCACAGAGAAGCTGCATGTCAGTTGAGACGTGTGCTAATGTACTGTCAGACGTGATGCTGATGATGCTCTATACTCTGTGTAGTCTCTGGCAATGAAGGCACTACTCGGTGTGTTACTACTCACATCCCTGTAACATGTAGGTTCTACAGTTATAACGATGTCAATATCACAGAGAAGCTGCATGTCAGTTGAGACGTGTGCTAATGTACTGTCAGACGTGTTGCTGATGATGCTCTATACTCTGTGTAGTCTCTGGTAATGAAGGCACTACTCGGTGTGTTACTACTCACATCCCTGTAACATGTAGGTTCTACAGTTATAACGATGTCAATATCACAGAGAAGCTGCACGTCAGTTGAGACGTGTGCTAATGTACTGTCAGACGTGTTGCTGATGATGCTCTATACTCTGTGTAGTCTCTGGCAATGAAGGCACTACTCGGTGTGTTACTACTCACATCCCTGTAACATGTAGGTTCTACAGTTATAACGATGTCAATATCACAGAGAAGCTGCATGTCAGTTGAGACGTGTGCTAATGTACTGTCAGACGTGTTGCTGATGATGCTCTATACTCTGTGTAGTCTCTGGCAATGAAGGCACTACTCGGTGTGTTACTACTCACATCCCTGTAACATGTAGGTTCTACAGTTATAACGATGTCAATATCACAGAGAAGCTGCATGTCAGTTGAGACGTGTGCTAATGTACTGTCAGACGTGTTGCTGATGATGCTCTATACTCTGTGTAGTCTCTGGCAATGAAGGCACTACTCGGTGTGTCACTACTCACATCCCTGTAACATGTAGGTTCTACAGTTATAACGATATCAATATCACAGAGAAGCTGCACGTCAGTTGAGACGTGTGCTAATGTACTGTCAGACGTGTTGCTGATGATGCTCTATACTCTGTGTAGTCTCTGGTAATGAAGGCACTACTCGGTGTGTCACTACTCACATCCCTGTAACATGTAGGTTCTACAGTTATAACGATGTCAATATCACAGAGAAGCTGCACGTCAGTTGAGACGTGTGCTAATGTACTGTCAGACGTGATGCTGATGATGCTCTATACTCTGTGTAGTCTCTGGCAATGAAGGCACTACTCGGTGTGTCACTACTCACATCCCTGTAACATGTAGGTTCTACAGTTATAACGATGTCAATATCACAGAGAAGCTGCACGTCAGTTGAGACGTGTGCTAATGTACTGTCAGACGTGTTGCTGATGATGCTCTATACTCTGTGTAGTCTCTGGTAATGAAGGCACTACTCGGTGTGTTACTACTCACATCCCTGTAACATGTAGGTTCTACAGTTATAACGATGTCAATATCACAGAGAAGCTGCACGTCAGTTGAGACGTGTGCTAATGTACTGTCAGACGTGTTGCTGATGATGCTCTATACTCTGTGTAGTCTCTGGTAATGAAGGCACTACTCGGTGTGTTACTACTCACATCCCTGTAACATGTAGGTTCTACAGTTATAACGATGTCAATATCACAGAGAAGCTGCATGTCAGTTGAGACGTGTGCTAATGTACTGTCAGACGTGATGCTGATGATGCTCTATACTCTGTGTAGTCTCTGGCAATGAAGGCACTACTCGGTGTGTTACTACTCACATCCCTGTAACATGTAGGTTCTACAGTTATAACGATGTCAATATCACAGAGAAGCTGCATGTCAGTTGAGACGTGTGCTAATGTACTGTCAGACGTGTTGCTGATGATGCTCTATACTCTGTGTAGTCTCTGGTAATGAAGGCACTACTCGGTGTGTTACTACTCACATCCCTGTAACATGTAGGTTCTACAGTTATAACGATGTCAATATCACAGAGAAGCTGCACGTCAGTTGAGACGTGTGCTAATGTACTGTCAGACGTGTTGCTGATGATGCTCTATACTCTGTGTAGTCTCTGGCAATGAAGGCACTACTTTTTGTGTTACTACTCACATCCCTGTAACATGTAGGTTCTACAGTTATAACGATGTCAATATCACAGAGAAGCTGCATGTCAGTTGAGACGTGTGCTAATGTACTGTCAGACGTGTTGCTGATGATGCTCTATACTCTGTGTAGTCTCTGGCAATGAAGGCACTACTCGGTGTGTTACTACTCACATCCCTGTAACATGTAGGTTCTACAGTTATAACGATGTCAATATCACAGAGAAGCTGCATGTCAGTTGAGACGTGTGCTAATGTACTGTCAGACGTGTTGCTGATGATGCTCTATACTCTGTGTAGTCTCTGGCAATGAGGGCACTACTCGGTGTGTCACTACTCACATCCCTGTAACATGTAGGTTCTACAGTTATAACGATATCAATATCACAGAGAAGCTGCACGTCAGTTGAGACGTGTGCTAATGTACTGTCAGACGTGTTGCTGATGATGCTCTATACTCTGTGTAGTCTCTGGTAATGAAGGCACTACTCGGTGTGTCACTACTCACATCCCTGTAACATGTAGGTTCTACAGTTATAACGATGTCAATATCACAGAGAAGCTGCACGTCAGTTGAGACGTGTGCTAATGTACTGTCAGACGTGATGCTGATGATGCTCTATACTCTGTGTAGTCTCTGGCAATGAAGGCACTACTCGGTGTGTCACTACTCACATCCCTGTAACATGTAGGTTCTACAGTTATAACGATGTCAATATCACAGAGAAGCTGCACGTCAGTTGAGACGTGTGCTAATGTACTGTCAGACGTGTTGCTGATGATGCTCTATACTCTGTGTAGTCTCTGGTAATGAAGGCACTACTCGGTGTGTTACTACTCACATCCCTGTAACATGTAGGTTCTACAGTTATAACGATGTCAATATCACAGAGAAGCTGCACGTCAGTTGAGACGTGTGCTAATGTACTGTCAGACGTGTTGCTGATGATGCTCTATACTCTGTGTAGTCTCTGGTAATGAAGGCACTACTCGGTGTGTTACTACTCACATCCCTGTAACATGTAGGTTCTACAGTTATAACGATGTCAATATCACAGAGAAGCTGCATGTCAGTTGAGACGTGTGCTAATGTACTGTCAGACGTGTTGCTGATGATGCTCTATACTCTGTGTAGTCTCTGGCAATGAAGGCACTACTCGGTGTGTCACTACTCACATCCCTGTAACATGTAGGTTCTACAGTTATAACGATATCAATATCACAGAGAAGCTGCACGTCAGTTGAGACGTGTGCTAATGTACTGTCAGACGTGATGCTGATGATGCTCTATACTCTGTGTAGCCTCTGGTAATGAAGGCACTACTCGGTGTGTCACTACTCACAACCCTGTAACATGTAGGTTTTACATTTATAACGATGCCAATATCCCAGAGAAGCTGCATGTCAGTTGAGACGTGGGCTAATGTACCGACAGACGTGATGCTGATGATGCTCTATACTCTGTGTAGCCTCTGGTAATGAAGGTACTACTCGGTGTGTCACTATTCGCATCCCTGTAACATGTAGGTTCTACATTCATAACGATGCCAATATCACAGAGAAGCTGCATGACAGTTGAGACGTGTGCTAATGTACTGTCAGCCGTGATGCTAATGATTCTCTATACTCTGTGTAGCCTCTGGTAATGAAGGCACTACTCGGTGTGTCAATACTCACATCCCTGTAACATGTAGGTTCTACATTCATAACGATGCCAATATCGCAGAGAAGCTGCATGTCAGTTGAGACGTGTGCTAATGTACTGTCAGCCGTGATGCTAATGATGCTCTATACTCTGTGTAGCCTCTGGTAATGAAGGTACTACTAGGTGTGTCACTACTCACAACCCTGTAACATGTAGGTTCTACATTCATAGCGATGTCAATATCACAGAGAAGCTGCATGACAGTTGAGACGTGTGTTAATGTACTGTCAGCCGTGATGCTGATGATGCTCTATTATCTGTGTAGCCTCTGGTAATGAAGGCACTACTCGGTGTGTCAATACTCACATCCCTGTAACATGTAGGTTTTACATTCATAACGATGCCAATATCCCAGAGAAGCTGCATGTCAGTTGAGACGTGGGCTAATGTACCGACAGACGTGATGCTGATGATGCTCTATACTCTGTGTAGACTCTGGTAATGAAGGCACTACTCGGTGTGTCAATACTCACATCCCTGTAACATGTAGGTTCTACATTCATAACAATGTCAATATCACAGAGAAGCTGCATGTCAGTTGAGACGTGTGCTAATGTACTGTCAAACGTGATGCTGATGATGCTCTATACTCTGTGTAGCCTCTGGTAATGAAGGTACTACTCAGTGTGTCACTACTCACATCCCTGTAACATGTAGGTTCTACATTCATAACTATATCAATATCACAGAGAAGCTGCATGACAGTTGAGACGTGTGCTAATGTACTGCCAGACGTGATGCTGATGATGCTCTATACTCTGTGTAGCCTCTGGTAATGAAGGCACTACTCGGTGTGTCAATACTCGCATCCCTGTAACATGTAGGTTCTACATTCATAACGATGTCAATATCACAGAGAAGCTGCATGTCAGTTGAGACGTGTGCTAATGTACTGACAGACGTAATGCTGATGATGCTCTATACTCTGTGTAGCCTCTGGTAATGAAGGCACTACTCGGTGTGTCAATACTCACATCCCTGTAACATGTAGGTTCTACATTCATAACGATGCCAATATCGCAGAGAAGCTGCATGTCAGTTGAGACGTGTGCTAATGTACTGTCAGCCGTGATGCTGATGATGCTCTATACTCTGTGTAGCCTCTGGTAATGAAGGTACTACTCAGTGTGTCACTACTCACATCCCTGTAACATGTAGGTTCTACATTCATAACTATATCAATATCACAGAGAAGCTGCATGACAGTTGAGACGTGTGCTAATGTACTGCCAGACGTGATGCTGATGATGCTCTATACTCTGTGTAGCCTCTGGTAATGAAGGCACTACTCGGTGTGTCAATACTCACATCCCTGTAACATGTAGGTTCTACATTCATAACTATATCAATATCACAGAGAAGCTGCATGTCAGTTGAGACGTGTGCTAATGTACTGTCAGCCGTGATGCTGATGATGCTCTATACTCTGTGTAGCCTCTGGTAATGAAGGCACTACTCGGTGTGTCAATTCTCACATCCCTGTAACATGTAGGTTCTACATTCATAATGATGTCAATATCACAGAGAAGCTGCATGTCAGTTAAGACGTGTGCTAATGTACTGTCAGCCGTGAAGCTGATGATGCTCTATACTCTGTGTAGCCTCTGGTAATGAAGGCACTACTCGGTGTGTCAATACTCACATCCCTGTAACATGTAGGTTCTACATTCATAACAATGTCAATATCACAGAGAAGCTGCATGTCAGTTGAGACGTGTGCTAATGTACTGTCAGACGTGATGCTGATGATGCTCTATACTCTGTGTAGCCTCTGGTAATGAAGGCACTACTCGGTGTGTCAATACTCACATCCCTGTAACATGTAGGTTCTACATTCATAACAATGTCAATATCACAGAGAAGCTGCATGTCAGTTGAGACGTGTGCTAATGTACTGTCAGACGTGATGCTGATGATGCTCTATACTCTGTGTAGCCTCTGGTAATGAAGGTACTACTCAGTGTGTCACTACTCACATCCCTGTAACATGTAGGTTCTACATTCATAACTATATCAATATCACAGAGAAGCTGCATGACAGTTGAGACGTGTGCTAATGAACTGCCAGACGTGATGCTGATGATGCTCTATACTCTGTGTAGCCTCTGGTAATGAAGGCACTACTCGGTGTGTCACTACTCACATCCCTGTAACATGTAGGGTCTACATTCATGGCGATGTCAATATCACAGAGAAGCTGCATGACAGTTGAGACGTGTGCTAATGTACTGTCAGACGTGATGCTGATGATGCTCTATACTCTGTGTAGCCTCTGGTAATGAAGGCACTAATCGGTGTGTCACTACTCACATCCCTGTAACATGTAGGGTCTACATTCATGGCGATGTCAATATCACAGAGAAGCTGCATGACAGTTGAGACGTGTGCTAATGTACTGCCAGACGTGATGCTGATGATGCTCTATACTCTGTGTAGCCTCTGGTAATGAAGGCACTACTCGGTGTGTCACTACTCACATCCCTGTAACATGTAGGGTCTACATTCATAACTATATCAATATCACAGAGAAGCTGCATGTCAGTTGAGACGTGTGCTAATGTACTGTCAGACGTAATGCTGATGATGCTCTATACTCTGTGTAGCCTCTGGTAATGAAGGTACTACTCGGTGTGTCACTTCCACATCCCTGTAACATGTAGGTTCTACATTCATAACGATGTCAATATCACAGAGAAACTGCATGTCAGTTGAGACGTGTGCTAATGTACTGTCAGACGTAATGCTGATGATGCTCTATACTCTGTGTAGCCTCTGGTAATGAAGGTACTACTCGGTGTGTCATTATTCGCATCCCTAAAACATGTAGGTTCTACATTCATAACGATGCCAATATCACAGAGAAGCTGCATGTCATTTGAGACGTGTGCTAATGTACTGTCAGACGTGATGCTGATGATGCTCTATACTCTATGTAGCCTCTGGTAATGAAGGCACTACTCGGTGTGTCACTACTCACATCCCTGTAACATGTAGGTTCTACAGTTATAACGATGTCAATATCACAGAGAAGCTGCATGTCAGTTCAGACGTGTGCTAAAGTACTGTCAGACGTGATGCTGATGACGCTCTATACTCTGTGTAGCCTCTGGTAATGAAGGCACTACTCGGTGTGTCACTACTCACATCCCTGTAACATGTAGGTTCTACAGTTATAACGATGTCAATATCACAGAGAAGCTATATGTCAGTTGAGACGTGTGCTAATGTACTGTCAGACGTGATGCTGATGATGCTCTATACTCTATGTAGCCTCTGGTAATGAAGGCACTACTCGGTGTGTCACTACTCACATCCCTGTAACATGTAGGTTCTACATTCATAACTATATCAATATCACAGAGAAGCTACATGTCAGTTGAGATGTGTGCTAATGTACTGTCAGATGTTATGCTGATGATGCTCTATACTCTGTGAAGCCTCTGGTAATGAAGGCACTACTCGGTGTGTCACTACTAACATCCCTATAACATGTAGGTTCTACATTCATAACTATATCAATATCACAGATAAGCTGCATGGCAGTTGAGACGTGTGCTAATGTACTGTCAGATGTCATGCTGATGATGCTCTATACTCTGTGAAGCCTCTGGTAATGAAGGCACTACTCGGTGTGTCACTACTCACATCCCTGTAACATGTAGGTTCTACATTCATAACTATATCAATATCACAGAGAAGCTATATGTCAGTTGAGACGTGTGCTAATGTACTGTCAGCCGTGATGCTGATGATGCTCTATACTCTGTGTAGCCTCTGGTAATGATGGCACTACTCGGTGTGTCACTACTCACATCCCTGTAACATGTAGGTTCTAGATTCATAACGATGTCAATATCACAGAGAAGCTACATGTCAGTTGAGATGTGTGCTAATGTACTGTCAGATGTTATGCTGATGATGCTCTATACTTTGTGTAGCCTCTGGTAATGAAGGCACTACTCGGTGTGTCAATACTCACATCCCTGTAACATGTAGGTTCTACATTCATAACGATGTCAATATCGCAGAGAAGCTGCATGTCAGTTGAGACGTGTGCTAATGTACATATTATTTTATTAAAATTAGTTATTTTTATATCACATGTGTTGTATTTATTCTTGTGGGAAACTAAATGATTGCTTTAATTCTTCACTTGGGTGGCAATATTTATTTAATATTTCTATGTATACTAAGCCCGTCATATCCCCACTTTCATAATATCCTCTTTTCCCCTTTTTCCCTCTTTTTTATATCCACTTGTACTTTTAATCAAAATCTCTTACATTCCAAAGGTATTCTTCCTGCTAGTCTATTTGTTATTATTCTCTCCAATGCTGATTCCTTTGTCCACCTATTTACATCTCCTACCCATCTAGATGTTTCCAGTTTTCCTTCTGATACTAGCTATATCTAATTCACTAAATGTTTTTCTTGATCCTCAATTTTAATCCCTGTGTTCTTATGTTCCTGTTTTTCATACTATTTCCCAGTATTTTGTTTTCTAAATATTAACCGTTTCTGTTTTCCTACTATTTTCACTCAATGTCCAAAACCTCCAATTCAGAACAAAAACAACATGTCTTAAATATTTTTCTAAATTTGTTCTATTGTTTTCCTTCAAAAGATTTTGATAATCAAAATTTTTCGTAAAACATAATATTACTAAATTTCTATTATATTAGTTAAAAATTTATGCATACATTTTTTCATCCATTTTAACTTATAATTATTTCAATTTTGTATTATTACGAGTTAACCTCACCAGCTCTCTATATTGTGTTACATTTTATTTTTAAATATTTAGTTTTCACATTGACAAACCTATAATACTTTAGTATATATATTTTTTGTTTAAAAAATCTATATGAAGGCTAATTCAATTATAAATCGTACAAGAAAGAAATACAATTAATTGTTTCACAAATTTCTTTCTCTTTTATGTGTATTCAACATCAGAAATGTTCCAAGGCTATTTGCAACGAATCAACACAACTACACCAAATCCAATTACGTGCTTTATTCTTGGTAATTTATGCTATGACCAAACCGTCCTTGTCAAGACAATGGACAGTGTCACAGCTATAACTGAGTAACTGTTGACAGTAACACAATCAATTGCAGGATGTACATCTGTAAGTCAATTATCACTTGACATGTTGTCTGGACATTGAGATCGATTCATGCATCTCAATGATGTGTTTTCAATCTAGTGTGAATATTTAACATATTTATAGATGGATTAAGAATGGAATTTAATAGTGACATTGTGTTAAACCCCGTTGTGAACTGACATTTTCTTCTTCTAAACCTATACCCAACAAAAAATTTTTAACCAGATAAGGCCTGTTTAAAGCAAAGAAGATTTAAAAAATTATTTTATTTAAATCATTAACACTATTTATTTACTTTAGTGTTTTCTGTTTGGAGTTGACGCCCATTTAAATCTAACCGAAAATAAATTTTTGATGCATCAAACGAAATGGGATCGATGAAAAGAGTGTAAAAAAATGCTAATACTTAATTTTTTTAAGTAATTAAACATTTACATTAAAGAGCTAGAAATGTTTCTATAAAAAAGTAAAAATTTATGCCCTTTACTGTATTTGGTAGCTGTTTTCATTCATATGTAAGTCATTTCAAAAATTCCATGAGGTCAATAGAACTGTCATATGAAATTATGGACTAGTTACACAAATTGTTTCAGCATTTTCATTACTTTTATCGATTAGTTTTAAAAAGACTTCCAATTTGTTTAAGGGGAGATGCCCACTTTTTAGATTTAATGCATTTTATATGGGTAAACATCGTGTTGCTTAGGTACCATTTAAGAAAGAACCCTTTTAGCTATGCATATCAAATTTTAACTACTTATTTGTATTGACATTTAAGACAAACTGTACTAATTTAAATATGTTCTACCAAAAAAATCATATTTTATCAAAATTTTTAAAATATATAATTTTTTCACTATTTTACAAATATTAATTAATTTTATTGTTAATGTTTTTTTTAAACATAGAAGCAAACTTTTAGTACACTTTGTGGGCCATGATGTCCTAAGTAACAGAAAAAAAATTGAAGTCAGTGGTACTTATAGTAGTCTGGAAAATGGTACCTAAACATTTAAAAACACAGTTTCGGAAAAACTCATTTAAAGTCAAGCCTAGGCCTACCCTATGCCACATTATTCCTCATCACAAACAGCACTATTATTATATACACATATGTTATGAAGAAAGAAAAACAAACAGAAAAAGATTTTTGTTGACTATTTACCCTAGCAACAACATTTATTCAGTGCAACCATTCAACAAAATTAAATTTCTAACATAAATTTAATTGACGCTAATTCAGCCCATTGTGACTAAAACCGAGTGTGTAGTACTACTTATATTATTTTTTATGATTGTTAGACTGTAGTAAATATATTAAAATTATATATTTTCTGAATCAGGAAAAGATGAAGAATTTTTCAATGCAATAAACAAAAAATTAATTTTTTGACCGAAAAACTGGGCATCTCCCCTTAAGCGGTTCATGGGTTCACTTCAAGCTCAAGTAATCAAATATGATATTACTTACCATAAAAATGTTTTGAATAATAAACACTAATAATTTAAGTTAAACGAGTTCCGTGTTTTTACTGTTCCACAATTAATACGCTTATTTTAACATTATACATATTTTATTGTTTTTAACTAAAAATTGTATTAAATTAGTTGGCGTTTACCTTAGTAATAACTGCAACAGAAATATTAATATAAGTTTACTATATAATTTTATATTTGATTCCATTTGAGAAGGGCTCAAAAATTAAATAAGGAAGGAAAAGCTGACTAAAGACCTTATGAAGCACATGAAAGCAATACCTTCTCATTTTGGACGTCTCTTCTTTATTTAATTTGCGTAAGTTTTCTTAAATGATATTCGAGCTTCATGAAAATTAAAATGCTCGTCTTATTAATAAATCATAAAATGATGGGTCTAAAATTAAATTGTTCTTTTTAATATAAAACTACTTTCGTGTATCAAAAATCTTTAAAGTCATAGACTATAAGATGCACTAAATGTTATTGTGCAATAAACTTAATAGTAGACTATAAATTACAGAGGTTGAATTAAAATTTGTTTAACAACTATTGGAAACCTTTTACTATGCTGACAAGAACCATTTAGCTGCAAAACTTGACAATATAAAGTAATAATCGCTATAACCGAACTTTACATTGGGGAAATAACTCATAAGATAATACAGTAGTGGGTTTCTTCAAATCTACTGTATAAAAGAGTAACGTGTGTATTTATTCTAGAAGGAATCTCTCAACTGGATACAATCTGTAACAGGGATACCTAAGTTTAGTAAAATTATCCTTTAATCAAATTTGGTGAGAGGCCTTTAAATCAGCCTTTGGTGAGCCGACTTATTAACCGTCTATGATCTAAATACTTTGAATTTATAGTGCACTGTACAATATATAGATTTTCTGAGTCTGATTCTGATTGTACTTTGGACAGTCTCCGT
This sequence comes from Macrosteles quadrilineatus, assembly GCF_028750875.1. Classification (NCBI taxonomy): domain Eukaryota; kingdom Metazoa; phylum Arthropoda; class Insecta; order Hemiptera; family Cicadellidae; genus Macrosteles; species Macrosteles quadrilineatus. Next base: position 195,919,470 of record NW_026542594.1, read on the forward strand.
CCTTCGTTTGTTGGTTCTTTCATTGCAAAATTTCAGCACAACCGATCCAGTAGTCACATCATGCATTTTCAAACTTATGAAATTATAAATTACAGTGTGTCATTAGTTATAGTGGCACATAGCATTTGTAGATGTATTCCGATATTTCAAAAATGTATTGAATTATCACATTTAGTCGCTGCTAACAATCTATTGAAGGCAGACTTCAAGATTATAAGAGATATGGTCACCAAGAGCGCCGCCGAGGATTATAAATAAGCCGCCGCTGTTCTCTGTCGATTTAACCAGCTGGAAATTCCATTTTCCTTACTTAGCGACCGCAAACTTTTTAAGTTTTTTTTTATTATCGTCAAACAAATTGCCTTTGACTAGGACAAGAACTATTACATAAACTTTTGAATGAATATTGTGTAATGTTAGACGTTAATTATGCCAACTCTTATTCTATTATAAACAATAAATCTAATAACACTTTTGTAACTTTTTTGTAATATACGAATTATACCTCCCAATTGTACATCAATGTTCAAACGTATTGTATATACGTGAACCACTAGAGCCTTTGCCTAATATATTATTTAAATATATTTTACTTGTTAATCTGATGGTATTAGGTAAGCATAATATAAGATACATTAAAATTTAAAGTCTTTTTCAGTATGTTTCCCATAAACTTAAAATAATGCAAAAATTTCTTCCAGGACTGAAAATAATTATATAACATCACAATCAACATAATGATAAGTTAAACAACATATTTTCCTAAAAGATGATAACAGTGTAACGAACTAAAGACGAGATCATAAAATGAACTCTCCTGCTGTGGTTAGTACTTCATGAAACAAGCCGCTTGAGAGGTGCATTGCCGTACACAATATCTTTTAGTGTACATAAAATCTTAACATTACTTTAAAGTAAAGTTTAGATCACAAGAATATGAAAAAGACTTAAATACCTCCACCGTAGCAAACCTATATACTAAGCGAATTGGATTTTCACAAAAGTATTTTAATTGCTTTAGATGTAATCATTACTTACACTTGTTGCTAGAATAAATGTTGTAAAGGGCGTGTTTAAGTAAAATGTTAGTATCTGGGTATAAAATAATATATTTAAAAATGTTCAAAGTGGATGGATAAACATGCTAACTACAACAGTTTGTTTTTCTCCATAAGAATAACATCGGAATTTTTAATTTTCTGTATATTTAAATTTGCTTCGTAACTATTTGACTGACGAAATAAACAAATACGTTTACAAACTTATTGAGTTCTTTAAGCTTTCTTTTTGTAAAGAAATTGCTAAATTAATTATTTTTTTCGAAATTGTTAATAAAACCCAATTGTTTACCCCATAAATTCCTCCAAAAACCCGTTCATATGGTCAAATCCTATAGTTCACGAATTCACTTCAAAAAATTAAGGTTTATAGGTTAAAACATTTATTTTTAGTAGGTAATCATAACCCGTTTCTTTCTAGGCAAAGCACATTTTCTCAAATCACGACTAAATTATTTGTACAATAAAATTGGTTTATTTTTTGTTTAAAGTATTTAAAAATCAACTATCATTAATTACTAAATTAATGAATGTTGTAAATGCCCCATTAATTGTCAGTTACACTGATTAAACATATATTTGAAATTAATTGGATGAATAAAGGTATAGTGGTACATATTGTCGATTAGAAATACATGTGGAAAGATTAAGAACCAATAGTGGGAGTTTACAATTTTATTAGTGACAATTTTTGACAACATGGAGACATGGCATCGCTTTATGGCCGTGTTATGATGGTAATAAGTGCCACTTTGATAGACACTCAACTTGACTGAACCCCGTTAATGTACGAACACTAAGTAGAGATCAAACATAAAGTGTCAACAGTGTGAGTGCTCTTTAAGAAATGTATCCCCTACTAATCAACCACTTTAAACACTTTTTTTAGTGAGATATTAGTTAATTTACAAACAGCTATGTTTAAGAGATTTTGCTTTGCTTTCTGAGAACATTATATGGTGAAATAGGCAATTAAGATTATTGTAATGTGTGTCCCTGGTTCAAGAAATAGCATTTCGTGGTATTCGACAAAGTTACACAACAAATTCACTAATCTGACTTATCTTTTCGTTAATTTTGTTGTATTGTTTAGTATGGATGCGTGCAGTACTTGGAAGAATTGCTCAAATTTTTAATCTTTTTTTAAATATATAACACTTAAAAATATGGACAGAGATAAAGTGATGCCACAAGCACTGGTTTATATCACATCAATAAACTAAACTATCTATATAAGTTACTTTTATTTATAACTAGCTGTACCCGCGCGCTTTGCCCCGTTTAACTTCACAAGTGAGCTCGTTCGCATGGCTCACGTCCTGGTTGAAGTTCGTTCCTACGCTCCCTCACCTTTTGGTTGCAAATTGGCTGTAGTCATAAATTTGAAAAAATAATAGTGCTGCACCCTGTTGGTAATCCTTGTAACTTTAATGCTATTGAACATCATAGAACAGAACCAACTTGTTTAATTGAAACAGCTGTTAAGAAATTCCTTTTAAAAATGAAAATCATAAGGTTCACATAGGAAACTCCAGAGCTAGGAGGATTAAACATTAAGGAGAGGGCACGCGAATAGGAATACACGTGTTGCGGTGAAGCCAGCTTTAGCAGAACACTAGAGGGGCACGCGGAGCCGTAGAGTGGCAAAAAGCCTCGGCTATAACATGGGAGAGATAGGGAAAAACGCGACGCGCGCTGTTTCGAATTAAAATTGCCGCTAAACTAAAACACCTGTGTTATTCACCGATGGCATTCTTAAAGTAAATTAAATTTCCTATCGAACGGTGTCAATCATACCTATAAAAAATATTATTTATTATTTATTATTGAAGATCAAAGTTGAAAGAATTGACCTGGACTTTGAACATATGATTACTTTAATTACGTTTTTGAAAAAAATATGATGTATCTACACAAATTAACAATTTATTCGTGTTCCTTAAGAGTTTCTGAAAATAAAAAATATATATTTACCTATATTTAAAATTGGTATTTAGAAAAATAATTACAATAAAGTTTTTTTTTATTTTTTCCAGTTTATAAAACAATCTTACTAATAATAGGTTAAAATGAAAATTTTAATTCGGGTGATGAAATACATTTTAAATTTGCATTTTTCATAGTTTTCTCGATTTGTTAATATCATTTTTTTACTAGTTTTAAGTCATTTATGTGCTAGGCAGGTGATTTTAAATAGCCAAAGTTAAGAAAAAATGCAAAGCCGCTCTAACTTTTTTTACAGCAACAGCCGTTACAATTAAATTACAATCATAAAAAGTAAAACAATTTCTTGGCAATCAAATTCTTGATTTTTTAAATATCACATTGAACTATATTTGATCTGTTTACCAGTTTACCTAAAGAAACTTCGAGTAAAAAGTGTAAATGTTCAACAATCATCGCGTCTTCTGACTGCCAAAGTGCGTTTATCATTCTTTTAAAGGATTAAAACTTATTTTATTTCTCTTTAAGAAAATGTTCAAATACACATACAGTACTACTCATGATTTGAGTTTTAATTTATGAACAGTAAAATCCATTTGGTGATATGGCGGGATTTGAACCCGGGACCCCATGAACCGGAGTCCCGCGCTCTGGTTAGAGTATTATAAATAATACACAATACAAGTATGGCAAAAAATAAAAACAAGGACAACGAATTCAAAAAAATAAGTCATCCTTGTGTAAATTACTCACCTTTGAACGTACTATTGGTTCATAAATAAATATGACTTTCCTCTTAATAGGTTCCTAATATTACGGTTAGAATTTAACTTTTTAATTTTCGTAGCATAATGAAGTCTAATTTTTAAATAGTTAATTGATATTTCTGTTACCAAATCTTCCAGTAACGCATACAACTCAGTATGAGAGGGGGCGGGAGAGTAGCGCTGCCTCCCCCCCTCCCTCAGTACGCTGGCTTCAACGAAACTACAGCGTGTCCTCTCCTTAATGTTTAATCCTCCTAGCTCCAGAGCCACTGGGGCGGAGCCCAAAAGCCCGATCAGAATAAAAACTACTTAGTTTTCCTATTTAATGCCCAAAGAATCGGTGTACCGAATTTCAGCCTCCTAGGTAAATGGGAAGTGGGAGAATTAGTGATGAGTGAGTGAATGAGTGAGTCAGCCAGTGAGTCAGTGAGGGCTTTGCCTTTTATATATTTAGATTGAACCTGAAATTTTAGTAGGTTTCTATTGCTACGTTTTAATAGATTTTTAACGCTATTGCCTAACAATAGTGTAGCTTAAATATTCTCTTAAAATCAAATTATCTTTAAAAATAAATCTACTATAAGTCTAGTGAGAATTTCGCTATTCGGCTATTTAACTGTGCTAAGCTAGCGAAATTCTAGCTTTATGTTTAATGATCATAGAACAGAACCAACTTGTTTAATTGAAACAGCTGTTAAGATTCATTAATTCCATTTAAATATGAGTACTCATTAGGTTAACATGGGAAACTCCAGAGCCACTGGGGCGGAGCCCGAGAGTCCGATCAGAATAAAAACTACTTAGTTTTCCTATTTAATGCCTAAAGAATCAGTGTACCAAATTTCAGCCTCCTAGGTTAGTGGGAAGTGGGAGAATTAGTGATGAGTGAGTGAGTCAGTCAGTCAGTCAGTCAGTGAGGGCTTTGCCTTTTATATATATAGATGACAGTTCTTATTTTAGAGCTGGTAAGTAAAATGTTTTTTACCTCGTTTCTAAATTAATTAGTAAGTAAAACGTCGAAAAAAAACTTGGTTTTTAAAGTTGTATTAATGAAAATACTAACGAGTAAGTAAGCATGGAAAATATTATGGTTATAATGGTGAGCATAACAACTTTTTCAAACGAAATCTAGAACACCTATATAGAACCCAAAATTCCAGTGTATATTTTCGCGGTAGACAGAACAAGCTTGAATTACACTCACGGGCAACATTGTTTTGTCAGTAAGAGTTATTGTGCTACTTTATGTCTCTATGTAGAATTACAAGCACATTTTATGTAAAAGTCATTTTCCAAACGGTAACTATATAAAAGCTGTTTAAAAGGTTTGAAATTGGTTTAATTATTTAAAGTTTTTCTTTTACAGCCGATTATGAAACATCTCTTTGTGCAAAAATATTATTTAGGTGTTATAAAATAAACATAGGCCTTAAAGTAAAATAAGTTTACATTAAATCTCTAATTTCATAGAAAAATATTGCTCAGAAGGTGGTGGGGGTCATATTGCTATGTATTTAGTTAAGTTGAAATATACATACATATTGAAATAGCCTCCATATCTGAAAACTCTAACTCTACTTTCAAAATTTGTTTTTAACACCTTTAGATGGTAGTTATTATAATATGCAGCCCAAATTACAAGTATAAAGAGAATTACTGTTTAGGGACAAAACAATATCATATGTTGGCAGTCCTACTTCTCTTACTTCATTTCCGATCAGCTGATATTCATTTTGTCATTGTCACCTGTGTTTTTTAGTCTAATTAATTTATTGTGAATACAAATTAACATGGGTTTTTCTTAAATGAGCCCCATGCTAAAAATTATTTACGTACATTTATGGAAAAGTAAGTATCGTAATATTCTTCTTTGCATTTCATATACGGTAACCTGTAGAAATCTACGTGATATTTAAGGATGTTTAAAGCGGGAAACCTTCTTTCTTCCTTCTTTTTTACCTATAACATGTTCAGCGTAATCTTTACTCAAGTGTGCATTAACGAATGTACATTTAAACGTCTCATAGGAAGGTGAATTCATTCATCAGTTAATATTGTATTTTTGGTTAGATTCAGGGTTGTCGTCTTGGTGCTGCACTAAATTAAAATTAAATATCATTAATCTTACAAAGATTATCTCTGACAATTGAAGACAGAAACGGATTTCCAGCGTTATAGTAGGAACGTTTACGGTGTCAATGTAGTATTGCTTAGTTCTCTGGAGTCAATTTGTCTCGGTTCAAGCAACAGCCTAATGATTTGTCAACTTATTCCTGAACTTAGTCTACATAGTAGTTCATTCACTTTAGTACCTCATTTTTTTCGAAATTTCAAAAGACAAAAACATATTAAAATATAAAATAGTACAACAAAATTAATACAAATGGTCTCATCACTTCCTAAATTCATAATAATTACATACCCTCGAAAAAGGTAGGCATAACAGTATAGTAATAGAATAAAAATAGTATGAAAAAGCATTTTCAATAGTATGTGTTTATATTTATATTTTTATCAGGTCAGATAAACATTTTACCTAACTAATAAATGTCCACAACTTAACTCTTAAAATCGTATACTGTTTACCTTTATTCTAAATATTTTAAGCATTGTTTTTAGCTAAACCAAAACATAAATAACTAAGGATGTATGTCATTAATAATAATTACAATGTATTAATTATATTAAATTAATTTTAATTTAAGTAGCTAACATAATTTGATACCGTACGCGTTTTACAGTGGTATTAACACCAGATTTTTACGTTTTAATAAAAAGTATTTGGAACCCATGATGGACATAAAGCCAGTAATCAGCTGCAATATGGCATTCCATTACCAAATAGCAATGGCGAGCATTAACCATAATCCAAGTGGTGGTAATGGTAATGGTATGTCACTTACATGAAAATGTGTACATTTGATAAATAAATACATGTATGAAGAAAATTGACATAGCTGATTCAAATACCTGATTTATTTACATTTTATATCGCAGTAACAAAACCAAAAGGAAAAAAGTAGATTTTTATAATGAAGCGCACTTTCTGAGTGGTGCATCCAAACCGTTATAATCTTTTAAATAAAGAATTAGCTATGACTTATAATGATGAGATGTCCACTTAAGAAAGCGAAAAGCCAAAGATAAACCCAATAGTTTTTTAAGAGACTATGACAACGAAAAATACAATAGTTTTCCTGTTTAGAGACAGTAAAGAGCATTCCTAACAGTAAATAAAATAATTTACAAGGGTTATGTATTTGCATGCATTGAAAATAGTTTGTAAAACCGATAAATCTTTAAAACTTTCAACAAGCTGGAATCCTGTAAAAACTGTAAATGTAGACAAGTAATTTTAACAATCAATTTACCACAAATAAGATTAGTTGATCCCTAAATTCACCAGCAGCTGTAACTAAGTTACAGGATATAACTAATCCCAGGCTCGGCGTCTTCTAGTAAATCTTATCAAGCAGTAACTACCTTGAGGGTGGCTTAGCGGTTCAACGGTTTAAACTGTTTTCTAACTGATATAAATTTCTTATGAGTTACAAAGTAAATTTAACTTGATTAGCTTAACGAATTGTCAGATGAATACTACTTAAGTAGACTTCTCATCCCATTGTAAATTTTGAAGCTCGTTTTTCGTAGTTCATGTCCGGTGACACGGATCGCTAGTGTAGATGAAATTATGTTTCTATTTTAACACACTCACTCCCGCGTGTCTGGAGACTCTACATACAGGGCTGTGTGGCGGCCAGGACTGGACCTGTTAAGGTTATTTTCATGATTCGTGTTTAACTCGTTCATGATTAGATCGTTTTATATGGTTAAACGAGGTTTGAAATGACTAAAATAACGAGAAACAAATTGTTAACAAAACACGACATCTACAGTGCACCGGACGGAACCAACAATAAAATTGTCTTTAGCTGATCCATAAGGATAAGAACTCTACTAATGTAGTAATTCCTACTGTGTGTTTCAAAATAAGTTGAATGAGGTGACCAATTAGTGTATATGTTTAAGGGTAACAACCAAATTCAAAACATAAATGTTATTCGTATTTATATTATCTTGTAAAATAATTATTATATTTCCCTAAGACGCTATGCTCTAACCTGGAATCATTTGTCACTTTACTTCAGGCTAAGCCTAAGGAATGCGGCATTATCACTTAGATAAATCCATTGGTGATTTTGCGGGATTCGAACTCGAAACCGCAAAGGCCGAAGGCCCACGCTCCAATCCTAGACCAGCTTACTCCCCAATATTCTAATATTGATACCCGGAATAATATCAATGCACAATTTTTTACTGCATCACACCATACCGTTGGTTAGATTTCCTTGACCATCTAAGATGCAGTACTTGTAATCGCGTGAGATTTCCTAATCTATCTAGGCCATTTACGTTCCCTCCTGAGCTTCATGAATATTCGAGTCCATCTGAATATCAAGTGACAAGATGGACAGTGGTAGTGTAGAGTTACATGAATATCTAAAGTGAAACAATGCTAGTTATTATTAGAATATTGTTTGGTGTCCGGATCATATTTTTAAGCACATCGACCAAAAATCCTGTTGAAACTTTTGAACTATACGCTGCTTACATAGAGAAAATTAATTATATTAATACTACAATTTTAAATTTTGTTATGGTTGTTTAGTTGAATATTTTATGTTGGATTAGAATAGTTACAGCTAACCAGAAAAATAAAATAGTATATTTATGATCTATTTAAACAATAATGGTGTGTAATATTGTGAAATTTGAAACAGAAAACATTGACAAAGTTGAAGCAAGTATTATTGCAGGAACCGACAAACTTTTAATACTTTTAAACTTGCACTCAAATCGTTTAGGAAGTGAAGGAAATAGGTATTTCATATAGAGAAAGATTCACTTAGAACTCCTGCTTATAGATGGATGTAGGTAAAGCCGTAAGCTCTATACTGTAATAAGTTTCTGTCGGTGACAAAGTAGTACCCAGAAAACCCGGTTAGTTTTAGTAATCGTGGAAGCTTTGTTTTACGTATCATTATGCCTGATGGATGACATAGAGTTGGATTAGTACTATTTTAATTAGGATAAAATGTGCTTATGGAAAAGTAAAGTGTACATGGAAAACTAATTGGTCTAGTGGTAGAGCTCAGGACTTCGGCCCCCAAGGTCCCGGGTTCAAATCCTGCCAATCCCCAATGGATCAATGGATCATCAATGTGATAATTTCACAGTCCTCTAAGCTGAAGTCCCGGGCTAGAACTAGCGGCATAGGATGTTTAGGTGGGTCTAAAAAAACAGCAAAAACAGTTTAAACATTGAATTTCCATTGCTGAATAACATTATTTAACTTACTTGTAGTTGTAAGACTGGTTGAATTATTTGTGTGTTTTGTATATTACTTATTGTAAAATAAATCAAACGTTTGTTATTTCGATAAAAAAATAAAATAATAAAGTCGAGATGAGGATTTCAGAAGATGGATCCCATCCGACAAACCATTGAACTGTGAAATTAACTGATTCACTCCGCCGTCGACTTCTCCACGCCTTCATTTTTTTCCTTTTTTGATTGTTCAATTCAAAATATTTTTTTTCTCTGAGTTCAAACTTTTTTCAGTACAAGAATATATTTTGTCACGATAAAGCTTAAGAATTTTGACATAAATTATTCCAATACCTTGGTGAAGATACAAGTCTTTTTTATAAGTATTGCTTTAAACACATTGTCTAAGTATAATAATATTGTAAAACTCTTAGCTGTAACTAAAAAATCAGTTAAAAGTATTTTTCTACCAAAACAATAAACAAATAAATAAAATTTTACTACAATGAACTCCAGTTTTGTTTATTTTGATTGAAATGTTTAAATGTTTAGGTTATTTGATTTTTTAATTGTTATTGCTACTGAGCAAAAGATAATTAAATCTACTACCTTTCCTCAAACGAGCAATACAGGTCAAAAAACAATACAAACTCAAATATAAACAACATAAAATTAAATTTTGTAGTTTCATTAACTTAAATAACAGTGCAATGTTATTAAAAAACTGTTCGTATGACCGTCATTTTATTTTCATTTATTTTCCATCCTGGGATTTTTCCTTAGTCGTTAAACTCTTTAGGTCCTTGTAGTATTATCGTTTATAAAATTGCCACGAAAAATATTTAACTTGATAAGTTTTAAATTAAAACAAATCAATCCTGAGGCCAGTTGGAAGACAAATTTCCCACCCAAGATACTAATCCAACAATCAGTCTTGTGCTCTTCTCTGATTGGTTCTTTGTGGTAGAGCCGGAACACGCCGGAATGGGCTCTTAGGGTTAGTGGTTACTGTCTGAATCACTACACTATATATCATGTGTTTGAGGAAATTCAGATAATAATATTTAAGATTTGAAACACGTTTTGAGGATAATTCTTAAACCGTTAAGTTAGTAAACAATGAAATTATAAGCTATGCGTACAAATACTTATCCAATATCCTCGCATCAAATATGTCTTTAAGCTTGGATTAATTTATTATTTTTATATGGATAGCATATTTATCATTGAATTTGGTTTAAAACACCATGCAATAAAACAACCTCAATTAGGTACATACAAATTAAATATACGGTCGTATAATTCCAATTACACTTACAAATAAGTACAATTATTTTACAGTGAGCTCTTATGATACAAATTGTACTCCATACGCAACGACAGCTGTTTCTTATTATAACCGTCAAAACTGAATATCTTTTTATATTGTCTCTGTTTCTATTGTTGCGTTGTTCACATTGTTTTGTGTCCATACGTGTAGCTTACAGTTGATTGGTCGGTTCCCATGAGCAATGTATTGTTACAAAAACAAGAACAAAAAAATTGTTTATACAGTTTTCAATACCTCATCTTGATTTTGATGGATGTATAGTTTTGTTTCGAAATGAAAATTTCAACTTGATTAACAACAAATTAAAAACTAAAATCAAAATGTGTTTTTGGGTATACTTATGAAAGTCCCTAGAGTGTTTTGGGCTTGCAAATAAGAATTTATTTCGCCTTGAATCCATAAAATATTCATGAAGCTTTTAAACACAGGTTTATAATCACGGTCCTTAAACTGCATTTAACCACTCTTTCATCAAGAATGCCTTAACAAATTTATTAATGATTGTATGTTTTTAAAGAATACCATTTTTTTACTGCCATTAATGCAACGTAATGTAAATTTTTGGTTTTGTAAAAGGTATTCTATTTAAGCTAACGTATATTTTTCAATCCATATTTAACACAGTTTGCTTAGAAAACATCCTTCTTTTGGATAATTACATAAAGGGATGTAAAAACAACAACTACAAACAATCTAAAAAAATAATTTCACCAGCTGATAATGTGTTTACATTTAACGAGAAAACATGTGACACTAAGTGACAAAGTCAAAACGAGCTATATTGAAACCAAACATTTGTACAATATAGAAATTATTTAGTTTTAATGACACATGATGAGGGGTCTTTCACATCTTTTTCAAGGAAATGTTTGAAGTTTCTTTTAATGTGCTTTATCATCAGAGAAAGTGATACAAAGTTTGAGCCTTCATTTCTGCAATGACCGCAAGTAACTTGACCATCAAGGCCAATTTGATAACAGCTTTCAACCCTGATAGATCAAATTTTCTCTTATTGTTCTTTGAAAATCTTCTATAAACTAAATTATTCTTTGGCTGAAGCCCAACATTGTCATATAATCTATATTTTTATCTATCTATCTATATTACAAGGTTTCTCAAATTGCATATTGATAACGTATAACGACTTGGCGAGGCGATTTCCTAATGTTGTACATGCTGTAGCCCCTAAACGAGTCTACTAGAACAAAAAGTCTGGAGTAAAAGTTCTTAATTAGGCATTAGTAGTGGCGAACCCAGAAAGAGCCATCACTTTAGGCACGTTTTCCCCATAAGAATAACATGGTGAGCTTTTTTTGACCACTTTTTTAAAAATCCAGCTCTCGGCCTATACAAGCCTATATAAATGTTCAATACCATTGTATAACACTATTAAAATTTCAAATCCACATCCATTCACATGTATATTCTCAAAATCATCAACTTGATAGTGCGAGGTTTGCACGCGAACTCGTGCGTGCTCCCCCATATAAAATGCATGCTACCCATATAAAATAATGTTAAATTTTTTTCTTACTTTTTGATTTTTTTATGTTGTAATATTGTTTATAATCAAAAGTTGACACCCACTACGTTTGCCAGAATTTCAACCGTTTTGCCGTATCTCAAGCCGTTTTCGAAATATAAGCGTTTTTAGATAGTTTTACGGACTTAGACGATTTTTCATGGTAAATTTTATTTGTACCCATATAAAATAATGTTAAATTTTTTTCTTACTTTTTGATTTTTTTATGTTGTAATATTGTTTATAATCAAAAGTTGACACCCACTACGTTTGCCAGAATTTCAACCGTTTTGCCGTATCTCAAGCCGTTTTCGAGATATAAGCGTTTTTAGATAGTTTTACGGGCACTGTCACAAGGGCCAAGTGAAGCGGTCACGAGACTGGGGAATCCTCAGGTGGTGACGTCACCGGGGACGAGTCTATATATAGAAGTGGCATCCGGGTGATATTTCATTCTCGAGCGTGATGCCGACCTGTCAACACTGCTCCGCCTCGCTGTCCAAGAAGAGCAATTTGGTCCGCCACTACAAGCTAGTACATCAAATGAAGGTGAAACTGTGCAAGGTATGTGATTTAATCTGTGATGATAATGTGGTTCTAAAATCGCATATATTACAAAGTCATAAGAATTGTAATTTTTGTAAGAAAAATGTGGTTGGTCATTTTAAAAGACATGTCAATTCTTGCAATAATTGTCCATATACAATGATTGAATTTGTTGGTGAATCGATTAGAACTGAACTTAAAAATACTCTTCAGTCTTGTCCTCTGCCAATAAAATGGACTTTAGTAAGGAGAATTAAATTTATAAAATATTCAATGGATCAAAGTGGACAATTAGTTAATGAAAAAGAATGTATTGCAGATTTTAGAAGCCTTACTACCTTAACTATTGAGAAAAGAGATTTAAAGCCTCAAATTGAAAATGCACTTTTAAAGATTGATGCTTCCATACACAAATACCAAGCCCAAGGCAGTGGATGGATGTATGACCATACTAAGTATTGGAAGTTGCACGTTTACAAATATAAGCCCTTAACTCCAAAGTCATATATTCCCACACCAGAGAGTATTAAATCGAAACATGCAGTTTTAAATATAAAAAATGATGATAATAAGTGTTTTCTTTGGTCGGTATTAGCAGCTTTATATCCAAGGAACTCTAATGAAAATGCTAATAGAGTCTCCAGCTATGCACCCTACATAGGTCATCTGAATATGACAAACATAAAGTATCCTGTGAAAATATCTGATATAGATAAATTTAAAAGACAAAATAATATAAGCGTTAATGTATTTGGGGTTGAAGATGATAAATGTATATATCCATTAAGAACAACCAAACTAAATAGTAATACTCACATCGATTTATTATTATTACAAGAAGGTCGTAAATCACATTACTGTTTAATTCATGATTTTAATAGGTTAATGTTGAGATCTACAAAAGATAACAATAAGAAGTATTTTTGTAAGTTGTGTTTGCAACATTTTTACACTAATGATATATTAGAACGTCACATAACATATTGTAAAAATTTTGATGCTCAACGAGTGGAAATGTCTAAACAAGATACATTACAATTTAAAAATTATAAATATCAACTTAAAGCCCCATTTGTGATTTATGCAGATTTTGAATGCTTTATAAACTCTAATAACCATACTCCATCTGGATTTGCATTTGTCTTAGTGAGAGATTCTAAGATTATTTCTGAAGAGTTATATAGTGGTGCAAATGTTATGGATGTATTTTTCAAAAGGTTATTTGAGACTTATGACTTCATTAAACGTCAAATGTCGATATATATTCCTCTTGTAATGACTCCTGAACAAGAGGCATCTTTCCAAAACTCAACGCATTGTCATATTTGTGAAAAACCCCTATATTTTGATAGGGTGCGAGATCATTGTCATTCATCTGGCCGATACCGTGGAGCTGCCCACAATGATTGTAATTTAAACTATAAAGTAACAAAGAAAATCCCAGTATTCTTCCATAACTTGAAAAATTACGATGGACATTTAATAATGCAACACTTGGGAAAATATGATCGTAAATTAAATTGCATAGCCAAAGATATGGAAAAGTACATTTCATTCTCTGTTGATGATTTAATATTTTTAGATTCCTATAACTTTCTGTCACTTCCATTATATAAATTGGCTTCCAATTTAAATACATTTAGATTCATAGACAATCCTCTACTACAGCGTAAAGGCGTATTTCCCTATGAATATATGACGGGACCAGATAAGTTTGCAGAGTCTCTACCCCCAATTGAAGCATTTTACAGTACTCTAACTAAAGAACATATCTCTCCCATTGAATATGAACATGCTAAAAATGTCTGGACCCATTTTAATATAAATAATTTACAAGAATATCATGATTTATATCTTAAAACAGATGTATTGCTACTGGCTGATGTCTTTGAGACTTTTAGAGACCTGTGTTTAAAGGATTATAAACTTGACCCCGTACATATGTATTCACTTCCTGGATTAACATGGGAGGCCTGTCTTAGAATGACTGGTATAAAATTACAATTATTTCAAGATATTGACATGCATTTGTTCATAGAAAGTGCAATCAGAGGAGGAGTCAGTATGATTTCTACACGTTATGCTAAAGCCAATAATAGATATATGGGTGAACACTATGATCCCAATCAAGAGAGTGTGTATTTAATATATTTAGATTGTAACTCGCTATACTCTACAGCAATGTGCGAGCCACTGCCTGTGGATGAATTCCGTTGGACTAATGAGATAGACTACAAATACAATCAAAATTATGAGTTTGGTTACATTTTAGAAGTTGATTTAAAATATGATAAAAGCTTACATGATTTACATAATGACTATCCATTGGCACCAGAGAAAATGAATGGGAAATTAATACCAAATTTAAATGACAAAACTAAATATATTTTACATTATAAAGCATTACAAAAATATGAGGAATTGGGGTTGGTTGTTACAAAATACCATAGAATTTTAAAATTTAGACAATCAAAATGGCTTGCACCCTATATTAATTTTAATATTGAAAAACGAAAAAGTGCTTATAATGATTTCGAAAAAGACTTTTACAAATTGTTAAATAATAGTCTCTTTGGTCGAACAATTATGAATCAACGAAAGTTCCGTGACATATATCTCAAGGATGAGTCACTATTAACAAAATATGTCACTAATCCAAGGTTTGACTGTAGCAAAAAGTTCGATAACAATTTACATGCTATACATTTAAATAAATTAGTTGTAAAGTTTAATAAACCAATATATTTAGGAATGACAATTTTAGATATTAGTAAAGTAATAATGTATGATTTCCACTATAATTATGTGTCAAAATTTAAGAATAAAAGATTTCTAATGACAGATACAGATTCATTAATGTATGCTATAGTTACAGAGGACTTTTACAAGGAAATAGAATGTGACTTGCACTATTTTGATACCTCTGGATATAGTAAAGACCATTTCTTATACTCTAATAAAAATAAAAAAGTCACAGGCAAGTTTAAAGACGAATTAGGTGGTCATATTATGTATGAATATTGTGGTTTAAGACCAAAGTTATATTCTTATATTCCTCTAAAATGGTTATATGAAGAAGACAAGCAAGCTTTAGAGGTGAAGAAAGCTAAAGGAGCTGATGGTGCCACTGTTAAACATCTCCTCAGACATCAACATTATTTGAACTGCCTTGCAACTGGGCAAGATTACTATGAGAGTGTGACAAGAATTAAATCTACAAATCATCATCTTCAAACCTTGACCATGAAAAAGAAAGTACTATCCTTTGACGATGACAAGAGGTTTATTCTGGAAGATGGCATCAATACTCTTGCTCTTGGTCACTATAAAATTGATGTTTAAAATGTGTAGATATATAATAAATGCAAATGTTAAAAAAAATCTTTCATTTATTTACCCTTACCATCCTCTTGATAGAATTGGTCTAACATAAATCTATATTTGCCATTATTCTTTGGCCTTTCTTTGTCTATCACGAAAAAGCCATATTTAGTTTTATCCCAACATTGATGACAGAGATTTTTAAATTGGTCAAATGAAAAGTCATTACCAACATGATTGTGATATACATGTTTTAAATTTAAATCATCTTGTTTAAATAATATTAGGAAATTTACATTATCACGTAAATGTTTGTGTGATTTGCTGTAAGATTGACACAAGTAAAAACAGTTAATATTTTTATGTCGACCCATTGAGAAAAATTGTGTAATATTTGGACTATTTATGTCATCAAATACAACAACTGACTGTGATTTTACATCATTTGGTGTGATTTCACAGTCAGTAAACGTGTGTAATTTCACTTCGTCACACAAACTAAATATTTCAATTATTTTTTTATATTTTTCTTGTTCTAAAGATTTAGATATTAAATATAAGTTTGTAAATTTTAATCCTTCCTTTCTTACAATTAAATTATAAATTACAACCGTCTTCCCACTTCCACTTGGACCACAAATAACACATCTAATATTGGTAGGAAATAGACCCAACTTCTTTGGTATATTTTCCTTAGTATGTACTATTTTAAATTTATGTTTTTGTTGAATAAAAGACATTTTTTATATAATAAAAATGGTAAAAAATGTTAATAAGAAAACATGTAAAAAGGGGAAAGGTTTATTCTTAAAACCTTACAGGGGTCGAGGGTTATTGAATACTCTTATAAATAACCTTCCATTTCCACTTCACATACCATCTTATCAGTACTGTGGACCTGGGACGAATGTACGTGAGAATTTAGCTAAAAATGTACCTCCAAAAAATAAACTAGACTCTTATTGTAAAGAGCATGACATATTCTACATGAATAATCCTGATACCACTGCTCGGAACAAAGCAGACATGAGATTAGCAGACTTAGCTTGGACTAGAGTAACGGCCAAGGACGCAAATCTTGCTGAAAGAGCAGCTGCTTATGCCGTGACAAATTTGATGAAGGCAAAAGCAAAAATGGGAATGGGATTAAAATTTAATAAAAAAGATGGACAACTACCAGCTGTTAGAGGCCGCAAAAGACGTGCCTCACTTCCGGGGGGGTGTACCTAAAAAACGAGCTAAAAAATCTAAAACCAAGAGTAAAAGAGTGCGGAATAGTTAATTTGGATAGCTCATCTGGCACACATTGGACAGCATATCGTAAAAATAAAGATATTGTAATTTATTTTGACCCATTTGGAATCCAACCTCCAAAAGAAGTAATTAAATATTTTGAGGGATATAAAATCTTCTATACAACCGATCAAATACAAGATTTAAATAGTTCTATTTGTGGAATTTTATGTTTATCATTCATAAAAAATTTTTGTTTATAAAAATGGATTCATTTACTATAACATTTTCGGGTACAGAGCCAGAGCTTAAGTCAGTGTTCTTTCCTCCCATAGAATTAAATGATGATTATGTAATTGGATTAGTAGATTTTCAAAGTTATAATTCTATATTTAATGTTAAAAAACCTCTAAATACTTTAACATATTATAAAGTAGAGAAAAAAACATTACCAAAAGGAGATATCTCAGTTGATGATTTAAACCAGTTATTAGATGGTAAACTTAAAGTTATAATAGATAAAAATGGAGACGCATTAATTAATACTAAATCCAAACTTTTATTCAAAGGGCTTATTCCAAAATTAAATCAACTTAAAGGCAACAAATTAACCATTGGAGAAGGTGATGATGTTTTCTATTATGATCACAATGCTCCAGTTACAATAGAAATTTCTGAAGGAACATATGAGGTGGTTGAGCTTGCAAAGGAAATTCAAAAGCAAATCCCAGACTTTTTCCTTACAGCTAATAATAAAACTATGAAAGCGACATTACTTTCTAGCCATGTGTTTGATTTTACAAAACCATGTTTAGGGTCTGTCTTATTGGGATTTAAAGGTGTTTCTACTCCTGGTGTTCAGTTTGAATCTACAAATAAAATAAACATTAATAATGTAAATGTGATTAGAGTAAAATGTAATATTGCAAACGGGTCCTATTTAAATGGCAACAAATCACACACCATACATAGCTTTTATCCAGAAGCTCCTCCTGGCTACAAAATTATTGAAGTTCCAAGAAATATTATATATTTTCCTGTAAATAAGAGAAGTTTAGATGTTGTCAGTATTACATTTGCCGATCAACACGACAAGGCAATTGACTTTAACGGAGAAGAAACTACAATTACTTGTCATATAAAAAAGATATGAGAATTTATAAGAATTTATCTATAAGTGTACAAAATGCTAGGTTCCTAAAGTCAATAGGACTAAAGTTAAAATTTTCTATTAATAAAAATGGAAGATTTTCTAGACGTTACAGGGAAATCCCAATTCGACGATAGTGTGGTTAAAATTACAAATCACTCCTATGTTCCCCACAACACTTTGGCAATAAATAATTCTGATGAAATTTGAATATGTATTAATAATCAAGATTTGCTAACTCTCCCATGTAGGAGTTATCTGTATATTAAGGGAGAAATTGAAAATCATGATAAAGGTCATTTTATAAATAATGCATTTGCGTTCTTATTTGATGAAATTAGATACGAAGTTGCAGGTAAAGAAATAGACATTGTAAGAAACCCAGGAATTTCTAGTCTTATGAAAATATTGAGCTCTTACAATAAAACTACTAAATTGTCAAATGTAGCATTTGATTCTGACACGAATTTAAAAGAGTTCCATAAAGGTGGTAAGTTCAGTACTTGTTTGCCATTAGAGTTGTTAATGGGTGTATTCGAGGATTTTAATAAGGTTTTAGTAAATGTCAAACAAGAATTGGTGTTGAAAAGATCCAAAAATGATTTGAATTGTATATTAACAACCACTAGTGCTCCAGCCAGTGGCACTGCTGATACAATTCCCGAAATTACACTTAACTCTATTCAATGGGTCATGCCACATGTGATACCATCAGATGGGGAGAAGTTACAATTACAAAAGATGTTATTGCAAAATAAAAATTTGCAAATTGCATTTAGAAGTTTAGAGTTGCATGAACTTCCATCATATCCCAATACCACAAGACATACATGGTCAGTAAAGACATCTTCAAGTTTGGAGAAGCCTAGGTATATTATATTTGGTTTCCAAACAGCTAGGGATAATAGTGCACGAAAAAGAACTGACGAATTTGATCACTGTAAATTAAAAAATCTCAAAGTATTTCTAAACTCTGAATATTATCCTTATAGTGATTTAAATCTTGACTTTGAAAATGGAGATGTCTCTAAAGCTTATGAGATGTTTATGAGGTTTAGAGAGACTTACTATAATACTATCCCAGATCCTATGATTAGTAGGGCTGAGTTTATGAAGAAATATCCACTAATTGTAATAGATTGTTCTAGACAGAACGAAACATTGAAGGAAGGAATTGTTGATATTAAATTAGAGATTGAAACTGCAGAAAATGTACCAGCAAATACATCTGCATATTGTTTGATAATACATGATAAAGTGTTTGAGTACAATCCTTTGTCAAATGAGATAAATAAAATGTAAATAAAAGATGAAAAATATTCAACAAGAATTGGTTGACTCTGCAAATCAAATAAGAGAGAAATATAGAGCTTTAAAACGTGGCAAGTTTCTAGAGGCTGAAGAGAGGTTCCAAACATTCCAACCTTTAATAGAGCCATTACAAGAATTAAAGAAAATCACATCAGAGAGGCCTCGAATGGAGATACTCCCAATGACTCCATCTAGAATATCAATGATACCAAGATTACAACCATTACAACCATTACAACCATCCACTCCACAGAAATTAGATTTTGGTCTTTTAGCATCAGACTATTTAGGAAATTACCTCAGTAAAAGTAGTATGACAGACACTACATATGGTATTAGACGAGAAGCAAATACATTTTTTATTGGAAATAAGGAAGTTGATATTGCCAATGATGATGTTACAGTTGCAAATAAAACCTACAAGGGGACAAAAGGTTTATGGGAATTGTTAACGTTAAAAGAACCTGAGAACTATACTCCGGCTGATTTGCAAAATTATAAAGAAATTTTGGAAGCTACAAATGGACATTTAAAGAGTTACAAAGATGGTGCACCAATTTCAAGTAATATACATACTAAATATCTTAATATAATCAAACCTCTATTTAAATCTGTTGGTGAAGGTTTGAGACAAGTGACTGGTAATAAAATAGACTATATTTATTGGGATGATCCTAATGAGCTTGTAGATAGGTTAAGACTTCTTTGGCTAAGTCGCCAAGCTGGTAACTCAGGAGTGGATAATGAAATAGATTCCATTATTGAGGAATTGAGAGAAAGTGGAATTATTTATTAAATAAAAATATGTTTATAGATAAATTTTATCGTTTATATAATCCATATAAAAAGCCTGCAGAACCCAGGGTGGCAACCATGAGTAGTGAACCTACTTTAAATTTACAAGACGATAGTTGGAATTGTTTAAACCGTAAAATTGGTAATGTTAAAGATGGGGAGTTTGTAGATGATGTATCAACTTTGGGACAGACATTAACTAGAAAAGGTGATGTCTTTTTACAAGGTAAAACTAAATATGAGTTTTTAGAATCTAAGAATAAAAATTGGAATGCTAAAAAACAGAAAATTACTAATGTGAAAAAGGGTGAAAGTTTAGATGATGTGCCCACTTTACAACAGACTTTAATACGAACAGATGGTGGTACATTTGTACAAGACAATAATAATTATGAATTTTTAGAATCAGAGAATGGTGTTTGGAATGCTAAGAAACGGAAAATTACTAATGTAGAAAAGGGTGAGAGTTTAGATGATGTGCCCACTTTACAACAGACTTTAATACGAAAAGAAGATGGTAAATTTATACAAGATGATAATAATTATGAATTTTTAGAATCAGAGAATGGTGTTTGGAATGCTAAGAAACAGAAACTTAGCAATTTGATAGACGGTACAGATAGTAAAGATGCTGTGAATGTTTCACAAGTTCCAAAAATGGAAGCAGGCTATTGGAGTTTTTATAATAAAAGGTTAGTACGTGTTAAACCTGCCATTGATGAAACTGACTGTGTTATAAAAGAACAGACTATAACTTTTGATAAAAAAGAAAAATGTTGGGATGCCAAAAAACAATTTATAAGGAATCTACCAGAGGGAGAACATTCGGATGATATTTGTCTAATGTCACAAGCTATGCATTACGATGGATCAAAATTTGTATATGGAGAAAAATTTTTTAATTTGATGGAATATAATCCTGATTTATTAGTTGCTGACCCCACATCTTTGAGTGGATTTAAGTATATAGATAATAGACCATATATACCAGAAAACTATGTATTTAAAAGAATGGAAGATAATCTATTGATTGGGGCTAATGGTGATGTATTTAGAGTTACAGGAAAGGATGATGTTATAAAAAATGAATGAAATTGCATACGAACTTCATAAGCCTGCAAGAAAGAATTTCATTAGAAGGTCTTTTAAAGTATTGGGTATAAACGAAACCATACAAATAGATTTAATTGATATGCAAAACTATGCTAGAGAGAATTCTGGCAATAAATATATTTTAACTTTAATAGATACATTTTCTAAAAAAGCTTATGCTGCTCCACTAAAGAATAAGACAGGGTTGGTGGTTACAGAAGCCATTAAAACCATTCTACCAAAGGGGGTTAAAAACATTCAATCCGACAATGGAAAAGAATTTTTTAATCAATATTTTAGCAAACTAATGAAAAAATTAAATATTAATCACTATCACACATTTTCTACAACTAAGGCTGCAATTGTGGAGAGGTTTCAGAGAACTTTAAAGAATTGGTTATATAGAGAATTTAGTGCTCAGGGGAGTTATAAATGGTTGGATTTACTTCCAAAGTTAATTCGAAAATATAATAATAAAGTGCATAGATCTATAGGTATGAAGCCTAACCAAGTGAATATTAAGAACAGTAAATATGTGCATGAGAGGTTGACTTCTAAAGTAGTGCAAGTTAAAAAGCCAAGATATAAGGTAGGTGATAGCGTGAGAATTTCCAAATATAAACATGTGTTTAGTAAAGGATATACCCCAAATTGGACAGGGGAACTATTTACAATAGTAGAAGTTAAGAATACAAAGCCTGTGACTTATATCTTGAAAGATGAAAATGGTAATATAATCAGAGGAGGCTTCTATACAGAGGAGTTGTTAAAGACCAAATATAAAGACATGTATTTAGTAGAAAAGGTAATTAGGAGAAAAGGTGATTTATTGTATGTCAAATGGCTTGGGTTCCCAAGTAGCCAGAATTCATGGATTTCCACTAAGGATACCATTTCACAGCCCCACCACTAGAGGCAAGAAGCAGGAGCCCGGAGCGTGCCCACGCCATGAGCCGAGTTCGTGTGCAAACCACGCACATACATGATTTTGAAATAGAAATATAATATATCAACTGGAAAGGGGAATGATAGATGTACTAGCAATTGTGCATGGGGCAGAGGGGAGTGGTGAAGGGGTGAGGGGTGAGGGGGGGAGGAGTTGGCCCAAAAACCTCGCACCACAAAAAACGGCACCGACAAACTATACTACTATACATATACACATACATGGGTCAATAAATGATTTTTTTTTATTTTTGCTTAATATCGAATATATTTATGGGGAATAACTAAGAAATAAGGTTTGACAATTTTTATAGGGATTTGCAGGCAAAGATCAGGATTTTAGATTTGGTGGCCAAAAATAATCCCCATAAGAATAACATGGGAAAAACATGTCTAAAGTGGGGTAAAACCGGTAGTTCTCCACTACTGGCATTTAATGCACACATGAAGCCCCACAACAAATTGTATAGTCAATCTTTATATCGTAGAATAAAAAATAATTTTAAATCAATTGAATTATAGTGATTTTAAAAATATCATTATGATTCATTCGATTTAAGAGCTAAATAGGCACAACTGACAGCACTTTATACAGTAACTTATTTTTTTTCTTTATGACAGCCTCATAATGCTATTATTTTTGTTCATCTTAGTAATTCAATTTCTATACATTATAGCATTAGCTTCTATTATGACCAAATTGCGCCTAATTTCCATAACCACCACCCAAAATTACCCACCTTTCAAAAGGACTTGGACATTTGTCTGCTCCTGTTTTGCATTAACTAGTCACAAACAAACAAATTTTACCGAGAACCAAGTTCATTTAACTTAAGCGAGTTGCTGTCTGGGCCAGATTCAATAAGACCGAAACTAGTTGAATTAGTTTAAAGTCTAGAGGTAAAGCCGTACAATTGTCAGTCAATTGCAGTAATTTGATCATTTAGAACTTGTTTGGTAAAAACATAGTAGGAGACCGTTTCTTTACCATAGCTGATAAGATATCACAAGCAACCTACTTAATGCTTACACCTCATTAGAGAGCTATTTGTTAAAACTATGATATATTTATGTTTGTTTTTTTCACCTTTCTGTAATTGAACACAAAGTTATTCTCTTACTAAATTATTCTATTGATAAAACATTTTAATTCGGTACTTTATATTTGTAAACCAATTAAAAGCCAAACTTTACTTATCTTTAATAAATCTGAAAGGATTTGTTACTACATAATACTTCCAAATGAACCAATACGGGGGAGCGAGCTGGCGTAGTGGTTAGAGCGCGGGACTTCAGTCCCTGAGGTCCCGGGTTCGATCCCCGCCAAGTCACCAATGGATTTTATCTAAGTGATAATGCCGCAACCCCTAGGTCTAGCCTGAAGTAATGTGAAAAACAATCCCAGGCTCGTGCCTAGCGTCCTTAGGACAAAAAAAAAAAAATGAACCAATACGACAGCCCATAATTGGATTTCAATTGTTTGCATTCATGGCTCGTTGATCATATCAGGTAAAATTGTACCTAGTTCAAAATTAGTAACTACCTTTAGAATTGCCACCTACTTTTGTAAAGTGATTGTTAATAGTTAAAGATCATGTCATGGACGGCATAAAATGAAATGGTTTATTTGAAACCATTCGTCAAAATTAAGAATAAAATTTACAAATAAATTTAGAGAGCACTTCATGTTTGTAATCTAATTGTTTTACAAGTGTATATTATCATACAACACTAGATGTCGTCCAGTGGTCGAAAACTCGACCAAAATGTAGTGTACGGACTTCTCGCTTTTCACCCATCGCTGTTAATAAAACATGTGATTGGAATGTCTTCCATTTGTTTTAAATTTCTGTTTAATTCGTTCTTATTAAGTCACCAGCATGGAAGCCCACAAGGTCCATGTTAATTTGTTTTAATTGTAGCATTTTTGTGTGCTAGTTTTGGAGAATTTTTTAATTTATTAAGGGTTTCTGAACATCTACAGACAAATATCTAACAGTATGCGTAGATTTTCCCTGAAATGCACACGAGCTGAGAAACAAGTTTCCAAGAAACATGCTTGCCTATTAATTATACAACATTCT
The DNA here is from genome assembly GCF_028750875.1 of Macrosteles quadrilineatus. NCBI lineage: Eukaryota > Metazoa > Arthropoda > Insecta > Hemiptera > Cicadellidae > Macrosteles > Macrosteles quadrilineatus. The sequence continues at coordinate 195,943,896 of NW_026542594.1, forward strand.
TTGACAACACTGAAAGAATGAATCTCTATTCTAAAATATATTTTTATAATTTGACAATAGACAGTAGAAAGGTAGTTTCACGAAAAAATAGAATTAGAGACAGATTTCTGCTGAGGCAGAATCGATCGGTAAATTCAACCAGTCGTCAACTGTCTTTTCTCAACGCTTTCTCTTTCGTCCTTTATTTTATTTATTTGAAAATTTCTGAAAATCTCGTCAGCTGACAATATTATCGGCGTTTATAATATTTTTCAATAGTTTATATTGACTTCATTCTTCTAATCATACCATCATATTACTATTTTATTTATCATTATCAATCATTGTTGTTGTTTGTATGTGTACACAGCCATGGTAGAAACATCGTTTATTTAGTTTATGTATCAAAATCGTTCTCAGAAATATTAAAAACATTTTTCTTTTCAATCTAATACGGGAACTTGTGTCATCATGTATCCTAATATGTCTTATACATTCAATTTTACACTCATGATTTTCCTGTTACAATTTCCTTTATTATTACCAGGTTATTTTAGATCAATTTATGCAATAATTATAGTTAGTAACAAACAGGCTGGCTGAAAAGTATCTTGCACATCCCTTAACGTTTTAACAAAAAATTTGAGATATTTGAAATTCGTTTTGCAGCAACCTTCTTCGATATGTAGTGGGGTTTGGGGCTAGCTCAACATTTTCAAATAGGAAGTATAAAAGTAGACTATATTATTATTTTAAAGGTTATGATAAAACTAAACAATATACATGACGAAAATATAAATCGTATTCTATGCTTAGAAACCTCTTATGGAAATGGAGTTTTTAATAATTCCTCTAGTTATAGCCTGGATTTATTTTCCACATTACTTCAGGCTAGTTCCAGTGGATGCTGCGGCATTATCAGTTATGTAAAATCCATTGGTGATTGCCTGGATTTGAACCCGGTACCTCGGTATCCAAATTCCCGCATTCTACCCCTAGACCAGCTCACTCCCCGAAAAACATTAATTCAAATTCAGTGAATATTTGGACAAAGCAATACGATTAAACAGTTTATCTAAAATCAATTCTACAATTCACCATTATTCTAAAGTGCGTGAGGGAGATAGAAGGATTGACAGAAGTTAATTTCACAGATCAGTAATCCAGACAAGATATGCGACTACGGTATTCATCCATCTTAGTTTTGGCGATGAAATTGTCGACATTCAATTTACGAAGCTGCGAATTGAATTGAGACAATATTATGAATTCAGTCATCTTGTGATTCAATAACTATCAGTCCAAATATATTGTTGTTTATTATTTGTTAAAGTTAGTAAGCTATAAAACTATAAATATTAAATAGAAGCCTAAATGTCGGTGCCTGCCTAAACTGCAATAATGTTTGTAAATTTTCCGTATGGATGGAATTTGCGTACCATGTAAAATGTAATGTTTCAGTAGAATTTATTAATCAAAATTTACTCTTTGTGATCATTCATTGTAGTTGTATACTATACTCAAATCACTTAAAAAAAGGATAAACTAAACGGTATGAGAATTCTGACACATGAGATCTACCATTAGCTTCTCAACAACCGTAGTCATGGAAAATCTGGAATCGGAAAAATTGAAAATATCATGGTGGGAGAAACTATGATATTTCAGGGGGGAAATAAAAAATCGCAATAGTGGTTTTGCAAAAGAAATATTAAGGCAAATGGGTTCTTATAGTTGTGTTAAATAAGTTATTTTTAAAGCGAGGGTTTTTTTTTACTTTTCGCTTTATCTAATCAATAAATGTAATTCAAAAATTCCGGTAAAACATATTCAACTCTTAAAACCCATACACTTAACTGACCTATCACACGCATAAAATAACTACTTCAGTGTAAGGTGGAAAGTAAGAAGAATGGAATTAATAAAAATGAGCGTTGTGACAAAAGTAAACCAGTCTCCTAAGATAGCACAACAATATCATGGACGTTCTATCAGCAAATCCAATAACTAACGGCAAACAAAATAAAAGACGGTTCCTTTTCGATTGGGATTGTTATCTTTTGGTATTAGTAGAGAGTTGAATCCCCTACTTATATCAACATGGACTTTAGAACTGGAAGTCCTTACTCTAATGAGAAATCTAATTGTTTTAACCTACGAAAAGAAACTAACTGAATGTTTCTTTTTAAACGTAAGGATTTCTACTGTGCATATTTCATTTTTTTTTTTTTCATTGACATCGTTATAGTATTTTATTCGTGATACTTGTAAGTAAATAACAACACATTTTTGTTATACATTTAAAATATTATTAATTAGATTACTGATTTAAATGTTCTTAATATTTTTGAGGAGATGATAGTAGATCGTTAATCCTATATTATTGAACAATATGTTAAATTTTTTTCAAGTAATGGTATTTTAAACTATTCACTTAGGATTTCTCAAATGAATCATATTATGTACAATATTCTAACGATAATGCAAAATTATACATACAAATATCACATCCATCCATTATCGCTTACTTGGAAAATATTGTTTGACAAGTTAACAGAAATTCGTAATCAGGGGGTTGCATAGTATATATATTGTATATATATTATGTATTATACTACATAACACATGTATTATGTAGTATATGTATATACATAACTACACATAATATTCTTTTTATTCCCTAAAACAAAGGATTGCAGTTGTAGACTGTAAAATATAATATTAACGTTTAGATTAAAAATATGATAAAAGTAATATTAAACTTTTACTTTAAGAACAAAGGAAAGTTAACTCTCTTACATACTTTCTTGGAATTGAAAGAATGTATTTATATGAAATCTTATGCAAATTGAGTAAAAGAGAAACATCAGAAGTGAAAACGTATTGCTTTTCATTCCCCTCAACAGTGCCATATTGACATATTTCTGCCAAATTGAGCATTTGTATAAAAAATCACAAAATTGAGAGTTCCACTTTTACAGTGTAATTCTTAGATCATAAAAGACAGCGTAATGATTATTAAATTTCTTAGTCAAAATGTCATTTTTTAGTATTTAATATTAATATTTTATTAAATTGTTAAAACTACCTTATGAAACGTTTTTGATATAGAAATATGTAATTTTGCAACGATGGCATGTTCTTTCAAGGGTGCTTAACCATAATTATTATTCGAGTGTAAAAAAGATTTGAAATTTGTTCTTACATTATATGATCTTACAATAATAATTTTTCTCATGACAGTTTTACATTCATATTTAATTTTTGTATGTAGTTAAGTGGCCTATTTTCATTTATTAGATGTCAAAAAATTATAAATTAAACAATAATAAAATATTTATTTTTTAATGTTGGTCTTTTTTTTCTACAACACTAGACCACGTTAGCAATACGTTTTACAGAGCCTTATATACACGAAGTCTTTTAACCCTGCACATTTAGTAATTTCCCCCCTACAAGAATCTTGTAATACGAGATTACCATGAAAGGGATAATATACCGGAACCTATAGTAAATTACATCATAGTACGTAGTGTATGTAGCCACTAAATAGGGTAAATCGTTATGGATATTTAAAAGTTAAAGTTGTTCTGTGGGGTATATAGTTATGTACACTTAAAATCTAAATTTGTTCGCTGTATTAACATGCAAACAAAATAATTAATAATTAATAATTAAATAATTAAGTAATAATTAATTAATAATGTGTGTTCAAAATGTACCCTGCAGACTATTTTCAACAGAGCTACGTGGAGTGGTGAATTATATCACAAAAATATTGTCATCAAGATTGCGAAATCCCAAATAAGCAAGTCAACATCATTATACTGACGAAGACTCGTAGTAAGCGGGATGCCTACTAATGTCCTGTCGAGTCATATGACATATGTGTGACGAATAGTCTGCTTTTACGTCGTATTTCCATGATATGCAGGATAAAAATGTATAACTTCTATGTAGTTTTTTGTAGTATAGAATTTATAAAAGTGAATTCTCGAATCACTTTTAAATTAAAACGCAAATGATTGTAAATTTTTGTCGGTTAAAGGATTTGCAACCCCTTATATATAATGATAAGCAATTAATAATAGTAGTATACATTTTTAGACGTTTTTCATAACAAGTGGACCAAAAGTATGTTTTCTTTAAGTTTGGAGTTCTAATATTTGATCCAGTACTCAAGCCAAAAAGAACCTTGACCGGATCAATACACAAATTCAACCAAAGATTAAAATTCACAACCACAAATCTTCACTGAAAACCATATAGTAGTCGAAACAAGAAATAAATTCTGTAAGAAAACTATAATTAGTACAAGCTAAAGGGTAAGAACACTATGGACAAAATATAGTGGTTCAAATGAGACTAAAATACGGGTCCGTCTAGTATATGGCATGAGGACGAGGTCAGATTTTAGATCACGAAACGTCATGACTTTATTATGTACATAGTGTAATCTTGCTGTCCGCAAAATCTCTAAAGTAACAACAAAAATCAAGCTGAAACCTGTGAGTTTAGGATAATAAGAAGTAGATCTAAAGCAAAGATGTTACATATACCACTTTACTCAACTTTACTTTAAATTTAAGTTTACATACTATTTCTACATTAAATCTATAAGTAGCATTGAGCAAGTTTGGATATTCATGTAATCGCACTCAAGCACTGTCCGTCTTGTCACTTGATATTCAGATGGACTCGAATATTCATGAAGCCCTGGAGGAACCGTAAATGGCCTAGATAGATTAGGAAATCTCCCCACTGTTACTGAGTCATACAACATAGACCTCTAGAATAACAAATTGAAAACACATATCAAGGGTGAAAATTCGTGTAAATAAAAGAGTTGAGACTCAAGCAATGTATTTATGCTTGATATTCCATGGTGAATTGATGGCTTGAAAAGTGTTAAGTTCATACATGTATTTTTAAACGCTTGCTGTTATTATAAATGTATTATTCGTTTTTAACTAACTATTTACAAAAGTAGTTGATTTTTCACTTTTTGGGCTTTGATTCATTATGTTTTTTTTTTTAAACTAGAAATGTTCAATATAACCTAGCTGAACTTAACTGGGTTCCATTTTGAATTATACCATAATTTAATAAACAAATATACAACTCATTTTTCGTACTTTTAATTAACATTTTTACCATCCGCATTTCTCTGGATAATAATATGTCAGTGGAAACATGACACGTTTTTGAATAATCTTAAATATTATTTTTATTTTAGAGTATCTTTTTACCATACAAAAACTCTCACATGAAGATTCGGTGTGATGTTTAAAGGATCGTACAAACGGCATGCCAAGAGAGACATGATAGTTTCAATACATACAAACGAAAATCCTTTATCTTGTTTGCCGTAAAGTTATTGGATTTACTGATAGAACGCTCTTGATATCGTTATATTCAGTCCCGGAAGATATGGTCCGTTTTATCTTATTGTTTTAAGAAAGATATCTTTATAAGCCAGTAATCCTATTTTTATTACCGGGAGATGTAATAAAATTAACATAATACTTAACGTCATTTACAAGTAAGTGTATTTCTGCAGGGACTTTTGAGGGAAAAAAATTCATTAAAATTACCCAAGGAGCATGAATTTTGTAATCATGGGACCTTTTTTGGTATTTTTTTTTAATCAAAGTATTTTCTAAATTATAGCGTACTAGATCAAAAATATTTGTCTATACGAGAAATTATATAATCCTTAATAGCTGTTCTAGTTAAATAACGGTAACACTTTATTGGAATCCTGACTATTGACTTGTTAAGACAATTGAACAATTACGTATTTGATATATAAACTATATCTAAAAGAATCTATAAATACGTTATACATAAAATGTTATCAAGTTATAAAATCAAAGTACAGAATATAATTGTAACTAGAGGTATTATAGTACTATATTTTGAAACTAAAATTTAAAATCCACCTTCGACAGGAATTTGTAAATTTCGCTAAATGAAGGCTTCGGTTGACATTTACAAGATAATAACAGACCTGCTTGTTTGAATACATTCATGGCCAACCATATCAAAAATTTTAATAAAATTTTACCAAATAGATTAAGGTCCAGTTTTTCTTTGTTTGTAAAATTACTATATTCCATGGAGTTCGTCGATTGATAGAAGGTTTCACCGATCAACTAAAAGATTTTTTAACAATCTACAAATCACATATTTTTTGTTACAACAGTTATCCTAAAATTAAAAAGAAAAAACTTTTCTAAAAACGCTTTTTACAAAGGAAGAAGCGAATTTATTTACAACGACAACAGTAAGAGTACCAAGCAAGCACCACACACAAATATTTTGTGAAAGGACTAGTAATTGAACACTTTTTGTGATTGAAAACGACAATCTCTTTTTTTTTTCAAATGAAGAGTTTTGCATAAATGAGAGACTGTTTAAACAATGAAATGAATGTTTGGGTTTAATCCCGTACACCGCAATCGCTTACATTTTTGCTTTACTAATCCTGCAATGTAATCAGAAAGTATATTTGGGTCAAACCCTGTTTTTGAACTCAATTTTATCGATTTTTTACTTTGATTATAAGTAACTGGTAATTAAACGTAATTAATAAAAAATGTTTAAACAAAAACTCCTTTTATGTTTTTTATGTAAGATTAACAAGTCACAATTGCGTATAGTATATGCTATCGCCAATCTAGTTTCATAGGGGAGCGAGCTGTTATAGTGGTTAGAGCACGAACTTCAGTCCCTGAGGTCTCGGGTTTAAATCCCGCTAAATCACCAATGCATTTGATCTAAGTGCATTGATGCAACTAATGCCACAACCCATATGTCTAGCCTAAAGTAATGTGGAAAACAATCCAGTGCTTGAGCCTAACGTCCTAGGACAAAACAATCGAATTACATAAAAATATGTGTTAATAGCTTAACTGGACACACCATACTGTAACTATACCATGTCCTATAGTTACTTCATTATTATAGGTTTGATTTGAACTAAGTAAATCAAAATATACTAAATGTAAAATTTTATACTTTGCATTAGATGTATTTTGCACTACATTTACGATTTTATAAAAATTAAAACAGTTAAGACAAAAATTGTTTTAACAATATGCAATACCCCTTTCTGTAAGAAAATGGTAGTTTAAAATTATTTTACATTTACATTACTTATTGTGCAAACCTTAGCGATAGTAGGGGTCCTTTTTACTGCAATCTAAAACACTCTCTAAACTCAACAACACTTAATGTAGAACACTTGACCAACAAACTCCTACTACATTATATAATACACGAAACAGGAATGTAAGGGTACATCTGGCTTAGGTAGTTGCCTCTAATGTAAAACACTTTGTATACTCAACAACACCTGTTGGTAACAATACTTAGTCAACAAACCTCTATTACAAACTTCCTAAGGTGGTTTTCCTTTTGCCGAATACGCCTGCGTTTTTCGGTGGTCAGTTGTACGTGTTTTCTATTCGTTCTAATTAAGCAAGGAAAACCTTACGCATAAAAATTCTCACGACTTTCACAATCCTACATTCAGCATTAAGGACACCCGACCTTAATTTATATTGCAGAAGGAGACAGTAAGGATGTACTTTGTGGTCCAGCTGGCTTAGTTAGTTGTAGTTGTAACTAATGGAACTACTTTACTCAATGGTGACAACTTCATCAGGTGTTATTTATCTAATTCCACATTTTTTCTTTCTTTTTCCAACTTCAAAGGCAGCAACGACGATGTTCCTCATGAAGAGCTATGAGAAGGTGAAAAACTATATTATTTAATTTAGTCAATGTAGACATCTGCTTGCGTATAATTTGAGTAGTTTGCCTTTTTCACGATTGTTATTGCTTTACTTTGATATACAAGCGAGTGCTGTATTTTCATTAACGCAGTGTTTCTGTATCAATCGAATTTAAGAATTTTAAAACTATACGTATTTAAATTTATTTTTAGTCAAAATTAAAGTATTATTTTTTTACTTTGCACCACTATCTTACTAGCTTTTGAGATTTTATAATTAATGGCTAATATAAAAGCCATTGCCACCATGATGAATTTTTATGTTACCATAACATTATGATATGTGTATTATGATATTATATTATGATATGTAGACTATAAGAAATCTACAGCTATAAACTTACATACCGATGAGAAAATTGAAGATAACTCCTTAATAAAAGTTAAAACATTAAACCAACTTTTTTTATGTTGTTTTTTAACTATTCACGTTCCCAATGATTATTTTTTGTTTTCATTAGGCCTATCTATTTCACGAATACACGCTTTGCATGCCACTTAAAATATCATAAAATAAATTCATATTTTTATTATTTACTTTCATTATATATTTTACCTTTTCTGTTATTTATTTTCCAATATTTAAACTAAATTAAATTATTAACTAAATAATTTTAAAATCTTCATTTTTCTCTAAATAATGTAAATTCAATGTCAAAGTGGTGAACAGTTTAACCAACCATGGCAGTAAAATTGTGTACATTAAAAATTAAATATTTCCTACCACGTCTCGACATCTGAGGGTGTTACATCGGTGGTTTTGTGACAAGGGTGAGTTTTATGGTTAACCGATACGTTGAACGAGACGATATGGGGTAGCATCAAGTATTAACCCCTCGGTTCACCTATCTGCTGTATAAATATTTGAACACTAGTTTAATATGGATCACGCGTTATGTACGTTACGGTTAGAAAAAAGAGAGGAGTGAATTTATTTCTGTTTGATTATGAAAAGTAGGAGAACACAAATACAATATTGTTTTTGGAAAGAGGTTTTATTGAACTGATTAAGTATTTTTACTGAAAAAACTAATAATATATTAAAATTTGTATTTTTATCTAATTTTTACTATTATAAATAATTAATACAAGTGTATTTAGAGTGTAGTAGATAAGTCTATTACTTAGCACGACTATATGTACTAAATAATATTACGGGCTTTTCTAAGTTGCTATTATTCACTTAAGATACTTTTATTAGTTTTTTCTTGCTTTTTTTCTAAAGTGATATTTAAACACATTAATTCGAACGGTATACAATATGTTTTTAAATTAGACCTTACACACCTTATAGACAACATTAATATCAGTTTTACTTCTAGACAACCTCACGTTTTTTATGAACTAAAACTCTACCATTTTAACTTTTGTATTATCAAATTATAACTACTAGTGGTCAACTACTAGTCGTTCAGTGGTAAAAAACTCGACATTGGATACTGAAGTAGATATTCCATCTATGGACTAGTTGTCACCATTTTTTTTTTTTTTATTTAAAAACATTTAGTTGTGTGAACCAGTCACCGTATGCTTGTCAAAAATTATATTTTCTATCTTATTGTTTGTTGCTGACAAAGATTAATTAGTCATAACAGTTGCTATAGCTTTTTAATAAGTCATTCTATAAGTTTCACTTTGTAAAAATCATCGTGTATTCGAGAGAAATTAGTCATTTAGATCAGCGCAATCTGGCCCAACAACTACGACGAATTTAATTAAAACTGGCGACAACTTTGACATAGGGATGGAATGTCTAGTTGTACGTAAAAGCATAGACAAAAAGAATTACATGCTTCTCTATTTTCACCCCACGCTGTAAATAAAACCTGTGATTGTAAATTCTTCCATTTTTTTTTACTTTCTGTTTATATTTCGTTGTTATTTCGTCACCACCCGGCTACCCATAAAGCCCATGTTAATTTTTTTCAAATTAGTTTTTTTGTGCTTATATTTGAGCCTATTTTTTTTTAGATTCTGCACATCTACAGGAAAATATATTTCTAAAAGTATGAGTATATTTCCCCTCCGGTGCACACGAGCTGAGAAAAAAAGTGTTAAAGAAACATGCTTGCCTATTAAAATATAGATAATATTAATTAATACTAAGTTTCCTTAAAAGCAACAACTGGTTAAGTAGTATTCAATCAAACATTTTGATGTAATTTTGAAGTATTCTTATTACTGTACAACCAGAAGGTTTTAACAGTTTCAAGGTTTTGTAGGAAGGGGACGTAAGCTATAACCTGAGACGGAGAAAGTATCCTCAGAGATGGATGGTTTGGACGTTATCAGGACGTTAAGTTACAAATACAACCTCAGGTTAGCTCTTATTGATAACATGGTTTATCTAGATCTTTTAATCTTCCAACCAATTACTTTCACAGTTTCACATTTATTACTAGTATTAGCGAATTTTCAATAAAGGGAATAAGCTACAATAATACTGTGGCATTCGATATTTTGTTTTGATATCCACACTTGACAAAAACAACGCGATAACTCGAGTAAAAACCATTTAATTTCGATAAACTTTTGTACAATCATGTAAACTTAATTTTATTCAAACGAGTTCGCGAATCGTCATCGGACTAAGTGAACGTGTGTTTCATGGGGTAAAAATTGGTTTTAATTATATTTGACACTCAAAACATAAAATTAATTAGTCTCTTATACATTGTGTAGAGTTTGAAGAAATAAACTGTTGAGTATTTAAAGTGTTTTCGGTCGGTTTTCTGTTACGGAGAAATTCAAAATACTGTAAATTTAAAATTACAATGTTTTTCTTGCGGAAAATAGCTTAACGATTGTAGCTTGATTGTTTATGGATACATTTTTATCAAATTTGGAAAATGTATGTGTTTCTAACACTTAATATGCTGTTACCATTTTACAAAAAAAAACACTTTATTACCCTCCTTGTAGCAAAAAAACCAAAGTTCTAGTTAAACCCAATATTATATAATTATAAAATAAATCTTTAGTCCACTTGCACTATTTTGCAGTCACCAATGACACTTGGTTTCACCACACCAATGGGTGATGGTGCTCATCAAAGTGAGAAATACCTAAAATGTATTTTGTTGTCTTTAGATTATTATTTAGACAAATCTATTGTCGCTGAAAGGCTCAAAATAATGGAAAAATGAAGCTGTATTCATTGTTTTATGTCACACATAACTTTTCTTTTAACATCGATTCAAAAGAGGAATATGAGGCAAATAGCTATGAATTCACGATCAAGCAATGGAGTTATCTTTTGAAGAGTGAAATATTTTAGTACTCAGATTTACTTACTAGATTACAGCAGAACGTTACATAAATATTATCCGAGGTGAGTTGCAAAGTTTCATGTTAATTTATTTTTTTATTTTACTGCTACGACTGAATGTTAACTTTATATTTACGTTATTAGATATAATTGTTTTAAATTAAATTGCAAACAGTGCGTATTTACAGATTCTATTAAAAAACTAATTGCAAATACATAATGTTTATATTACTCGATATCCATCCCCCAGCAGTGTTCTAAATACAACAGTTATAAATATAAATAATAAAAACAATATATAAATAACAGCAGCTATAAATAACAATAGAACAGGTGAATAATTTGGTGATGAATCCCTACTCTAATAAATGTTATTGTCGTTATTATTATTGTACGTACATGAGCATTTAGATTAATAACAGTTTGGTAAATATTGTATCCGTTTAAGTATTAATTAGAGACCATCCTACGTATATATTATATATTGTATACCCCTACGAGTTCTCTGCAAAATATATCAAAATTTAATAAAATATCGCTGAATTATAGGCTACATTATCCTCTCGTACATTATGAGCTCGTATATTGCCATCTTAAGTTGGCAACATCAATTGCAGAAATATATTACTTTTAATGTAATAGATATCATGTAAATCTTGTGTGACAGAATGTATTACTTTTATTTATTGCATAAGTGTTGTATAAATATTGAGTATTTGTTGACTTTACACAATGAATGTATAATGTATAGTAAGCATTAATGTTTTTACAGAAACCACGACAAATAACTCTCATGGTTGGTTAAACGGAGTCTAACACTTATAGCATGAAATGTATCATCGACTAAGGACCTCCTCCAATGTTAGTATCCCTTATAACCAGCCATTAATGATAAATATCTTACTAATAGTATAAATGTGTAAGTTTGTGTGTTTGTTTGTTTGTTTGTTTGTGTGTTTGTGTGTTTGAAGTTCAATCACGCATAAATTACTAGACGGATTGGGCTGAAATTTGGCATGATGATAGCTTACATTCCCGATTAACATATAGGCATATTCTTATCTCAAAAATCCTTTCGGGCTCCGCCCCAGTGGCTATGTAATTCCCCATGTTAACCTTATGAGTATTCATATTTAAAGGGAATTAAAGAATTTATCAGCTGTTTCAACTAAAAAAAGTTGGTTCTATGATATGGAAAAGCATTAAAAAGTTATAAGATTTGCCAAAAGGGTGCAGCACCATATTTTTTTGCATTAATGAAAACAGCTATGTGATTCGCAATGAGAACTGTCAAAGTAGGATTGTTTACAGTTATGTTTATGCTTTTCATTTCATGAATAATTTGTGATATTTTGCGAATTGTTGATAATTTATTTTTCTCTATTGTTTAGGTGAAGTGGTAAAACATTATGGCTATGGTAGATGTGTAATAATATAGTATACCGTAAATTTAAAAAAAGCAAATGTTATCAAACTGTGTCCTCCCTTATTGCAAACGCATAGCTTGAGTATAACTGCAATAAGCATTTTATACTTATATTCCAACCCCGTACGAAGGATGAGTACTCTGCTAGTGATATAATAAATCTAAATATGAAATTAAAATAAAGTATGTCTAAGGTATGAAGGAGGTTGAAGCGTAGTAAATTTCACGTCAATTTCAGTAGGCAAATGAACCTGGGATTGGTAAATGAGCAACCAGCCGCGAAATGAAACTCTTAATTACGAGAACTTCAAGTGATTTCCACGCTATCTCAAAATACAGCAAGTTCTCAACTGCTGATGTGAAATTCAAAATATAATTTACTTCAGTTTTACAGAACACAATCCTGTAGTAATACTCCTGTATTTACTAGTATGGCTGTATGGCTAGTGTATTGCTATCTAACATGATTAAACTCTTCGTAAGATTTTAGTGTTGTACCTTAAATCGCACAGCTGTTAATTGGGGGTTTCCCATTTTTTTACCCTCAAAAGTACAATTACTCAGGATTCCAACTTGTTTTGTAGAGCTTAAAAACAAATAATTTAGTATACTAAAGCCTTGTGTATGGTTACGCAGCAAATAAAAATAAAACTTTACGCATTTTTGTAACAAGTAAAGTGAATAAGTAAAAGTGTTTTCCCAGAATTTTGTTCTGTTACCCAAATATATACAGACTGTCCCAAAAGTCCCGGACCAGTTTAATATTTTTCGAAATATTGAAAATAGAGCTACAAATATTTGCACAATGTTACATAAAAATCTATTTTTTCACGTATTCAGTGATCTGCTACTTCCTCGGGGGGATGGTCCGCTAGGAGAACCCGTTTGAGTTCGGGTTTGTGACGTTGTATTCTACTGGAACTTTTATTTTATATACATATCAACGTATGCTTACATTTATTACCTTATTTTGACTTCTAGCGGGCCGTCCCCCTGAGGAAGTAATGGATCACTGAATATGTGGTAAAATAGATTTTTATGTCCAGTAACTTTGTGCAAAGTTTAGAAGCTCTATTTTAAATATTTCGAAAAATATTAAAACAGTCCGGGACTTTTGGGACAGTCTGAATACAGACAAATAAATAAATATCCCCGCTCAGCAAACCTGCAGACTAAGCGAATTTCCATTTGACTGATTGGATTTACACTGAAATGTCTACTTAAAAATATAACATTTATTCCCGATTTAAATAGAATTAGTTTAACAAGTACTTAGGTTTGCTGCATCAGGGAGGGTAAAACTGTTTTTTTTTTTTTTGTAAAATGTTAATAGTTAGTAAGAAATAAAAACATTTTCCAAATTTGATCAAAATATGTTCATAAACAAGCAAACTACAACAGTTTACTCATTCTCCATAAGAATAACATGGGAATTTTAAATTTACAATTTTTTGGAATTTTCTCCGTAACCATTAGGCGCATAATAACGCTTCAATATACTTATTTGTTTTTTTAAGCTCTACAAAATGGTTTGGAAATTAATTGCTAAATTTTATGTTTTTTGGGTCAAAATTGGGAAAAACCTATTTTTACCCTATAAAACCCCCCGTAAACACCCGTTCCCATGGTCCGATCATGCTGGATCGCGAACTCGTTCGAATAGACGTAGGTTTACACGTTTGTACCAAATTTCATCAAAATCGGATCATTTTTGCTCGAGTTATCGTGCTGACGGACATATATATATATATATATATATATATATATATGAATTTGAACGGATGGTGTTTTTGGCCTCTAGGGACCTCAAAACGAAAAAAAATCGGTCCCGCGTCCAGGTCTTACCATGAGTACTACGGTAATAGCTTATTCCCTATATGGGAAATTCGCTAAAACGGGAAAATGCAATTGGAAATTATTTATTTTTATTCTTTAAAGTAATGAGAACAGAAAAGATTCCCTAGAGACAAAAATCCCGTAAACCTATCATCAGATGACACTTTATAACGACTGCGTGTAGCCTGAAGCAGACGACAATGTGATTTAACCCAAGTCTTTAAAATATTCACGATGCTTTCAGACAAGAGCACGATTCTCTAGCTAAGTTACATGTTCTTAGCTTTTTACCATCCTCTTTATTCAAATATTTTAGAGTAAAAACAGTGCAAATTGACTTTGAGTGGCTCTTTACTTCCTTGTACCAAATTTTACTAACGTACAATATTTATGTTAAATTTATGAAAAATTGTTGTTATTTAACTGAGAAAATACCTTGTTCGTACCTATATATATATTTTTTTTTTACTTTTAACCATTTCAGGTTGTGCAAATTACAGGTAGATAGAATTTTTTTTAAGAGAGTATAAAATAAATTTTACCTACGACCGTTTTTTAAAGTAGCCGTTTCAGTACAGTTCTTAGAATTGAAAAGTTTCTCATAACAGCATTGTTTACTTTCATAACAGCATAATTTTACTCATTACAATACGGGTAACGGACCAATGATATTCAAGGATTGAGAGAGAGAGAGAGAGAGAGAGAGAGAGAGAGAGAGAGAGAGAGAGAGAGAGAGAGAGAGAGTAAAATTTTAATGATCCTAACTTCACTAATCAGCTGTTCAGGCCAATTTAATTGTTGAGGGGTGCAATTAGTGTTTAGTAGGCTACAATGTTTCGTTGCATCACTGTTAGTGGCAATGAGAGGTTATAAACGAAAACATAAACTCTCTTAGAAGTTAATGAGTAGTAGCTTTTAGTAATTAAAACACTGCCATAGTTAAATAAGTATACGCAACTCGCGTAAATAGTGCCAACGCAATCGCTGCGTAAACTACTACACAAATGTCTAAATTATTAAAAGCTCTAATTTTTTATTCGAATTCAGTACCACGATACGTAACTATCATAGAATCAATATAAGTCTATACGTCTATAATTAACAACTGTTATCTGCAATTTAATAATATAAGATAAAGATATCTAGTTTTAAAATCCTAAAATTTGACAGTACTATATGGTAGAATAATTCACTCAAATCACTTTTTAAACTCAATTTGATTTGAGTTTTTAAAATCACTAAAATCATCATACTAGAATAATGTTACTCCTTATAAAACAACAAAAACTAAGGGACAAATGACTTATTTTACAAATTATGTTTCGGTTTATGATTAAAGAATTACTTTTAACGAAGATATACAGGCAAAAACAACCATAATATTTACTAACCTAAGATGTAAATAAGCAGTACACAATTTATAATTTTCTTCAAACTCGTTTTTCATGTAAACTGAAAGCAATTACAATACAGCACGCTGCGTTAGGATGGGTAGTTACTGTTGATAAAGCGACGGTGGTCTTACATTATTAACTTGTCTTTGCGAGGAAACAACTCTTGACAAACTGGAATTGCTGGTTTTCATTGACAGAGTATAAATAATCGAAATTATATTGAGTGACATCATTTATTTCCTCAATTATTGTCAGATAACAATAACAATACACATTATAAACATGTGTGTTGGAACATTCAATTTTCATTTTGTATTTTTAACATACTACTTACAGCAAAGGAAGAGGGCACTGCACTGTCACTGTTCCAATTTGAATAAATATACTTAAAACACTTTTTAAAGCGTTGGATGACAATTTTCATCAAAAAGTTGTTATTTGTTATCAAATTAGAATTAATGCCTAAGTTGGTGTCTGCAGAAATGAAGGTTCAAACTTTGCCCAAAAGATTTTTTTTCAAGGACACTAGGCACGAGCCCGGGATTGTTTTTCACATTACTTCAGGCTAGACCTAGGGGTTGTGGCATTATTACTTAGATAAAATCTATTGGTGATTTGGCGGATTTGAACCCGGGACCTTAGGCACCGAAGTCCCGCGCTTTAACCATTAGACCAGATCGCTCCCAAAAGAGTGGATGAAACCTACTTTGAAAATAACAATATGTTTTACGAGCTATGAAATGTAATGTGACTTAATTTTCATATATTTTTAACCACGGTGGTTTATTGGAATATTAAACATAATACTATAAAAATATCAAAAAATTATAGGCATAAGGTAATTTTTGTTTTGAATGTATAGCTTATTTCGTAAGAATTTAAGATTTTATTAAGGTATTTTTAATGACTGGTGATTGTAATTTTATAAATTTTAAATTTAAGGTGTTCTCTTTTAGGATTGTTAGATAGGGGGCTCCTATCATTGATATAAATATGGTGAAACTATTACTTCAAAGGCACTATTTGGAAGAGAATTTATGTAACCAACACCAACAAATAAACGAAAAACATTTCTATTTGTATTCCAATTTATAAAATGCAATAAAGAATTTTAACCCCAGCCTCGTGTTGCACCTTATAAATTCATGAATATTTCATGGATTAAGGGTAAAATGAAATTGTTTCCATTCCTTGAACGAAGAGTCTATTATGCACACATCGTCTAGTCTAGAAAATAACTTGTTTTATGTTAAATGAGTTTAAGGTGTATTATTTCAATTTATAATTTAAAACTCATTATTAGTAAAAAATATATTTCATTATTTACAGTTTTCACATACGGTATCGTAGATCACCTACCTATTTCTAATTGACATATAGAAATATAACATTTTATAATTAACTACACTATCTATTAATTTTAAAACTTCATAAGCACTGTGCTAAAATGCGTATTTTGTCTGTGGTCAGTGCAGTAATAAGTTATGTTTAATGAAACCCTGTATTACAAAATTATTACATTAGTTAATTTACAAAATCATTACAGTATCATCACTCATTTCAAAATCAACACATTAGGTTGATTACTAACTATGCAAATCCGTTCAGTATCCATAATCATAACAATAAACACTGTTTTATGTTTAGTATGGATTTTCAACAAGCAAATGGATTTCAAAAGTGATTTTACTGTAAAATACTCTCTTCATATTAACAGTTGTATTAAACTATATTTTCGCATTGTTGTCATTTATCCAGTATTAAGTATGTTTAGATAATGTAGAGGGTATGTTTTTCTTGCCAGACCTTTACGAAATGTAACACGAAAGGTTATAAAGAAAGACTTAATAAACTGCTGTCTATCTTTATAACTATAAAATTATACTTTATTAAGATTTTCTTTTCTTTAGGTCACAACGTTATAGGACATATTATGGCCTTTAAGATTCTAGACTAATGGCATAATAAAATGTTTAAACTAAACTATTACCATGCAATTCAGATACTCATCTACTTGGCCTAGGTAGTGTGAATCTATACTTAACATTTTGTAGGTTTGCCAAAAATACTGTAAATGAACAAATGTAGTATATCACCGCTAAAAACATTAGTAGCGGTTTTCTAAATGAATTGCTTAATTAAAAAATAATTTTCAAACAACATTACAGATTATGGAACAACTAATAGCATTGTTTAAATTATTATATATTTTTATGATTTAATCGAAAACTATCAACAAATTAAACTTTGTAATAGAGTTTCAACAATAACTTTCGTATATTGAAGTAGACATATAATCTATATTAACCAGCATTATCTCGTTTCTATTTGAATTTAAAAATAGAAGCTACCCCCCAAATGTTCTTATTGTCAAATTTGTATCCTCTCTTTTCATTAAATTTAATATGTGGTTATATATAACTATATGGTTCACAAGAAGTGTTTTTCATTCTGTGAGGCTTGATGAAAAAGCGAATTCTACAGAAATCAGTAAATGACATCAACACGTTCTGTCGATGGCACAAAAAAACGCCAATTTTCTGTCTAAACCTGGCTGCAGCTAAAAATAAGAAAATAAAGTCAATATTTTAAAATAGACAAAGGTTTGAGCTTTACCATAGAGAATTTTCAGTCAAAGCTAGATTAAGGATGATTGTTACCTATTTAATCTAAAGTAAGTAAACTTTTTTAATTGTTGGGTTTTAAATCATAAACTAACCAACACAAGTAAATTTCTCGTCCCATTGTACATTTTGAATATAGATTTTCTTCTCTAGTTCATGTCCTTCATGTCTAGTGTTGACGAAGTTTTGTTTTGTATTATCTTAGATAACTTCATGATTGGTGCTTTACTGTTAGGTTAGATAACTAGGGGACGAGTTTTTGTTCATGATTAGATGGTTTTATTTGGTTAAATGAGGTTTTAAATTACTGAAATTACCAGAAACAAATTGTAAACACGACCTCTACAGTGTACCGGACAGAACTAACGATAAAATTGTCTTCAGCTGATCAGGATGAGAAATCTACTTAAGGGAGTATGTTTTATTTATGGTTTTATATTATTTGACATCCTTTAACTGAACAAATATTCTAACACGAAGTACGAAGTTATTGACATATATACATTAAACATCTTAGTACTTAAAATCATATGTTAGTCTGACAACAAATACAACAAATATTTTTGATGAAAAGTTATTTAAACCGTTGAACCGCTAAGCCACCCTCAAGGTAGTTACTGCTTGATAAGATTTACTAGAAGGCGCCGAGCCTGGGATTAGTTATATCCTGTAACTTAGTTACAGCTGCTGGTGAATTTAGGAATCAACTAATCTTCTTAGCGGGATTACTAAATTGTTATTATTAATTTGCTATTTTGCTTATTGTATTATTTGTTTATTGTTTTATATGGTATGTATATTGTATGTATACAATATGTATATTGTTTTACCTTAGTAAGAAGTTTTACTATCATGTAACCCTAATTAGGGCTCCCTACTATATATTTTGCAATATGAATTAATGCGTGAATTCAAAACAAATCAAATATTGATTCTAGCTGCAAATAAAATGGCTGATAAAAATCTACCCTGCAAAATATGACGAAGTATATTGAATTCAAGAAACTGTATTTTTAAGTACATAGCTTTTGTAAAAATCGTCCTTAGCGTTGCAAAATTAAGCACAAGCAAGCAAAATATAATAATTGTATTATTACATTTTCAATATTGAAAATTAACAATGTACATCAATTTAGTATTTTATTTAAACACTGTAATGCGTACCCTATACAACTCTGTGCTTTTAGTATATTTCACACACAAAAAACATACTAAAATATATAAAATGTTTCCTTTTTTCAATGGTTTAATAATGAAAACCAATAAAAATAACTGTCCCTGTTTGAAATATATGTTTTGTAAGTTTGTAAATATCTATACTTCCAAAAGTATTGCCATAATACAGATAACTTCTCATGAATACTATTTAGCAATGAAATGCAGCAATATTACAGATAATTAAGGATTCACGTGTGCAAATGCTATCGTGGTTAATGGTTTCCAGTAATTAAGCAAGTAGGGCGTTTTGATAACTATTTACATTCTATACTGTTTAAAAAACGTAATTTATCAACTATCAACTAATATGAAGACAGTTTTTTATAATAGTTTACTATTCTCCTTCGCTTATGGTCACATATTACCAAAACAGACATAACATTTAGAAACTAAGTGATTTTTTATAGTTTTACGTAAATTATAAATTCTTATTATTATCACAAGTTTATAACACTTCCACGTAATATTTTTGCAACTTTATAATTTTTAAGGTTTTATTGTATTCACACTACAATAAAAAAATGTTTTAGTTTCTATTACACTTTCAATTAATCAACTTTTTCTTCCAATCAATAGAGGAATACCAAAGTCTATAAAATAAATAAACTAAAAACACGTTAGAACAAGACGACAAGTCATTAGTCTGCAACTAACTGCCTCTAGAGATCGTTTTAAGTCAATTCTGACTACAAACTTTGCTATTCTGTTGAGATGTCCAGCAAAATATTTAATTTTCAATGTTAATTGTTTTACAATTAAATCCATGTTATCTGTAATGTTTGATTCAAGACAGTTGTAACAAAAGCTACCTAAATAACTCATTTTGAAGCTATTCTATTTTTTGCCCAACCTTTTTTTTTAAATACACAAGCTCTTTCAAAATTTAGGATGTAACCAAATATATTTAAGAAAATGATGCTATAATACTTGAATAGATAATTCTTACAATTGAATCGGCTGATCTTGGCCGAAAAGAGGGCTAAGGATTTCAGACATTACAAACGATTCTTGATCTTTTTTAACTACCCTTCTTATTAGTTTTGAAAAGACACCTTAAATTCAACATCTACACCTCCAATACGTATCAAACAAAGAAACTAAGAACAAGGCAAATAAAATTTTAAAACAAATCAAGAAATGTTTGACATTTTAAAATATTAAACGAAACCACACGGTTTTCTAAATTTTTAAAATATTACTCTGTGAATATTTTCAACCATATCGTTAGCTAATACTGAGGTTTCAATCCATGTTCTTATAACATAACAACTACTTCAAAACTCTACGGGTACACTTTGAAGTGAAGATCACAATTTAATGAATGCTAAAAGATATTGTCTAAAGTAATGCAGCCCTAAAGGAGTGTTTCATGAAGTCCTAACCACAGCAGGAGTGTTTACTTTATGATCCTGCCTTTAGTTTGTTACATTGTACTCAACCTAATAAAATAATCTTTCGTGTTTTAGTAATTATTATCACCTATCTTCTGGATTTTTATTGCAAAATAGGTCACTATTTATATTATTTATCTATCTATTATTATTATTATTTTATTACTATACTATACTATACTATACTATTTTATTTTATTACTATTATTATTTATCTTGTATCTAAAACCTAAGTTGCATACCAATACAATCATTTTAAATTTTTAGTTTAGAATAAATTTATGACAGTATTGAATAGCTATGTACTCAATGTTGGTATTTTTTGTAAGTTGAGTGAGTTTTTGCCCTTAGGTCAGTTTATAATGTTGACAGGTTTTTTACAACTTATTTTTATTAAATGCATAGCAGTATTTATAATGGATCTTGTTTTAGGTTTATTAACGCTCTTTTAGCATTATGAACATTGTTTAATTGTTATTAAAGGTGAAATTATTTTAATAAGCATTGCTATAATATTATTTAAACGGAATTTTAAAATTATAAAAATGCACAAAGTAAGTTTTATAACTGTTCCAAGTTATACACGTAATTCAGAATGTAATTAGTGTAAGACTCTTCCTAATTAAATGTGCTGTTTGCAATGTAAGGATTTAGCTAAACATGTCTCATTTGTTTGAGTTGAATTTACATTAATTAAATCAGCTGATTCCAGAAATTCTGAGTAAAATGGTAACAATGTAACTTGTGAAAAGCTCATAACAATTTCTCTAAGTAAAATACCTCTAGTTAATGATAGCCGAAATGAAAGAAGATTGGAGACTCGGCAAGAGAAATGCTTGCATCATATTTATATCCTGTTCGGTTTTTTAATAGTAGGCCTACATGTATTTAATGTTCGTTTTGTGTATGTGTTCTATTTTAAACTTTGACGTGACCATGTGTGTCGAAAAATCAAGATTTTATGCTTCAAGTTCTGGATCTGATGATGGCAATATATTTGCCGAAACGTACGTTATCCTACTGGATTAACAAAACCCACAAGGCAGTCTGCAGGTACTGTAACCTTTTATTGATTACCAAAAATATACTTTTCAAAAACTATAAATATTTATCAATAATTGAATTTATCTACACGAAACCCAAATCATCATCAAAAATTTCGCCGATTGAATAAAGTAGAGACGTCGAAAATAAGAAGGTATTGCTTTCTGAAATTCAGGAGATCTTTAGTCAGCATTTCTTTCTTTGTTTGATTTCCGCACCCTTGTCAGAATACATAAAATACAAAACTGACGTAGCATTTTACTTTTATATTTTACACTTAAATGAATATGCAAGGCTGAAGTTATTGAAGCATTTTTTTAAACAGTGTTGAACATACTCAATTAGGCTTTCTTGATTAAACAACGTTACATTCGCTTCTGTATCCTTTTTTCGATACGATCAAGATTTACGAAAGATGTGTTTTAATTAAACTTAAAAGAAAAAACTTTTTTAATTGATTAATGAATTTCCCACACAGCAAAATATTAAAGCACATAAAATTTTAATTTATGATTCAGGAAGATTCGTTCATATCCAACATCATTTCCAATTGACAGAGTGGAAACGTATGATGCTTAACGTGTAGTTTTCCTGCAAAATTTAATTAACAAATTATATGCCCATTAAAGCGTTTATTTCATTAAATTAATTCCTAATGAGATTCTTGGCTCAGTGGTTAAACCTTTCTGCACAAGTTTGCATTTTTAGATAAAAATGATACTGAAGAAATGTCTTTGTGGTCTCTGCTATCAATGGATTCAGCAGAACCTTTGGTTCAATTTTTAATAGAAAGCTAGTTTACCATCGATATTAATAGCTAAGATCTGAACATAAGCAAGCTGGACGAAAAAGAGATAAAAAGTTAACTCATGAATTATGTATTACCATTGCTATTAATTAAGAACAATTTTATAAATAAAGTTTCCAATCAAAACAGAATCATGTTGGTTAGAGCTTAAATTGTGTAATGTATCCCAAAATATAATTATTTTTTTTTACTAAATTAACTATAATGAAGACACTCTCAGTGTTTTGATTGATTGTTCCAAATAAACTTCACTATCGCATTAAAAACCTTACAACAATCGAGCGTTTTAAATTGTACACGTTATCAAGAATGCAAGTCTTGATTTCGTAACGTAATTTTTAAGCATTATTTAGTTGTTTGCTATTCATAAATTGACTTGAAAGAATCCCGTAATTAAAACTGTTCGTATCGAACAAATCTTGACACCAAAACACATCAGATTAATTAGTAACAACTATGCAAAATACAAGAAAAGCGCCAAGAGACATATTTCAAGTTTAAAATCTACATTCAACTTGAGTTTGTTGCAGGAAAGCTTTGGCAACAATTTAAATGTCAAAGTAAATGCCAGGGAATCCTCTTTGCGTTGATTCTCAACAAGGTAATTCCTCTATGTGAGATCCTCTGTCGAACTGCGACACACGGAAGATAAGGTAACACTTCTCAAGTCTTTGACTTTGTTATCTTTGTCTTATTTTGCATAAGTAACGTGTTTTAATCTAAATGTTTTCCTTGAGTGGGTTTGAATTGCGTTTAAAGCTATCGTATTACGGGTTTTTGCACACTGCACACAGTACCTATAATTTTGTAGTGAATCTTTTTAGGTACTAATTTTTTTGTAGATCACTGTACTGAAGAACAATAACTGGAGTATCGCATTCCAAAAAGTTATATGGTTAATACAGGGTGTTTATTAAAACGTAACTCGAATTACAAGTTCTGTGAAGCACTGTTTAACCACAAAACAAGCTTATGTTGGTATTTCTGTTTTGTTTACTTTACCAATCAGCTGATAAGCATTGTTGCATAGTTACTTTAAATAATGATGTTAATTTAATGTAAATAAGACTAAACGTGTTTTATTTTGTTGTTTTTAGCTTAAATAGAATATGTACGAGTCTGGTTTCCTTACAACTTAGTTTTATTGTACAAATCAATAATATTTTATTTATTAGGTACTGGAATTACACCTGGAAACTTAATTTCAAACCTTTCTTGGCATATAATCAATGATTTCATTTTCGATGTATTCTTCCATTTTTGAGCATGGGGTATCACTATGTTGAGTCAAATTGTGATCAAATGTGTCTCACCATACTTTAATTTTTAAACACAACCCGTTCGTTTAATTTCGTAAATTTCGTCTAATTGAAATCTATTGAACTAACAATAAAAGTAAAATAATTACACCCACACAGAATTACACCCATCGCAAATTTGTATAATATAATCCATTTATTTGCATATATGTTAAGAAAAGTTTAAAAATAGATTAAAATTGTTTAAGACTATCTTAAATTTTTTGTTCCTAATTAACTGTTGAAAACATAACTTACATGAGCAACTAAATGAATGATATTCAACAACTGGAAACCCCTTTATTTGTATTAGCCTTAATGTAACCTTTAACTTTGAATACTACAAATAGATTCTCATCCAGTTGGATTGTACTGATGTGAAGTTTATTTCACGTTAGGTAACATTTAAGGTTCAATTGAACGTAAAGTGTCTATCCAAGGTAATTTTCTAGTGTATGCTATACTTTATGGCAATAAAATCAGAGAACGAGCACCGGCCTCTTCAAAATGTTAAATCTATATATATAAAATCCAATGTATGTTTGTTTCTTTGTCCTTTATGGATTCTGAAACCGCTCGACAGATTGTAATGAAACTTTCAGGCATTATTAAGATTCAAGGGTGGTTTGTGTGAAGTTTGGTGCAGATCCGTCATTAGGGCTCCGCCCCAGTGGCTTTGGAGTTTCCCATGTTAACCTTATGAGTACTCATATTTAAATGGAATGAAAGAACCTTAACAGCTGGTTCAACTAAACAATTTGATTCTGTGATGTTCAATAGCATTAAATGTTAATAGGTTTACTAAAAGGGTGCAGCACTATTATTTTTTTTTATTAATGACAACAGCCAATTTGCAACCAAAAGGTGAGTGAGCGTAGCGAACGAACTTCAACCAGGACAAGATAGAGCCATGCGAACGAGCATTTGACATAAAACCACATTAGGACAGGACGACGTCTGTCGGGCCAGCTAGTCTCTCATAAAACTTGTAAACTTGTTATATCAACAAATACACAATATTTAACAACGTAATTTATAACAAGTCTTAGTAAAGTTAATTGGCTAATACATGTATGTAATGCAAGCTAAATAAATGAGCTATTGAGTTATCACTGTATCAAAACGAACTCTATGTAGCCTATACTGGAAAGAAACATACCTTATCCTATCTTAGACCATAGACAAAAATAAATAAATATAGACTATCAGCCGTGCTGCAGTTACCATGGTTACCATCGGTTCTGGTGCACACCGCTGGGAGTGCCGTGTAGTTACGTAGCACGTACACCGTAACTACATGGCGCTCCCAGAGGTGTGTGCCAGAACCTATGGTAACCGCAGCACGGCTGACGATTTATATTTAGTTATTTTTGTCTATGCCTCAACTCATAACAAGGGGACGATCTCAAAATGTTTCCATGATTTTTCTTTGCCTTATGTTATGTAGTTAATGATGATGTATCTTGTATTAACTCTCACGCTATCTACAGGGGGTTCGTAGTTAGTTCCTGGAGAGGGGCCAATATAACCTGGACATCCCTCTGTGAACTCATCAAATTACTTCGAGGAAGTATTTTATGGTGCAAATAGTGTATTAATCCAATCACGCACTTAAGATATTAATAGGTACCGGTTGTGAAAATCTAGCATTTATTGATACCGTAATACAGATGATTTATTTTAAAGGAGCTGTTTGAGCACACCCAATTAATTATAGATGAAAAATTAAATAATTCAATGTTGTATACCCAGCTCATAAACCATGTTCGCAGATAATTCATTTACTACTTACTACTATTACTAGGCTACAATTTAAATGAAATATTCGAATGCATATTTTATAATACCCCCGCCGCAGCAAACCTGCCGACTAAACGAATTTCCATTTGTCTGAATTGATTTTCAGTTAAATATATTTTAATAACATTAGGTTTAACGAGTACCTAGGTTTGCTGCTACAAGGAAACTAATAAAGTGTGTTTTTGAGTAAAATATTGATAGCTTAGTACAAAATAAATAAATTTGCCAAGTTTGATCAAAATATATCCATAAACAAGCAAACTACAACATTTGACAATATTCTCCATAAGAATAACATGGGAATTTTAAATTTACAATTTTTTTAATTTTCTCCGTTACTAATAATTGAACAAAAATACTTTTATATACTAAATCATTTGTTTTTTTAAGCTCTTTAAAAAGGTCTAAAGAGAAATCGGGAAATGTTGTGTTTTGAGGGTCAAAAGTGAGAAAAACCAATTTTTACCCCATAAAACCCCCCGTAAAGCCCCGTTCCCATGGTCCGATCGTGCTGGTTCGCGAACTCATTCAAGTTTATCCCACTTTACACCTTTAAACCAAATTTCATCAAAATCGGACAAAAATTACTCAAGTTATCGCGTTCACGGACGTATATATATATATAAGTCTATATATATATATATATATATATATACATATATAAAAATTTGAACGAATGGTGTTTTTGGCCTCTGGGGACATCAAAATGAAAAAGTAAATCAGTCCCGGGTCTAGGTCTTACCGTGCCACCTACGGTAATAGCTACTTCCCTATAGGGAAATTCGCTAAAAAACAATCCCTTCTTAAATAGTGGTATAATACGATTGGAGTAGATTTGATTTCGAAGTGTAAATAATCTGTGTTATATGAATAATTTAGACTTTGGCAATTTAATGGAAGGTATTAAAGTGTACCAAGTTGTTATAACTAACTAAAAACTAGTTAACTATCAAAACAAAATGTACACCACTTAAACATAAACAACTAAGCAAAAGTTTGCTAACAAAGTTATCGATATTCTGTTCCTCTCAAAGTTATCTTTCTTTCAACAAAAGATACATGAAAATTCATCTCAAGTTGTTGATTTAGAATCTTCTTATAAAAACCATCATGTTAACACACAAGAAGATTAAAGTATAAAACGTTAGTTTAGTATTAAAACCAGGCTATTTACCTTATTTCAAGTATTGCACCATCTTCCAACTTCCTTTACACATCACTAGACACAAACACACACATTTATCACAAACACTACACAATATAAATACGAAAACCACACAAACATTACAAGTTGTTACACGAAAATACGTCATACTGTTCAACGACACGAACAAGACAATAATGAAACGATACGCAACCAGCAACTCATGCAAGTATGACTAACTGATCAGCTGTTGTCCGCGTAAGAATAAGATGAGTTTTGGTTGAGAAAAGAAGCCAGCATTTATATGTACTGTATGAGATGATAATAGTGTATGTATGTCGATGTAATTATTTTGAATGGATAGAAAAGAACATTTACGATCAATTTAGCTTCTTGTAATTATTATTTAGTTCATGCTAATCGTTAATACTACTTTCTCGATTTGTACATAGTAATAGATTCATTGTATTTTCTAGATTATTTGCTATGTATTGGTTTTTACGAGTAAAATATAGTTATTTTAGTATTACAAACTGTTAGTATTATGTTAGGATAGCACTTTTGTGAAATAATATACCATCAAAAGATTTGTACACCAAATGCTGAGGTATAGCTATGAAACTTAAGGTTTTCATGATTGATGTGATATTTGAAAGATACATTTTCTATTCTATAATGGTTTAAAAGTCATATGATTTTACGTCCACAACAATCCAAATAGTATAAGCGCTAAATTACCCATAATTCATCGCTTGACGTCACCTAAATATACAGGGTGTCCTGTAAGTTAACAGCCAATCTTCAGTAAATTGTTCTGTTGGTAAAAATAAAAATAAAGCTACGACTGATTTTTTTAGTATCTTTTTAACCAAATATTTGCCATTTGGTATTTTTAGCTACACATTTATTTATCTCTGAATTTTTCCAACGGATCAACAGTATATCAAACTGGTTATGTATGTTAATATAAGAGACATACGTTAGCAAAAAGTATTTACTTGGTCCGATTCAAAATTTCTAAATGCTGCTATTTCAATTTTTACCATTTATAATAGCTGGTTTTATGAGGAAATATTAACAACACTTTTATATAGCATTTACAATTTCCAACCAAACTATACCAATTTCCAAAATGTCAAGTAACAAATATGCAATTTTACATAAAAATGGAATTCCACTGGGACATTTTATTCAGTTTCCTGTGGGTTTTCAAAGTATGAAGAAAATACCTGCCTTACTTTGATAACATGTCATGGCAACCTACTTCATCCTAGTTGTAAAAGGTATAAAGTTTGTCACATGATATGGAAACGTTTTGTTTACCTAGAGCGGTTATGAAGTATTGTTTTGACATTCAAATTATACATTTGAATGTTCTAAATTTCCAACTGTTGTTTTAAGTACTACTATTCTCTGTTTCATGCATTTGAAACTAGAAAAGGGTTTATTAGGAATTTTTGAACTAAATTTTATACGATGAATTGAAATTGACATGTGGTACACAGTTGTAAAAAAATAAATACAATGTGTCCATCTCACCTCGGTACCAACCTAATTCTATTTTATTTAAATTATTAAAAGTCAAGACGTTACTTGGATAAACGTTAAACTAAAAGTTCTATCATACTATTCACGATATTAAATTTGATATTAAAAAGATGGTTATTTTAAACTATAACCAGGAATTAGTAATGTAATAAGTTAAAGAAGAGATTTGTTGATGTTTGATGTAGTTTTAATGCGCTGTTGTAACTAATGTGTTCCTTCAGCACATTACATAAGCTAATTACAAAACTGTTGTTCTGCGTCGGAAAGCCTGCAGAGTTTGCTCAAATCAAAACACAATTTTCATCAAAACATTTCAGGTAATCCTAAGCCTTTAGTAATGGTAATTAATAGAGTTCTTAAATGGATATTTCTGAAACTTTGATAAACACTGCGAATTTTAAGATCGAACAAAAATGTTGCATAGTTATAAGTGTAGTTTGTGGTGATTTTATGAAAATTAGGATTTTAAATAGTAAACTCTCATGTTTTCTGTATTTATGTGACTTTTCATAAACTTATCCATACACACATCTAAACATCTTACCACCTACTGACCAACCTATCAATCCATCTACCATCTATCTATCAAGCCAACAATCTGTCTAACTACACATCTATTCAATTACACATCTATCCATCCAACCACCTATCCATAAATCCATCTATCCATCCATCAATCTATCCATATATCCATCTATCCTTCTATAAATCTATCCATATATCCATCTATCCTTCTATCCATCTATCAATCTATCCATATATCCATCTATCCTTCAATCCACCAATGTATCTATGCATCTATCTTTATATCGATATATCCATCTACCAATCTATCCATATATCCATCTACCCTTCTATCCATCTATCCGTCTATCCATCTTCCCATTTATATGTGACTTTGAAGTTTATACTCTTTGTTCTGCAATACCATATATTATTAATACAGCATGCTGTTTATGAATTTCAATATATTGTTTGTACAGTATATTTTAGTTGGGGAGATAACTAGTCTAGTGGTAGAACGTGGGA